>NC_081305.1:18347500-18972500 GCF_030435805.1 Mustela lutreola | reverse complement strand
ATTATCTCACCCAGCCCCCTCCCTGTCTCTGAATCTCAGTGTTGACATCTGCAAAATGGGGGGTTTGTTTTGCGATCCCCTGGGCCGACGACACGTGACTGCGGTAGAGCGGGCGCCGCAGCGGCGTCACCGCGTCACGTGGCCTCCTCCACAGGCCAGCCCACTCCTGCGGCCCCTCGCTGTCCGCTGTCTACCGCGGTGCGGCACAACCCTCCCGGGTCCGACTGCCGCGCATGCGCCGTGCCGCCTCTGCACACTGTCTGCGCCAGCTCTGCTCCGCCAGCCAGGCTCTGCCCGCCAGGGGCGCGGCGCCGCCCCCCCTCTGCCACATACGCATTTGCCCAGGTCTGAGTGTCGCAGTGGGCCCCAGACGAGGTATTCTGGGAGCGGGGACGTGAGGCGGAATGGGAGTGACGTGGACTTGCCGCACACCATTAAGCCACTTCAGAGCCTGGAGTGCCGCCGCCGCCCGCCCTCCCGATTCCTAGCCAGACAATACTGTCGCAGATGAGTCACAGACAGGAACGCGCCTCGCCTCGGATGCCGGGCTCCGAGACAGGCGGGCAGGGGGAGACGTGACCTGAGAGTGGGTCCAATCCCAACCCCCCACTCCCGCAGTCCCCGCTTCGGAACTCGTCGCCCAGCAAAACACAATCTCAGCCCATCTGTGCCAGACCTGGCCATCCACCACCCCCACCCTGCTGTGTCCTCACTGCCGCTCTGGTCACATGTGGGGAGAGCAGGGTGGGCACTTGCGCACACAGACACCTGACATCCATCTCCTTTGTCTCGATGACCCCAACCCAAGCTCCACCCAAGCAGAGGATCTGATGCTACCATGAAATGGTTTTCCTGTAGGTCCCCATGTTGAAATCCACAATTGGGGGAGGGGAGGAGAACACTGTGAGGCCGAGATTGCCATTTTAGGACCCCTCGCCCAAAACCCCTCCTTTTGTTTTCCAAGGGTTTTGTGTGACAGCTCTTGGAGTTTGGTAAATATTTGAATAAACTGATGTAAGCCAGAGATCCTGGGAGAATGCAGCAAGAAGATGTGTATGAGGTACAGATTGGGTTACATGATGCAGGGAATGGTACCCTAGCTAACGTCAGCATCATTGTCACCCACGATGTCATGAACCATGTAAGTTCCTTACATGGGCGTCCTTCTCCTCAGGAAGCTGAGCATCATTACAAGGCAGCCTCAACACTGCAGTCTGATGATGACATCAGACCAAGGGAGATTTTTCTAGATTCCTCATACTTTGGAATGTCCCCTCAATGCCCAGCCCCAAGTGAATTCCCAGAGGCCACACTTGTCCTGCATACCCACACAAGAAACGAATAATCTAGAACAAGTTAGAAGAAGAGCTGTCCTGGAGGGATATCCAGGTGCTGTGGGGGCACAGCCAAAGCGACTATTCCATCTACAGCAGTCACAGAGGACTTCACTGAAGAGGTGTCTTGAGCTGAATGTCGAAAGCTAATGGGAGTATGCCAGGTAGAGAGGAAGGGCAGGACATGCAAGGGAGAGGGAATAGCCTGGAGGCATAAAAGGCCAGGGAAGGTCCAGAAAGCTGGCCAGCCAGAACACCAAGGGTGTCAGATCTCTGTGGTGTGTCCCTGGTGTAACTGGGGAACACTGGGGGACAGGACCCCACCCTCCACAGGTCTTCCTCCATCTGCTCTCTGTGAACTCGGGTGGGCCAAGTCACTGAGCCTCAGTTTTCTCATCTGAAAAATGAAAATGATGCTACCCACATCAGGGGACATGTGACAGGAATGTTGATCCTATTACCTGGCGTGTGCAGCTGTTTGGTGAGTGTAGGTCACACCTGAAAGCTCGAGTGCCCAGAAGGCTTCCATATACAGAAATGTCTACCTGACCCAGTCCCTTGCCAGCCTCCTGAGCCATTGGGAAACATACACGTTGTCCACCAAACACCCAGACTGACCGCAAAATGTGCAATGCGAGGATTCTTGGCGCACCCTGCCCTAAGCAGCCCATCTCCCACTTCCTCACCCCCCATCTCCACAGCCTCAGCCTTCATCTAAGAGTCACAGGGTCCAGGGGAAGGAAAGAGGAGAGGGTACAGGGGGCCTCTAGGAGAAGCAAGACCTTGGGGACAACCACTTGGAGTTTAGGGGGTGGTCAGCACCCCCCACATAGCACCAGTGTGGCCCTACAGGAAGTATACATTCAGCATATTTTTAATAAGCATCCATATTATGCCAATTCCCCAGAGAGGTGAGCAGAGTCCCAGGGCTATGGAGATCATGGTAGAAGTCAGGTGATTCACCTAAAGATACCAGGGAGTTATGAAAGAAAGTGACATGATCCATTTCACCTTTAAGAAAGACCTCTCTGGAAGCAGCACAAGAGATGACCTGTCAGCCCACTTAAGTCCCCCTCCAGACACATACATGGCTGCAGTGCACACGGGCGCACCCACAAACACGAACACAGACCCATGTACACACATGTGTTTTTAGAAAGTGTAGATCCCAAGCCCTGAGATTCTTCATGAATTTTCTGGTGTGAAATCACAGCTCCCCAAGCAGCCTGCCACACCAGAGAGACTTCTCTACCAGGCCTCGGGAGATCACATCCTACCCTCACTTCCCCCATCAAAACTCTTGTTGGTTTCTGTGGGGACTGGGAGTGGGCATCAGATCAGCCCGGGGTTCACACCCAGAAGGCTGAGCTAGAAGGAGCCATCTGGAAAGAGGGATTTCAGGGTCAGCAGCAGCAATGGCTCCCTCCCTCCCTCCCACCCCCTCAGACATCAGAATGAACATGAAGTACATACCTTTCATCCTCGAACTTGGCGAAGGGCCTTACCCTGCTTTCCCCCTGAGGACACCACAGCTTAGAGAGGTGAAGTGCTTTGCCCAAAGTCACACTCCCCGGAGTGGCAGAGTTGATACCAACCTGGGGACTGGACTTCTGAGCTCAGCCTCTCCAAAGGTAAGTCCTTGGTTCATTGACTAAATAGAAAAAAAAAAAAAAAATTATTCATCAGTGCAATTTGGCCAATGGTCTCCATCAAAACGTGGCTCCCATTTGGAGGGGAAAAGGGTAGATAATAAAAAGGATCTCTGTAAGAGACAAGGATGGGAACCTCTGGACCTGCCTCTTACACAGAAGTTCTGTCCACAGTGTCATCCCCAGGACCAGGGAGGTCAGCTGCCTCCTGGGGACCTAGAGGGGCCAGGCTCTCTGCCTGTTAGCTTCTGGCTACAAGCTCCCCCCCCCCCCCGCTCCCCCACCAAGAGCCCACTGAGCTCCATATTCAGAGTCCCTGCTCAGCAATCCCCAGAGGTGCAGTTTGGTTTCTGCAAGTCTAGTGACCACAGTCCCTAGAAAATAAGAATCGTATCCCCCTGCTGTTCATACAGCTTTATGTCACTTGGAGCTCAGAAGAGACTGAACCAACTCAGACCTTTAGCAGCATGGAAGGTTACGTTACTTTTTAAAAATGTTTCCTCTCTCACACATGGGTGCTCTCTTGCTGCATGGGCTTTCCAGTATCACACCAGGCTGACATGGGGACCGGGGATTTGGGGAAAGAGACATTTGCATTCTCTTGGCATTTATTAGGTGCCTTCTAAGGCTGACAATGGGGGCTTTGGAGTCAAACAGACCTGGGGTCTAGTCCCAGCCTGTAATTAGAAGCTGTGTGACCTTAGACAAGCTACATTACCTCTCTCTGAGCCTCAACTTCCTTATTTATAAAATGAGAATGAAAAGAGCATCATCCCCTTAAAGTTATCCCATTACTGTTGGGATAACAGTAATAATAATAATAATAATAAGGTTTCAGTTAAGCAACTCTAATCACCCTTCCAAAGCCAGCTCTGGGACCTTGAACTTGTTCCTCACCCTTTCCAGGTCTGTTCCCCTTCTGTGATAGGAGGGCCTTGGGCTGGTCTTTAAGGGTCCTTCCATTTATAAGATGCTCAGAATGCCATGGTCCCTTGTAGTTGTCTCAGGCAGTGGCTTCTCACAGGTTCAAGAGACAGGAGAACTCCAGGGAATCTCTCATGCCTGTTCAAGGATCCACCCAGATAAGATTTCCCCTCTCCACCCATCACTGAGATCCCCACATGCTTTTACCCCACCTCTGCCCCAGAACCCCCACACTCTGCAGCCCAGAGCTCCCTCAGCAACCCCCACCCATGCCCAGACTGGGCATATGCTGTCAAAGTCCCCACCTTTTCCCCAGAGGTGCACAGCCAACGGACATGTGTATCTTGGGGATCGGGGGGTGCTGTGTGGGCGTTCCCCCAACATCTGCTTGTTTGTGTCTCTACAGGTGACCGGCAGGTCCTTCTTTACTCTAAGTCGGGACTCAACAAGTCGGCAGGCTGGCTCCGCTATTCTGTTCCAAGGATTACATGTCCTTCAAACGCCCCTGTCCCTGTAAGTCTCCTTCCCACATTCTCCGTGTGTCCCGGGGCCAGGCAAGGGCTGGGCTTGGAGACAGGGTTGCAGAGAATGCTTCTAGATGTTTGGCCATAGGGCTCCAAGGGTCTGATAAGGGGCTGATGTGCTATGAGGGGTTTGGGGAGGGCAACACAGAAGACCCCTGACATTTGCAAGCGACATCTGTCCTTTACTGGTCCCTCCATATCAGCACTTCCCAAAGTGTGGGGCGGGGCTCCTCTGAGGGATATTAATGAGATTACTTTTTTGTTTTTTTTTTTAATTCCATGGCCAAATGAATGTGGGAAATGCTGAGTGAGACAAGTTAAGTAGCTTTTGTGACCGCAGGACTTTTCAGAGCCTTTAATGTGGTGATGTGTGTTGTGAGACTGCCATAGAAAAGAGAAAGCCCAGTGGCCTTCCCAAATTTAACTGACCACAAGGAATGTCTCACAGGACTGGTGCTCCACAGAACATCCTCGTCAGAGTTCACTGTCCTAAGGAAACCCTCCCTGCAGCATCTCTACCACGAAGCCCCTCATTTACTAATTCATTTCATCTAATGAAGCCTTGAGATGACTTTGCCCATAACATCCTTCTCATGGCTCCCTGATGTCTGTAAGTCCAAGTGATGGGCTTAATCGGGTGTACCCCTGGGGATCAAGGCTACAGCCCCCTTGGGCTTACTCCCCTAGTCTCCACCAGCCCCACCCACCTGGGGGACCCCTTCACCTGTCCCCATGGCAGCCACCCGCTTTCTCTCATGATGTTCCCTGTGCCCCCCCAAAACCACCATCACTTGATGCAGTTTGAGAGAACATGCCTTCTCCTTGATGACTCAGGACTACGAGCCTGTGTGAAATCCAGGACCCCTCCTTAGCCCCCTCCGATGATATCTCTTTGTCCTCTCCCAGCTCCCAGGCTCACTCTAGCCAATCCCTCACTCCCACTCACGGATGTCTATTCGAATATGTACCACTGGTGACTTGTCCCCCATCTTGGAGTTGGGGTCCTCTCTTCCCAGTAGTCGAAACGTCCACCGTTAAATCTTTAAACATCAAGGGACGGCTGCCATGGTCAGGTAGAGGAAACTGGTATACCCTGCCTGAGGGGGACGGTCACCAGGCATGCCCTGGGGAATACAGTGACGGTGGGATTCACTGTCCCCAGAGCGGTGTCCGGACGGAGCCAGAACAAGCTCGGTAAGTTCTTGTTATTGTCGTTACTGCTGCTGCGGAAATGGAAGAGGGGGCCAAGCCAGGCCAGGTGAGAAGGCTGCCATGCAGGGACACCTGCCCCCCAGAGGGCTGGGGTGATCGTGTTGAGCCGCTGGAAATGGAAACGGCTGGTAAAGGGCCCTGGGAAGCCCTGTCTACACAAAGAGAGGCCATCAGCACAAGACAGCTCTCTGCATACCCATTCCCTGAGGATAAGAGGACGTGCCCGCAGATATTCTAGGCTGTTCGGAAGCGGTTCCTACACATCTCTTCATTCACCCCTCCCCTATAGGCCCAGTGCCTGGCATGCAGTGAGCACTCAGTAAATGTTTGTTGAATGAATAAATGTATAGTCAAACACTCTGAATGAGGAGCTGGAGGCGGTAGGTGGGGGAGAAGCTGCAGCTCCTGACTCCGCCACCAGATTTTCTCTGTAGCTTCAGGCAGCCAGCTCTCTCTGAGATGAAGGGGTGGTCTGAGGCGAGGGCATTCCAGGAGCTCAGGGCTGCTGGGAGGCTCCAGGGAAGGCAAGGGAGGCACGGATGGGCACGCTTGGCCCCTCACTGCCCCTGGCTTCAGTAAGAGCAGCTGAGCCTATGTCTACCTATAGGTGGGGATCTGCTCAGATTTCTTCGGGGAAGTGGTCCCTGGCAATGGCAGTCCACTGGACAGGTCGTGGGGCTGTCCAGACCCACCCCTTCCTCCATCCGCCTCTCCTCCTCTGCCAGATTCTTCTCACGTCTTCCAGTCTGACTTCTTCTCTTTTCTCTGAACATGTCTGAGAAGGATTCACTGTCCCCCACCCTGTCAGCAACACCAGCCAACTTCAGCCTAGCTTCTGCACCCCCTCCCCACACTCCATCCACTTCTGTGTCACTAACTCCAGTCCGTAGCTTCTGGTTCTCCTTCTTCCTCACGGGGCAGCTTTCTTGAGGACTCCTCCTTTGGGTTCTCCTCCAGCCCCTCCCGGCATCTGGTTCTCTGACGAGCCATCGGTGGTGTCCCTTGGCAGTGGGGAAGGATAGATTCTTGCCACACCTGCCCTGGGACACTGGGGTTCCCAGGGCTCGAACGCTGCCCTGGACATTCCCTCCGAACACTCCAGACCTTCCCCTCCTCACCCACTTTTCAGCTGCAGCTTCTAGGCCAGCAGCTTCCAAGGTTCTCTCTCTCCCCCAGTTCCTACCTGCCTCCAGATTCCTCTTTCTGTCCTCTGCTGCCTGTCTTCCCTGGGCAGCCCGCACCCCTGCAGCTCACAAGGAGCTGTCTCAGACACGGCTCTTCGTTCCAAGCTGGCTTGGCTTGGTTTTGCTCTATTGCTTTAGGGTACCACGATTGACTCAGTCCCTCAGGCCAAACTGCCCAAGGAGACCCAGCAGTTTCCAAAGTGGGTCATTAGATTGCCATTCAGGCTTTGCCCCGATCTGGGATACGTTTCAGATTCAACCTGGAAATTGCTGCCTCAGTAAATGTGTACTGAACGCTGGACAAGTAAACGAATCAAAATGAAGCAGACGCCTTGCGGGCAGCCTCCTCAGCTCACAGACCAGTGACCCTCACACCCTTTCTGGAAGGGATGCGGAATCACAGAGCTCCAGACATCCTCCAAACACCTGACATGGGACCATTCTAAGGAACGAAACCAGAAATCCCAGGAGGGCCCTGACAAGGACACACACCCTCCTTTTTAACACCTCCATTCCTGTTCTGTGAATTTAGACATCTAATAGAATCGGTTTACCCTTCTTAGCTCACAAAATCATCTATCCCAGTTCAAAGGAAGCTACCAAAGCCCATTAAAACCTGGAAAACTTAGGGTAGGAGCCATAACTTGTTCCCGTTTGGGTTTCTACACCCATCCCCCGCTGCCAATTGAGAAAGTGGGGGGGCAGTTCCCAAAAGGAAAAACAAGCCCCAGCGTTTCCCAAGCAAGACCCCACTCCTGGGAGTCAGAGCTCCTGAGGTGGGAGGAGTGAGCAGGAAGGGTCGCCAGTGTAGGGGGAGAGCTGGGCAAAGCGCAGAGGTCTGCCTGGAAACCAGGCAGCTTCAGACACCGGGGGAAGCAGGACTGTCCACTGGCTTCTTGAGAATCAAGCAGGCTTTAACCAGAGCAGGCGGGGCCAACTCCTCCCAGGCACAGCCCGCGCTGGCCCACACAACAGCAGCCCCCCCCCCCCACCCGATCCCACCTTTCAGGCACTGCAGCTCATCCCTGCCCCCCAGCGACAGCCCCTCCCCCAAGTTCTACAGGTGAGAAGACTGAAGGCAGAGGTTAGAGGCAAGAATAGGCAAGCAGGAGACCAGAGGGCTTTAGCCACTGCAAGTGGGAAATCAGGTCGTCTGCCTGCAAGTGCCAGGCCGGTGAGCCATTTTCCAGCCTTAAGCCACTGAGGGAGGTGGAGGAGGACCAGCCTGGCTCCTCAGGAGAAAGCCGGAGGCGTGGGAGCCTTCTCCATCTGGCCCCAGCTGGGCAGAGTAGCCCAGGATTCCCCCAGAACCCAGGCTCCAAGAACAGATGCTTCATAACCTCTTCTTAGCCACTGGCAGATGGCCGTTCCATGGAGCTCCCTGGGACATGGGGGTGCCCGCCTTCCCCTGGCTGCTGGGGACAGATCTGGGGGAGGAGGGACTTTGGGGGACCCAAGAGAGACGGAGGCTCTATCAGAGCAAGAAGGAGGCAAGGAAGGTAGCATGCACTGATGCTGGAGAAGTCAGCTGGGGTTCGTCTCTGCTGAGCTCTCAGGCTGCCCACAGCCTGCCAGGAAATACAGCCTGGCAGAGCCCTTGGAGGGGCTTGGGTCTCCCCGAGAATCAGTGTTATGCAGTAGACAATGCCTGGGTTTCTGTACAACCCAGTGCCGACACTTAGCAGCTGTGCTATCTGGAGCAAGCTACATAACATCTAGAAGTTCCAATTCGCTCCTCTGTAAAATGGCAATGTCATACCAGATGTGATGTTCAGATTTAACATGCTCCATGAGGAGAGTCTCAGCTGGTGCCAGGCACTGAGATGATCCTCAAGAAGCTTGAAAGTCCCATCCTTTTGACCCCTTCCTCACTACACACAGGGTAGTGTTACCTACACCTTTAGTGATAGAGCAGGGGAATGGAGACACGTGGAAACTCCAGAGGGAAATTTGGGGGTTGGACCAGATACTACTGTTTTCTGCTCAGCTCATTGTAACAGTGATCTCTGCAGAGACTTAGCTATCAACAGAAGGAAGGATTTGAGGGCAAGGCACGCAAAGGATGGGACACACTCAACATTTGCCTCTCCTGTGCCCAGAGCAGACATGGTTAATCAGCAGCAGCGCTCTCCTACTGGGCCCCCATGCAATCCCAGGCTCTCCAAAACTCAAGCATACACCACCCGAAGATCACTGGCCTGTGGAGTGAGGCCCTCATTCATTCCTTGCTGTGGTCTCACTTTGGAGTGGGCAAGGGAATAGAAGTAGGGACTTCAGCTAGACATTACTCTCTGAGTCTCAGTTTTCTCATCTGTAAAATGGGAATTAATAAAAGGCTATACCTCAAAGGACTGCTGTAAGGATCCAAGGCGGTATCACAGGTCAAGGGCTTATATGGCCATCTCTTCCCATGGTTTCCTTGCAGCAGCTCTGCAAGAGAAGGGTGAGTGTGCTCATTCCACACATGAAAAAGCTGAGCATCAAGGACATAGAGAAACTAGTCTAGGTGACAGGTCGGGGATATACCCCAGGTGAGTCTTTCCAGGTGCAGATGGCCAGCAGGACAAGGACAGAATCAAGTCCACCCCTTGGAGGGAGGGTCCACTCTGCAGCATTTCATGCCCCACGAAGGTCCTGGCTGCCCGTCCTCAGAGTTCTCTGGTCTACCAGAGTCTGACTAGGGTAGGCGCTCAGCATCGGATCGCTGATCTTACTTGTAAATACACGTGTTCTATTAGAGTCCCTGGCAAAAATGTGCCCACCGCAGTCTGAACACCTAACGTGGTAATACTCTAGGTATTCTCTTCTTTTTGAAAGTTTGAGTTACACCACTTCGCTTTTACAAAAGACCTACATTAGTACCTCTTTTCACGAACCAAAAGAAATCAGAAGACAGTTCTGCTTTCACGAAAACTGAAGACGGTCCGGCATTTTGTTCCAAAGCAAGCCAGTGTAACAGAGGCAGCTGCACACCCCAGGCAGCAAGAGCAGTTCCACCGAGCTCCTTCCCCAAAACCACACCCGGCAGCATCCCCACCTCCAGCCACCAGAGCTTGGAACTGCGTCTGGGAGCATCTCCTTATCCCAGTTAATTCTGCACATCCGTTAGCAAGATGTAGCCTGAGGTATCAGAAAAGCCTAAGTGAGGTTATTTTTTGGGCCTCAGAACGCTAGAACTTTTTTTCAAATGAATTACTGATCACCACTTCTTCACTTTACACCATTTTGGCTTATGCAAGGTTTTGTGGGAATGCTCTACTTTCAGATAGTGGGGGAAACCTATCATGGCAGCAGTACCCGCTCCCCCCTCCACTTCCACAGAGCGCTCCCAGCCTGCAGGGCTCTTGCATTCCACTGCCCACCCCGCACACCCAGCAGTGAGCGTCCCAGGTGATGTCATCCAGCCTCTTGGCATCAAGGAACACAGATACGCTGACAGCCCCCAAATTTCCATCCCCAGCTCAGACTCTCCCTGAGCTCCAGACTCATATATCCAACCATTTGCCCCCTCAGATGTCCACTCAGGGTCTCTAGAGCATCTCAGATGTAACATGTCAAGACCTGAAATCTTGACTCACAGTCCCGCATCAAAGCTGCCCATCATCTTCCCCATCTCACTAAATGACAGCTCAGTCCTTCTTTGGGCTCAGGCCCCGAACTTTGTCAGTTGTCACTGCTCTCCAGTTCATCCACTGGCAATTCCATTTAATGGATTCATCTTCAAATCGGGCTCTGTCTTGCCCCCCTGGACCAAGACACCATCATCATCTCTTGGACCACTGTCCAGCCTCTTCTGCCACAACCAGGAAAGCTCTAGAAACTGAGCCTTGGGATGGTGGAGGGGACAGTGTTTTCTGTATCTAGACATCTTGCCGATTGTCAGAGTTGTCACCTATGGCATCCCAAAGCCAAGTACACTGGGAGGAGAGGGTGGATTTTCCTGCGAACAGGAATGTGCAAGGACATAGCCATTTCTCTGCTAAGGGCTACCCTCGACTAGTGACCCCTAAACTCAGCTCTGCCTGCAACTGAAACTGTGCCTAGGGTGACTGGGGAAAACTGGTTGTCCTCTGTGACGTCACTGCAGACGTGTGCAGGCCTGCTTGCTTTCCAGAGAGGAGAGAGAGGCTCCAAGAGAGACAAGTCACATAGCCAGGGACCTGCCAGAGGAGGAGACAGGATTCAAAGGCAGGGCTCCTGGATCTAAGTCCAGGGCACTGGCCACACGGACCCCTCTGGGAGCACAGGTACATTTCAACTCCCAGAGCCCTCTCTATTTGCTCCTCTCGTGTCTTCTATCAGCTCCCTAAGCATCAGCTCTAGGGGCTGCTCCCTCAGCCCACCAGACCACACCTGGACTCCATGTGATCATGTAGGTGATTGTTAGGCCTTGCTAGAGACCGTCATTCCAGAGCTCTCCTCTGCCCATACCCCAGGCTCTTTAGCCCCTGGATAACACTTGTCTCCCCCAGAAATGGGGGTAAGGGTGAGGATTAGGGGTGATGCAATAAAAACGAGAATATAATTTTATAATCCAAAAAGCCAGGGTGGACCCCTCTTAAGTTGGACGGCAGCCTTATTAGAGAGTTTCCAGCTATTTTTGAAATTTTAGGTTTTTGGTTCAATGAAATGAAATAGTTTAAACTTTTTCAAAAATGTCCCTTTTTTTTTTTCCCGAGATAAGTTACTGCCAACATTTTAAAATATTGACAGTGGTTCCAACAGTTTCAGGACTGTGGTTACAGCACACGTGGCTGTGGTCTGTGCACTGTGTGTCACCACCACTCCCTAAGCGGTGGGAACCGCAGCCCTGGGCACACCCCCCACCTTAACCCCATGCCACCCTCGGGAGGGAGCAAGATGATCAATGACAGCCGTGCGATGCAGCACACGGGCCCATCTACGGAGCGTAAAATCCAATTATCTAAAACAACATGACTATCAAATTCTCAGACACTTTGTAATTTATAACAGGATTTGTATATTCAGAAACCTGTGGAGTATTCTTGGAATGCTTTTAAAATATAAATTATATCGAGTATTAAGTAAAAACACTGAACCGAGCAGTGTCCCCTCGATCGGGGCAGAAGTTCAGGGTAGGGTTTAATGAACGTTTACCCACCATTTCAATCTCCATTCCTGCTCGATCTGAGCATATCCAGCATTTCTCTCTCAGTAGGATTTATTTTGAAGTGCACAAGAACGAGAGGCTCAGCTCCACGCCATTGTCTTGTTACAAGAGGCAGGGGGATGGCAGGGTGACGGACACATGTAAGAGGAGAAAGGTGCACACAGTGTTCTCCCTTTGTTCGGCACTGGCTTTGACGGAGAACAGAAAACAAAAACATGCCATAAACACAGAACGAGGGTCTGTCCGTAGGTTTGATTCAGCACCCAAGGACCATGGTTGTGCTGTAGAAACCATTGCAGGATGGAAGTTTTCAATATTGCACGAATATTGAAACATAGGTAATCAGAGGCACCAAAGGCACCGGTCATGTGAGTCATCATCAAAAGACAGGCCGGGTAAATATCGCACATTTCCTGTCAGCTGCTGCTAAGACTTGCATTTTTCTAAACGAAAAGAAATCCTGCGGGGCTTTTTACTTATCACTTGTTTGAAGAAAGGCTGTTTGAGGTTCCAGCATTGAACACGAGGCCTAGGTTGCAAAATTAGTTTTCCCGTAGCATCACGAGATGTATTATACTCTGTTAATACTGTTTGACATTGAACTGTCTGTCATAACTGATGGTGCCGCTAGTCTGTGGGGTATCCCGCAAAAAAAAACAAAGCCATTAGAGGTAAATAACTAATTGTGAAAAAGGGGATGTGCCACAGAGATGTGAAGAAGGACCCTTTAGTGTCTTGGGATCTTTTAACTACTTCCAGGCACCTGTACAGACAGGAACCTCCATGGGCAGCATTCTCCAATGGCCTGGGGCAGGTTGCAAGTGATGAATATATTAAGAAAGTCTTTCAAAACTTTCTGCTTGCTCTAGCCCTGGCCTCGACCCTGTTCACATCTGAGTCCTGTGTTGTTCCTTGGCCCCCTGCCCACCTCAAAGTCCAAATTCCTACCAAAGATCTTTATTTTAATATAGTCAAACTTACCAATTTTTTCATGGAATTTTTGTATCTGCTTAAGAAACCCACGGTCATGAAGACATTCTCCAGTGCTTTCCTCTGGAAGCTTTACTGATTTGCCTTTCACATGTAGATCAATGTCTAAGGGATATCTTTAAGATTTTAAGGTTTCGTTGTCCTATATTGAGCACACACAGTGTGGCAAGCATCCTGCTAGGCACTGTGCTTTAATTAGTTCATAGCCAAGACTGCTGTTTCCATTTTACAGATGAAGTAAGTGATAGAGGTTCAGAGGGGTAAAGAGAGCAGAGGGCAAGAAGCAGGCTTTGAACCCAGGACCATCTGTGTCTTACTTAGCCTAGGACAAGCCATACTTATGTAGGAGTGCTAGCCTTTCCCCTCAAGGAAGGCAGGTGAGGACTGATCCTTCTCAGAATATTGTGAATAAAGGGACTGATAATGTGCCTGTTTGGCTCCAAAGACCACTAAGGGCTACAAAGCAACCTTGGGGGTTCAGAGGATAAAAGGCTGTTCCCAAACATCCCATAACATTTTTAGAAATCCATGTTCCATGAACCACTAATGCTAAGAAGCAATTCCAGAGCTCCATGGTTCAGTGTGATGCTAACAACCACTTAATATCACCAAGATCATGGCCAAGAGATGCCGGGCTTTGCCCCATCTAGTTTTTCGCATCCTATCTATGGAAATGACATATTAATAGATTTCCTGGTCTTAAACCATTCTTGCATTTCCAGAAGAAGCCCTGTCTACTTCTGGGACATTATTTTTAATACACTGTTGCCCTGGTGGTTTTCCAGATGGCCTCATAAATTCTAGGAGCTGAGAGAACCTCTGTGGAGCAGGGGACAAAATCCCATCACCTCTAACATTTTCCAGAATCAGAACCTATGAAAGCAAAAGGCCAAAGCAAAACTCAAGGAAGAGAATACTGTAGCCCAAGTACATAGCTTGAGCCTGGACCAGTTGTGGTGGGATAGCTGAGGATAATTTGCAGCTTTCATAAATTTAACATGTTATATATCAATTATTCATGAACTTCCTGGAAAGTCCATGTTGTAGTAAATGGTCATTTTCCAAGCCATGATTTTGAGTCTCATAATGCAAGCTGGGATGTGGGAGCTAATCCCCCCAGCTGATGGGTGGGCCAAGCCAGCCCCCCAGCATCTTCTTCCCAACACAGTTACATGACTTCCTACTCATTGAGCATTGACCATGACTCAGCCAGTGTTATAAAAACCTATGTTCTTTGTGGAAAACAGCGTAAGAGCCAACTTTAGGTGTTGACAAAAGAGGAGAGAAAATGAGGAGGTCGGGACCAGTGATGATTCTAGCAAGAAAATGAGAGTTTGGTGTGGGATCAAGTGGAAAGCCTAATTCTGTCATGGCTTTCCTTCTGGGATGTTGCCCAGTTCACCATTTGCTCCATAGAAATAGTCCATAGAAATAGGGAAAAGTGGTTTGTGACACTGTTACGGTGAATTTCCCCAGCCAATGAATAAATTATCCACCCAACCAGAGATAAAAGTTTAGTGAATGATAACAAGACAGTAAGCTCGTTCGATATGTAGAAGCGATAGTCCATGTGAGATCATTTTGGTGAGTTTATTTAAGTGGCATCTTAATAGTGGAATAAACCACTTTCATCTTGTATTTATAGTCATGAAAGGCCTGTGGGTAGTCACTTAGATTTTCCAGTTATATTTTAATGTAGTAGTTGAGAAGCTTCTAGTAGGCAGTGGAGCACTCCCCTGTTAAGCCTGATGTGTGAAACAGATGGAAACAGAGCTACTCTGTGTGAAGGGAGAGCAGGGAGCTCCATCATATCCCAAGCTTCTCTTCTTGGCCCTGGGGCACCTATGTAGGACCTCTTGCTTCCCACAGTTTGAGGTTCATTGTGGTCTGATTTGTACCATGTTCCCAGTGTCTAGCACATGTCCAGACGTGGAAAATGCACTTAGTGAGTATCGGTGAGTGGATGGATGGGCAGATGGATGGATAGATGGATGATCAAGAGAATGCTGTGTAGATGCCCAGGTAAATAAATACACGGAGGGTGGATGGTTGGTTGGCTGAGTAAATTTATAGAGGATTGAGGGTAGATGACTTCACATTCCAGTCCTCCTCTCCACTATAATCTACCCTGTTTATGATGCCACAAATGGCCAAGTAAAACGTTTCAAGACCTTGACATGACATTAGCTGACTTCTTGTAGAGACGCATCCCCATTGTAAGAAGAATCTTGAACACCAAGTTGCCTTTTCCTCACTTCCATTATCCCAAAGTCTAGCTGCCATCTAGGTGACCTCCTACCTCACCCCAGAAGCACCTCCTCCTTTCTGGAGCTCTGCTGGGACCTCACCTCTCTGTGTTCCTTCCTCCCTCCTCTGTTTGTCCTCCAAGAGCCCAGCCCCACCATGTGGATGTCCCTGAACCCTGCCCCAGCACTCTTGTATCTCTCCATCACAGACACTTGGCAGCAAGAGGACAGGTTTCGGCAAATGGGCTGAGAGGCTAACCTAAAAAGCAAAGGAGGAGACCCAGAAATGCCCATGCAAGGGAGCCCACCCTGCCATGTCCCCTGCCCCAGCCCCTCTGCATATTCCTGCCAGGAGGCTGGGACCTGCCAACATCCAGCGGAGAGAAGATGGCGTCTGAATCTTCTTTCCCATATTCCTTCCAGTGACCTCACTGGAGGTCACTCAGCAGTGTAGGAAGAACCGCACAGCTGAGGCCAGACTTGCCAGGGAAGTGGATCCATGACAAATGTCCTCAGACTTTCCTGTGACAGGAGCCATCAGTCAGATTTGAGTTGATGGCCCTCCTTTTCCTTTTAGCCATCCTCTCTGAGGGGGTGGGCCGGACAACAGGCTTAAAGATATTGGCTC
Source organism: Mustela lutreola (assembly GCF_030435805.1). Taxonomy (NCBI): domain Eukaryota; kingdom Metazoa; phylum Chordata; class Mammalia; order Carnivora; family Mustelidae; genus Mustela; species Mustela lutreola. The sequence goes on along the minus strand of NC_081305.1, from coordinate 18,956,678 downwards.
AACACCTCCAGTCCTGGTGCCCTTCCCTTGTCAGCGCTCCTCAGGGAGCTTCAGGCTGCAAAGACCGCTTCCTTGTACACAGACAGAGGGACTGTAGAGCTGCCTGCACACTACACTCAACAAGGACTTGGTAGTGATCTTCTGCCTCAGTTTCCCCACCTTGCCTGTTTCCCAGATTGGAGACAGCCCTGACCCCATCCTCCTGACACAGGACTGAATCTTATCGCCTCCCCTCACACCCACTGTGCTCACCCAGCTGCCACCCCCTCCCGACCCCTCTCAGACCCATTCACCCACCCTGGAGGGATGAACATTCGAGAATAGGTATCTCTTTGGACAGAGTGCCAGCAGGTCCAGAGAGGGCAGAGTGTGCCGAAGGTCACACAGCAAATGAGCGATAGAACCAGACACAGAGCCCAGCTCCCCTGCCTCCACCCCCACCACATCCCACTCTCTTCCCCTGCTTGGTGCCACGATTTGATGAGTTGTCAGACACCCTGGGTTCAAATCCCAGATCTGCCACAAAACCAGGGCGAATCTTCAGCTCACCAAGTCCCAGCATCCTTATCTATAAATGAGGGTAACAAAGGTATCTGCATAGAAGAGAAGCCGGTCCCAGACCCTGCCCCACATGTAGACCTGGGTCACATAGAGCCTTCTGACTCAGTTGTGGCTCCCAGCTGGACCAGAAATCTGGAGGCAGAGATTTATGCCTGGCACAGCAGTGGCCCATGGCCCGGGGTACCGCCCCAGCCTCAAAGGGGCCCTTGGGACCCTACCTGCCGAGTAGGGAAGCATCAGGCCTCTCCTTGAGGCCTGCTCAGAGCACATCAAAGAAGAGAGGCAAAGGAACTCTGCAGTGGCCTTCTGCCAACCAAGGGTGTCTGCCGGAGCCTGGCTCTGTACTCGGCTCTGCACAGCGCGGGGCCGTGGTCCTCAGCCTCCCCGACCCCAGCCCCATGCTCACGTGGACCCTGGCAGCAGCCTCCTCCCTGATCCCCGAGTCCCCACTTTGCCCCCCCAAGTCTGCACTCAGAGGGCTCTCCTAAAACACTGTGACCACACTCCTTCACCCAAGTCTCCTCTCTGCCCCGGAGATAGAGGACAGTCTCTTGATTTGACATTCAAAACCCTTCACGGTCTGGCCACTGCCTCAGCCTCCACCTCTCTCATGACTCCTCAGAAGCACAAGGTTCTCCTGTGGTGGGATTTGCCAGACTGATTCACCATCGATCTGGAGCCCACCCCAGACCTGGACTCCTCCGTTAAGACCTGATCCGCTCCCCTAGACGGTAACACCCCTTCCATCCCCACAATCTGCCCGGGCTTGTGAACGAGCGTGGATCCCGCATTTGGGCTGGACGGTTGGGTGAGTGATGAGCAGAAGGACGTGCCAGCGGGTGAGTGAGAATGACGGAGTAGCTCACAGAGCCCGGCCCCATCCCCCCAAGAACACAAGCAACCCATCCCTGACCTCCCTCCTTGAGACTCAAATGGCCCCCGAGTTCCCTTTGTGGGCTGGCCTCGCCCAAGATGCTGGAAAAACCCAGTGACAAGACCGAGGGGACACAGGTCCTGCCCTCCAGGGGCTGTCAACCCCATGTGGAACCAGAGGGAGTATGAGTGCAGGCTTGGGAACAGCACAGAACAAGCTGGATCTAAGTTCTGGCTCCACCCCTTTCACTACCTCTGTGCCTCAGCTTCCCCATCTGTAAAATGGGTGGGAAAGATATCTGCCTCTCAGGTTGCTGTGATGATTAAATGAGATTATGGTGCTTATAAAGGGTGTAGAGCCTGACCATTGCTGCTAAGTGCCCGGTGAGAGCTACCTTAGTATTCCCATTGTTCCTCTGTGGAGAAATTGCCCCAGGGCCCCTCCCCACAGTCCCAACCACATCTCTGGGACAGATGCAGAAATGGAAGATACACAGAAGAGGGGTCCCCTCCCCCAGCCCCTCAGCCCTGAGTATCTACTTGTCCCAATCTGTCTCTTCCTGACACACACGGGCTCCCTTCTCTGGAATCCTGGTGTCTTATCAGCAACGTTCAGCTGTTAGTACGCCTTCACCCTGCATAAGCTGTAGATCACGGCCTGCTCTGACTACAATAAAGGGATCCAGAAGCAGCCAAGCATCATTTTAGAGACAGGAACTTTTTAGTTTATCAAGATCCAAGAAAACATGAGCTCCCAGAGCCCAGTGCCTGGTAGTCACAGGCTCTAGCCCTTGGCTCAGAGTGTAGGCCTGAGGTTGCCCCCCAACCCAGCTCCCTCTCCGTGGGCCACGTGACCTTGGGCAAGTTGCTTAATCTGTCTAGGGCTCAGTTTCTGTAGAAGCCGCTTGGGAAGAAAGTCCAGGAGAGAGGCAAAACCTGCCTTATCCTCTGTGCTTGCCACAGCTGGTGTAGGGGGACGGGGAGGCAGAGGGGTGGCAAGGAGGGCTGTCACCCTGTTATTTCTCTGCAGTCATACATATCTTGTTGATATAATGGGCCCTGCGTTTAGAAATTGGAAGAGTTTCCCTCATAATTTAAAGTAGCACCTACCTCTGCCGGTCCTGGTGACTGGGAGATTAATTGCTCAACCAGCCAGGCAGGTGGGCGCCAGCACCAACTGGCTCTGTCTGCGGGCATGGGTGATGCCATCATTGCACCCAACTGGTGATGAGACTGGAACTGCTGGGGGACAAGGCTCTCATCTGCAGGTGACGCGGAGGAGGGCGGGGCATCTTCAAGGTGACCCTGAGGCACCGGCACCTCAGCAGCACAGAACAGACACACACACTCATATCCAGCTCTAGGGAGCTGAGCTGGGCACCATCCTGGACGGGCCAGCTCTCCAGGAGCACGTCTGCCTTGAGTCATGGGTGACCGGTACGACACAAGCCATGGCAGCAGCGGGGACACACTGAATGGGACAGTCTAGAGCCCTGACAATGGTGTGGACCGCGCCCCCACTCCTACTTTCTGGAAAAGAGCGATGTCCCTGACATGCACCACCCCTGCCCTTGGCCTCCAAAATGAGAGGCCACCTGGTGAGGAGGAAGAGGGTGACATCAATTGGACAGCTGGGCAGCCTGGACTTTACTAGAGAGAATCCAGTAATAGGTGATCATGGCTCAGCTCCAGTCTGAGCCAAAGCCCTGGCCACTGGCTGCAGAGTAGTAGTAGCACAGGGCACCGTGGTCACACTAGGCAAGTGGAACCAAAAGCTCCATTCCCTGACTGGGTGGAATCACCATGTGGACCACTACTAGAAAGGACATGGAGGCTGCCTCCTGGACCCAAAAGGAATAAGAACCATTGTCATTTAGTAACGTCTGTCACCAGCCTCGACTGAGGAAAGCGTGGCCGGCGTGCTCCATGTCCACAGCCAAGGGCTTGAGTCCTCCTAAATTGAGGTCTGACTGGACAATTTAAATGGATCGCTTTTGCCTGAGAGACAAGGAGGAGAGCCCCACTTTGCCCCTTTCCAGCTGTGGGTCTTCAGGAAAAACGGACAACTTGAGCTTAGGGTAGCTAGCTGACAGCCAAGGGAATAAAAACAAGCAGCTGGCACTTCCCCCAAAACTCAAGCAGGCCCAACCAGTCAAAAGCAAACATGAAACTGAATTCTGTACCTTGTCGAAAGTGGGGTCCTGGTGTCTCCGGCCGTTACCGCCATGTCGTTGGTCTCTCCCTTCAGTGCTTCAGCCTTTGCTCCCTATATCGTAGGGCTATGTTCTTAGGTGCATATAGGTTTATAATTGTTACGACTTCCTGACAGACTGCCCTTTCATCATTATAAAATGCCCGTTTATCGCTAATGACAGTTTTTGTTTTGAAGTCTGTCTTTTTTAATATTAGTACAGCCACTCTGGGAAGCCTTCTCTGCTCTGATCCAACCCCTTGACGTGTCTGGGTCAGTTACCATTTGATTTCCCTGGAACCCCCTGGGGAGGTTTCACCCCCCCAAAGCAGGAGGTCAGAGTTAGAGGCCAGCAGAGTTAGTCCTCATACTTTGACCAACATCCCCATCCATCACTGACCCCTTTCCAAGGTAAAGTTCACCTTCCAACCTCAAATCTTGGTGGAGCAGAGTCCCTATCTAGCACTGAGTCTTGACTTCAGGCCTCAGTTCTGCCACTGATTTGCTCTGTGACCTTGGACAAGTCTATTGCCTGGAGTTTTTCTTCTCCTACCTGTGAGCTAGTTGAGCTCTCCGGCCAGAGCTGGAGAAAAGAGGAGGGGAGGTCAAGCCGCAGCCTCAGGGGCTCCTTCAGGGAGCAGAGCAAAGCACTGTTCCCTTCCTCCCTCTCACAGGCAGCTGGGACACCGTCCATGGGGCTGAAGCCTGACTGTCCTCCATTTATTAGGGACACATCATTCACGGGCAGCCGGGCTGGAAGAGGAAACATGGCAGGGTCTGTGCCCCAACTCAATGTCCTCTCCTTGTTCCCAATAGCTCGGTACAACCGAACCAGCTATTTCTACCCCACGTACTCAGAGAGCTCGGAGCACAGCCACCTGCTGGTGTCTCCTGTATTGGTGGCAAGTGCAGTCATAGGGGTGGTCATCATCCTCTCCTGCATCACTATCATCGTGGGCAGTATCCGCAGGGACCGGCAGGCCCGGCTCCAGCGTCACCGCCACCGCCACCGCCGCCACCATCACCACCACCACCGCCACCGCCGCCGTTACCACCGAGAGTACGAGCAAGGATACGGTGAGTTGCCGTCCACCCCGGGGCCTGGCCTCCTGTCTGATTGTGACGGCCACCCAGGAGACACAGGGGAGGGGGGCAGCCCTGCCAGGGGTGGGACGGGGTGGTCAGGAAGAGATCAGAGGCTCTCAGGGGCCTGAGAGGTCCAGGAGTCTGCCAAGGTGACCCTGAAGGTCAAAGGAAGGGTGTGGTCTACTCCCCAGCCTTGGCCAGTGTGGGCCCGGCTGTACTGACAGCTGGTCCAGCTGGGACCTGCGTGGAAGGACGGAGGGAGAGAGGGATGGGGGGGTCGGACGGGGGGACAGATGGGGAGGGGGATGAGGAGATGGAGAGGTGAGGGAATGGGGGTGGGGCGAGCGAGTGGACAGACCAGTGGCTGAAGGGAAAGATGGGTGAGTGGGTGGGGTGGGAGATGGTTGGCGACATGGGTGGACAGAAGGACACAGGAAGAGAGGATGAATGGCTAGAGTGGGTGGATACAGGCGGCGTGGACTGGGTGGGCTGTGTGAGCGCATGGATAGATGGGGGGGTGGATGGATGGATGGATGGAAAGATGGACAGATAGGAAGGTGGTGGGCTAGACAGGTGGGGGGTCAGTTGGACACATGAATAAGTGGATGGATGAATGATGGCACGAGTGATGAGTGAGTGACTCTACCCCCAGGGAGCCTGCAAAGTGCATAGAGAACGGATTGGAGATTTTCCCAATGAGGGGAATCTCCCTTACACAGAGGTGGTGGTTAATTCCTGGGGCAACCAGTCCCCAAAGTGTTCATCTGGCCAGAAGGCCTGAACTGTTTAGAGAAGGCAGCCACCTGACTTTGTCTGACACTTGGAAGGGGACCGTTATCTAACAGCAGCAAGAAGGAGCTCAGTTCATTCAATTCCCAGAATGGTTGTCAAAAGCAGGAAAAAGCCTGCCCTGAGGCCTGACGGAGCCTCGGCCTGGACTCTGGGAGCCATATGGACCCAGAGGCCACCATCACACCACAGGTGAAGCCACCTGGAGGCTCCAGAGCCATGGCAGGGCCTAGCAATCTTTCCTCCTCCTCTGGGACAGGCAAAGCTTGGGAGAAAGAAAGAAAATAAAAATCTAAAAACTGGTTGGGTGGGATCTCATCCACATGGACCAGAGGCCTGAAATCCACAGCCCCCTCCCAACATGCCCCGATCACCCAGCAGCTTTGTGCCACTTCCTCCCCCTTCCACACAGAGTTAACTGGGTGAGGAAGGGGCTACCTTTCAGCAACTACAACTCGCCTCCCGCACCCGGCCGCCGGGAGCTGAAGCAGGGAGGACCTGGACAGCAGGACACTCACTGATTGCCCCGCACTTTTCACGCACGATCTCATTTCACCCTTACTGTGGTCCTGGAGGTCAGACTACTTTTTATTGCCTTCCCAATTTACAGATAAGGAAGTTGAGATTGAGGGGCGCCTGAGTGACTCAGTGGGTTAAAGCCTCTGCCTTCAGCTCAGGTCACAATCCCAGGGTCCTGGGATCGAGCCCCGCATCAGGCTCTGTGCTCAGCAGGGAGCCTGCTTCTTCCTCTCTTTCTCTGCCTGCCTCCCTGCCTACTTGTGATCTCTGTCAAATAAATAAATCTTTTTTTTTTTTTTTTTTTAAAGGAAGTTGAAGTTGGGGCATTCAGGTGGCTATAACAAACATACCAAAAACGGAGTGGCTTGTAAACAAAAGAACTTTTTTTCTACATTCTGGGGGCTCGGGACTCCCAAGATCAAGGCCCCTGCAGATCTGGTGTCTGGTGAGGGCCCACGTCCTTCTCGCTGTGTCCCCACACAGTAGAAGGGATGAGCTAGCTCTCTGGGGTTTCTTTTGTGAGGGCACTGGTCCCTATTGTGAGGGCTTCACCCTCGTGACCTAATCATCTCCCAAAGTCCCCAACTCATACTAGCAGCACCTTGGGGGTTCAGATTTCAATATAAGAATTGGGGACTGGAGGGTTTAGCAAACATTCAGACCATAGTCAGGTGCTGAAGTAACCTACCTAGGGTCAACCAGCCAGGTGGACCCCAGATTTGAGCCCAGGTAGCCCAGCCTAGGCTCCTGCAGGCTCCCCACCACGTGCCATGGGTCACACCACTGAGGGAGGCTGAAGGTGTGGGGGAAACAGCACCAGGGGCACCCCATGGGCCCAGGGCCCCATCTGGCAAATGCACCCAAGACCTAGGGGCCCTGTGGACCTGGATGTTGCTCCGCTGGCAATGCTGGTAGGAGAAGTAGAAGAGCAGGAAGCTGCCCCTCTCAACGAGACACAGAGGGACATCACCTGGCAGGGGACATGTGGCCACGACGGAGGAAGGGGACAGCAGGTCAGCAGGTCAGTGGTTTGTCCTCACTGCCCAACAGGGGAAGCTAAAGAGAAGAGTCAGCATGAATCAAGCAGGTACTGGAAGCTCAGCCAACCCAGTCCCCTCTAGGGTCCCCAGAAGCTGAGGACTCCCCAAGAAGACAAGCCAGGAGCACTGCCCAGCACTGGCCTGGCTTATTCCTATGCTTATAGCTCCAGCCGGCCCCTGGAGGAGTGGGAGGCTCTTGCCCAGGCATGCCCACTCCCAATAAGGAGTGAGGATTAGGGTTAGGGGAACCTCCACACCTTTGCATATGCTCTTCCTAGGTCCACAGTGCCATTCCCCATACTACCCCCCCCCCCCCGCCCTGCGACAACTGACAAAAGCCTACTTGTCCTTCAGGCCCACCTCAAATGCCACCACATCCTGCCCAGGTAGGATGGAATCACCCTTCCCTGTACTTGCTTGGCATTTGCCCACACTTCTGCCAATGCCCCTGTCATGGGATGGCAGGGTTGCACCATGGAAAACAGGACCTGTGGGTGGCTCTTGACCAGTGGGGTCCATAGCCCAGCACAGGATCTCACCCAGAGAAGATGTTCCACCAGGGAAGGAACCACCCCATTTCCTCCTCACTGCAAGTGCTGTGTTTGCCCATTTCCTTTTACTTAGTGTTTTTTTTTTTTTTTTAAGATTTTATTTATTTATTTGACAGAGAGAAATCACAAGTAGATGGAGAGGCAGGCAGAGAGAGAGAGAGGGAAGCAGGCTCTCTGCTCAGCAGAGAGCCCGATGCGGGACTCGATCCCAGGACTCTGAGATCATGACCTGAGCCGAAGGCAGCAGCTTAACCCACTGAGCCACCCAGGCGCCCAGTGTTTTATTTTTTTAAAGTTGTCTCTACACTTGACATGGGCCCCGAACTCACAACCCTATGATCAAGAGCTAGCCAGGTGCCCCTTGCCCATTTTAAAGACCGGGGTACCAAAGCACCTTGTTGAACAGCCTGGAAGTTCCCAGGCCTGAGGAGCCTGGTACTTAGAGCATGGGAGAGGGGGCCAGAGTAAATCCCAAGCTGAGGTTTGAGGTTGACCTTGGCCTTAAGAAGAGAGATGGGCCTGGAGGCCCAGGGCTGGTGGTCCATGAGCAAGGCCCTGGCCCTGATCTCTGTGGAGTTAGTGGTGTGACAGCAGGTCACAGCCAGGCCACACCCGGCATCAGGCCTTTGCTGCCCAGTGCTGATGGGTGCAGCCCTGCCTCCCTGTCCCCATGGGTACCCATTTGTAGGGTTCCCGCCTCCTTGCCCTGCTTAGGTTCTCAGCTCTTGCTTGAGGCCTCAGTGGGAGAGGCACTGACGCCCCCCCATAGCTTCCCACAGCTTCTTGGAGGGTGCACAGGGGTGCCAGGAACCTTGGAAGGAGGCTGGCGAGAAAGGAAGCACCCTGTGCCTCACTGTGGGGAGGGCAAAGCAGCAGAGCACTGACAAGCACCCGCCCGGTAGCCCTGGGGACGCTTCTGTCCTCCAGACACCCCCTTCCCCTGGCTGCCCTGACTCGGGCTCTCCTGCTCTCTCTCCTAGCACTCTGCCTGTGCCTCCTCAGACTTCTCTGTGGATTCCTAGTCTCTGAAGAGAGGAATAGCAAGGTCCCTCCAAGCCAAACCCTTGGCCCCAGGTCCTCTCTCTACACGCACTTCTGGCTCCATCTCAGCCACCTGCCTGTTTCAGGCACTACCGGTCACCCTCGGCCAGGGCTCCCCCAGGCGTCTCTCCTCAAGGTCTCACAGGCCCCTCAGAACCAGGGATCCAAAATGGCCTTCATCTTCCTCGTCTTACTGTTCAACCCAGGGAAAGTGGTCTAACCAGTGTGTAGCTCAAGCGAGTCACCTACATGATGGGTACACGGGGACCCACGCCTACAGGGTACTGTGAGGACTAAGTCGCACAGAACCTGGCTTCCGGGTCCATGCTCAATACATGTTAATTCTTTTCATTCTTTCTCCCCCGAGAAAACCTAAGCCAGGGCCACACTGGTGACACTGGCCTCTGCCCCTTGCCAGCCACCTGACCGGCAGCTGCTAGGCATTCTCTGCAAGGCAGCCTAAGTGACTGACCTGGTGACTGACCTAAGTGCCATCCTCTGCTCAACACCCCTCAGTGGCTCCCCATTGCCCTTAGGACACAATTGGCCCTCCTCTGCCTGTGCACAGAGTCCTTCTGCCATCCAGCCGGGCACAGAGAGAAGAGCCAATAAATGTTTGAAAATGAATGAATGAATGAATGAACCAGTGAGTGAATGAAACAAATTCTATTTCTGTGAGATGGAAAGATCTTCAGTTTTAGGAGGCAGATCGGGTCTCTCACTTGCCGGGGCTTTAGAGTGAGCGCCCCCACCTCTCAGTTTCCCCATCTGAGAGCAGGAGGCGGCCACAGCGCCTCTCACAGGTGTGGGGTGAACACAGCAGGTGCCTGTGGGTGCAAATTCCTGTTCTCTATTCCTGGGCTCGTGGAGGGGCGTGTACCTCAGATTGGGGTTAAATCAGGAGCTGAAGCGTTTCTTGACTTTGGCAAACAAAGGGGTAGGGAGAGCTCACTCCCCATGAGGTGGCTAGGGGGACTTCCAGAGGCCTAGACCACTGGGGTCTGTGCTGACGTGGAAGTAGAGAGAGGAGATGAGAAAAGAATTTGGGGGAGTTGAAATGAGGGGCCGGGGGAGTCTTTCCAGCTGTTCCTCAGGAACTCTGTCTGCGCTGAGCTGGGTGAACTCAGGATCGGGTTCTGAGCTAGGTGAGCGCCTCAGAGCAGCCTCAGTTTCCCTAAGCTCTTCGGCCTCTGGGAAGCCCCAGGAAAGATGCCCAAGCAGAGAGGGGCACGGCAGTGTGCTCGGCTCCATTAGCTGTCGGGCGTGCCCACCACAGCTCTCCCACCATGGTCTAGGACACAGCTTTAGCTTTCCCGAGGTTGAGACAAGCCCTAACCTCCTGTGTGGTTTGGTGGGCCCCTCCTCACCCCAGAGCCCAGAGGCCCACATCCCACCTCTGTCCTCACCCTACTTCATGCTTTCTTCTTTCCTGAGTTTCTTCCTCAAGTTCTTCCAGAAATTCTCACCCTTCAGCTGGTGCCCTAAAGGGAAACAAATCTCATTTCAGCTCCTTTTTATAGCATGCATTATTGGGGACCTTTTTCCTAGTAGAGAAGTAATATGTGTTCACCGTGGGAAAACCTTTAAAATACAAAAAATATAAAGAAGAAAATAAGGGTCATGATCCTGTCATCAAGACAGAGCCACTGTTAACGTGTCTGGAATATTTTCTTCCGAGAGCTTTCTCAAGGTCCATAGATAACCCCGGGATTATACCTGCAGATAGAGTTTCACGTCCAGATTTTTCTACTCACTGTTGTATCAGGAGTGGGCAAAAAGAGATGAAGGAAGTGGAGAGAATATTATACAGCTTGTAGAATGGAGAATGGGGACGGATATCCTCAGTGTGTAAGATGGGAATAGACGGTGCTGCTGACCTCAAAGCAGGTCACTAACCCCACCCCAGACAGATAAGCCCCACCCCCTGATGTCGCCTCCTGATCTCTGAAGGGAGGAGCCTGCGGAGACCCCAGTGTGGGTGGGGAGACCTCATGCCTCAGCCATCTTTGCAGCTCCCCTGTCCCCTAGCCTCTACTAGAACTGCCAGAAACAGGGAGGTGGAGCGCTTTATAGAGTGAGGAGCCAGGCTATTGAGCTGCTCTCTGGTCCTACCAGTAATTTGTTGTGTGACCTCTGGCAAGTCGCCGAGCCCCTCTGAACCACACTTGTTGAATGCATGTGCTCTATCAGCACTTCCTAAACAGTGTTACTAGATCCAAGAAAAGAAGAGTCTGTGATCAAATGCTGCCCAAGTACTGTCAAATGCAATTCTCAGCTGCAGGACTTTTCAGAGCCTTTAATGTACTACTATATGGTAAATATACAAACAAAACAGAAGAGAAGACAGTATATGGAGTGGCCAGAATTCATTACAGAAGTGCCTATTCTCCTGGGATAAATAAGGGAATAATGTATAGTTGGGCGCAGGGAGAAGGGAGGCCTGACCCCAGAGACCTCTGTGGCCCTCATTCCCTGACTCCCCAGTTTTCATGTCCCAGTTTCAAAGCTTCCTTTTCACACCACACTCTTATTTCTAACCTCCTTCCTTAGCTCAACTGTTCTTTCCTTCTTCCCAGTCTGTCCCTCTTCTCTTGGCTAATTCCTAGATAAGACCCAGCTTTAGGAGCCCCTCCTCCAGGAAGGCCTCCCTGACTTCCAGGCTGAGTCAGCTCATCCCTGTTCCCATAGAGCCAGTGCTGCATCTATCAAATCTCATGACTCAGTACCAGGCTGTTACCAGGACAGGCTGCTCACCACCCTGGGAGTCCCACCAGGGCAGAACCCACTCCACTTCCTCTCAGAGACCCCATGCCCAGCACAGCAGTGGTGCTTACATTCTGGGGCTATAGCTCTGAGAGAATGACAGGCCGCTGGGGTTGGTGAGGAACCAGATGGTGAGCTGGAGAGCACAGGGTCTCAGTGGCCTCAGCTACACATGTAGGGCCCTCCCTGCTCCCGGTCTAAAGCCCAGGCTGAATGTCTGTCCCCTGCAGTGTCTGATGGGCACACGTACAGTCGCTCGAGCCACCGGATACGCTACAGCTGTAGCCCTGTCGAAGACTGGTCCCCTCCCTTGGACCTGAGTTCTGATGGGGACGTGGATGCCACAGTGCTTCGAGATATGTACCCGGATTCTCCACCAGGGTAAGGAGACAGTTTGGGGGAGGAGGGCAGGAGCCGGAAGGGCACTGGGTATGAATCCCTACCCGCCCCCCCCACCCCGTCCAGAGGAAATAGCAACATCTCCCCCAAACGGTGTAAATGCAGAAAATCTCTGGATGTGGCCATCTCCTGACCAAGCAGGTCCCAATGACACAGGGCATGATTCAAAAGATGTCACTGGAGAAGGAGAAGCTCAGCTCCTTCTGACTCGTGTCAGGGGATGGGCCCCGGCTCTTTCGTATGCATCCCCAAAACCCAAAACCCCATGCACTGGGTCAGGCCTTACTGTGTCCAAACTGCACTCATGACCATCAGGTAGCCCAGTCCCACTGGGGAATTCTTCTCTGGGGGGCCTGTGGGTTCTCCCTGGCACCCTCAGGCAGATGACCCACAGGCTAATAGTTGGAAAAAGAAGAGAGATCAGGACCTCCTTTGCTTTCTTACCAGGAGACCCCTCTGGCCCCACAAACAGCCACAGCCCCATCACCCTGTACCCCATTCCCCTTGGGGGGCTGTAAGTGCCCTACACCTCTGTGTTTCTGAGGAGCCCCAGGGTCTCCTTCTAAGCCTGGAAGGGCCGCTTCCATGACTTGAGGCCCAGGAGAGTCAGACAGGCTGAGGGTACTGCCCCGGACCATGCATTCTCAGTGCCGGCTAGGAAGCCGCTCCATCGGCCGTGGCCACTGTTCTGAGCTATCCAAGACCCGGAGTTCAGTGACTTGCCCAAGCACATTCACACGGAGCCTGGGCTGAGTCAGGACTAGAATTCAGTCTCAGTGGTTCAGCGGTGCCTTTCCTGGGGGAGTTGGAGGGTTTCATTAGAGCCAGCATGACAAACCTCCAGGGCAACCGTCCCTGTCGCCAGGCTCCCAGCCCTCGGGAAAGCCCCCACACTGGCCCCTGAAGCCAGGTTCCACTGAGCCCTGAGGGAGCCTCTTCTCTTGCAGTTATGAGGAATGTATGGGACCAGGAGCCACTCAGCTGTACATCCCCACGGACGCACCACCACCCTACTCGCTGACCGACTCCTACCCAGTGCTGGATGGCATCCTGTATGGGGGCATCATCCACAGCCCGGGCCGATACGAGCAGGCGCAGAGGATCCTGGGCCAGGCTGGCCTCCACACCATCTCCATGGATACCCTGCCCCCTTACGAGGCCGTGTGCGGGCTTGGCCCCCCATCAGGTCTGCTGCCGCTGCCGGGCCCAGAACCGGGGCCCAGGAGCTCCCCAGGCTCACCCACCCCGACCCGGGCCCCGGCTTCTCGTCCAGAAAGGATTCTGTGAGTGACCCAGCCAGCCAGGTCCTGCGGTCCCTCGGGCTGAGCCACAAGGGCGTGCACACACACAGACACACACACAGGCTTACAAGGGCATGCGTACACGCACACACACACAGATGCACACACAGCACTCCCACGTGCACACATACATACACAGTTTGTACACCTACACACACACACACAGATGGACACACAGCACTCCCATGTGCACATACAGATAGTTTGTACAAGTACACACACACACACAGAGCTGTGCACACACTTCTACGTGCACACACAGATAAACGGTTTGTACATACACATACACGCTGACACACATGCACACACACATCCAGATACGCACCACACATGTACAGACATGTGAATACACACAGCCCCCCTCCCACATCCACACAAACCCATCTGCTAAGGTTTCATTAAAAATGAAGCTCTCTTGACCTCCCGTCTCCTCCCCAGCCTGTGGTTATGCCTTTGCAGGCAATGCTGGGAGAAGACAGTTGGAGAGGGACAGGGCCTTGCTCCCCCCTCTCCCTGGCCTGTTTGCCTCTGCCCTCGCCTGGCAGGCTGTGCCCAAACTCTGATTCTGCCTCCAGAAACTGCCTGACCCTCCCAGGTCGGCCGCCTGCCCCCACCCCCACTCCAGGGCAACACGCCCTCCTGGGCAGTGGGACAGGCCTCAGTGAGGTTCAGCCACACACTGGACCCCTCCCTCAATTCCAGGGCAGCCACACTATCACCACCCTGACACTTACGGGGTGAGGGACATGGGCCTGGGGGCCCAGGCACAACCTGGAAGCCCTCACCGCCCCCCCCCGCCCCCTCCCTAACCCAGTGCCCCCGGCCTCATGGCGCTGGCGGCGTTATTTTGGAGGGCCCCCACCCCAAGCGACTGGTGATGAGCAGGGTCCTTGGCCGGCGTGCGACAGTGGTGGTGGTGGGTTACAGCTGTCCCCGTGTCAGTCCAACCACGGCCCAGGGCTGAGGGTCTTCAAAGAAGAGAAGGGTGGCCTGGGCACAGCTCTGAGACAGAGACGTGGCCCCTCACTAAGTGCGTGCCCAGCTGACCACCATGGCCGAGTGTGAGCTGTCTACCCTTCCCCCGGGCGGCAGCTCCTAGTTGGGAATCGTGAGCTGATGCATTCTGCCCCTGCCCTCCAGGGCACTTGCAGAGATGAAATACTGGGGAAGCGGGCCCCCGAAATACTAGCATGCCACCATGAGAGATCAGATCTGGGCCTCACCGCCAGAGGCACCCGGAAGGGATATATGGGTGTGCCTGCTTACAGAGTGGCCCACAACTCCCAGCAATTTCCATCCAAGAAGATGGATGAAGACCCAGCCTGCCAGAGGGAGGCAGCCGAACAGCTTTGCAGAGTGTCCCGCCAGCATTGCCAGCGGCAGGAAGTGGAAAACTCGAGTCCACCCTGCCTCCCCCCCGCCCCCACCCACCCCCGCCCCCCATTTCCATTCTTCTAATGAAGGGCTAAGACATTTCAGTAATCCCTTTCTTGAGAAGTAGGGTGACAAGGATGGCAATCGTGAATTTTACTTTCTGTAGAAATAGGGTTTCTTCCGGTGCAGAACCGAAAGGAATCCGTGCAGAGGTTCTGCGGCATCCTGAAGCACCCAACTCCGCCAGGAAAGGGACCTTGTTTACAAGCAGTTCTGTCCGCCTCTGTGGTGTACTGTTTTCTAGGCAAAAAATATCTGTCTGTTGTACTGTATAGCCTTTAAATGCACTCCAGGGATGGGACTCTTTTAAGAAATGCATCCTGCTTCTGCAACCCTAGAGAGTACTGTGGGAAAAAAGATAAAAATCCCTAAGTACTCACCAATGTTTGAGGGATGGAGCTAAACAGCTTTTCTCGTTCCTGGTTTAAGCGCTAAATAAGCAACAATGTATCTTTTCTGTGTTCAAAATAAATATATCGTATCAATAAAAATATTGCAAAAATAATATTCGGGAGGAGTGCGTGTGGTAAGGGGCTCGGGCCATCGTTCACATGTAAGGAACGTTAAGTAAATAACAGCAAATCGGAAGTACCTTCCTTCTCTCAAGAGGAGAAGCCCTGAAATCTTGTCACTTCCCTGTTGACACGGCTATTGGGGTAGTCAGGGACTTCCACGCTGACTCGCTTCTTTTCTTAACCTCCCTGAAACACAGCTTCATCTCTCTGAGCCGTGGTCAGGGTGTCACCAACACGGGCCATCAAGTTTTGGACTTGACTTCAGGATCCCCGGACACTGAGCTTTCTCCTAGCCCAGCAGTTCATTCTCAGCACCTTGATGGTTTCCACTACCAGGAAGGGGGTAGGAGGATTGGTAATTAGACGGAGATGAGTTGCTTTCTTCCCCTTGCAGAAATTCTTTCCTGGGCTTTGTTCATTAATCCCTTCTCTGGCAGAGGCTGGCTGCCTTCCTCTGTCACCCTTCCCTCCCACTCGAACTCGAGTGGCATCCACCAGCAGAGTCCTAGACCCGACCCGGGAGTACCCTGAAAGTGGGACTCAGTCCCGAAGAAAGGTACAGCATCAGTTCCAGGTCCCAGCCATTCTGCACCCACTCCAAGCCCACACTGCCACCTGCTGGCCGCCTGCTGCCACTGTTCAAAGCCAACAGGTCTGCCTTGGGAAAATAGCACGCACTTCCCTTCTCTCACTTGCAAACCCACCGCCCACCGACATTAGCAGTTGTAGACAAAACCTCTTTGGGTTCTGAACTGGTCTTCCACCCTGGTGATATTTCGTGAGGCTTAGCCAGTCAAGCATTCTACTCTCAGGAATCCCGCCTGCCCCCCAGCCTCTCTGGGCACAGCCTGAGGCCTAAGCACCCCTCCCTGTATGCAAACTAATCATGCCTCTGACCTCAACACCAGTGTGTGTGGCTCAGGGGCCACCTCTGTACTCTGGGGCCCTCTTGTCCAGAATGAATGTGGCAGCCCTCATGGCGATGGTATCCAGCCTATCCAGCCACTCCTGCCCGAACTACACCAATACTCAGTTCCAACGACACACAGGATCCCCCACCAGCCCAGGAGACTGCGGGGCTTGGCGTTTCCCGCCTCCCCTACCCATGACACACCCTGTGTCTACACATGGCGCCACATGCAAGGTCCAAGCACACTCCTATAAGGAGACTGGCCTCTCTCTGCCACAGCCTAAGGGGTGGGGCCGAGGAGCACACCCCAGGCAGTGGGGCTCATCAGGGGCCCAGTGAGAGGGGGAGGTGACAATTCTCAGGATGGTGGGAACAGGACGGGGCAGGACCTGATCCTGGGACAGGAGGAGGGCACCAGGGGTTGATGAGGGAGGTGACCCAGGAGCACCCAGATGGAGAGGGCAGCGAAACAAGGAAGGAAAGGAAGCCAGTTCAGGACGTTGTGGTCACACAGTCCCCCTCCAAGGAGGCAGTGGAGAGCACACCTCAAAGTTAGCCACCAGACAGGAAAGGCAACAGCACTCACAGTAGCTCACAGACTCTCAAGCACCCTGATGGTTTCCACTACCAGGAAGGGGGTAGGAGGATTGGTAATTAAGACGGAGATGAGTTGCTTTCTCCTTGTCCCTGGTGCAGCCATGCGGGCTTCTGTGGCCAAAGAAAATCTTCTGATGGGGGAAATGCCACGGCTAGCAGGTAAAGTTATCCCTACGGTCAGCAGGCTCTGCCACTGGGCCAGTATGCACAGGCACGGTGCACCCCAAGGTCTCGGACAGGACACCACCAACGCTGGCCACGCATGAGCAGCCCGAATCACCCGAGAGAGGAAGGAGGGTTGATACAAAGTCTGGCCACCCACAGCCGCCCCTCAGAACACGACCTGGCTCGACATAACGAAGCCTGCCCCCTCACATGCACACAGAGGGGGGGTCTCTCACACCAAGTTCCTCGCAACACCCTCGGACACACGCTTATGTGTGCTTCACTCCGCTCACACCGCCCGTGGCTACACACATGCCCGCTTGGGCGGCTTTGGGGCGCACATGCCAGTGCCCCACACTAGGCGTCCACACACTCAGGGGTCCCCCATGCACACTCGGAGGCCACCCACTTCTACTCAGGTGCCACCGCTGGTGTCCACTTGATGACTGACCAGGTCACGGGCGTAAGTGGTAGAACGACAAGCAGCTGCGGCGTCTGAGAGAGCGAATCTTTGGTCGCGGGCTCTGCTCTGCTTGACCTCACACTGAACCTCCCCAGTCAGGTGAACTCTCTCAGTCAGAGCTAATTACCTGGTCAGGCCTGGTATGTCAGGGCTGGGGGCTGGGCACGCCTTTGCCCCCCAGGGTCGCAGTCTCCCTGTGCCTGCTAGGCATCTCTCCCGGGAATCCCGAGGCTCCAGGTCCCCAGCCCCTGTTGTCACAGCCCCAGCCTTACCACACTAACTCCT
Organism: Mustela lutreola; assembly: GCF_030435805.1. Lineage (NCBI taxonomy): Eukaryota > Metazoa > Chordata > Mammalia > Carnivora > Mustelidae > Mustela > Mustela lutreola. The sequence goes on along the minus strand of NC_081305.1, from coordinate 18,939,195 downwards.
CCCCGGCCTGACGCCTGAGGTCCTGGGGCTGGCCAGCATTCTGCTCCATAGCTGGGAGCTGCCTGCTCCATGACCCACCACAAAACCACACCACCTGGATTACAGGGAGAGGAGAGGCAACTTTTGAAAGGGGAACCCGCTATCCTCTGGCAGGTTCTGAGACCCATTACCTATCTCCATGACTCAACTGCAAGAGACAGAAACCCAGCTTGAACCCTCTTAAGGATATTTATTGACTCACGTAACTAAATTGTCCAAGTGATAAATCTGGCTTCAGGCTTGGCTGCATCCAGGAGGTCCAAGAATATGGGTAGGTGTATTGCCTCTCTTGGCTCTGCTGCCCACCATGTCACCTTCATTCTCCCATAGGAGCAATGGCTGTGGATGTCCCAAGTCTGTGTTGGCTGGCTAAAGGCCCAACCTCAGGACCTATCTCACTGCTGGGCTCTGACATCTCGTCCTCTTGCCTGCCCTTCCCTTCCTGGCCTGTCCCTGTGTATTTGAGCCATCCCTGCCAGACTCGAATGATTCTCCTCTGAGTGGTGAACCCCAGGGATCGGGGGGCCTTATGGAGTGGACAACTGACAAGAGCAGTCTGTTCAATTACAATGAAAACAAATTCCTCTGTGTGTGTAACGGCCTGGAGGAGGGTAAGTGCAGACTTGCAGACTTGGGAGCCCCTGACCAGGCAGCACCCACCCCTGTAGACTCTGTGGGTCCTGAGTGTCCCTGAGCTCCTAGGCTTTGCAGGGGACTTGGGAGCCTTTGGGCAGCAGGGATAGCTGTGAGGGAAGGCTAGGTGCTGGGACCCAGACGCTTGGCTGTCGCGACTTCTGTCATCAGTTCACTGTGACTTTGAGCCAGGTCCTTTCCTTCTCTGGACCTCGGGACCCCCAACCTCCCCGACCCCACCACAGCTCCCGCATATCTCCTGTGCCCCCCTCACTCCCCGTCTCCTGCATTGTCACCAAAGTTAGTCAGCCCGGCAGGCAGAGAAAGGTTCTCACTAAGCCAGTCACTCACCAGAGGGCCCAGACAACACCACCGAATCCGACAGCTGACGGGGCCGCAGAGGTCTGGTGGGAAGGAGGCTGGTCCTGGAGAAGCCGAGCTGACCCAGGCACCAGAGGACAGAGTGGGAATTCCCGGCCCCCGGCCCAGCCTTCCCCACCACGCTCTCGGCCCACCCTAGAGACACAATTCACAGGCACAATGGGCTTCCCCAGAGCTGGGGAACAAGATGTCCAGAATGAGTGAAGTGGTTATATCAATATATAAGTAACTAAAAGCAACAGAAGAATTACACGGGATGGGGGGGTGGCAGTGGATATTAAATTGTTTGTACCAAATTGTTAAACTTTGGCTATTAATGGGGGAAAAAAGGGGTGCCGGGGTGGCTCAGTCCGTTAAGCATCTGCCTTCCACTCAAGGTCATGATCTCAGGGTCCTGAACCAAGCCCAAATTAGGTTCCTTGCTCAGCAGGGAGCCTGCTTCTCTCCTTCCCTCTGCCTGCCGCTCCCCCTGCTTGTGTGCTCTCTCTTTCCGTGTGTGTGTCTCTCTCTGTCAAATAAATACATAAAGTTTTTTTTTTTTTTTTAATAGGAAAAAAAATACAAGCCACTCCAGCCCACTCCTTAGGCAGCAAATCCGCCTGGGGCCAAGGAGAGAAACAGAGACGAAGAGACAATGAGAATGAAGGCCCTTCTGTGTTAGACACACACACCACCACCACCACCACCACCACCACTACCACCTTTCCTTGGCCTGGCGATGGCCTCTTCCATAGAGCTCAGTGGCCTGGAACTCTACATATCCCCCTCATCCAAATCCACCATTCCCCCTTCTCTGCCCTTATAAATCTTTGGCATCAAGGGAAAAGCATGGCTTTGGGTCTCATACCTCTGGCATGGTGAGCTGCGTAACAGCCTCCGAAGATGTGCAGGCCCCAATTCCCGCAAGCCGAGACTGTTAGCTTCCGTGGCGAAGGCACTCAGAGGAGGCAACGAGCCTGGGTTATCCAGATAGACCCAAGAGGACCCAGGGGTCATCCTCAGGGGAAGGCCTCAGGGTCAGCGTAAGAGAAGACACGCCAAATTGAAGGGGCAGAAGAGGAAAATGAGAGACTGACACCTGCTACCCTCCAGGACTGGCTCGGGAGGAGAGGTGCTGCTCCCTGGCAACCCATTATCAAGGAGTCCTCCAATGAGAAAGTGACTTCCCAAGCACGGGAATAGAATTCCCCTTGGGCCACGGGGCTCAAGAGAGGTTGCAAGAGGCAGGGGAGCTAGAGGCAAGGATCCGAGAGCCCCCAGATGTGACGAGGCCAGGTCTGAGGCAGCTACAAGGCCAAGCACCAGGCAGATGCCCTTCCTGGTGACGGGAGGGCCCGGAGGCCAGCCTGGTGTCACAGAAAGCTGATGAGAAAGACTCCTGGGCTGAGTTCCTACAGGTCACACCACCCTCTCCTTGGGGCTCTCCAAACTGTGAGCCACCCCAGGGCTGGGGCTTTGTCTTGTTGGCTTCTGAAGCCCCCAAGACAGCATGGATGGGGACACAGGCTGGCTTCCCAGGGACAGCTCTTCCCCCAAGCATCACGGGAGGACATGAAAGGGGACCCAGCGTCTGAGAAGTCAGGATAGAGTGCACGTGCTGCCCCTTCCCAGAAACACACCCCGACACCTGCTCCAGGAGAAGTCCTAGAGCCAAGGAGTGAGGGGACCCTTCAGTAGCCCAGCAGAATTTATTTGGCCACAGGAAACTCTTACTCACATAAGACTGATTATGAACCCCCAGTAAGGGCTCCGTGTGGAGCACCCTTTGAGAAATGCTGACCCACACGGAAGGAGTGAGTCATTAAGTGGCTGAATGAGTGAATCATGACTTAATTAAGTATTGGGTGATTGAATGGAAGGAAGGAAGGAAGGAAGGAAGAAAGGGAGGAAGCCCAACTCTGAAAACTGTCCCTCACCCATATCTCCCCAAATTTACCTTGCCCCATCATGTGGGAAGGGGCTCAGACAGTGGGGTGAATCCAGATCCTAACCGTGCTGCCCTAATTTATACCTGGGTCTGTATTAAAAGAGAAAATCTCCTCTGTTGTCATTTTTTTTTAAAGGTTTATTTATTTATTTGACAGACAGAGATCACAAGAAGGCAGAGAGAGAGAGAGAGGGAAAGCAGGCTCCCAGCTCAGCAGAAAGCCCGATGCGGGGCTCGATCCCGGGACCCTGAGGTTATGACCTGAGCCAAAGACAGAGGCTTAACCCACTGAGCCACCCAGGCGCCCCATCTCTGTTGTCATTTTAATCTACTTCCTCCTGAGGGAACACTGGGATCTGGTGAGATTATAGCACGATCCCCACCCCTCCGGGGCCATAGGGCAGAATTCGAATCTCGAGTCTGAGTATAAACCAGTGAGTTATAAAATAAAAATGAAAACGGACGGCAGAAGGCTGGGAAGGAGAGAGATGGTCAAGGGTCGAGAGTACACGGATAGCTGTTGGGCTCTGTTACCCCAAAAGCAGTCTTTGGGCAGCAATGGCAGGAAGCACAGGGGGAGTATGGGAGTAGGGAACGAAGACAAGGGAGGGACGTGAACCCGCAAAGCGTGCCGTCGTGAGCAGGTTACTGCTGTGGGCCACCGCTGGAGCAAGGGTGAACACACCTCGGAACTGTCCCACCGAATGCAAGAAGCTAGGGCGTCTGTGCGCCCACCCTGCTTGGCTGGCCGAGGGCTGGGCCTGGGTGTTAACACCCCGGCCCTCGCCGTTTGTTCCGCATGCCAGCAGAGCACACTCCTGTATCCAGAGAACATTCTCAAGCAGGAGCGTAAGGACCTTAGCCAGGCACATCCAAAGTGGGCTGAAGGCTACAGGCTGGCACGGGTGCGGACGGATGTGGGTGCTGCTGTATCTGACTTCCCATTTGGGGACGGGCGAGGACGGAGCCGGAGCTTGGCACTGCTCCAGGGTGGCGGTGGGGGGGTGGGGGGGGTGGGGGGGAGATGGCCCAGCCCCAGCCACTCTCAGGTCGGAGCCCCCCAGAGTGACAAGCAATGGTGGGCCGGGCCGTGTGCAGCTTTCTCTTTTGCTAGCACACTTCCTCCTCGGCTTCCTGTCTGAGCGTTGGGGCGGGCCAAAGGCAGACCAGCCTGGGCCTGGCCTGGGGAGGCCCACGGCTTCCCTCGGCACCCAGGCCCTTGGAGCCACCATGAGCCAGCCTCGATCCCCGGGCCTAGAGGAGGCTGCCCTGGAGTCCCTCCTGGGTGACCTCGTCAGCTACTACCAAGAGGAGGCAGAGGCAGGCCGGCTGCGGGTCTGCAGGGACGCCGCCCTCACCAACAGGGCCCAGCGGCTCTTGGCCACGGGAGCCCCCTCTCGGTTCTATCTGCCTGAGCTTCTGGTCCCTGGTCCGGGGACCACTCACTCCCAGGGGGCGCCCAGCCCTGCCCGGCATGTCTGCCATGACCTGGTACAGGCACTAGAGTTTCTGGAGCTCATATCTGTCAACCTACTTCTGTTTCCCTGGAGGAAGGAAATCAGGTCCTTGAAGGTAGGCACCACCACGCCTCTGAGCAAAGGGGTCTCGGGTAGGGGCCAGAGCTCTGCATCTGAGGGGGACAGCATATCCATCCTGCCCACTGACTCTGGTCCCATTTTACAGGTGGAGAAACTGAGAGCAGAAGAGGTTAATGCAACTTATCCGTAGTCACCAGCTAATAAGTAGCCTAGATAGGTCTTAAACTCAGGCAGCACAAGCCTCCAGCTGCTAGATCATAGGCCTCTCCAAAGAGGAGGAACCGAGGAACTCATAATCAACAAGGGGAGGAATCTGGCTCTGGAAACTATAATCTGTTCATGTTCCAGGCCAGGACTGCTGGGTTGGGAGCCAGGATATTGGAGCCTCACCCCAGTTCAGTTACTTTCTTGCTGTGTTTAACTTGAGCCCAGGTCCTGTTCAGTCTCTAGGCCTCAGTGTGCCCTTCTGTAAAATGGGACAGAGGATAACATGATCATGGACCAGATTTCCATTCTGGCCAAATGCTCCAGACCCCTGCTTCTCAGGGAGCCTCCAGTGCCCCCGGGCATCAGCCCTCAGTCCTGCCTGGCCACAAACGGCCACTCACAGCCACTCTGCTGCATTGTGTCCCATCTCTAATGAATACCCCTGTTGGTTCCAGACATACACTGGGAACTTCGCCTACCGGGTGCAGCCTGTGCTTTCCAAACACACGCTGCACACCCTTCTGGGCAGGCTGGGCTACGCGGCCACCTCTGAGGCAGAGTTTTCGCTAGTCCGGGCCACCGGCAAGGAGGACGCCAAGCAGATGGTGTTTGAGATCTTCCTGGCGAGAGCTGCATGTGAAGCCATTCTGGAAACCTCGAGCAGGCAGGTCCTGGGACTGAGAAGAGAGGAATCAGCCAGGCCCTACTCCAGGCACAGCTCCAGGAGAAGGCTGGTGAAGGCCCACAACTGCCCCAAAGGGAGCCGGCCAGGCCTGGGGCCCCCCGAAGGGCTGGGGTCTGAGAGGGCCCTGGCTGAGGGCCCTGACCATCGGAGCACTGTGCCGGAGGCCCTGAGTCTGTCTGAGGTCTCGACGTTGCCCCACAACCCCCTTGCTGCCCCCCTGCTCCCCTTCAACTCCCAGTGGGGCGCCAGCACATGCTCAGACAGTGAGGAGTTCTTGACCTGCTACAGTGACCTTGTTCTGCACCAGACGCCCTTGTTCCCCAAGGACCTTCTCCCGAGCAGCCTGAAGGGAGGGCAAGCCCAGGGCCCAGGCCTGGCTCCCAGTCCAGCTTCAGGTGAGGCAGTCACCTCCTTAGCTAGCAGCAATGAGTGGTCCCCGATCCCTGATGCAGCTCCTGAGAACACGGGGGTCACCATACCCAGCCAGCTCTGCCTGACACCAGGTCCCCAACTGTCCGGGAAGTCCTTGGACCCAAAGCCAGAAGTAGAGCCAGAGCTGGCCCCCCCTGGCACGGACACTGTTCCTCCAAACACTTCCTCCGAGATAGATGAGCTCTGTGAACGCCTCTCCCAACTCCTTGGACCCCCAACTCTAGTGCGCCATCCGAGGGGCTTCCCAGGTCCTGGGCTTGAAGAGAGTGAACTGGAGCCTCTCCGGGGGCCAGAGCCAGCTAGCAAGGGTAGCAGCCCAGACAATAGGGTCACTCGGCCCTGGAGGGTGACTCAGACACCCTCTCATGTACGAGAGCCCCCCAACACACACTACCTCCCTCCTGTGGGAGCTGGGAGTTCCCATCCAAGACCACCACTCAGGCAACAGCTGAAAATGTCACGCCTGGATGGTACCGGGACAGACACCCTGACTGAGGACACGGCTCTTCCACCAGGGAAGTGACTACTCAAGCAGCAGAGCTGGGACCCACAGCTTAACAGGCACAGGGAGAAGTCTGCTCATCTGTCCCTCAGGTCCCAGCTCTGCCATCTACTGACTGTGGAACTCTGGGCCACTCACTCTCTCTGAGCCTTGTTTCCTCATGGCTAAAGCGAGTGTGGTGAGACCCACTCACAGAAAGCTGGGAAGAGCAAGAGAAGTGAGGGGTGCACAGCGCCCCTCTTGCCTTCCTCTGGGCACTTCCTGTCCCTCCACATCCTTTGGGCACCTCCGAGGGGCAGTTTCCTTAAGCATCCTTAAGGCACCTGTCACAGGGCAGATGAAAAGACAGCTGTGTAGATAAACAGACTCAGAATACACTCTGAACCTGCTTAGACTCCTCTGTCAGCCTCCCCTCTCTTGCTGCTAATTTCTGGTTAACAGAGAACAAACCTGGGGCGCCTGGGTGGCTTAATCAGTTAAGCACCTACCTTCAGCTCAGCTCATGGTCTCAGGGTCCTGGGATCGAGGCCCACATTGGGATTTGGCTCAGTGGGGAGACTGCCTCTCTCTATCAGGCTCTCACTTTCTCTCTTCCGCTCCCCTCTCCTCAATGCTCATTCTCTCTCTCCCTCCCTCAATAAAATCTTAGGGGGAAAAAAAAGAGAACAAAACCACACTTTGGAGCTCAGGATCATATGCTGGCTCCCCATCCAGCGGTGGGGTTTCCCCTCATCTAGGCTGAGTCCCCCTCCACCAGCCACCTCTTGCTCCCACATGTGCATGCACACGCACACTCACACACACACACTTGCACACAATGGGTACATCCAGAGGTGCTGCTCTCCCCACAAGACTCCCCATGCAAGCAAATGACCCCATCTATCCACGAGCTAAAGCCAAAGGTCCCTGTCTAAACCAAGTTCCAGGATTCTCTTGCTCAATTTTCTCCAGGGGCTCCCAAGGCCACAAGCCCCACTATCCTGTGGACCTCATCTCGAGCCCTTTCTCCACCCCCAACCTACTTCAGACAAGACACACTGGTGTCTTCTAGGTTCCCCAAGAAGCTAAGCCAACTCCTACCTCCCAGCCTCTGTGCAAACTGTTCGTTTCCCCACTCTGCACCCCATCCCCATCTTTCTTGTTATTCACAAGTCACCTTCTTGGAGAGACCCCGGCCATGCATCTATCACATCAGCTTGGTTTATTTTCTACACGAAGACATTTCATTGATTCATTTTTCCATTTCCCACACTAGAACATAAGCTCTCTGAGAAACTTCCCCTTGACTCATTCACCATGGTTTCCAAGGATCCATCAAATGAAACCATCGAGTAGAAAACTTAGAAAATACAGATGAGGGGCACCTGGGTGGCTCAATAGGTCGAGTGTACAACTTTTGATTTCGGCTGAGGTCATGATCTCAGGGTGGTGGGATCGAGCCCCAAGTCAGGCTCCATGCTCAGCTCAGAGTCTGCTTGTCCCTCTCCCTCTGTTCCTCCCCCACTTGCACTCTTCTCTCTAATAAATTGATAAAATCTTCAAAAAAAAAAAAAGAAAATATAGATGAATATGAAAACAAAAGCAGAAGTTACCATAATATCCACCATCAGGAGGTACTCAGTGTTATGGTGTTAGCCTAATTCCTTTTGGTAGGAAGCTCAGAGCGGGGCTCAAACTCACAATTCTAAGATCAAGACCCAAGCTCATATCAAGAGTCAGACACCCAACCAACTGAGCCACCCAGGCACCCCTTGGTCTTTTCTTGTAAATGTGGGATTGTAGATTTATAGTATTGTGTTCCACTTTTATTTCCCAGGATTATTTTAACTAATTTTAAATTTAGAGAAAAGTTATGAAACAACACAAGGAATTCCTTTATACTCCTCCCCCTGCTTCCCCTGAAACTGACGTCTTACATAACCACAGCATGGCTGTCAAGAACAGGAAACTAATACTGATACGGCATTAACAAAACCACGTACCTTTTAAAATTGCATCCGTTTTCCCATTACACTTCTCCATTCCAGGATCCTATTCAGGATCCCACATTGCATTTGTTACTTTTCTTTCCTCTCCTCCAGTCTGTAACACTGTCTCAGTCTCTTCTTTGTTTTTCATGATCTTGATGCTTTGGATCAAAACTTAATACTGACCAGTTCTACTTCATTGAATGTCCCACAATTTGGGTTTGTCTAGTGTGGTGGGTTTTGTTTTGTTTTTTTTTAATGGCTGAATTATGCATTTCTGGCAAAATATCATGAAAAAAAAAAACTGGGGTACCTGGGTGGCTCAGTGGGTTAAGCCTCTGCCTTTGACTGGGTTCGTGGTCTCGGGATCCTGGGATCGAGCCCCACGTCAGGCTCTCTGCTCAGCGAGGAGCCTGCTTCCCCTCTCTCTCTGCCTGACTCTCTGACTGCTTGTGATCTCTGTCAAATAAATAAACAAAATCTTTTTTAAAAATCGTGAAAAAACTATGCTGTGTCCTTGGTGCATCTTATCGAAGGGTTCATGACATTAATACATCTTATTACTGATGATATTTACCTGCTGCATCCCTGGAATAAATCCCTTGTCCTAGGAGTCCTGGTTCCTTTGATTGGAGAATGATGTTTAGTCACCAAGACCCAGGCGCCAGGTGTTCTCACTGTTACCAGGTGTCACTGCTTCCAAGCCTATTCAGGGGATGGTCAGGAAACACAGGGTTGTGTCCTAGCCCATGCATATACACATGTGGCTCTACTTCCGTAACTACATAGAACTTTAAAACCATGAGTTTATACGGATACCTCTGCTTCTAATCCAACATCACTGGGTTTATTCTACCTGTCCCCTTTTATTTATAACTTCCTTCTCTAGAACAGAATGAACCCAGCTCTCTTAATTTACAGTCTACTTGGGGCACCTGGCCTCTGCCTTCAGCTCAGGTCCCTGGTATCAGGGTCCTGGGATCGAGCCCAGCATCGGGCTCTCTGCTAAGCAGGGAGCCTGCTTTTCCCCCTCTCTCTCTCTGCCTGTCTCTCTGCCTACTTGGGATCTCTCACTCTTTCAGATTAATAAATGAAATCTTTTTTAAAAAAAATTTACTGTCTACTGATTTGTTCGAGTCTATGACTTTAATTCCATAATCACTGACCCTACCTCCATGAGAAACACTTGTAAAACTATAGGACAGCATCTAGGAAGAGTGATTTTTGCTTTTAGTCTTTCCGCATCCAGTCGAAATACTGTTTTCCAGTTACTCAGGCTATTTCTTTATTCCCATTCCCCTGCCCTCCAGTGTGGCCATTTTTTCACTTGCCATGCTGTCAGGATCAGCTATGTTTACATTCTGTGTTCCATTCCCCCTACGTTCTAATTGATCTTGTTTATTGAGGGGGTCAAGTGACACATTCTTACGGTTCTAAGAGTCAGTTACACAAAAAGTCACATTCACACAAGAATCATTCCCTGCTCCTCCCTGCAACCCCATCCTTCTCTCTCTCCAGCCTTTGCTCGCCAGGCTGTGCAGTTTCTGGATTATCCTTCCTGCATTTCCTTTGCATCTGTGTATGCTCTTAGGTCTCTTCTTCCTTTTTATAGGAAGTAACGTACCAAAGATACTCCTTTGGATATTGGTTTGCTTGTTTTCACTCAACATTTCTTTACATCCTGGAAATCACACCTGTTCAGAGAGAGCTTCCTCATTCTTTTTTCTACTCCATTGTGTGGCTGTACCGTAGTTCATTTAGCGGTTTCGTACGATCTTTCGGTTGTTTCCGATTATTTTGCAGTTAAAACCAACGCTGCAATAAATAACTGGGTGCATAGATATTTTCATATTGTAGGAAATATATATAGGAACCCAGAAGTGGGATTGCTGGGTCACAACGTAAGTCCAGGTGTAGTTTGTTAGCTGTTGTCAAACTTCTCTCCAGAAGGGCTGTACAAACGTGTACTCCCACCAGTAACGTATGTGAGTACTTGTTTCCCCACAGCCTCACCAGCAGAATGTGTTTGTTGTTTTGGATTGGTTTGGTTTGTTTTGCCAGTCTGGTAGGCGAGAAATAGTATGTCACTGTTCTTTTAATTTGCTTAGTCCATTTGCTTTTATAACAAAATGCCACACACTGCTGACTTACATACAACAGAAATTTATTTTTCACAGTTCTGGAGGCTGGAAGTACAATGTAGTGCCACTATGGCTGGGTTCTGGCAAAGGTTCTTGGCCAGTTTGCAGACTGCTGACTTCTTGCTGTGTCTTCACATAGTAGAAGAAGCATGGGAGCTCTGTGGGGTCCCTTTTAATAACAGACTGAGTCCATTCATGAGAGCTCTGCTCTCATGGCCTAATCACTTCCAGAGGGTTCTCCTAAATACCATCACCTTGAGCATTATGTTTACAAGATGTGCATTTGGGGGTGGGGTGGGATGGGGTGGGGGTGGGGTGAGATGGGGTGGGGGTGGGGGGTCACAAATATTCAGACCATAGCATTTGTATTTCTGAATTTGAGTGTTTTTCACATGTTTACAGGCCATTTTTAGATCTTTTTTGTAAATTGTCTTTCACATCTTTTTCTCATTCTTCTATTTGATTTTTGGTCCTTTGCCCTTCATTTTTAAAGAATTCTTCATGGGTAATTAGGAATATTCACCCTTTGTCTGTTTTGTAAATTGCATTTTCTCCCGGTTTCTGGTCTTTTGACTTGGTTCATGATGGGTTTTTATCACAATTTTTTAAAATTTTTTTAAATTTTTACTTAGTCAAATTGATTAACCTCTAGCTGCCCTTGGATTTTGAATCACAGTTAGGAAGCTTTCCCTAAATCAAGGTACTTGCCTGGTTTCAATTTTTTACATTTAGATCCCTAACCACTTGGAGTTTATTCTTGGGTATGGTGTGAGATATGGATCTATCTTTATCTTTCCCCAAAGGGTCACCTTGGCACCATTTGTTTAAAAGTCCATCTTTACCCCAGCGACCGGAAATGACATCTTGATCATATAGTAAATTTCCACATGTGCTCAGGTCTATTTCTGAGTTATCTGATTCACTGCTTTGTCTATTCACACAGCGGTACCATACTGTTCTAATACTAGAGGTTTTAGATACCTTTGAATGTCTGGTAAGGCTAGTCCTCCATTATTGTTTTTCTTTTTGAGTGGTTTCCTGGTTATTCCTGAATGTTCACTTTTCTATATGAACTATAGAAAGATGTGTAGAATTCCATAAAATAGACTATGGTGTCTCTACTGAGATTGTATTAAATCTGTAACTTAAGCTAGGCAGAACTGACATCTTTATGTTGATGAGCCCTCCTTTCCAAGAATGGGATGTCTTTACATATGTTCAAGTCCTATTTGCTATCTTTAAGGAGAGTTTTTAGCATTTTTCTTCTATGTTTTTGTACATATATTGTTAAATTTATTTATTCCAAAGCACTTAACCATCTTAGTTACCATTGTAAATGGGATTTTCACTACCATTATGACTGCTGTTTCTTGTTTCATATGCTAATTTTGTATCCTGCTACTTCACTAAATGTTATTGTTTGCATTACTTTTGTCACTGATTTTTTGGAATATATTATGGTGTTAATTCTTTTCCCCAGCAGAAAGGAGTGCTGAGGCTACTGGTGCCCTCCTGCCCCAGTGTGGATTTTCTCAGGGATATTTCAGGTTGGGGCATCTATGAGGAGCTAAACTACCTGCTTCATTAGTGGAGGGGCCACATCCGTCCTGTTCACCAGTCTGCACTTCTCACCCAGCACAGGGCCTGGCAGAGGACTGATACATGGGAAGTGCTGTCAAAAGACAGGGAGAGAACAGAAGCCTGCTTACAGATGGCCTGAGGACTCTGGGCTGAGAAAATGGCTGGCAAAGATGGTGAATTACTAACTCTCCCATAGCCCTGATGAAGAACCAGGTCTTAAAAATGAAAATGCAGGATATCCACAATAGTCAAACTATGGAAAGAGCCTAGATGTCCATGGATGGATGAATAAAGACACAGATGAATGGATAAAGAAGATGTGGTATATACATACAATGAAATATTATGCAGCCCACGAAAACGTCTTTGCAGTCTTGCCGTCTACAATGACGTGAATGGAACAAGATGGTATTATACTAAGCGAAAAAAGTGAATCAGACAAAGACAATTATCATATAATCTCACTGATATGAGGAATTTGAGAAACAAGACAGAGTATCATAGGGGAAGGGATGGAAAAATGAAACAAGATGAAACCAGAGAGGGAGACAAACCATAAGAGACTCTTAATCTCAGGAAACAAACTGAGCATTGCTGGAGGGGAGGGGGGTGAGGGGGATAGGGTGGCTGGGTGGTGGTAGGTGCTAGGGTGAGTGCTGTGAAGTGTGTAAGACTGATGAATCACAGACCTGTACCCCTGAAACAAATAATACATTAGATGTTAAATAAATAAATAAATGAAATGAAAATGCAAGATCTCCACCACCCTGGCTTGGAGCAGCCCACCAACAGCTTCCCACTCCACGAAGGTGCAAGCAAGTCCGGTCTCTTCTCCAGCCAACTACAGAGTTGGAAGGGGTTTGAAGGAGCAGGGAATAACCTGGCACCGCTCCAGATTCTCTGTGTCCATCCTTCATTTAACTTACCCCTTCACAGTCTGTGCAGCCTCTCTCCTCATGAAGGAGAAAACAGAACCCCAGTGTCCAGAGAAGGAAGAAACAGGACGATAGAAGTGAGGTGATCTGTCCAAGATTTTGCACCTAACAACCAAGGAAACTGGGATCCCAGCCCATATTCTAACCGTAAAGCCCAAGTCCTACCCACAAAGCCAAGTGGATCCCAAAAGGTAAGAGTCACTTAAAACGTAACGACTGGCCTTTGCTCATTTTCTCTGGGCATTTCCCAAGATGACCCCAGAGCTGCCAACATCTACACATCCCTGGCTACAAAGAAATCTGCTCTGTGCATTAGGGAAAGGACGAGTGAGTGGTGACCTGAGCCCAGTGAGAAGGAGATCTCCAACAAGACAGACAGAAGAGAAAACCATCAGTTTATTGTGTAAGGAATCCAGGACCTTGTTGGTACAGGAAATGTCCACCCCATGGCCTGAGAAGCAGCGATGTCTCTCCAGGCCTCCCTCTCATGCCACAGGATGCCAGGTACAGATCGAGACCCCATGAGAAGGAGGAACATTTTTAAAACGAAGAGAAGGGCCAATTGCCTGCCCCATGCTGTTATTCCAGAAAGGCCATGAGGCACTTTTCGGAGGTACGGTCCCAAAGGTAAGCCTCCACCAGGCCTGTGGCCCGTGCCCACTGAACAGATCAGTCACGGTGGCCCCTGATGAGCCGGTGAGAGCACACGTCAACACCACTCCGACGGGAAGTGCCAGTCAGTGCAGCTGCTGCCATTCCTCTACCAAGTAACTGAATCACGGCCCCATTTTCTGGGCCACACTGGACGAACGAACACTTACAGGGACACTTGCGGCATACCGGGCCCTGGTCCAGGCCCCTTCCATGTGCCAAGTCCTGAGAGGTGAGCAGTTCTCTCGTTTGACAGACAGGATAACCAACAATCACAAGATGCTCAACAACCAAAAAGGTGCCAAGGTTTCTTGGAAATCTGGTATGGCCAATTCTAGAAAATGTCAATCTAGAGAGGCGGCTCTCCAAGGGTGGTCCCTGGACCACAGCCTCCTGGTCACCGGGAACGGTGTGAGGGAACAGATTCTCAGGTATACCCCAGACCTGCTCGACTGGAAACTCTGGGGGTGGACCTCCTTATCCCTAGTTTAACATGCCCTCCAGGGGACTCAGATGCACTGAAATCGGAGGACCAGGAGCTAGAGACTCCCAAAGGGCACAAGAGCCGAGAGTCAGCAGCAGCTGCAGGTCCCCTAAAACAATGCTTTTCCCAATGTGTGTTCCGAGGAGCACAGGCACACTTGGAGACTGTTAATGGCTATTCCCCAGTGAGGGATTCCACGGTCAATGAATTTGAGAGTCCCTTGGCTTTAATAAAGTTGAAGAGGTGTTTTTAATCACAGGACTGCTAGAGTTTAACTAAACCAATGCACCTTGTGCATCTCAGAGAAAGTACCCAAGTGGCGCGTCCCGGATCTCCTAGACTAAGGAACCCCCCTTTCTGACAACACCTATTATTATCTCCCAGGACACCTGTGTTCCACAGACCCCAGCCTTGAAGAAAGGAAAGCCAAAAAACGCAGAAATTCAGGAAGACAGCAGTAAATGCCGATACCCATTCTGTATTCCACAAGATTGGCTCTCGTTTGGCTTCTGTTTAATGACCGCCTTTGGCAAGCTCGCTGTCTTATGTAAACTAGAGGAACACGGAGTTCACTCAGCCTTAGGGGAGCGGCGGGGCTGGGGTTCTGAGGAAAAGAAAGGCCCATGCCAGTGACCCTGGGGCCCCGAGTGAGTAATCCACCGCCAGAGCCCAGAAGCACCAGGCGGGCTATTATTGTTATTAGATTTTCAACAAGGAGGGCTGACATTTCCAGGAGCTCGTCAATTACTTTAATAACTGTAATTTTTCAGGGTGGAGAGGCCACGGGGGTGAATGTTACTCATTTCACAGACAGGGGAACACTTGAAGTGAGCGCCCCCATCTGGCTCCAGGGCTCTAGGAAAACAACATGTCACAGATTCAACAGCAGCCGGGGTAGGCAGGTTCTGAAAACAACTACCTGCTCTCAGAGTTGTAAATGCTTCAGTCCTTCCCTGGGTCTGGTGGTGGGAGTCTGCGGGAGGTCCCGGAAGGGTCTCTGACTGAGGTGTTCCACAGGCTGGGAGGGGTGCACATCGCATCTAGGTGAGGGGCTCAGATAGAAATGAAAGGGGGTAGGAAGAGGAACGGAGAGGTGACATCATTTCTCAGGGCCGACAGTCAGGGAGGTGTCATTTACACCTCCCGAGAGCCACGCTGTGGGAGTGCGTCAGACCGGTGGTCATGCCCTCACTTGGCTCTGCCCAACGCAGGAAGCAGGTTGAGCTGAGGACACCACAGTACCAGGCGGTGAGGGAGACATGATGTGAGGGCAGGAGGGAGGGACAGGACGGGCCAGAGGGCACCATGGCCCTGACGCCAGACCTGTGGTCCAGCTGGTGAATCCAGACTTCCCTCCTGTCATTGTCCCACCTCCAAGGCCTAGAACCTTCCCGCTTATCTCAGTTGTGCCTTGCGAAGGTCATCATCCACATTAGAACATGTGAGCAGGGCACAGGGTGCCCTGATGCCAACAGTAGGCAGAGTAGGAGCTCTGGCACCACCAAGGACAGGGAAGTCTCTGGAGGAAGGAAGCTATGAACCAGGAAGTTGAACTGGGAACAGAAAGCCAGAAAGAGCCCAGAACCCTGACGGCCTTGGAGCCACCATACCAGGGTCACTGGCACTGAAAATACTGACTAAAAGCAAATGTATAGGCTATTCAAAAAAATTTTTTTTAATTATCAAGGGTCAAAGCAGCTGGGGCCGCTCTGGGGCACCCTCCCACTATGCTCTCCGGAACCCTGCATCAGGGTAAGAATGGGGTGGCACCAGCAAATCGGGGATGTCATTGCTCTGACTCGCTCTATTGGCGATTTAGAGACACCAGCCATTCCTGGGAGTCCTGGAGCATGCCTCCTTCTGCTCTAAAAACCAGGCCCCGTGCCCACCACAGGCCATCTGCCCTCCTTCTGCCCTCGCTTCTGGAACTGCTCCACGTCCCCTACGCCACTGGCCCCACCTGCCACACCGGGAAAGCAACCCTCGTCCGCAGACCCATGGCACCCACAGTCCTGGAGAGAGAGGATGGGGTGCTCTCCCAGAGCCGCACATCCCACGTTAGGAAAGATGAGTCTTTTTTTTTTTTTTTAAAGATTTTATTTATTTATCAGAGAGAGAGTGGGGGAGAGAACGAGCATAGGCAGACAGAATGGCAGGCAGAGGCAGAGAAAGAAGCAGTCTCCCCACTGAGCAAGGAGCCCGATGTGGGACTCGATCCCAGGACGCTGGGATCATGACCTGAGCCGAAGGCAGCTGCTTAACCAACTGAGCCACCCAGACGTCCCAGGAAAGATGAGTCTTAAACAAATGAAAACATTATCCTATTGCTGCTCAGAGCTCAAATCCCTGGCCGGGGCAGCATGCTAAGACTCACGGCAGGTTTTAGGTGAAGGATTTATTGGCTACCACAGGGCAAGACTTTACTTTTGTTTAAATCACATTTCCCCCCAAATAGATGCTCAAATTCAGCTGTGGGGCAAATCCTGGACTGTTCACTTAAAAATTCCCAAAGACGGCCGGGGCTCGTCACGACACCTGGCAGCACAGGTTCCTGCTTCCTGACCCCAGACTTCTGGTCAATCCCTGACACTTGGGTGGAGACACGTCCCTGCGGGGCTGCTGCCCCTCGTCCTGCCCACGGAGCCCAAGAACCGGCCCAGGAGTCACAGTGCTTGCCTCCCTCTGGGACCGGACCAGGGCTCCAGTCACCCACACTGAGTCAGAGAACTGCACGCAGAGGCCAGAACGAGGCTTCCAACCTTCGTTGATGCCAACCACTGTGAGGAGAGGCTGAGGCCTGTTTCCCCAAAGTCACGACTGACCCTTCCCCATGTCTACAACCAGTCTTCTTGAAGCTCTCTCGGCCCACCTCCAAAATATCAGGAGCACCCATGCTCTAAAAGCCTCTGCTTGCCAGCCCTGATCTTCCAGTCCAGACTGCCCTCTTAAAAGAATGTTCTTTCTTTCTCTTTCCACTTGACTCAAGAGATAGCTGCGGCTTTGATGCATTGTTGCAGCTGAGTGAAACTAAGATATTTTCTGAACCAATAAAGATGATTTCATGCTCTATGGTCCAAAGTGTCTCTTGGATAGAAAAACATTTTAAAAATACTTAAGGCCACATGTGTCTCTCTCCCAGGCCACAGACTCTCAGTAATTCCAAGGGCAAAGCTCTTCACACGAGGCCAATAGAGTAAGGAGGCCTCAGAAGCCAGGGCTGCTGGCCCCTCGCCCCAGCTTGGCCCTGGGCAAACCACCCAGGCACCAAAGCCATTTCCCTGACTGAGAACTGGCAGCAGCTCTGGCAAGGCCTTCATCACCAAGGAGACCGAGCACCAGTCAGGACCCGCTGCGTGATTCTCCTAAGGACATGGAAGGCCAGATGCTGCGGTGGTGAACATCACGGCAGCCTCCTGCTGGGAAACCACTGAATGCTGAGCTCAAGCCAAATATGGCACAATTTTGTGGAAGTCTAAGAACATCGACTGTCCTTGTGAACTGCTCAGATAATGAGAAAATAATGACACTGGCTCCACGCACTGCTGGCTCTCCCCATACACACGTGAGATCTCTAGCAAAGGAAGACAGGCTCTCAGGATGAGGGAGAGAATGTTCTAGAGTCACCAAAATCTCACTTGTGCCAACACCACTGTCACCGGCTGTGGGACCCTGGGAAAGTCCCTTAGCCTCTCTGAGCTTCAGCTTTCTCTCTGGGATGTGAGGCCACTACCTCGCCCTCCTGGGTAGTCGGAAGGGTTAGAGACCCTAAGCCCAGCATAACTTCTGGTGGCTCTTTCCTTAATCACAGGGACCCAGCAGTGGGAAGCCACCAGGTCAGGTGCAGGTGGGAATGCAAGGCTGCAAACACCAAAGGGCATGACAAACCCATTGGTCCCATTTGTCATTTACCCGCAAGGGCCAGAGACCAAGGAGGAAGACGGTGACAAAGAGGAAAAGACCATCAGGAAAACAAACGTGGCTAGATATCAAGCCCTCCCGAGAGTGGGTATTTCCAAATTGCTCCTAATAGCTAACCTCGCAGCAGCAGGCATTTTTCTGGCATGATCTTTCCCATCCTATGAACCATGTTTCTGAGTCTCTGGAGTTAATATTCGGTCCCGGTTTTGTTCAAAGAGTTTTAACATTTTCTGCATGTCGTGGTCAGCCTCAATCACCTGGAAATTAAACACATGGGTCACAGGGCTGCACTTGACCTCCACATCACCCTCCCTTCCCAGATGAAGAGGGACAGAGATGGAGGCAGGCCGGAGGAGGCAAGGAGAGGCAGAGAAGTCCAAGGTCACAGGCAGATAAAAAGGAGGGTTAGAGCAGAACAGCACCAGGTTCTAGGCTAATTCACATTCTCAACTATGTTTCCACTTAAGAATCTGCTACGGTTGTCCCTGCAGCTAGCCCGTGAATGATTTTTCCCCCCATCATTTTATGTTACCCAATTATGATGGGGGAAAACAGATTTTATTTCCTTAAAAATCCAGTAAAGTAACATCTCACTTTCCAGCAACCTCATAGCCTGGAAGCACCATGAAGAGTAGACGTGTCTGAGCAGCCTACACAGATGTCCCTCAGGCTACGCACAGAAGTCTGCGCACGGCCCTCCCTCGGATCCCACACTGGGTGCACGTTCCCGACCATCTCGGGATCCATCTGCCTGCCTGAAAAACTGAGCAGCAGCATATCCGGGGAGGACAGGACAGGACAGGGAAGCAGGGAAAGGCAGGGCAGAAACAGCACACAGTTAGAAGTGGCAAGTGTGGGCAGGAGAAGCTGCTACACGAAGCCAACACAGGAACTCCAAGACAAGAGTGGTCTAGGGCAAACCGTCCTACACACCTCAGCGCCTCCTAAGGGCACCACTGTGTAACAGACCAGGACAGCGACCGGTGTTTCTTCAGATGCCCTGGGTCACCGAGGAAGGGGGCAACGAGGCTCCGTGGTTGCCAGCCACTGGAGAAGGGATGGTTGCATCAGAGAGACCACCATCCCCAGGGGCTGAAGCCAAAACCCAGGGCTAGAGGCTTCAGCCATCTGGAACGCTCCTTTACCAATGACACTGGATAAGTGAGATGCTACCGTGGCCACCGGTGTAATGACACAGGGACAGGCCACCTTCTCCTGGGTCCGTCGAACGGACCCGGAGACTCGGTCTAGAATGGGAACCAGGAGAGAGAAAGGGCCCCATCTACCCTCCCTGCTTCCTTCCTTTCAATCCACCAGCTCTGAAGGACCTGGCCCTTCCCTGGACTGCAGAATGGCTGACGTTCCCTGGGTCACTCCTCCTTGGAAAAGTCTTCAGCCCTGCCAGAGGTACTTACCAGAACAGGGGCTGCCACAGGGAAAAGGGCCCCTTTGATGAGCCACTCCTCATAGAGGTGGTGAATAGCGTTCAGGTATTCCTGCAGAAAACACATAACACAGAGACACACGTATGCACACAGGCCATTGGGAACAGGGAGGGGAGCAAACCTCTCCAGCAAGGATCTCAGGCGGGGGCGTGGGTGTTCATGGCCACGGGGCACTGGCTTGGACAAAGGGGTCCAACCACCAACTTGCACAGGAGGAGAGCCATAAATGCAGCCACTCCCTCCACCAGCCAGCGGGGCACGGCGACAATTAGAGGCACCCCTCTAGCCGCCTACTCCCTCCCTCCAGAGCTACCCTACGCCGCTGGTGCCTCGCACACACCATCCACCTGGCCTCTCTTCTGACACCCACTTCTCCATCAGCAGGGCCACCCGTTCCTTCGTGGTGGGGTCCACAGCTGCTCCACAGCCGAGCGTCCCAGCCCTAGGCAGCCTCTCAATCGCCCTATCCACTCTGTCCTTTCCAAGAAGACTGTGACCTTCACTGGCCTAGGAGGCCCACTCCTGCTGCTTCCACCCAGCAGATAACTTGTGCCCTGTGGGCCTTCTAGATCATGAAGACCAGTATCAGAAAGCCCCATAAGGTGGAACCCAGGAGAAAGGCCCGGACACATCCCTAAGCCATCAGTGCCTCTGCATTGGGCAGAACTTCCTCATGCGCAGGCCACAGTGCTCTGGCCACCCACGGCCACCTTCCCAAGCAGCAATTTTACTACCAGCCCAGAAGCTCCCAGGGAAACTGCAATGCCACCTTTTCATCCACCCCCCGAGTTATCCTTTGACAATGACAGATGTGTCCTATAAGCTTTGTCAGAAACACTGAGATAATGGCCCGGCTAATAATGGTTAGGAGGGTCTCCAGACATGCCATTTCTTCAGAACATCTGGGTCACCACACAGAGTGCCCGTGCCCTACCACAGCATGGCCCAGCCCTACCCCACTGCGCCCTTCCCCCCATCACTCATGTTTCTAGATTTCAAAGGAGCTACCTAGAAGAAGGCATAGGCCTCCTACGCCCTCATGCTGGTATTAACCTTACTGGTGTTTGGGTAAGACAAGACTGGGTGGGCCTTGGGAGCCGGACAGGTCTTCCAGGACCTGCAGACCAGCCCATCCTGATTTCAGACTCCCATGATGTCCCAGGAAATGCCTGCCCAGCCTCTGTCCCAATGGCATTCACATGAGGCATTCAGCTCAGTATTAAGTGAGCAACTCCTAGGTGCCAAGCTCTAGAAAACTTGCTGGGGATGCAGGGAATAAGACCGAATCTTAAAAAGCTCAGTTTGCTAAGGGATGGGGAACAAATATTTAACCAACAGTTTCAGTATGCTTGTCCTTAGTGCCGTGATCATCGTAAGCCCAGAGGTTAGGGGAGCACAATGGAGGGAAGGTCAGGGAAGGCTTCCTGGAGAAGGTGACATCTGAGCTGAACTTGGAAGGCAACAGAAACCACTGCACAAAGGCACATTTGTGTAACTGCAGGGTGAGTGTGAGTGCGTGTGTAGCCACGACTGGTGTTTATGGCCAGAGCATGAAAGGCAGGGAGTGGATCTGGCACAATGTGGGGGGACATGCTACAGCGGGGCCTTTATTCCAGACAGCAGCGAGACACCGGAGGGCTGGGGGCTGGGAAATTGCAGGAATGGTGTTCTGTCCTGGGAACACTGCCCCAGCGGCAACTCGAAGCCCAGTTTCGGAGGGAACGTGGGGGCGTGAAGGAGCAGGAAGAGGAGAGCAGTCCCACAGTTACGACGGTCCTGACAGGAGGCCCCATGGCCCTGAGCCAGACCCCAGAAGGGCAAGGCTCTGGGCGGGGACCTGAGAGGACCGCCTCCGAGCCCAGCACGGCACTCAGCGCTGGAGGTGTAGCTGCGAGCAGGAGGGAGTGTTCTAGCGAGGCTCCAGAGCTGGGCACAGCGGCAAGCAATCCTCAGGAGGTGGACAGGACACGCCCTGGGGGGGCCCTGCAGGGGGCGGGAGAAGGGACACAATCGAGCAGAGAGGGTGGCAACCACCACATCCAGGGCCCCAGGAAATCAGGCGACTCTGGACTTCACACAAGGTCTCGGGCCACAGCGCAAGTCAGAGTTTGCCAGGCAGTGGGCTAAACTCGCACTTCTCTCTCCACGGCGACAGCACAAGGATCTCCTGGAGAGAGGGGCCAGGCTGGGACGGACGAGGCTTCCCGGTCTTTGAGTGGGTTCCAGGGGGCCCTTACCAGGGGAATGACCGCCTCCTCTTCCCTGCATCTCAGCTGCAGCCTCTGGTAACAGGTCTCAGGAGTGGTCCGCAGGTACACTGAGATTTAAAGATCCAGAATGTGGCTCCAGTTACTGTTTGTGGCTTGCCAGTGGAGGCCAGGGTGAGGGGGAAGGAAGGCCTGGGCGTCAGGCGTGGAGAGAATCATCTGCAGGTGCTCGGAGCAGGAGACATGGACCACAGCCGGTTCCCAGTAAAGTAACATCTCACTTTCCAGCAACCTCATAGCCTGGAAGCACCACTTTTATTTTCTTGCCATGTCACCAGTCCCACGGGGTTGTTGGGAGGCTGAACGAGGTTCCGCATGGGCACAAAGTTTCGCCCAGGGTTCTGGCGCAGTGGGCCTCGGGAAATGTCCTGGTTCTGTCCCTCCTCCCTCCCTTACACACTGAAAGAACCCATCAAATCACAATGGACCCAGGGAGAGCAGCTTGCAGAATAAAGCAAGGAGGCACCGAAAGCCCCCAGATCCTGCCTGCCCTTGGAGAGGAGGCAGAATTAACGTAGGGGAAAGGATCACCAGTGGTGGGGCCCTGCCCGCTGTCCCTGCAGGCTGGCAGTCCCACCAAGCACATCTTTCCTGGGGCCCTGGGCAGGGAGAGGGGCCTCTCACCTATCAAATCGACAGACACGTCGATGTTCCTCACGATCCAGTCAAACCATTCGGACAGAACCACGTAGTCCACTTCGGGCATCTTCCCGCTGTAACGAGAGGCGTTAGGGTTTTATGCTTCAAAAGGATCCGTGGGTGGCTTCTGTGTAAAGAGCACGGCCCAGGACACCAGGGCACAGCACGACCCTCTGCCGCCAGGGGACGGTTTCCGCTCAGAGGCAGCAAGTGCCACGGAAGTAGTCGTTGGAAACGCTCCGCTGGGACTTGAACTCCAAGCACAGAAAGGGGCTTTGAGGCCCATCCCTGGAGAACAGGGACAGCGCTCAGGTTGGAAGGTGGAGCAGAAAACCAATTTACCTCTAGAAAGTTATTTTGTGCAAATAATCATGGATGCCCATGGCAGCACCGCCAAAAATAATGAAAACTGAAATCCTGGCATGCCGAGAGAACAGCAAACCATGCAGGAACTGAACGATGCCGCAGTGAAATAGTTCTTAATGATAGAGAAAACACTCACAATTGAGCGTTCAGTGAGAATAGCGAGACATAAAATTGTGCGTAGTGTGACCCAACTCAATTTTCATGAGAAACCGTTCACACATCTTGAAAAAAGACTGGAAAAGAAAGACAACAAAATGCATCCAGTGCTTTTCTCTGAGCTGCAGGTCTATAGGAGACATGAATGTTTTCTTTCTACTTTCCTGTAGGTTCTAAAATCAGCAACATAGCAATTCCCAGATCAAGGTTTGGGAAGAAGGGAAGTAACTACATGTTTAATTAAAATGTTAACTGAAAAAGGAAGGAAGAAATCAAGACAAGAAACCAAGAGTGTAAGAGGCCGGGCGTCTGTTCCCAGGTCCTGTGTGTCTCCCCGTCTCAGAAGGAAACCCACAGGGAAGAGCCAGAGGACAGGCAACCGGAGGACACACACCTGCCAAAGGCTAGGTGACCCTCTGCCGCCCAGGAGGGGAATTCTCTCTCTCTTTTTTTTTTTTAAAGATTTTATTTATTTATTTGACAGAGAGAGATCACAAGTAGGTGGAGAGGCAGGCAGAGAGAGAGAGAGAGAGAGAGAGAGAGAAGCAGGCCCCCTGCTGAGCAGAGAGCCCAATGCGGGACTCGATCCCAGGACCCTGAGATCATGACCTGAGCCAAAGGCAGCGGCTTAACCCACTGAGCCACCCAGGCGCCCGGGAATTCTCTCTTTTAACACGCCACCCACCTTGGATACCATCTTGGATCCACTCAGAACAGGGTTTGGCAGGCCTGGCTACAAGACAGGAGCTGTGCCTGGGCCCAGAGTACATGGCGGGGGGGTTTGGTTGCTGATGAATGCTGGGGGTAGGAGAAGAGCCCACTGGAAGGGCGGTCTGGAGCCGGCCCCCCGCGGGGCTCTGTGCACAGACTTCCAGCTGCAGGGCGGAGGGGTGCAGCGATGGGCAGAGAGGAAGGCAAGAAGCTGGGACTTTCGGAGACGGGATTCTCTGGGAGACCAAGGCCACAGCAGCCCTGTCGGGGGCCCGAATGACAACATGGCACAGACTGAAGAGGGACACCAGCCCCTAGTCCTTGAGACTGCCATGGTGCCCACAGGGGAGACCGGCTGTGCTCAGCCTGCACAGCAGAAAGGTAGACAGTGCCCAAGAGAGATGAGCAGGGGCAGAGGGGCAGCTGTTGGCGCCTGGGAGCCCTTCAGGCCCTGGAGCAGACTGACACGTGAGGGCTCCCTGAAAAAGTGGGGGAAGGCAGTGGGAGGAAGGGCCACAACACTGTAGAGGGGACCAGAGCCAGTGAAATCCAGGAACTAGAGGGAAGGGCTTTAAAACCACAGGCTAGTATGGTGTGAGGACAGGTGGCTACCCAGACCCTAGTTCTTTCCTCTTATTTCCTTAAGAGTAGCCCATTATTGGGACGCCTGGGTGGCTCAGTTGGTTAAGCAGCTGCCTTCGGCTCAGGTCATGATCCCAGCATCCTGGGATCGAGTCCCGCATCGGGCTCCTTGCTCGGCAGAGAGCCTGCTTCTCCCTCTGCCTCTGCCTGCCATTCTGTCTGCCTGTGCTCGCTCTCTCCCCCCCTCTCTCTGATAAATAAATAAAAAAAAAAATCTTAAAAAAAAAAAAAGAGTAGCCCATTATTTATTCAGGGTCTTCCCACAGGCCTGAGTGTTCCAGGGAAACCTGACCCCACCCCAAGCCCAGGCCTCCCTACCCAGAGGAGGCCCAATTGGTTGAAGGGAAATACTCACTTCTCACCAAGCTAAGCCAATCAGGACAAGGCATCCCTTGCCCACAGGGGCCCAGCCTGGACCAGTGAGACATGACGGAGGTCTGCAGGGGCTGATGGAAACCATGCTTCCTCATACTTAGAGAAAAGTCACTGGCAAGACACCTACCTTCTGGCCAGCAGATGAGAAGCCTGTTTCTACTATAGCCATTTTGTCTCCATGAGGAAATCATACTGAGGACACAAACAAGACTAGAATAGGAAAACAGGGCCAGAGCCACCGAATGAAACCACCTCTAAAGCCTGCCATTAAGACACCCAGTGACAACCTCGTTGCTCAGGCGACTCTGAGTTGGGTTATGGTTAGCTGCAGCTGAGAGTATCTGATGTCAAGAAACCAAACCATTCTCTCTTTACAGGCTTCCCTTCTCTGGAAAACCAAGTTTTGTTCTCCAGAACAAAAGTGACTGGGAGGGAGTGAGGATTTCCAAAATGGAAGCTGCTCATCAGCCCCTCCCTCCTCCAGCACCAAACACACAGACAGAACAGACTAGCAACACAGGGCTGTGGGCCGGTCGGCAGCGCACAGAGCTGTCCAGGGCGGCAATCTCACAAGTCAAGGATGCCGGACAGTCAGGCATCAGACTTTGCCCTGGATAATACCACTCGTGTCCACAAGGGTCAAGGCAGATGCTGCCGGATCCCGGAGCAGCCACTGCTGAGTCACAACACAGAACACTTGAGCGTTCTATCAGAACCTAAACCAACACTCCAGAAAAAAGTGGCACATGTACACAGAAGGACACCAACACGTAGGGACAGGGCTCACACGTGTGGGGGTCTCTGCAGCCTGAGCGCTGCTGCTCCCTGGACAATCGGCTCCAGGTGCTCTCAGGACACATCCTGGATGGCTCAGGGGCCGCCCCAGCCCAGCCCAGCCCAGGCCAAACTGGAGGCTTCCCCGATGGGGCTGAGAGCAGACAGAGGAAGTGGGACTTCCCTTTCCAAGGCTCTCCTGGAGAGGTTCTCTATGGGGGTAGTGCTCTGGGGCAGCCTCCCTGAGGGCAAGGTCAGCAGGCAAAGCTCCAGGAAACCCTCTGGAGGCTGCTGAGAGCACCATGGGTGGGGCGGGTATCAACCACAGACCGTCATTGACTGAGTGAGGAACCCCAGGCCTGGTGTGCAGGACAGAGACATCAGGCAGCGGTGCCGTTTCATCCACGGCTGCAGTTTTCCTCCTGGAAACCCTGCCTGGCTCCTCCTGCGTCTGCCTCCAGCATGGGGCACCCAGCACCACCAGCAAGCCCCTGCCGGGGGCAGCACGGCTCTACAGAAAATCTAACCACGTGACCTACCAACAGCAGCCTGCGTGCACTGAGGTTTCACGGTGCCTTCCCCTTCCTTAGGGGTGGCAAAACTGAGGTCCTGGGCCCACACGAATCCTGCTGGCTGTTATACTTGGCACGGTCTGCTGTGACCTACCCCCTGCAGCCCATAGACTCCCCAGTTTGCACAGCACAGGTCAGAACAGAAACCTCACACTCCAATGCCAGCCACCCTGCTTACATTATTTTGTTTTGTTTTGTTTTTACAAGACCTTGTGGGGACACTTTTAGTCCTGATTTACAGATGAGGAAAACTGAGGCCCAGAGCAGTGAAGCCCAACTCAGTCTGAGCAGGAATGCAGGAATTTAAGCCTGGCTCTCTGTGGCCCCCAAACCCATATGATCTCCATGATGTCACTCGCCCTCCCTGGTCTGTCCATGGAGTGGGGGCTGTTCTGGATTTTCTAGTGCCTCTTTGGCCTCAGCTGGAAGAAAGGCAGAGCTTTCGTCAAGGTCATGACCCAGGCCCAAGTCACAGGTCTGGACCAGAGCAGGGGAGGAGTCCGAGCCCCTAGGCCAGCTAGGGAGGTAGGACAACCTGCCTATTGTTCCAAATGCAGGGTCTTAATCAATGTTCACCATCCCCAGGTGAGTCAGCTGTCTCTCCCAGCTGGGTCCCACTCAGTTCCCCCACTTCTGTTCTTAGAACAAGGCGACCAGCAATCTTATAAAACCTCCGCATTCAATCACTCAGCCCCCAAGGGCTTGGGCCACATAATTGCCTGCAGGGCTTTCTGGCCACCTTCAGCTTTTCCTTTCAGCACAGCGCCCACGCCCACGCCTCACAAGTGCCGGTTGTTAAGGAGACAATGTAACTGGAATCTTCCTCTTCAGCAATTACCACACTGCTCTCACCCCTGGCCAGCCAAAGTGCACTTATATTCTGTTCGCCCAGAACTCGCTGCAGTGGGGGGTCCAGAAGAGGTAGGTCTCTCCGTAGGCGGCCCAAAAGGCAAGAAATTTTGCTTCAAGGGATGCAGAACACCGGGATGTGGCCTGCTGGAACCTTCCACCATACCCCCAGATTCCAAGGCAAGGTTGGAATGTTTCTGAACGGTTTTTGAGAAAGAGCAAAGGAACAACCCCAACACGGAAGGGCAGCAGCAACAGGCTCCCCACCCTGGGAAAGGGCTGTCGCCATCACAGCATGGTAGGAAGCTTTCTCCTTGAGCACGTGAGGGTCGGGGGAGACAGGCCAGACAGGAGCTGACGTGCCACACATGCCATCCTGGGGCTCCCAGTGCCCAGCTGAGCTCCCCACAGGTGGGAACCAAAACATCTTCCTTTAGGTGTGAGCCAAGGATCCAGCCAAACTCAGTCCTAGCCTACATTTGGTTTAGGCTCAAAAGGACAGTCATCTGTATTTGGGGGGAGCAGAAACCTCTCAAAACACCTACCTTGTCGACAACACTTTGTGGGGGCTGACCCACAGCACTGAGGAAAGCTGGTGTTGTAAGAAGACTGACGGCGAGGAAAGCCCACATCCCACGCTACCCTGCACTCATCCCTACCTGTAGCTCTGGCTACAAACGCGGTACTTGCCTCCACACAGAAAACCTCTGGCCTACGGCTGCACCTCTTCCGGCGCAGGAGTAAACCTGCAGACCCTTAAAGCAAACACAACAAAACCCCCAACAACCAAAACCCGAAGAAACAAATGAGAAGGGAACAAACAGTGGGCAGAGCAGGAAACAGGAAGCCCCGCACTGTAGAACTTTCACCGCCATGGGCCGCCCGCCCCCAAGAAAGCCCGCAGGACTGGGCTCTTTCTCGCCTGACCCCAGGGAAGCCACAGGAACAAAACTCTCAGGGAAAAGGGCCCGGCCTCACAGCAGAGAGCTCCTTGCAGCTGGTGGCTGGCTTATTCTGAGGCCTTATTCTGCCAAGTGTGCTCCCCAGCCAGCAGGATTCTCCCAGGGCTCTTAAGTTAGAAATGCAGGCTCTCAGACCCCACCCTGGACTCCGCAGAGCAGCATGTGTATGTTAACAAGATGTACGGTGATCTGTGGGAGAAGCCCACAGTCATGCCTGGGTAGAAAGGGACAGAGGCCTAGCTCCCCCAGGTCGGCGTCCTGGGAGTCCCCACCAGTCTGAAGCCTCTGGCCTTCAGGAGAGAAACCCAGAGGTCTCTCACCACTCCCTCATTCCTGCTGCCCCACACGGCAAGGCACAGGGCAGCTCCCCCTGCCCAGCCGCCCGCCGGGTCAGGAAGGAGCACTGACCTTCTGAGCCCATCTCAGTGTCTGCTCCGCCAAAAGGGTCAACAGAACCTATAAATCAGGCCTGCCTTGAGGGTTCAAAGGAGAGGAGTGTGAAGAACCAGCAATAAATGTGGCTCCTGGCCTGGCCCTCGAACCACCTGAGCGAATGCCCTCATTTCCAGGGAGCACAGACAACCTGGGGTAGGCCACAAGAGGATCATCTGTACTAGGAAGGGTCTTCTCAGGGCCCCTCCCCCGGGAGTCCTCTCGGCCTCCCAAATTTGGGAACTCTGGGACATGTGGCCGAGGAAGGGGATACTCCAAGCCACCATGTAAGCATGGTGTTTCCTACAGAAACAAACAGAAGAACACATTACGGAACAGAATACAAAGCCCATGTGAATTTCTAAGACAAAAGAGGAGACTTCAAAGTAACTTGCTGGCAGGCTTCTTTGGGCTCCGCAGGCTCGGAGGGCCCGTGGAGAAGCTGCCACCTGTGTGAGCGGTCCTCAGTTTCTGGAGGACTTCAGTGAAAGGGCTGGAGGAGCACCGCCTTCTCCCATCCCCCTGAAACCGAAAGTGGCAGATGGCCTCACCCCCACCCTGCTACCACTGCCCCAGGCTGCCACGGTGCCCCCAGCAGCCCCTGGAGTGCCCAAGGTCACACACCAACCAACAGCCTCTGGGCTGCTTCAAGTGATATCAGCCACCCATCTTTAGGCTCCAAAGAGGTCTTTAGGGGAATCCATGCTCTCCCAAGGCTGTAGGAACTTGAACCAATCAGATGCCAAGAAAAGGAAGAGGGACACAGGACAAATTTCTCATGTGGTTCACTATTGTGCTGAAATCCTAACCACAGATGCCAGGCATTCTGGAGGGCTAGGGTGAGGCATAAATATGAAGTTAACAGGGCAGGAAAAGAGCTCAAAAAAATTAAAAGCTATAGTCTTTTCCTACACTACTCACAGGGCAAGAGCCATGTTTTCTGGACCTATGACCTCAACCACAGCCACAGAGATCAGGAAATCAGAACCGGCGATCAGAAGTGCTGGAATGAAGGGCTACAGGCATGAGTACCCAAAGCCCACAGACATCAGCTAAAACTGCCTCCTGGGAAAACAGGGACTAATGACTCCTGGGGAAATCCACCAGGTGTGGGGCAGCCTACGGGCAGGGGACTGGGGATGTTGGGTGGGGGGGAGGGGTTTTACTGGTTAATTTTGTTAAGAGCAGGGAAGGCAAGGACCTGCATAAGGGGCATAAAACTTACACTAGGCAACTGCCCCATAGGCTCTCCAAAGACAGACGACAGGAATTAGAGATCGGAAGGGCTGGGGGAGCTTTAGGAATCTAGCCATGCTCATAAAAACAGCAAATTCCAGAGCCAGGAGGGGACCCAGGTTCCTCGAACCCTGCACCTCACTCTCTCCCCTGGGCGGTCCAGGTTACCCTCTTCGAAAGGAGCCACTGGCTGCCACAGAGAACTGGCCAAGGTGTTGGCAGTTACAGGAGAGCCCGCCTCGCTAGGGGAAGGGCACAGGAAGTCCCACCCTGCTGCCCAGGGTCCACGTGTCCGGCTACATTTTCATCAGAGCAATAAACAAACACTGGTGGGGCTCCTCCGTTCTTTCTCTCCCCTCCTCTGCCTGCCCCTCCCTCCTGCCCCTCCCTCCTGGCCCTCCCTCCAGGGGAGGCATGATGAGCAGGGAGCATAGGAGAGTGAAGGGCTGGGTAAGCCTGCAGTGGGCACCGTGGCCCCACTGAAATCCCAGACAGTGCGGGGAGGACAGGGCTCTAGCTAGCACCAGGCCCACCCCTGCTGGAAGGTCGGAGGACAAAGCTACAGTCAGGACTTGCCCCGGCTGCTGTCCTGACCCCACGGCATCAGTCTAATGCTCAGAACAGATGGGAGCAGAGGCTCTCATTTTGGGGCCACACAGGCCGACGGGCATGACCCATGGCAGCTCAGGACCAATGGGAGAAGCCTTTTCGGTAGGAAGGGGTGTGACGCAGCTGGGGCCAGAGCCTGAGGATCCCGTCCGGCTGGAGACCCAAGAGCAGCCCCGAGTCGCATCGGCCAGGAACAGCTAACAATACGCCCCGGGTGCCAGCCCTGGGCTGGTCCGTGCTAGGCAAGTTGCTAGGACTGGCTTACCCATGGCCAGTCCTCCTGTCCCCAAGGAGCTTATGAACCAGCCAGGGGGCAGGGGATGGGGACGACACACAATAGACAACTGAACAAATAAACATGGAAACATGGATGAAGTTGGACCACGTGCTACTGCCATTCGTGTAGGTGAAAACTGGTCAGATATTCATAATTCCATAGGGTTTAACCTACTTAAAAAACAACCTACTTAAACAACCTACTTAAAAGTTGTTTTAAATACTATAAAGACAGGCAACAGGAAGAAGTAATTAAAAGTGAGAAAGCGCCGACAACCTGGACAGGGTGGCTGGGGGCCAGGAGAGGTGACACTGAGGACAGCGGCAGAAGAGGGAGCGGGGAGCCGGCATGTGGAGAGCGGCAGGCAGATGGCAGGACAAATCTGACATCAGGACCTCTTGGTCAGCGAGCTCAGGGCGGGAAGACGCAACAAGGTGGGGGCTGGCAAGGCGAGGGTGACCAGGCACTCAGCTACTGGGGAGGGAGGGGCGTGGAAGGAGCCCACGCTTCAGACGGCAGCCGGCAGCCCACCTCCGCTAGAATCAGCGGTCCACTGAGCACAGAAATCAGGAGGTTCCCAAGCCTCTGAGGCCTCAGCACGGTGGGATACCAGCAGGCCCCTAACTATGTCTACATGACAGAGTTCACTCCCATGAAGGCAGAAGACAGTTTGGAGTGAATCTGTAACAAACACTGAGCAAAATGTTCTCGACTGAATGCCCTGTGGCTCTGGGTCTTCAGCCGGCCCCACACCCTCCCACTTCGCTGTGTGACCCACGTGGGCCCTCCCAGCCTCTTGGCCTGGGGACAGCTGGGGGGTGGCGGTGGGGGTGGGGGCGGGCCTGCTTTGGCCGATGGATGTTAGCAAATGTGAAACACAGCCTCAATAGCACTGGTGCATTCCTGCTGGTGCCCCTGTTCTCTGCCGTCACCAGGACGATTGTCTAGGCTAGCTTGCTGGTCCCAGAGGAGGATTAGAGGCAAGAGGAGAGAGATCAGTCACCCCAGTCACCCTTGCCAGAGCCATCTGAGACACAGCACGGAGCCCAGCCATCAAGGTCGACCACCCTCTCCGACTGAGCAATCACTGCAAGCAAACTGTCCGCCCAAGGGTCTGTGGCTGGTTGTGAGAGCGCATTACTGTGGCAGGGGCTAAGCAATACCACACTGTAGGCATTCAAGCGCTGTCCTGTAATAAACAGTTTCCAATTTCATTTCTACAAAATAAATGGTTTCACAAATTATCAATTGTGCAAACTACGGTACCTTCTATATAGGTTTTCTACAAAAACATATCTTGCGCTGTGAATCGACCGCTCCATCAACCGTACAGGTGATGTCTAAAAGAAAACAAAGTGATTCACTGACTCAGGTCAGGAAGGCTTGAACAACGCCTGTTGCTCCCCCTGCCTATACCAAACAAGAACAGAGAAGCTGTGGGAGAAGGAGGCAGTGACCAGAGCAACAGTGTGGGGCTGACATGGGGCTCAGCGGCGCTCCGGGCTCCGTTGGGGACCCTCCCCACACCCCGAAGCTCCGTGGCCAGTGCAGCAAAGCAGGGACTGACAGCTTGTCAGCAGCAGCCTCTTCCACAGGAGAGGCAAGGCTCCCCTGGATTATCGATTGGGGGAAGTGCTAGAAAAACTGCCAAGTGCTGTCCAGCGGAGGGTTGTCAAGTGAAAAGTGGAGTGACTATGGAGCTCAATAATGCGCACTTGCTCGAGCAGAGGGCTCTGTATGCCGGAGGCAGAGCCCCGAGAGGGCTGGGGTGCAGCTGCCCTCAGCGACTGAGAGCCTAGCTTTCTGGAATCCTGCAGAGATGGGAGACCTTGGTGCCTCCTCACAGGGCTGGCTGGGGATCGCTGCAGCCCTTTCGAAACTGGGAAGGACTGTGCCCAAATGGGCACACCCTGCTCTCTCTCAGTCTGGCCCACAGCATGCATGGCACCTGGACCAGCAAATCACAGACACCTTTGAGGCCATAACCCAGGAACTTCCTGACTCTCCTTCCCTGCGTTTATCTGTCCGTCCATCTTCCTTCCTATTTTTTTCATCCTCTCCTTACTTAGGACTCTCTGCTGCCCATCTGCTGCGAGCCCCCCACTCAACCTCTCTCCTTCCACTCCGCTTTCCTTGTCTCTCTTCCTCTGTTTCCTCTTCCTCTCTTCCTCTCTCTGCGTCTTTCATGGTAGATCTCCTTAAACAGAGAAACACACGCATCTCCCCTTATATTCAGATCTATAAGATACCATTTAGATTTGCAATCCAGTCCTGCTCGGGGGAAGTGGGCGAAGGGGAAAAGTGCCAACCTCAGATGCTCTGATCTGTATCATTTAGACAGATACTTGGGGAGACAGAAATTCATAAGGTTCTGCTTCCATCTTTCCATTTTTTTTTTAAAGATTTTATTTATTTATCAAAGAGAGAGAGGAGGAGAGAGAGAGCACAGGCAGACAGAATGGCAGGCAGAGGCACAGGGAGAAGCAGGCTCCCTGCTGAGCAAGGAGCCCGATGTGGGACTCGATCCCAGAACGCTGGGATCATGACCTGAGCCGAAGGCAGCTGCTTAACCAACTGAGCCACCCAGGCGTCCCCCATCTTTCCATTTTTAAAAGATACAGGTTTATAGAATGATAGTTACAGTGACAACAGCCCAGCCCTGGATTGCACCATCCAGCAGAGGGCTGTGGCCATATCGCTGGCTGTAGGGATCTCCCGTCTCCCTCATGGAGAGCTCCCAAAGCTCACCTTTCAAGTGGTGCTTTCAATTTTGAACCACAGGTGCCAATCAGGCTCTCCTCAGCAGCCTGGTTTCTAAGAGACTCCATCCCTATTCAGAGGCCCGATGGAAGAGGTCTAAGCAGCCTGTGTGTGCTCTCTCTCAACACCCAGCTGGCCCAGGGCTAGACACAGGACCCAAGCTGAGCCAGTCAGATTCTTTCTCCCAACAATCAGAACCAAGAGTCAGATCTTGTGAAGGTTAGATCAGTGGTTCTCAAACGTGCAAACAAAGCATGCACTGAAGTCACCTGGAGAGCTTGATAAAACAGACTGCTGGGCCCCAGCTCCAGAATGTCTGGTTCAGCAGGTCTGGAATGGGGCCTGAAAATGTGCCTTTCTAACAAGTTCCCAGTGCTTCTGCTGCTCCAGCTCCAGGCACACTCGAAGAACTGAGGTAAATAATGTTGAGCCCAGAAGCGGTCAGGTCATGAAGACTAGGGCTCACCGTGGCCTCCCAAGCAACTCTGTGGCTACCTGAGGTTGCTGGGTAGGGGCGCCAGAGGCTGGACCTGGGAGAGCTGCAGGGACAGGAAAACTTGGCCCCAGACACAGAGACGGTTGAGCAGCGCTCCAGGTCCTGAGCAGCTTCCTTGTGGGGTTTCCCTTCCTGGCAACCCTACACCCTCCACGTGAAGAATACTCTGAGAAGGCTGAAGCTGAGCATCGGAAATGTACCTGAGGACGAGTATGGTGGTCCAGCATGGTGAGCTGCACGTACGTCTGCAGCGTGAGGCCCCATCGACAGGCATCGCGGTACATCAGCCCCTGCACGAGGGAGAAGGCAGCATTTTACCTCAAAGAGCTCTAGCTGTAGCACTCTGGTCTCTTCCGTCACCAAGGGGTTTTCGTGAAACCCACATGGGACTGAGGTGGGGCCAGGAATGAACCCAACGTGGTGTCGGGGCCCTGAGGACAGAGTGGACAGAGTAGAGAGGCACTGGAGCAGGGACAGGACAACCAAGTAACAGCTGTGACAGAAGCCTATAAAAAGTCCCCAGGGAACACTCACTCAGTCATTTAACAAGTGTTTGTGGAGCCCCCTGCATTCCCTTCTCCACCCAGTGGTCCACGTGCACCTGCTAAACCTCAGCTCTTGTCACTCCTTGTCAGCTCTTGTCACTCCTCTACTCAGAACCTTCCAGTGCTTCCTACTGCATCCAGAATGAAATCCAAAGCCGTTATCAAGGCCCACAGGGCCCTAGGAAATCACTTCCATCTTCTCTTGTCCCATACCATCCTCCCTCTGACTCAATGTGCTTCCAACCACAGGAGCCTCCTGAGTGTTCCTCCAAACACCCAAACACAATCCCGCCTCAGGGCCTTTGCATTTGCTGCGCCTAATGGAACACTCTGCTCCAGATATCTGCACTGCTCCCTCCCTCCATATGTTTAAGTCTGTGCTCCAATGACACCTGAGCAGAAATGCTTTCCCCAACTATCCTAGCCAAAAGAGCAGCCCCATGCCCAGCATTCTCTCTTGCCCGTACATATACAACAGTCCATGTTCCACATTCCTCTTGCTAATAATCTGAAATTCTGCTCTTTTCCACATTTTCGCTTTTGTTTTTGACTCTTGGTGCTAACAAATGAAGTTCCAGTGCTCGCCTAAGAAACTGCAGATTCCTACCTACAGGTGAAAGAAAATCTGAGACAAGTTAGGAGAAACCCTCCCTGTTGGAAGGCTGCGCAAACAGACACCTTCCGGCATCGGAGAGCCGATTCAGACAAAGTGATGAAATGAGACTTTTCACAAAACTATCAATCTTGCCCTTCTGTCCAGAGTGGAAACGTGTTTCAAAATATCTAATTCTATTACATATTTCATGTTATGATACTGTCACTGGAAATGTTCCTTGTACCACAGAGACACAGACTCCTGAGACTGGGACTGCGTCCTGTAACATGTCACCTCTGAGCCCTAACACACATCTGTGACCTGTCTAACCTAATAATCCAGCCCTGGTTCCCAGAGAATATGAGTGCTTCTGAGGCTTCTTTGTTAATGCCCAAATGAGAATGACTGGCATTCCCTCTTCTCCCACATGCACAGAGATGAAACTGTTCATGTCTCTGGGATTCTTTATTCAAAGACTCTAACAGTCTTTGCCCTATGAAATAAAATCCTTTTGCTTGCTTTAGATGTTTTCATAGCTCCTAACACCACCCACCAAATCATACACCAAATTGCCTTCTGCCTCCCCACACAGGACTATGAAGGCCAAGGGAACAGGAGCTTTGAGTTGCTCTCTGCCAAGTGCCTAGGACAGAGTCTGGCACGTGGTAGGCATGCAGTAAGTTCTGGGAGAAGGAATGAATAAGAACAAGTGCAGGCCACTATGTCCTAACAAACAACAGTCAGCCAAATTAGACACAGTCCTTGCCACTAGTGGAACTCACAGGCTACAGAACCACACAAGATGTCAGTAGCATTGCTGGAAACAAAGAGACAGCACCAGCTCCCCTATTCCTCTAGTCAGACCGAGGTCTGTCATTCGCCGGCAGTAAGACCTTTGACAGCTTATTTGAGCTGCAATACCCTTGCATAAAAACTAAAACTAAGCATCTGTCCATCACGGGGCAAGAGCCCAAAAGCAATATCCCTTTCTTCAGCTCCCTCTTACCGGACTCAAACCCCCACCCATCTCTTGGAAGCAGCCAGAGCAGAGCCTTCCGCCTGGCGCAGACAGGGGAAGGGACACAAGCATACCACAGCCCCTGCTGCTAGGTCCACACCTGGGAAAGCAGACAGGTAGCCTCGGGGTGAGCCAGATTCAGTCCTTGGACATTGCCAAGTGCAAACCCAAATCAGAGGCTTACCAAGGAACCTGGTTACTTACAGAGGTCCTAGGGGTTAGGCCTGGGGAGACCTCGCTCCTAATGAGTTTCTTCTAGGAAAGGGTAGGGGAAGAATGAGCAGCAAGAAACAGCCAAGACAGACCACTTGGGATAGTTTGGGACAGCTGACAGGGGACCCCCATGACCTGCGAACACCCAGCCAGGCCTCAGAGACTGTTGATGTCAGGACACACTCGTACTCATGGCCGTTTTCCATTTTCTCCTCCCTCTTCTCCTCCAGCCCAGGGAAGAGCCTGGAAAAGGCCTGTGCAGGGAGGGGGCAGGCTCAGGCCCGAGCACTGAGGCGGAAGCTGGCAGTCACACAGGAGATAGCACACTCACCAGAGGATTATGACCACGGACATTTCTCCACTTGGGCACGGGTTCCGGTAACACCTGCAAAAAAAGGAAACATCAGCGGTCTGCCGTTCCTCGGAATACAGGCCCCCAGGGTGACTGAAAGCTGGGCAACCCTCTCCGGGAACCCACGACTCCACCCGGACATGGCTTTCTCACATGCTTTCCCAAAGTGACCTTGGAATGGTGTCTGTCCCTGCATGCAAGTCTGCACACAGGCCACCTTTCCAGCTCCCTCGGGAGCTCCCTGAGGACAAGGCATCTCTCTCACCCTCTCCTCCATGTGTTCCACCGCAGCCCTGACTGTCCTCAAGTCCAGCTGGGCAGACAGGGGAGAGAAGGCAAGAGGGAAGCTTCGGGCCAGCTTCCCTGCTTGGCGCCTCTCCTGCGACCTCAGTCAATTTGCTCCCCCTCCACTTTTCCCTCTGTTCTCTGCATTGGGCATGCTGACAGCTAAGAGTCACACTGCATTAGTTCACTTCTAAACCGTGCCAGACCCTCTCTGGGGTACAGGTATGTGCTGAAAGGATTTAAATGGGGCTATTGGGGCCAAAATTTTGAAAGTACCTGGATCCATCTGGGGACCTGAGAGTACATGTGAGCAGGGTCTATAGGTCACAGAAGACCAGAGGAAACCAATGCGTGGGAGCCATGATGAGTAACCTCCCCCCACCTCCCACACCTCTGAGCCTTTGCTCATGCTGTTCCTTCTGCCCAGTATGCCCATGTGACCTGATTTCACATCAACTTCCATGACACAGAAAACTCCTACACATCCTTCAAACTCCAGCTCCAGTATTCCTTCCTCTGTGACTTCTGCCCCGACCCTCCCAAATGCCCTCTTTCTGGGTCTTCTGCACTCTATTCCTATCCCGAGTGGCATGTGCTGCTCTACTCAGGCCGCCACTGGAGGCTGGTCTCAGGCGGCCCTGACCTGTGCCCCGGCCAAGGCATGATCAGGCCACACTTACTGACAACTCGCTGTACCAGGTACCATGCTAGGCAAGAGCAACACCACCTCGGTCCCTGCTTTTACAGAACTTTGAACTTGGGGCACGTGGGCGGCTCAGTCAGATGAGCATCTGACTCTTGGTTTAGGCTCAGATCATGATCTCAGGGTCCTGGGATCAAGCCCCCCATGGGGCTGTGTGCTCAGCAGGGAGTCTACTCAAGACTCACTCTCTCCGTGCTCACTCTCTCGCGCTCTCTCCCCCTGCCCCTCCCACTACTCACGTGCCTGCCCACGCTCTCTCCAACTCTCTCTCTAAAACAAATAAGGAAATCTTAAAAAGAAAAAAAACAAAAAACAAAAAACCTTTCTGGGAGAAGCAGACCCTAATCAGATCATCACAGAAATCACATATGTTCAAACCCCGAGAAGTAGTACAAAACAAGGATACAGAGAGATCAGAAGACTCTCCACCAACAAGGATAACCTCCCTGGAGAGGAAGTCTGAGGGCACTGAGCTAAGTAAGATCCGAAGGCCAAGTAAGGCCCTCCCACAGGCAGCAAAGGCCTCAGAATTACAGAACCAAACAAGGGTGCGGTCGCCCAGGCAGTGACAGGGGCTGGGATCAGGCGCCACCACACACCAGCCTCACCACCACACACCAGCCTCGCGGCCCCACCCAGAGCCATTCCGTAACCTCACAGAGTCCGCTTCCTGCTCTGCAGCCCAGGCAGTAATCGTACCTACTCACAGAGAGGACCCTTAGAAGGACAAAATCAGTGAGACAAAGAATGAAGCCTCAACACCGTGCCTGGCGTACAGTGGGAGCCTCCCCAGGTGCTTACTCTCAACACTGTTACTATTTCCGTCGCTCTTCCCCGGGTCTGAGGTCTTACCGGAGAACTTAAGTGCTCCCTAAGTGCCGTGCAGAGTGCCACCGCTCAGGACAGGCATGTCAGGAGCCCTAAGCCTCCTCCCAGTGTGAGGACTCAACAGGAGGACGCCCAGGACACAGCCTACAGTGATATCCGCAGCTACGACTTGTTACAGGGAGAGGATACAAAACAAAATTGACAAAGAAAAGGGGGCACATGGGGCACCTGGGTGGCTCAGTGGGTTAAAGCCTCTGCCTTCGGCTCAGGTCATGATCCCAGGGTCCTGGGATCGAGTCCCACATTGGGCTCTCTGCTCAGCAGGGAGCCTGCTTCCTCCTCTCTCTGCCTGCTTCTCTGCCTACTTGTGATCTCTGTCTGTCCAATGAATAAATAAAATATTAAAAAAAAAAAAAAAAAAAAAGAAAGAAAGAAAGAAAAGGGGCACAGAGCAAAGTCTGTGGGGAGACCAGGCACAAGGTTCCAAGGGGCCTCTTCTGGGGGAGTCACACCAGAAGCACTGAATTCCCCTGGCAGCAAGCCGGAACAACACGTGTGAGGTGGCGTCTATCAGGGAAGCTGGCCTGAGCCCCGCAGTTCAGGCTTTTTATCAGAGTTTGGGCATGTAGGCCGTCTCTGGCCTGCACACAGAAAAACTCCAGCCTCCAGAAAGAAAGCAGATATCCAGAATAAACTGTATTATTTGCACAAACAGTTCAGGCACAGAGAGCCATTTCTCTGAGTTAGGAAATGGTAAAACTCTCCCCAAATCTAAGTTTCCACATGCTAAACAAGGGCCAATCTGGCACACGGGCCACTCTGAGGACAGCAGTCTTAGGCCTGCAAACTCTTTTCTGTACAAGCAAAACTATGGCTACAGAAAATTTATTCTTTTTTTTTTTTTTAAGATTTTATTTATTTGACAGAGAGAGATCACAAGTAGGCACAGAGGCAGGCAGAGAGAGAGGAAGAAGCAGGCTCTCTGCTCAGCAGAGATGCGGGTCTCCATCCCAGGACCCTGGGATCATGACCCAAGCCGAAGGCAGAGGCTTTAACCCACCTAGCCACCCAGGTGCCCCAGAAAATTTATTCTTTTTATCAAACCATATATATATATATATGTATATATACATATTTTTTTTAAGATTTTATTTATTTATTTGAGAGATAGAGAAAGGAGAAGCAGAGAGAGAGGGACAAGCAGACTCTGAGCTGAGCAAGGAGCCAACTTGGGGCTCAATCCCATGACCATGAGATCAGGACCTGAGCTGAAATTGACAGTCGGATGCTTAACAGACAGTGTCACCCAGGCACACCTCAAGCCATACATATTTTTAGTAGAAGTAAAAAGCAGGAAGGGAAAGAATGAAAGAAAAAACCTCTAAATGCATGAAAACTGTAGAAACTAGAGTTAACAAAAAAGAGACAGAAACAGAAAAAATTACACCACTGAACTCTTCCAGGAAGAAGAGTCAGGGTCTTAGTGTAGAGGCCGTCCTCAAGTATCTGTGGGGTTATTCTGAGTGACTGGGCTGAAAATAAATGAGAGATTATGTTAATGGGCTACCCCCAGTAATGTCCCCCTGTGTGGACACGGGTATCTCAGACGAAACACTATCATATTCCAGCCACTCTCAACAGTCCATGGACCCCTCTTAACCAGACCACAGGGGAGTCTACACCAGCACTGCCCAACACGGTGGCCATGAGCCACATGTGGCTCTTACAAACTTCAAATGTGACTGTTCCAAATTGAGATATACCATATGTATGAACTACACTCCAGATTTCGAAGACTCAGTGTGAAAAACAGAATGCAAAATAGCTCATTGATGGTATTTATATGGATTAGATGTTGACATGATAACATTTAGACTATATTACATCAAATTAAATATTCTTTTCGGGGTTTCTTTTGTTGTTTTGTTTTGTTTTAGCAAAACTGTTAGAAATATCACATTACACATGTGGCTCGCATTTTATTTCTATGGGAAATAAATCCCATAGCTTTTTTTTTTTTAAAGGTTTTATTTATTCATTTGATAGACAGAGATGACAAGTAGGCAGAGAGGCAGGCAGAGAGACAGGAGGAAGCAGGCTCTCCACAGAGCAGAGAGCCCGATGCGGGGCTCGATTCCAGGACCCTGGGATCATGACCTGAGCTGAAGGCAGAGGCTTTAACCCACTGAGCCACCCAGGTGCCCCAAATCCCATAGCTTTTATGGGATTTATTTTATGGGTTCTCTCGAACCCAGTATGGAGGCCATACCTCCATGTCCGCTGTGTTGGAGAAGAACTCCAGGCATGTCGTCTTCCCGCTTGCAATGTTGCCCTCAACGCAGATCTAACAAAAGACAAATGCACATTGGAACCAAAAATCGTGCACCCAGGGGAGTATCAGGGAAGAATTTTTAGGGAAAGGCTCAGGTGAACAGCATAAATGATTCAGTCTAAGACTTCAATGTGCACACATTTCCAGGGTCCCGCCATGAGCAGTAACAAACCAACCCTCAGCTCCAGGCCCACCACTAATGGCCACCGGCCCACCAACCTCCAGGACAGACCCTCCCTTATGTCGACTCCTAGACTCACTGCCCACCCAGCTCTCCCCTTCCGTAGCTCCACCCCTCACACTATTAGATTTTAGGCCCAAGTGTTCTGCCTCCTTAACCAGAGCCCAACGGATTTGAGGCTGGGAAACATGTGTATGTTCTGTAGTACCCCACTCACTGCTTTACAGAGGAAAACATGGACTAGAAAGTATCCGGCAGGAGAGGACTTGCTTGAGTACCTTGCTAAGGGCCAGGCCATGAAATGGGTAACGTGTACCAGTACCATATTCAACTTTGCCAGCTAAGCAGGGGGTCACAACACTTTCACAGAAGAGAAAAATGAGGCTTATAGGAGGGGGAAAAAGGAGAGAGGACAGTTTGAACCCACACTCTGGGGCCATCTCACTTTGCTCCCCCCACTAGAAACTCTGCCCATCAGCTGTGAAGGTTTCCTCCTGTCTTGATCCTAACATGTATCCAGGAGACCAGACCATCACACTTCCGACAGATGCCAGGCCCCCCTCCAATTCCAGGTCCCCGCCAGTTCACTCCCTTAGGATGCAAAACCACAAAATGAGCCTAACAGAGTGCACAAAAAGGCAGATCCTATCAGGGCCCTAAAGGATTTGATGTTATGTTGCTGCTCTTTAAAGGAAACAACTTTTTGTCTTCCTCAAAAATGAAGAAGAGCTCAACCTAACACTGTTCTGCATAGACTTTGTCTCCTTCCTGTTCACTGTAGGAAAACGTTGTTTAGATAAGACCTTCTTCTAGAAGTTCCTGTACCTATTCCACGGTGGTGACTGACTTCCCTCCGCACAGACATTCCCTAACCATCCTGTCTTGTGTGTCGTCCTCTGGGTACCTCAATTTGTCACCTCCCAACCCCCATATACGGCTCCTCTTCCTGTTCCAGTCCTCAGGGAAGGTTGCACCATTCACCCCTCAACACCCCGGGTGTCTCTGGCCCTCACCCAGCAACTCAGCAACTGCTCCAGGCCCTATTTCCCACTCATCTGCAGAACCTGGCTTGTCCTCCTGGTCCCCAGTTAAGGCCTCTACCCCCATGTGGCTGGAGCAGCCTCCCCAATGGCCTCTGTGCCTTCCAGTCTGGCCCACCAGTGCCCCTCAACCCCACCCACAGTCCACCACCATCTCTTCCCAAGAGGCAAACCAGATCACATCCAGTCAAGTCTTTCAGTGGCTCTAGGATTCCGGACCTATCTCCAGCCCCTCCTCACCAGCTCTCTGGGGACCAGCCCAATCCTCAGGCCTGCAGGTTCTCCTCCTTCTGACCCACATTTGCACTCCCTCTGCTCCAACACTCCTGCCTCCCCTTTTCCTTCATCTCCCAGGAGGCTTCAAAGCTCCCCAAGGCTCCCCTTAGTCACTGTCCTCTGGAGGCCCTGTCCTCTACTCAACAGCCCCCAGATTCACTGCTGTTCTGGGTCCACCATGGTCCTATTTATTGCCCTCTCTCCCATTAGAATAGGGACTCACTAATAACAGGGGCTATTTGGTCCCCAAGAACTCATTAGATTTGAATGCTTAAGAGTAGCCTTGGGCCTAAGTGCACACTCCATACCACTTCTGATGGACCTACTATGTGTCTGAAAGCACCCAGGACAGGCCTGGCTCACATAAGTGCTAGCTTGATAATTAGCACAGCAGTGCATCAATTCCCAGCCAGTGCAATAATACCCCTCCTTCTGCAGTACCCACCTTTAGAACCCACTCCACCTCTCATTTCAACACACTTCCATAAAGCTCAAGTGTTGCAATCACCAATGCTCTCTGTGTGACTTGACTCCTTCCCAGGCCCTCTCCATCTCCTCCAAATACCCCAAGGACTTGCCCACCCTTTCTGCCCTCTGCAGATCTCAGCCAAGGTATTCCTGTCACCAGCCAACAAACCACTCCCTTCCAAGCCACAGAAGCTACCAACTTCTAGCTTCCTCAAGGAACTGAGCCTCTGGACTGACGGTGACCAAAATGTTGTTCCCCACCGCAGCCAGCTAACGCCTCCAGCATCCCCATGAACATGTCTAGTTTGGCCCTCTTTAACCTTCAACCTCACACCAGCCCCAGGCCCACTCCACAGCTGGCATCTCAAAGTCACTACACCGGCTGAAGCCCTGTCTGTGGACTCCCATGGATTCTCTCTGATACCCCCACCCACCCACTAGTCTCAACACTGGACGGCAGGGGGCAGCAGCAAGCAGACCTTGTCTCAAAGCCAGGCAGCCACCCATTATCCCAGGGCAAAACCAACCTTCCCCACACAGAGGAGCATTTTTCAAATCCTTTTGTAATAATTCATCAAGCTGACAGTCCAAACCCACCTAAAGGCTTTGAATACATGTATGCTCCCAACTGTGCAGACTCTTGATAAGGACATACCAGCACCTGCGAACAGGCAGCCTCTGGGCAGGGGGTCTGAGGTCCAGCGGTGGAGACAAGACTTCCTCATCCCTGGAGATCTTCATATTTTTGTCTTTTACTATGTGCACACATTCCTTCACTGCCCTCAGCTCTCCCCTTCTCTCTCAGAATATATAATCTTCCCACTTTATTATACACACACACTACACTGGGGAGTGCATATAAAAGACTTACCACTGATTTTTTCTCTTTTTTGTTTTCTCTATCTTTATCTACAAAAGAAACAAAATCAAATTTTAAGGTCAGTTTTAAGTAATTCACTCTTCCTCTTAATTTTGGAAACCACCACAAAAACAGTAATGTTTACACTTACTCCCTGGCCTAAAAATGTCTTCCAATGACAATGGAGACCCTCCGCGGGTGGGTGGAGGCAGACCCGCCACTGCTGTCTACCTCCACATGACACTGTGCAGCTGCTGCCTGGGTCCAGCTGGCACCTCTGGGCCCCACCTGTGCTCGGCTCTTTTTCACTTGGTGTATTACACTTTCCATTTTCCACACATTTCATATTATGATCCTCACAGATG
This sequence comes from Mustela lutreola, assembly GCF_030435805.1. NCBI lineage: Eukaryota > Metazoa > Chordata > Mammalia > Carnivora > Mustelidae > Mustela > Mustela lutreola. Next base: position 18,895,546 of record NC_081305.1, on the reverse strand, counting down.
AGGGCAGCAAGGGGGCCCTCCACTGGGGGCAGCGGGCATGGGTTTCGGCCCACCCACCACACAGGTGGTTCTGAGGTGCCACCCAACAGCCCGAGGCCAAAGAACCTGTAACATAGCTATTCTGCTGGCGGTTCCCGTTTCTGAACTGGGAAGTCTTCACTCCCAGTGGGAGCAGGAAGGCTTTGAGGACTAAAGCACCCACCCCGCGCTGGGGACTGGTTAGCTGCATCTCCCGGCCTCTGTCTCCCCCAAGGCCACGAGAAGCGGACCTGGAACAGGCCCGGGACAGGAGCAGCCCCCGCGAACAGGGGTGGGAGGGTCTTACTCCTCTCTAGAGGGATCTCCACGGCCCCACCCGCTCGCGGCGATGACTGTCCTCGCCCCTCCACCATCCGGCAGCCGCCGGGACAAAATCCCAGCGCCTAGGAGTAGCTTCGGGTTCAGGCGGAATGGAGGTCGGGGAGTGAAACCCGCGGCCACGGAGCGCCAGAGGAGGGCCGCCAAAGATGGAACAGAGAGACGCGTTACCGCGAAGCCAGGCTCGGTGCTGCGCCCCCCACGTCCCCTGGCCGGGGGCGAGGCTCCCAGGCCCCTCGCGCCGCAGCGCCCGGGCTGCCCAGCTCCGCAGCGGCCGCAGCAGCATATCCCGGCGGCGGGACCCGACGGCGCGGCTTCCTCCCTGCGCAAGTCTGCGCCAGCGCAGCGCACCGCCTCCACCGCCACGCTGGTCGCCGGGGCGCCTGCTGGGACCGGGCTCTTAAAGAGACCCGGTCGCTTTTCACCCGCTCTCCGTGAGGGACAATTCAAGGCAGGACCTGAGCAGGTTGCAGCCAAGAAATCTTCCCGTTAACGGGACGCTGGCGGAATGAACCCCGACTTGGCAAGGCTTGGGGGATGGGTGGCCAACAATACCCTCAACTGGTTGGTGAATTAATTATTGGAGATTACTTGAGCACTTGAGCACGTGTTGTATCCAGACACCTGACATGCACTTAGGGTGTCATTTATTCCTCCCAACAGTCCTGCAAGTGGATATTGTCACTCCCATAATCCTCACTGAGCTGATCCTCGGAAATTTAGGTGACTTTTTTAGCATTCATTAAGGGGTGAAGCTGGAATTCAAGCCATCTATCTTGCCTCACAGCCTGCACTCTTTCCTCTGCACTTGAACATAACCAGGGTCTAGACTATAAATGTACTAGATGCCTCAAGAAACTGTTACAACAGCAACAACGAAACAAAACAAAACCACAGAAAAAAACCACAAGGGCCCAAAATGGAGTTGCTTATGCTAAACCCCACTTCACCAAACCAAGACTTAATCATTTTTACTCTTCTGAAATGGAACATTAGGCCAGTCCATAAGGAATAGCCTAGGTGATCAATACTAGTTAGGTTATCTTCTGCTTTATAGACTTTGGCCAACACCTAAAGCAAAGTAACCTTGCAACAAACACCCAGCTTCTTTGCCAGTGTTATTTCCTTGTTCCTGCTTCCTTTTGACTATAAAAGGTTTTCATTTTGTATAGCTCTCTTGGAGCTCCTTTCTATCTGCTAGACTGGATGCTGCCCATCTCAAATCAATTTTTGCCCAAACTCTTAAGATGTTTAATACATCTCAGTTTATCTTTTAACAAAGGTGCAACCAATATTCCATCTGAACAGACAACTGGGGGTGGGAAGGAAGCCTGCAAATCTCATCTTAGTCAGGTAGCAAAAATTCAGCCCAGAAGTGAGGTAAATGGGGTATATTATGGTATATATAATTCAACAGGCCCAGGCCCTGAAACCTAAAAAGCTGCAGTAAGAACGGTGTGGGCATGCCCATTCTACAGCTTGGGTGGAGGGGCTTCCTTCCTCTTTCAGGAGTGTAAGGCGCTACCAGTCTCCTCTAGGACAGAGAAGAGGAAGTCATTTGCAAGAGGGCTCAGTCTCTGGATCTGCTACCAGAAAGCCACACCCCATCTGGAGCTTTCTATATTATCTGCCAGGGGCCCTGTATTATCCGCCATAAACACGCCCCCCATAAACTTCAAGATTAAGTTCAACGTTTTTCTGATTTGGGATGAGGCTGTTAGTTCAGACTGTGATATCCTGGGGGCAACGGCAGGGAATAAGGCCCAGGCCGTTGATTCAGACAGCACATATTTTAAATCTACTATGTGCCAGACCCTGGGAACCCGGCAGGGAGAGGAGTATACACTGGCAGGTCCTGGCTTTTGTGCAATTTATAGTAAAATATATTGGCTACTGATAAGTGTTGTGAAGAGGGTGATGGTGGCTGCTCTAGACGGGGTGACCACGGGAAAGCTTCTCTAGGGAGTTGGTATTTGAGATGCTCATAGTCCAGGGTAATTCTGCAGCCATTCCTGAACACCCCCAATCCCTCCCTGCACCGCTCGCTCTCCTGAAGCACTACCTGACTGGAAAGCCCTTACCTAGAGCTGGAGAGCAGTTGTTTGTACCTGGCGGAGCAGAGCAGGGCAGCACTAGGAAAGGTCCGCCTGCCTGTAAGGCGCATCCCCGCTAGGTCCACAGAAATGCAGCAGGCGAACCCCATAAGGCAGCAAAGTCAGAGAGGCCTGCCGCCCACCCCGTGAGGCGCATGCGCACGAGCACGCTGGGGGGTGGGTAGTGACGTGCGCATGCGCGCGCGAGGGCGGGAATCCTAGAAGGGTGGTTCGAAGCCCTAGTGGCGGTTGCTGTCCCCGCTCGAGGCCTGGCAGAGCTGTACGGCGAGGAGAGGGGATGAGGGGGAGAAGTGGTGCTGCTGCAAGGCTGCAGACATGATGCCCACCCTGAAGCCGAAGCATCGCCCCTTCTGCTTCAGCGTAAAAGGCCACGTGAAGATCCTAAGGCTGGTGAGGCCGGGCCACGAGTGGGGGCGGTATTGGGGCGAGTGGGGGTGGTACTGGGGCGTGCTCAGGGGCAGCGGGGGATGGCTCTCAAGGATAAAGAGGAATCCCCTACCTTCTCTTTCAGCCTAGGCCTCCCCAGAGGCAAGGCGGTTCCCGGGGCACCCTGGGGACAGAAGGAGAGAAAGAAGGCACTGTCCTGCCCTTCAGGGGTTCACAGACACATTCTTAAAGCCAAGGAAGCACGTCTGCATGGGTGGCCCCCACTTGGACCTGCACACCAGATACCCAGGTTAACAGGCCCGGCAGCTGCGCTTGTACCCGGCACATGACAGCGGGGCTGGGGCTGCCGGCTTCGGGGCATCAGGCATGCCGGGCGCACTGCAGTTAGTTCTGAACAGAGGTCTGGAGAGAATGAGCCATCATTTGAGGGAGGTGCCCTGGCTAGTTAAAGAAGTGGAGACTGTCACAGGAGAGTATGTTGAAGGAACTGGGTGGGGGCGGGGGGGGGGGGGATAATTTTTAAATTTTGAAGATGTGATCCCTAAAGGGGAGGGGATAGAAATAGTAAAAGCTACAGGCAAACAGTTCCACTTAATATGAGGAAGAATTTTCTATTGGGAAAGTTTCCCAGATTAAGTGGCCACATCACTTGGGAAGGCAGTACATTCCCAAACAGCAAAGGTAAAATGCACAGATAAGCACCTAGGGAGGATGCTGTAATTCGGGTGAGTGGGTAGAACTGCATACAAGGTCCCTTCCACACCAAAAATGTGTGATTCTGAGAAATTAATGTAATAGAAGTCAAAGTGTATATGAGAGGTTTAGGAAACTACTCTGGAATTTAAAGGACAGAGATTACTTTGGGTTAGGAGTAATCAGGGAAGAAGTGACTTGCAGGTCTAGAGTTTTATCCCCAGTACTGAAAGCTCTGGAAGAATACTGGAGGGGGAGTAAGATCTTGTGAGAAAGGTTTCATTTCAGAAATATGAATTCCCTCAACAAACACTTAAGAGTATTTAGCTGTATTATAAGACCTGACTTAGGCCTTGGAACAACAAAGACAACCAAGACAGAAGTTCCTGGCTCATGGAGTTCTTCAGGTTAGTCAAAGAGACAGACCTATGAGCAGATAGCTATAAAATACATAATAAGATGGGGATAGGCCAGAGAATGAGACATTTAACCAAGCACAAGAGAAGGAGAGGTATCAGGAAACTTCCTAGAGGAACATGAGTAGGGTCTGAGGGGCAGCCATGAGCTGCCATGAGCAAAGACATAAGGGGGGGGGAAAAAAAACCAGCATGATTTTTGCAGCAAATTTTAACAAGATAGGTGTTGCCTTATTTTTTTTCATTCAAGAAATATTTATTGAAAGCTTACCATGTTCCAGGCACTGTTCTAGGCTCTGAGGAGATATCAGTGAACAAAGCAAAGATCCCTAGTCCTCATGGAGTTTACATATTGGGTTGGGAAGGCAGCGGAGACAAATAGTAAACACAGTAAATAAACGATGCAGTATTGTAAAAAGTTGTACGTGCTATGAAACAGGAAAAAAAAAAGCCAGGGAAAGGAGTGTAAGGAGAGGAAGTTTGCAGGGTCCAGTAATAGAGTGGTCAGGTTAGGCCTTGTTGAGATGATAATTTAGCAAAGAGTTGAGTGAGGCTAGGGAGTGAGTTATGAGAATACCTGGAGGAGAAGGGTTTGAAAAAGGAACATCCATTACAGTGGCCCTATGACAGGAATGTACCTGAAGGGTTCAAGAAAAAGCAAGGAACGCAGTATGGCAGGAGTGGAGTGACTGGGGACACAGTAGATGAGGAAGGCTTTGAGTAAGGTTGTATATGATCTGACTAACATTTAAAAAAAAAAAAGAGACCAGCTGCTATGTTGACAATGGATTGGTCAGAGAGACAGGAGGGTATTGCTGCAAAAGTAAGCGAAGAACCAGGAGACCAGTTAGAGCTATTGCAGTAATCTGGACAATGAGGATAGCGGCTCAGACCAGAGTGTTGGCACAGTATGCTACAGGAAGTGATCATATTTGGGATATAGTTTGAAAGTAGCCCCAATGTGATTTGCTGATGAACCAGGTATGATGTAAGAAAAAGAGAGGAGTCAGGATAACTCCAAAGTCTTTGGCCTAAGCACTGGAAGGGTGGAGTTGCCATCCACTGAAAGCCTGTGAGTAAGGCGACTGTAGGAGGAGGATCAGAAGTTCAATTTGAGAATTAAACATTGGACTTATCCTGTGAGAGGTAGGCTCTATTCTAAAGACCACAGGAGGCCACTGAGAAGTGCATTTGCATTTTAGATCATTATAATACCTTTGTCATGGTAGTTCAGGGGAAATTCTGAAGGTCAGTAGCTTTAGGAACGAAGAGGAGGGAGTGGTTTCCCAAGACGGTAAGCATTAGATCAGCAGGACCTGACGGACTGATCAGTTGTGGGGAGTATTAGGAGCACTGATAATAGGTTTCTAGGGTGGGTGATAAGGTGGTGGTATCACCAGTTAAGATAATGCATACAGGAGGAATGGGCAAGACAGTTCAGTTTTGGATAGGTGAATTTGAGATTCCTATAGGCATTTAGATAGAGATTTCAAATGGCTATTTACGTGTGAGATGTTAAGGAATTATCTCCAATAGGAACCCACATTCATTGATTGGGTGGTGAACAGAATCTAAAGGAATGCCAGTGTTTTTAAAGGATAGGTAAATTAAGGAGAGAAGCCCACCAAGGGAGAATAGTTGCAGAGTTTATAAGAAGTAGGAAAAGTGACATGCAAGCCAAAGGAGTAGAAAAATAGGAAAAAGACAGCCAATGGTAATTAACCCATGGGGGTCCAACGTGATAAGAACTAAAAAATGTTCATTAAATTTAGTAATTCTGAAATCACTGATAATCCGAGCAAAAACAGTTTCCATAAAGTGGTGAAGAAATGTCTGAGATATTAGTGGGATATTTAAAAGAGAACTGGAGACAAAGCCTAAGAGTAATGATAGAAGAGCTGTAAATAACAGATTGGGGGGAGAATTCAGTATGACTCAAATCATAGGAACTTATCAGAAAATGAATTAATCACCAGCGTCAAATTCCATGGTGTAGAAAGTTTACAAAAGATGGGGGCTGAGGGCGCCTGCGTGGCTCAGTGGGTTAAGCCGCTGCCTTTGGCTCGGGTCATGATCTCAGGGTCCTGGGATCGAGTCCCTCATCGGGCTCTCTGCTCACCAGGGAGCCTGCTTCTCTCTCTCTCTCTCTCTCTCTGCCAGCCTCTCTACCTACCTGTGATCTCTCTCTCTGTCAAATAAATTAATTAATTAAAAATTTTAAAAAAAAGATAGGGGCTGAAAAAGTGACCCCAAATTTCATAATCCATGAACTCAAGACTGTGGTTCAATAGAGTAAATCAAGTGCTTTGAGGTGAAATGTTGCTAATAGTAATTATATTAATTATAAAGAATGGCTTATTTAGTTACTGATTATATATTTGCTACATAATCAAACTGACCAATTTAGAAGTTCAAAGGTAGGCTATTTTTGTACTAATAAAGTAATTGAAAGAATCATGAATAAGTAGCCCATAGAGATTTAAGGTTAAAAAGAACATGTAGATGCTACTAGCAGACAGACTGATCATAAAAAGTCTAGCCAGGGAAAACTCTTGACAAAACCACTTTTCAAGAACATAGAGCCTCTGGAAAGAGCTATAACATGACAGCTCCTAGAAATATGACATTGACCGACTCACTGGGTCCTGAGCCACCCAGGCGCCCTTTTTTTTTTTTTTTTTTTTTTTTTTTTTTACTTAAAATATTCATCAATTCTGATTACATTCTATTTAGGTTAGAGAAAATATGTAAAAAGTGAAGCATCAGAAATGTTGGGAGTTTTTTTTTTCCTTTGTTCCCCCACAGTGTTTTTCAGAGAATTGTTTTTCTCTAACAATTTATTTTAAATTTTTCTCTGATATTTGGCAACATCCTAAGTTTAAGTTTGATAGTAGATTCCAAATTGCTAAGAGTTAAAGCGTGATGAGCAGATGATAAGGAATTATAGCTGTCAGTACACAGATGTTTTTGAGAAGAACCTATAGGGAAAAATAGAAAACAGGAGTTTTTTGGAGGAGCAGGGTGAATGGAAGGGATGCATTTGTGTGTTTTAGGAGAAGACGACTTGGATATGTTTATAGTATGATGGGGAAAGGAGCCAGTGAGATTGAAGGTCTGAGAGAAAAAAGAAGATATGTAGTGGAAAAAGATTAAGGGAACAGATGTGGGAAGAGATGGTATTAGTTGTACAACTGGAAAAAAGAGTGGGACACCTGATTCCCTAGAACACAAAGAGAAGGCAATAGCCATACATTGTAGTAATTCCTCTTTTAGGTGTGTGTGTATGTGGCCTAAACCCATTTATTTAGTTACTTTAGAAATGATCATTTTTTACAGCTTAAACTTGCATTCAATAATGGTTGACTAAATCATGTTTTTTCTAATCCTTACAGGCACTAAGTGTGACATCCATGACCTTTTTTATCATTGGACAAGCCCCTGAACCATACATTGTCATCACTGGATTTGAAGTTACTATTATTTTCTTTTTCATAATTTTATATATGCTGAGACTTGATCGATTAATAGCCTGTTTATTTTGGCCTTTGCTTGTAAGTGTTCAGTTTTATGGTTAAAATTAACTACTTTTTTCCTGTCATAGTGAGACATTTTAATAAGCTATTCTTTAGAAGAAGCCTTTAAGGAATGTCTGGTAGGCTTAGGAAGGAGGAACTCTGCCCACTGCTACCAAGTCCTGTGTTGTCCCTTAAGAACCACAAAGGATAAAGTCTCCTCTGAGCTCCCACCTACCAGTAGGTGGGGCTGACTCTTCTATTAGGAGAAGTCACTTAAGTGATGATTTTCTAAAGAAATTTAAATTTAAGATCATGGCTAAGAAATCTATAGAGCATTCTTAATCTTCACTTCCCTTTTAAGTACCTGTTAATATGGCCTCAAAATTGGGGAAAGAGATGGAGGCAGGGACACAAGTATTCACATCTTGCACATCCCTGATCACTAATAGAAAACCAAAATAATCTGGGAGGTTGAATAAAGCACAATGTTATCTTATGAATGTCTATAATCATCAATGCTAATTTATTTAGTACCATATGAACTTCCCCTGCCATGCTTCTAGCACTGAGAACAGCTGCCCAGTGAAGCGCCTAAATGATTCTGGAAACTGTCAAAATAGGCAAGTTCAAGATGCTTGTTAAGGTGTACATGTCCCTTCAGCCTGGACTACTCTCCTGTTCTAGGAAAAACTGAGTTGCTTTACCTCTCTCTCTTCTTTCAAGTTTTACCTCCAGTATCCTGTCTCTGTAGGTCTCCCTGCTAAGACTCGTGCTGCCCTTCCCATTTTTGGCTGGACTGGTAGCTGCACTTAAGTCCTCCTCAGCTGCACTTGTCTCATCCTTCTGGGTTCCAAGGTGCTGATAACCCCTATTAAGGAGAGCAGACTTTAGAGCTTTAAGCATGCCTTCAAGTGGTACCTTCTAGAACCACCTTTGAAGGCCAATCAAGCTAATCACAAGCTGAAAAAGTCCCAAAGGAGAAAACTGGGAAATAGGATCTTCATAGCAACTCTCCAAACTCCTACTTGATCACAATTTTAGAGCTGGACCTGACTGGAGGGTATCCTAGGGAACAAGGTCACAGTGGGCCCTCAGTGTACACAATGTTATTTAGTAGCAGAAAGGTCTAAGTGAAATTATTCCAGGGATTTCTTCAAGGACATGAGAAGCATGGTCCATATCCTCTTTACTCAGGAAGGTGTATAGTTGCTCTTCACATTCTGCTTTCTGAGGTTAATTAAAACTAATACATTTTAGTGTTTTTTTTCTCCAAACTATAATATTCTCTGGAGCTTATTATAGGTCCCTGTAATAAACTTGGAGCCCTAAGTATAACAGAATACACCAGGAGAGAGGGTGGCCTATGTGTAGACTGAAATTTAGTCTCCAAATCTCTGAGGATCAAACTTTGCTGATATTGTAATCTCTGAGAAATGGTGCCATATGGCTAACTACAGGGTTACTCCATTATGAAACCCAGATTCTTCTCTGCTTTTGATCTAGCGTAATGATTTATTCAGCAGGTGTTCAGTGTCTGCTAATCCCAGCTTCCATAATGGGTTCTTTGATAAAACACAAATCTTATACCTGTGGAATTTTCAGGGAAGCAAGAGAGAGGAGCAATTCAGTGTCATAGGGGCTGGGATGGATGCATAGCCAGGATAGTGTGGAGGCACGGGGGTAAGAGTGGAGGCGTGGGGGGGCAGTAGGAGGTCAGAGCAGGCAGGGCTTTATATGCCCTGGGTTTTAAACCAACACCACTGGAAGCTTTTAAGGGTTTTTAAGTAGGAGAGTGACACAAGCAGCTTACAATTTAGGAAATTGCTGGTGCCAATGTCAATAATGACTTAAAGAGGAGCAAAACTAGAGGTAGGTCTCAGAGATCACTTCAAATGTTGTTCTGTAATCCAGGCATGAAAATTATAAAGGCCTGAACTATGGTCCTAACAGTATCTACAGAGAAAGGGGTTACTGGGGTAGAATTGATAGGACTAAGTCAATAGGAATTAAGAATGCCTGCCATTTCAATATCTGGAGACGGTCCTGAGGTAGGAAGTACAAAGAGGACTGACTATATTTAAGGAAGGGCCAGAGAGAGGAATGCAGTTAAGTTCAGTCTGAGAAATGCTAGGTTTTAGTTGCTTATGGAATATTCAGATAGAAATGTTCAGAACAGGTCTGAAGCTCAGGAGAGTGAGAAGTTAAAGCTGCAGCTTTGGAAGTCATCACCTTGTCACGGCAGACGAGCTCTAGGACTGGCCCAAATGGTGCGGAGAAAACAGAGAGCAAGCTGAAGGTAAAACTGGGAAACGCCAATATACGGGGTGATTTAGAGGAGGAAGAGCCAGAGAAAGGCAGGAGAGCACGCAAGGGGGACCTGTGTCATAGAAGGCAAGAGAGGAAAGCAGCTCAGAAAGGAGTGGTGAATACTGTCACAGGTAAAGAGAACAAAAATAAGTCCTGGAAAAAATATATATTCCCAGGCTGTGTTACCGGAGGCCCCTTTACCAGAGTGGTGTGCCTCTCAAGTGGACAGGTAACCGGAAAGCTGAAGGAATGCTGAGCCTGAGCAGGGCAAGAGAGACAACTGTAATCCAAGGAGCCACAGAGGACAGCTGGCCAGGGACAAAGAAGGGTCAGAAGCACAGTAAGGTTCCTGCAGAGTGGTGAAGGGAATGGGAGCCAGAGCACAGCCCTGGAGAAGCTGCCTGGGGTTCTTCTACTGTGACAAAAGTGAAGGACACAAAGAGGGCTGACGATTTCAATTAGATTTCAATTAATGTGTCGATGGGGAAAGATAACTTCTGCCTCACGGCCACTGCCTTCACCGATGAGGAAAGGGCGTGGTCATCCGCATTCAGATTTGTTATGGTTATCACTGTCCCAAAGCTGCAGTAACTGACAGTGTGTAAAGTAGGCTCCTCTGTTTCCCTCAAGTATTACAATGACAGAAAGTGAGTCAACCCAGGGCTTTGCAGTGATATCCAAGTACAGGCTCAACATTTCTTGAAATTTCCTTTTTTTTTTTTTTTTTGTTAGCTTGTTTGGTTTTTATTTTGTTTTGTTTTGGTTTTGTAATTAACATTCTATTCCATGATACCATGGCGCCCCCCCCCATTTTTTTAATAACCACATGTCTAAGTTACCAGGAGTTTGAAGTCTGATATTTCTATTAACAATACCTTCCTGCCTCCAGAGTTATCTGCAAACAGATATAAACCACTCCAGAGTAAAGATGATCTACCTCTCTCACGCTATATAACCATTCATAATGTAAGCTGCAGCCCTTAAAGCCATTGTTCAGAAGGCAAATGTCCTGTTTCTAGAAATTATTAGATGAATGAGCCACCTCATCAGAAATAATAGTATAATCATTCAGCCTACATGCAGATGTAGGAAAGTTTTTTCCTGAAAATTATCATTTTCTGCCAAATGTGTGCAGCTTTTTATTAATTGCATTTTAGTAACATTATAAAGTTGTTTGATTTACAGTGTAAACTACTCCACATAGTCTCTCAGCATTCTGAATTTCCAGTGTACCACTCTATCATAAACCTTCCACATAATACATCCCGCATTCCCAACCAGATGTGTTCTCTCTCCAACTGTATTTAAATAGAAAAGAAATAAGCCAAAGTGTAAATGATTGGTATATCACAGTATCATAGATTAAGAAAAACAGTAGGCATCACTATAGACCAAACATAATATAGGTGTCCTCTTACTATGGCAGTTGGATTTAATAAAAACAAAAAAAAAACTCACTAAATTTGTTTAATAAAATGGAACTTTTGGGCACCTGGGTGGCTCAGTTAAGCCACTGCCTTCGGCTCTGGTCATGACCCTGGAGTCCCAGGATCAAGTCCCACATCAGGCTCCAGCTCCATAGGGAGTCTGCTTCTCCCTCTGACCTTCTCCCCTCTCATGCTCTCTCTGTCTCTCTCTCAAATAAATAAATAAAATCCTTAAAAAGAAATAAATGGAACTTTCAAAATCTGTAGGCAGCTGATTCTTTTTTTTTTTTTTTTGTGATCTTCATATAAAGTTGACATTTCTATTCTGTGTTTTAGGATATCTTCAACTCAGTAATAGCGGCAATATTCATGGTAATTATATCTGTGTTGGCACTGTTACCAGAAACCACAAGAATTATAGCCTTTGGAGGGGTAAGTGGAGGTTTTTGTGATTTCTTGCTTTAGGTTTGATTGGTATTCAAACTTACTTGAAAAACAGATATAGGAACAGGAATCTATACTATACTCATCCTTGTGTCTCCTAGGCCAGTATATGGTTCCTAGGGGCTTAATATTTCTTATGTGAGGGCGCCTGGGTGGCTCAGTGGGTTAAGCCGCTGCCTTCGGCTCGGGTCATGATCTCAGAGTCCTGGGATCGAGTCCCGCGTCGGGCTCTCTGCTCGGCAGAGAGACTGCTTCCCTCTCTCTCTCTCTCTCTCTGTCTGCCTCTCCGTCTACTTGTGATTTCTCTCTGTCAAATTAATAAATAAAATCTTTAAAATATATATATATATTTCTTATGTGAGTACATGCCCTGATAAACCTGAAGGAATATGATTTCACCCTAAAACAGAAGTTAACTAAATAGTATTTCCCATATGTTCCACATCAATATGTAGAGCTGGACTAGACTGAGAAAAGTTACTGGAATCTGTTACACTTAGCTCTGAGAAACCTGATGGCAAAAGACCACGGATGAGTTTTGTAGTGCTCGCTTTTAAGGAAAAGGATACATACCATTTGTTAAGGTGAGACAGATGGCTCTGAGCTCAGTTATTCTTTGTCCAGACCTTTCTTCAGATGGAATATAATACAAGATGTCTGGTGAAACCTTATAAGTAAAGGACTTATTTTGAACGTTGCTTGAAGAGAAGCAAGCCAGTTTAACCAGAATTTATCCTGGAAGGCAAGCCAAAATAAACAAGAGTCAAATAATTGAGTTTTAGTGTCATCTGATATACTTCTGAGATTTTTTTTATAGGAGGTTCAGAATTGTTTGGCTTTTCTAGATTCTTATCTAGAGATGTGAATATGAAAGACCTTTTCTTTTTTTAAAAAAAATCCGAAAGTTCTTAAATAAATCTCCCTCCTGCTTCCTTGTCTTTCCATAGTATGGGAAAGCAAGTATTGGGAGAACTAACCATTCTCAGACAGCCATGTATGTCACAATCCATGGTTTTTCATCTCCTTACAAAAGACCCAAGCAACTTCATGAGGGATGAGAATTATTCTAGAAATGAGATAATGCTGTAACAGCAATCTCCTCCAGTTATCTTTAAAGATAATCTTATCTCATGGCTCAGTCAGTTAAGCATCCAACTCTTGGTTTTGGCTCAGGTCATGATCTCAGGGTCCTGGGATGGAGCCCTCAGTCAGGCTCTACCACTCAGCAGAGTCTGCTTGAGGAGTCTCTTGCTTCCCCTCTACCCCACTCCCCCTAAAATAAATATTTTTTTAAACTTTTAAACAAACAAAAAAGATAATCTTAACCCTCTTCTATGGAGAAAGAGGGAAAAGGCATGGAATTTACAGTTGACTCTTGAATAACATCGACTCCCCTCACAGCTGAAACTTTTAAAACTGACTTCCCACACACAAGCTTTACTACTAATAGCCTACTGTGGACAAGAAGCACCAAAAACATAAACAGTTAACACATATTTTCTGTATCATATGTATTATATACTGTATCTTACAATAAAGTAAGCTAAAGAAAATGTTAAGAAAATCATGAGGAGAAAATACATTTACAGTACTGTACTACTATATTTATCAGAAAAAAGTCCATACGTAAGTGGACCTATGCAGTTCAAACCCATGTTGTTCAAAAGTCACCTGGACCTTTATTCACTTACTCATTCATTCACTGACCCGGTGTTTACAAAGGTGCACTTCAGTAGATGCTGACAGAGTATAGAGTTGTGCTGTCCGATGCCATAGCCACTAGCTACATGCGGCTACTGAGCCCTGGAAGTGTAGCTGGTCTAATTGAGATGAGCTATACATGTAAAATACAAAATGGATTTCAAAGACTTGCCCCAAAAATGTATATTATTTCATAATAACTTTATTATATTGATGACATGTTAAAATTATACTTTGGATATACTAGGCTAAACAAAATATGTTGTTAAAGTTAATTTCACTTATTTTTCCTTCCTTTTTTTTTTAAAAAGATTTTATTTATTTATTTGACAGAGAGAGAGAGACAGTGAGAGAGGGTACACAAGCAGGGGGAGTAGGAGAGGGAGAAGAAGGCTTCCCACTGAGCAGGAAGCCGGATGTGTGGCTCGAACCCAGGATGCTGGGATCATGACCTGAGCCGAAGGCAGACACTTAATGACTGAGCCACTCAGGCACCCCTTGTTTTTTCTTTTTAATGTGGCTATTAAAAAAAATTATGTGGCTTACATTGGTGACTCATATTCTGTGTCTTTTGGACAGCACTGGGCTAGAACATGAGCCTGCCCTATCCTCAAATTGCTTAGAGCCTAATACAGGGAAGAGAAATGTAAACAGCTGTATATAAGCTATTGACAGAGTACTTCAGGGCACAGAAAAGAGGAAGCAACTACCTCGCTCTGGCAGTGGAAATGCAGCTTGCCAGGAATAAAGGGGAGGCGAAGCAGGTGGTTCCAGGTAGAGAAACCAGCAACACGCAGAGTACCAGAGTCATGGAAGGGCAGGAAGTACTCAGTGTGGTCAGAAGCTAAGAAGCTGAGTTTGAGTTTCAGCATGGAAAATGGAGTGGTGTCTAGAGCCAAGGGGCCAGACTTCCTGGCCATTGGATGGCACTGACTAAATAGCACGCAAGGAATAATATCCCTCTTTTCCAGCCCAGGTGCCAGCTCTCAAACAGCCATCACAGTACCTAAAGACCAAGTTCTAGTTTATTCCCTTTGCCTTTTTGTTTGTTTGTTTGTTTGTTTGTCTGTCTCCCTGAGGCCTATTTAGAATCCCACCCTTTAAGCAGATGTAGCCCAGCCTTAAGAGTTCACTCTGGATCATCTTAACCACTCCAGTTCTCTGAAGTGCATGTCACAGCTACTGTTGCATGAGTTTAATCTTGAGCTGCTGTTACCTTTGGCCCTTGAGCTGAGTCTGTAGGAAGAAAGGCAACTGAACATTGGGGTGGAAATGTTGATTGATAACTAGATACCTTCAGTAGGGCTTTAAATCATACATGCGGGAGCAAGTTAAGAGATCCAGACAAGTCTTTGTTTCAGAGCCTACACCCCTTCAATATTATCTCTGCTCACCTGAGTTACCTTTTCCTTTCTTTAGGCAGGTATTGGGGAAACGTGGGCATGAGAATGAAATAATCTCTGAAGTCTCTTCCCCTTTCAGTATCAGGTGGAAGCAAGAGAGGAAGCCAGGGGGCAGACCACTTAAAACCTGAGAATGACTGAGGTCCAGAACGTGGCCACAGCAGTGACAAAGTGTCTTCGTTTCCAGGTGTTTGGACTCCTGGCGGGAGTGTGCTGTATTGCAGACGGGGTCCTTATTTACCGGAAGCTTCTATTTAATCCAAGTGGTCCTTATCAGAAAAAGGCTATTCATGACAAAATATAAGTTTTGTAATTTTATATTACTCTTTAGTTGATGCTAAGTATTAAGTATATTAAATGTATTTATTCCTCCACATATTTCCTGTGATTGTTCTCATTTTAATCTCAATATGGGAACTGGAAGAAGAGATGTGGGAACTCTGTACCCAGCGCTCACCCATATCGTCATTTCCAAGCCAGCACTGATCCTGATCTGATTGGGTTTGCCTCCTCCTGGGCTTGGGTGGCAGAGAAGAATGCACCCAGACCACCCTAAATGGTCTCCAGAGCCCCCTTCCTGGTCGGCTGGCAGCACGGAGGGGTGGGGTTGCAGGGAAAATGAGTTCCCAGGCTAGGCAGTGGCATCGCATCCCAAATGACGATGCAGGTGGCTAGAGGGCCTGGTTTGTCCGCGGGACACAGAGCTGGGTGCGCGCGAGGGACGGGAAGCGGGGGGGGGGGGGGGGGGGGGGGGCAGCCGTTGGGGCACGCCGCTGGTTCCCAGGGGCCAGCCTGCCGGTGGTGGCAGGCTCCGAGCAGCAGGGCCTGCCTGACACAGCCAGGCCCCCGGGGCCCATCATGGATGCCAAAACCACCAAGACCCCCACAGGGAGCTTGCAACAGCAGCAGCGTCCCGCAGGTCCAGGGGCTGCCGCAGCTCCAGCGACACGCTCACGCTCAGCTCCCGCACGCCCAGGGGCTGCCCCAGCTCCGGGCACACCCTCACGTCCAGGGTCTGCCCCAGCTCCGGGGACACCCTCAGGCCGAGGATCTGCCACAGCTCCGGGGACACCCTCACGCTCAGCTCCTGCACGCCCAGCGGCTCCCGCACGCCCAGGGGCTGCCGCGGCTCCGGGAACACCTGCACACCCAGCGACTCCCGCACGCCCAGGGGCTGCCGCGGCTCCGGGAACACCTGCACGCCCAGCGACTCCCGCACGCCCAGGGGCTCCCGCAGCTCCGGGGACACCTGCACGCCCAGGGGCTCCTGCACCTCCGGGGACACCCGCAAGCTCAGGGCCCTCCGCGCAACCCAAGAACGTAGCACCCGGTGCGCCAAAAGATGCAACATCGAGAACACCCACCCAGCCACCGCAGGTGCCCAAGAGCGAAGCTGAGAAGGCCGCCATGCAAAAGCGTGCGGAAGGACGGGCCCTAGTCCCGATCAAATTCAGGGACAGCTTCAAGCGTTTTTTCTTCACGCCCACGGGAGTGATGAAGGTCATAAGGCTGGTGAGCAGAGAGAGCTGGTGATGCAGGGTGGGTGCGGCCTTGGGGAATCCCCGGGGACGCCGCGTCGGGAAAACTTCCCCACCTCCCTTTGCCAGCCAGTGTGTTCTGCCCCATCTTTCCTCCCTTCTCCCCTGCCCCTCCCCACACTCGACCCGGATTACTAAACCAGCGCTGGTTTTCCTGCCTTTGTATTTCTCAGGTTTTCCCTCAAAGAGGGAATTAGGGGAAGCAGAAAGAGTAAGAGCTGAAACGTATAAATTAACAAACAAAAATAACAGAATTGACCAAAACTGATAAACCAATGGCTAGGATAATATGAAAAAAGACTGAAGAGAGAACATGTATTTAAAGCTAAGACACCAGACAGGGAAAATAATCACTAAGGATGAAGACACTGAGAGGATTCCCCAAGAGTACTTTACAAAACAAATAAACCTGACTACCTGAAAGAAACAGTTTATTTTCTAGGACCAGTACTGACCCCAGGATAGAGAAAAACCTAACCAGACCAACGTAAACACAGAAGAAAATGAGAACTGATCAAATGAGTATCTTTCAAAAATATATAAGGGACAGCCTTTTTTACACATTAACTCTTTCAATCTTAAATGGGATGTAATTCTGATACGATTGAAACTCCTTCAAAGAATGGAAAAAGAAGAAGCCCTTCTGAATTATTTCTTCAAAGTAGTATAACACTGATATCAAAACCTGACCGAGTCAGACAAAATAGAAATCTCGCTTGTATCAAATCAACAAGTATTAATATATTAGCAGAAAATATTCAGTACTTTTAAAAAATACACTATGACGATGCAATATTAGGACTCTATTGAACTAACCAAGATTTTAGGTTAAAAGAACAACAAATTAGGGACGCCTGGGTGGCTCAGTTGGTTAAGCAGCTGCCTTTGGCTCAGGTCATGATCCCGGCATCCTGGGATCGAGTCCCACATCAGGCTCCTTGCTCAGCAGGGAGCCTGCTTCTCCCTCTGCCTCTGTCTGCCTGTGCTCGCTCTCTCCCCCTCTCTCCCTCTGATAAATAAAATCTTAAAAAAAAAAAAAATTAGGAGATTATGTCAGGTAAGGAAAAGAACACATTTGACAAAGTTCAACATTCATTTCTGATTGCAAAAAAAAAAAATCCATAAAATAGGTATACATATTTTACTGACATTTTAAAAATAAACCCAAAAGTCAGCACCATATATAATGAAGCATCAGAAGTACTCCCATTAAATGAGGAACAAAGAGGATGCCCTCATCAATACTGTATTCAGTATTTTTCTGGAACTGCTCATCACAATGAGGAGAAATAAGTAACAGTTGAAAAGATTAGGAAAATTTATCATTTTTTCAGCTGACATCGCTGTATGTCTAAAAATCTCAAAATCAACTGGGAAACAAGTTAAAACAAGATAATCTCTACTAACTCACTAGCAGAAATGAACAAAAAAGCATTTAAAATAGAAGAAAATATTTCTCTTTATAACAACAATCAAAATGGTAAAACATCTACGACTAAATGAAATAAATTTGAAAGACCTACCTCAAGAAAACTTGACAAACTTCGATAACTAAAATAACTGGAAAGACGTACTTTGTTCTTGAGTAGTAAAAGTGAATTGTTTAATCCTTCAAAATTAGAAGTTAGATGAAATCCCAATTAAACTACCAACAGGCTTAGTTAGCTTGGGGAGATTGACCAAGAAAAACACAGGAGACACAAACAATGTGAGGATTAGCTCTGAAAGGGGGACTAGGTCAGACAATAATATAAAATAAATTGCCTGTAATTTCAAAAGTACTAGAGAAGAAATCAGCACCTCAATGGAAGGGCATATTCTCAAAAGAGACCCAAATATACCTGGGAATTTAGTACATGAGAAAGGTTGGATTTCAGGGAAAATACTGGTGTTTCCCAACAAATGACGTTGGGATAACCAGCAACTGTTTGGAAAGAAAGAAAACTGGAGCTCTACCTTTTTCTATCAAAATCAGTATATATTTATTCTACTTGTATATACTTCTTTCCAGTATGAAATATACCTGGTGAACAGTGGTGACTTTCCAGAAGATGGACTAGGGTTGGGTTGAGCAAGAAGAAAGAAACTGGAGCTATTTTTCATTCTTCTCTACCTAATTGCACTTTTATTATTTCCATGTATTATTTCACTTCTGGAAATATGAGACATTTTTACAAATAAAATATATGTACAAAACGATACAGGCAAGTGCAATATCACCAGTTTTACTTTCTAACAGTTGATGGGTTTGCTTCGCTGTTCACTAGCCCATGTGCATTAAAACACGTCCTGTTTCTTCTCTTGCAGGGTCTTCTCATAGGAGCACTAGTTTCTTTCATCATTGCCAAAGCCCATGAGCCGTACATAGCCATCACAGTTCTGGAAATCTGCATCGTTCTTTTTTTTATTCTAATATATATGCTAGCCCTTCACCACTTGCTGATTAATTTAGATTG
The DNA here is from genome assembly GCF_030435805.1 of Mustela lutreola. Taxonomy (NCBI): domain Eukaryota; kingdom Metazoa; phylum Chordata; class Mammalia; order Carnivora; family Mustelidae; genus Mustela; species Mustela lutreola. The sequence goes on along the minus strand of NC_081305.1, from coordinate 18,876,788 downwards.
GTCCTTACTTGTAAGTGTTCGTTTTCATAATTCAAATATAAGCCTCAGTCCTAGAGTACAGTCTCTCCTCAAGGGAAAACAAAAGAGCTAATCTTTCTGGACAAGAACAAAACTGAGCTGTGACAGGGGTGCTGCCCTCGTCCCTGGGGAGAAACTAGCCCAACACCCAGAGAGATCCCTTAGACACCTCTGTCCACAGCACCACCAACACACACACCTGCTTCCTTCTCACTGGGGCACTGAAAACAGGGGTAACTCGCAGCCTGTCCTAAAGAAAATTTCAATTAGGTATATGCAGTACCTACTTGCATATTAGGTATATGCTTCTCATCTACTGCTTGTAAAACAGCACATACTTTTATCTTCCAACAGCAGCTACTCTAACATTATAAACATTTCCCCCCTGTGTAATCAAGAGTCAGCATGGCAGAGTTGGCCAAAATGGTCACCCACACCCTGAAAGATTGCAGGAGTCAATCTCTTCTTGGGTACTAAGGGCCCATACTCCCAAAGGGGTGCCACATGGCAGAGTAGTCAAGAAAAGAACATTGCATTGCCTTCTTCAGTAACTTATTCCAGAACTTCCTACTCTTTACCAAAACTGAAAAATTCCTGAGGTTAATCCCTCAGGTCTCAGATCAATCCTATTTATTATGGGGCCTGAGGTTCTGTGTCCTTGCAGAATGGAGAAGAACTACTGTTCTGTCCGGGTACAGACAGGGCCCACTCCTGGCTCTGGCATCTTCCTAGTGTGTGAACATTAGACTCCATTTCCCCATCCAGGAAATTCAGCAAAGGAAAATGGTGATCACAATAACTACCTCATAGGGTTCCTGGAACATTTAAATGTGTTTAAAGCAAACACCACAATGCTCAACACAAAGCAAAAGCAAACATTCACTTAGAAAGTGTCCATCAGACCCCATAAAGTAGTTAGCTGGATTTTACCATTTTCTCTTGCACTGCGAGCAATCCTAACTCAGAGGTCAGGCCTCTCCCCCATCCCACGTCCATGCAGTACCTTTTTCTAACCTTAAGATAGGATTGTTCGGCGTTGAGCTAAAACTCAAAATAACGTTTTTGAAGCATGTGAGGCATTTTCTGAAAAAGCTGCTGAGCTCTCTTTGGCCCACAGAGTGCAGAACGACAGGAAGCAGACACGACAAAATGTGAGCGAGTCTAAACGGACACATGAAAGACCCTCTTCGTTGTGGAGAGCTAGAAGGATAAAGAGGGTTCTGAAGGGAAACCAAAATCTCTGCTCTTGGAGATTTTCGAGAAAATCTTCATTTTGAGCACACAGCATGTGCCAGATACTTCTTCATACGTGTCACCTCATTTAATCCTCACAACAATCTAGTGGGCTTGTAGTTTAGCGGATGAGAAGACGTGATGAAAGGTGAAGTTGCCCGTGGCCATGGGCCGTCACTTGGAAACTCAGACCTGGCTTTAGGCCCAGCTCTTCCCAGACTTTTTGCCTTATTGCCTTACAACAGTTTCTTTGTCTCCATTCTCCCTTCATTGTTATCACTGTTATCCTCCTTGGATTTTCAAAATTTTATGTTCTCTGTATCTTCTCCTATGTTCTCATGGTTTCCTTAAAATATGGAGCTGGAGGTGAGCAGATTATCCTGGAGGGCAGGTACAGGTCCTTAGGGCGGGTGACTGAGGGCTTCATGGCACCAAGGTCAGCTGCGGTCAGAGGGACTGGAGCCCTCAGAGGAAAGAAAGGTCTGCTGCCATAAAGCTGGGGAGCTGGTGGGAGCCTCAAGGCACAATGCTTTATGTAGGGACGAGGGAGAAGATCTAGGAAGTCGGGGCTCCTAACGGAACCAGGAAGGTCCTATGAGAAGAACTGTTCTCACAGGGGTCACAGACGGCTCATGACAGCGTTTGTAGAATCGCAGGCCTCAGTCAACTCTGATAAAGCCAGGCCCCTTTAACCTTGGGTCCCAGGCCTAGCTCTATCCTTGGGTCAGAGCATCCTCTTTCCTTTGGGTGACTCTGGGAGCCCCGAAGCACGATTCACATGGACATGCCTGGTCCTGGTGAGCTCCCAGCAGCTCCATGGTTGGGGCACCGTGAAGGCTGCTCAGTTACTCAGAGGCACAATGGACTGGCGGTCCACACCAAGTCACCACATACTAACCAACGCAGCCGGTCAGGTGGTGTGTGTAATCTAAGGGACTTGGAAGGTTTTTTTAAAAGACCCATCAAAACAGGATTCAAAACTGTGTTCTCCTATCCTGTCCCTTCATTTCTGGTCTTCCTCTTTCCATAAGGTGAAGGCCGTGTGCCTACGAGATTGTTCAGAAGGATAGTTACCACTGCGTGGTACCACGGAGGCCTTGGCACGGAACACAGTGTGCTGGTTTAGGGAGAATTTAGGAGAGGACTACTGGTCACTTCAGAGTAGGAGGACTTGGAGATGTGGAGGCATCAAGCTGCAGAAATCCCCTGGGACCTGATGGAACTGGGGAAAGCCAAGATATCCCAGGGCCTGTTCTATAGCGTCCCTGTTTCCGGGCTCTGTGCAGGCTCGAGGACCCACCCACACACTGGAGGCATCCAGCATGCGCAGACCCTCTCTCCTGGCAAGATGGTTTGGTGTCCCCAGCGCTGAGCAGCATGGGTAGTTCAGTGGTAGAATTCTCACCTGCCCCACAGCAGAGCATTAGTGCTGATTTTAAGTGGCGGTTTCCTTAGAGGCTCCCGGGAGTACAGAGGTCCTAATTCCTCTATTCCCATTCTTGTTTGGCAAGGGGCTGGTGATAAAGGCTCCCAGTCCGGAAATAGAAAGATTGGTAAATCAGGGCTTCAGGTGGTCAGCAGAGCAGCAACAAAAAGGACTGGCCTCGCGTATGGACCTGCTGAGATCTATGGAGTCTGGGACTGCATTTTGGCAAAGCCTCCTTCTCCAGAGAGATGGTGGAGCCTGGGCTGCGGAATCCATACTCCATTCTCAATTTCATCTTGTGGCTTCTTGTGAAGACTATGACAGTGACTCTGACAGCCAAGGGTCCACCTCCCAGCCAGTCCTTGACTCGATAACCTGGGCCTGCATCAGAGCTAGTGAGCAGAGAGCTTTCCCTACCCCCACCCATGGTGGGGTCACTGTCTTCATTGTAAGACTTTGTCATCAATTTTTCCCATGACTCTAGTGTCATCTGTCAACATACCCCAGAAAAGTATGAATTGTAATTCCCTTCGGAATAGCCCATATTTTTAACACTTCTACATTATAAAAGATATTATCCAATATGGTCAGAGAGACTGAGTTCTGGTCAAGCAGATGCTTCTGCCAAGAGAAAGCAATTAAAAAAAAAAAACATAATAAGCATTTTAAACTAAAACTCTGATGATTCCAAAACTACCAGCAAAATCTTTCCATTTATAAGGAGGAAGTGTCAGCTTTCGAATGTCCCCTTCAAATAAGATTAATGAAAAACCACAGTTCTGCTCATTTCTGATCAGGTTATGCCGCACGTTTGGAGAACTCCAGGCACAAATGGAGTCAGTGGGAGTTGCAGCTAGTTGAACACTATACAGTGTTTACCACATATATATTCTTGCTACAAATATCACATTTTGTGAAACAAATTGTCAATGTTCAAATTTTTTTCTAATACTCCGTGATTTTTAAAAATAAGCACTCACCAATAAAGCATCTCTTTCTTTCCCAGTTAAAAATTCTACACAGTTTTATCTAAGGAATTTGGGAACTTTATGGAAAAATAACAGTCAAGCAACAAATCCATCTCTCATTTTAGTCTGAAGAGGCACCTGAGTCAGTAGGGCATTTAGTCAAGGGGAAAAGAAAAAGATGATGAGTAAAGATGGCATATGACAAGATTCAGCTGCAATTTTACTCCATTAGGAGAGAACATCTCTTTCTCTCTCTCTCTCTCTCTCTCTTTCTTTCCCTCCTCTCTCTCCCTCTCTGTCAAAGATGAGGCCAATAACAATGATGTGTCTAAGGCAGAAGGGAGGAGGGGGGTTAGTCCAGAGAAGGCTTCTGGACGCTCAAGTCAGGCTACAGAGGGGCCTTGCCACTTACTGGCTGGGCAGCCCCAGGCATGTTGCTAAACCATCTGTAAATTGAGGATAAGGAAAGTCTGTTGTGAGAATCAAATGAGACTAACACCCTGGCCCAGTATGTGACACACAAGAAGTGCTCACAAGGCGTGAGCTATGACAGAATGTTAGATATAAGGCAAACATCAGCTCCCAAGGACAGTTTGGGAGAGCATTTCCTTGTGAGCAAGGAGCAGAGTAAATTACAGGAAGGACAGAGTAAAGGAACGTCTAGTATTCCGGTGAGGAGATGGAATTACAACAGGGAGTCAACACGGGGCTAGTCTACACTTGGTTTATTAGTATTATCATTATTCATTGGCTTTCACCTAAATTCTCAACCACCTATGGCCACAGCTAGTTAATTTTTTTTTTAAGGTTTATATCCTGCTTCTTAGTTGTAAAAGTTCTTGTGCATTAGTATTCTCTTGGTTCACATAATCCTAAAGGACTAAGCTTCTTGCAAACCTGTGAACCGCTGTGCTCATCTCACTGTGGACAGACTTTTCATGCAGCCCACAGAATGCAGCTGGATCTTCTAACCCTCGCCAGCCCTGTTCCTTTTCTCCCCAGTGTTACCCACCAGGTGTCCAAATAATTGCTGTCCCTCCATGAGGCAAGTCATATTCCATGATAGGGACAGGACTCCTTGCTCAGCGATCTCAATGGGAAGCACACCCAACGTCTGCAGACAGTTCAACTTCTGTGCACATTCTGAAGGCAGACAGCACAAGTCCACATTGTAATGCACTCACGGCCCACTCGGTGCCGGTGCCAGGAACTCCTCTGGTACTTTCCGATTCGTTATACCATTTACTCCTCAGATCTACCCAATGGATCCCAATCACTATTCCCATATTTTAAGTGAACATACTGACACAGAGAGATGATAAAACAGGCCCTAGGTCACACATCTAGAAACTGGCAGGCCAAGAGAGCTCATCAACAAAATACACTCCCACCGTATATGTCCCGTATCATATTGCCCCTCTGTGACCCATTATCCATAGAAAAATGCCCAAGATGGGTGCTGTACTTCCAGTCTGGGGGGATGACGGGAGGCAACAGTGAGAGGGGTTCTGTCTCCCTTCTTCGGCAGATACCCTATCTTAGACAACTTAAACCTCTCTAAGCCTCTGCTATGTCCTCTTAAAATAGGGATCATAACAATACTGACCCTGGAGGGTGTTTGTGAGGGTTATATAAGGTAAGGACTGGGAAATACTGGGCACACTGAAGAGTTCCCATCAGAGATATTATGATTTCACACACTGGGTGGTAGGGCTCCTTCCTAGAATCAGGCAGGTGCACCAGACAGGCTGACGCTACCAAGTCAAGCCATCAAGACTTAAGGACTTAAAATGTTCCAATTAGGTATCTGGGCCATATCGTGGTTCTGTCACCCTGAGCTTTTGACCGTCTCCACCCTGGTGCCACGGACCCACTGAGTACCCACTTTTCCATTACTGCTCTATTACCGAAGCCCAGCCTCTGCTTATTTCCAGGAGTGGCCTCCATCTACTCATTCTTGTCCTTTATTTGGCACACAAAGCCGCAGTTTGGGCTAGCAGTTACAGAACCCAGTACTGGAATCCAGAAGAGAAGACAAAGGCAGCCCACAGATGCCAGGAAAGACCCAGTTCCAGCCATTTCTTAGGAAAGAACAGAAGTCAAGAGCATAGGCATTCACTCTAGAATACCAACCCTGCTCCCCAGATGTGTTCCTTGGGATATGTGAACCCACAGAATAAATCCCATCTAACTTCTAGACTAGCGGTTCTACCTGCAGATTTGGGAATGCAATTAAATTAATAAAGTGATAACCTAAAATTTAATTTTTATATCAAAAATAAATTACAGAATAGAATGAAGGATTTATATTAATTTAACATATAGGATTATTAAAAATCATATTTATGGAGGTAGGGCCCTATTCCTCTAGTGTTTTTCATGCTCACTTTCTTATGCCCTTTAAGGGGAATATAATGGGAAAGTTGTCAGTTTTTTGTTTTTTTTAATGGCACTCTTTAATGACATTAAACCCATTTCTATCCAGGACCTTAAGATCACATAAACTCATGTCTTGGAAGATGCAAGAATTTTGCTGTTAACAGTGGCAGTAATATTAATCAAAGGGAAAGTTTTAAAAAGACACCCATCCTTAGATGGGTAATTCACTAACTTAAGTTAATTTATATTTTATGACATCCCATTTTCATGTAGAGTTGACAGTTTTCAATTCTGTATTACAGGATCTTGTCAACAGTTTCATTACGGCTGTGTTCCTTTTAATAGTTGCCATCCTGGCGATGCAAGAAGTGGAAAGAAGGCATTTATTCTATGTTGGAGGGGTAAGTCAAAGCCTTCATGACCCCATTTAAGATTAGTATTTCAAAGGTGCCTGGATGGCTCAGTCAGTGAAGGGTGAGCTCCTGGTTTCGGGTCAAGTCATGATCTCAAGGTCATGGGATGGAGCAACACTTCGGTCTCAGTGATCAGCAGAGCGTCAGCTTGAAATTCTCTTCCTCTCCCTCTGCCCCTCCCACTTGCTTGCGCTCTTTTTTTAAAAAATCAGTACTTCGGGGCGCCTGGATGGCTCAGTGGTTTGGGCTGCTGCCTTCGGCTCGGGTCATGATCTCAGGGTCCTGGGATTGAGCCCCGCATCAGGCTCCCTGCTCCGCAGGAAGCCTGCTTCCCTCTCTCTCTCTCTGCCTGTCTCTCTGCCTACTTGTGATCTCTGTCAAATAAATAAATAAAATCTTAAAAAAAAATAAATCAGTACTTCAAGGGCACCTGGGTGGCTCAGTGGGTTAAGCCTCTGCCTTCAGCTCAGGTCATGATCTCAGGGTCCTGGGATCGAGGCCCGCATCGGGTCTCTGCTCAGCAGGGAGTCCGCTTCTCCCTCTCTCTGCCTGCCTCTCTGCCTACTTGTGATCTCTCTCTCTAAAAAAAAAAAAAAAAAAAAATCAGTACTTCAAAACTCTGCAAAGGGAAACTGGCAGACCGTAATTACTTCGTTTGCAGAATAATATCCCTACCACCACCCCTTCTTCTGCACTGACTTCTTCAAATGATGTAAAGTTACATAAATTCTAAACTCATGAAACTCTTCGTCCTAATACTCATGCTCCAAATAGGTACAAACTCCTCTTTCAAGAAATGTACACAGTATTTTTTTTGAAATGTTGCAACAAGGTATGCTTGTCTATAAATAGGGCTTTGACTCTTTTGGACTAGAGAATTGTATTTTAAAAGCACGTGAAAGGAAAAGTACGTGACTAGAAAAAAAAAAATAGCACATTGTCAAAAATGAATGGCCCCAGAGGAAGGAAGGAAGAAATGAAGGGAGGAAGCCCCTAGCATGTGTCCCACACGGAGCCAGGCATGTTCTGACTTGATTTTTACAATTCTCATTTTTTTTTAAGATTTTTTTTATTTATTTGACAGAGATCACAAGTAGACCGAGAGGGAGGCAGAGAGAGAGAGAGGCTCCCTGCTGAGCTGAGAGTCGGATGCGGGACTCGATCCCAGGATGCTGAGATCATGACCTGAGCCGAAGGCAGCGGCTTAACCCACTGAGCCACCCAGGCGCCCTAAAATTCTCATTTTTACAGATATGAGAACTGAGGTTAAATAATTGGCCCTGGCTCACAAGCCTGGGACAAGCTGGGACTCAAATCTTTACCATATGAAGAGCACAAGAAGTGGCAGATTAAAATGGGAAATGAGGAGATGAGACTTCTGGTCCTGGAAGTTAAGCAATGGGAACAGAAATTAATCTAGAAAAAAAAAAGTTTGACTTCTTTATACTCATTCCATCATCAGCAAATATTTGTCAATCCCATTGGATTGTTCCAGGCCCAGGCTTAGTGTTGGGAACAAAGTCCCTTATCCCTGTGGGAGCCCACAGATTAGCTGGGGCAAGGAAAATGCATTCAAGGAACTGGGGATTAAGTGACGTAAAGAGAAACATCTGGAGCAGGCAGGATGGGGGAGGCACCTAGAATCCTACTATGGGCTGCAGGTCCCCATCTGCTAACTCAGCCACCAAGCCTTCTCCTACCTGCCAGGGGCTCCCACCTGGAGCCCCTCAGTTCTTACTTGGATACTTGACTGCACGTGTGCTTTCTGACTCTGGCACCTGATCTCACCTCTTGATCAAGTCCCAAATTCTGCACTTCCTAGCCTCAACTCTGCCCCCTCCCTCACCAGCTCCAGAGGTCTGAGCGACACCACCCTCCTTGGAGACCCTTGTCCACGATCTGAAGTTCTTTTCCTCCCAGTTGGTCCCCTTGGCAACTCCTTCCTGCTCTTTTCGAACAAAGTCCAAGAGTCCTTTCTGCTGAAGGGCCTTCTCGGGACCTCATACTTATCCAGAGCTTCCTACAGCCGATAAATAGTCCTCTCTGGTCCTTTCTGGTGCTGCAGGCATCCAGTGAGGTCATTAGTGGCAGCAAAACCCACCATTTCCAAAATCCCTTTTTCTGGAAATTGCAGAATGTGCCACAGCGGCCGGCTAGGCAGACACCGAGCAGGTAGTGCTGGGTCAGAGGGGAATGGGATGGGAGAGGGAAGCCAGGTTGCCGCAGAGCCGCAAAATAACCCAGCCTTCCCTTCCCGTGTATGGTCTTGTGTCTGACAGATCCAGTGTCTCACAGCAGCAATCACGTGTATCCTGGATGCGATTGTGATCACCAAGAAGATGAGGGATAAAATAAGAAGACTCCTGGGACTCAAATATGAAAGCAGTTCCTCCTTGTTCCTGGAACCCAAGAAGACACCTGAGCCACGACCCACTCCGGCACCCGGGAAAGCACCCACGCCGGCAGCGGGGAAAGCACCCACGCCCGCAGCCGGGAAAGCATCCACGCCCGCAGCGGGGAAAGCACCCACGCCCGCAGCCGGGAAAGCACCCACGCCGGCAGCCGGGAAAGCACCCAAGCCCGCAGCCGGGAAAGCAGCCACACCCGCAGCGGGGAAAGCAGGCACGCCAGGATCCTCAAAAGCACCCACGCCGGGATCCTCAAAAGCACCCACGCCGAGATCCTCAAAAGCACCCACGCCGGGATCCTCAAAAGCACCCACGCCGGGATCCTCAAAAGCACCCACACCAGGATCCTCAAAACCACCCACACCCGCACCCTCAAAAACACCCGCAGCAGCACCCGCGAAGGCACCGGCGAAGACACCTGCAAAAGCACCCGCGCCGGCAGCGGGAAAGGCACCCACGCCGGCCCCTGCCGCAGACATCAGGCGTGCATCCACCCAGGCATCCTCAAAGGCATCCTCGAAGCCATCCACGATGCCATCCTCACGGGCATCCTCGGTGCCACCCTCGCGGACATAAGCGTCTGTGCTTCGTCCCTCCCACTAATCCCGCCACTGAGCTTGCATGCTGTCACCCATCCCGGCCCACACGCGATCATAAAATCAGGGCTGCTAAGTCGGGAACATTTGTGCTTCCTCGTGTTGCCTTGTGTGAAAGTCCAGTTACCTTTTTTTGCGCGGTGCCTGACGAGGCTGCCCCAGGGGGCGGTGGCCAGGGCCTTGACCCCGCCGGGCTTCCCACCCACGCAACCCGCCTGCGGCTGGGGGTGGGGGGAGAAGGGGCGGGGGCTCCCTCATGGAGGTGGGTGACCCTGGAGGCAGTCGACCGGCACCCACTGGGGTCCTCGCGGTGCGACTGGGCAGCGGTGGCACCGCGGAGCCAGGTGATGCGGCGCAGGGAGACGCGGCGCGTGGGGGAGCACCAGGCGTTGGCGTTCGCCAGTCCTGGCCGTTGGCTGAGCGGGACCTCTGAGCAGGTCGGTGGGCACCAGGCTCGCTCAGAGGCCAGGCCTGTCGGGGCACAGCAGGAGGGATCCGGCAGGCGGAGAGAAGTTAAGAACTCCCACGCAAAGATGGCTGACAAAGGCAAAAAGGGCAAAGCAGCAGCCCCTGTGCCCAAAGACGCGCCCCCTCCAGGGGACCCCAAACCCGAAGACAAAGATCAGAAGCCCAAGAAAAAGGAAAAGTCAGTGCAGCCCCAGGATGAGGTGGGCACGAGGAAGGGCTGTCGCCGCTACAAGTGGGAATTCAAGGACAGCAATAAAGAGTTCTGGGTTATGGGGCACGCTGAGGTCAAGCTCCTGAGCTTGGTAAGTTGGTCTGGTACCCCTGGGGTGGGGAGGGAGGCGATGATGGGAAGAGAGAGAAGGAGCAGGCTGCAGAGGGGCTCCGGAAGGGCTGTAGAGCCGGTGAGAACCCTCTGCCGGAGCTCAGGTGCGTGTCTCCCAGCAGGGCTGCCTCATAGCTGCAATGGTTATGTTCACCGGCTCCACCGTGCACCCTCTCCTGACACTCATCATCACCATGGAGGTGTCCGTCTTCTGCTTCTTCTTCATTATCTACACCTTTGCCATCAACAGATACATGCCCTTCATCCTGTGGCCCATTTCTGTAAGTGAAAGGAGATGGGGAGAGCCTGAGGCTGGGGAGCATTCGCGTGGGTCTTGGTCCTTGAAAGTAACTGACCAGAGAGACATGTGCCACCTGCCCCGTCTGTGTCCAGGGCACGGGCTCAGCACCTGCCATGGGGCCAGGGTAGGGGCAGCTGAAGTTGGGTAGGAGAGTCAAAGAGCCCAGCTTCGGGGTCGTGGGGGTGGGCCTCCATGCCAGCTCACACTTGAGTGGGGAGATCACTCCAGAAGGTACCCCATCCCCAGAATTCAAAGAAGAAAACCAGTCTTCCAATAAATCAGTAAGATAAAATGAGAATTTTAAAGAAATCCCTTCTAAAGCAGTCTTAGAACTCCAGGGACTATCCCTGTAAAGGATGTTAAGCATAGGAGCATCTAGGTGGCTCAGTCGGTTAAGCATCTGACTCTTCATTTTGGGTGAGGTCATGACTTCAGTGTTGTGAGATCAAGCCCCTGTAGTGCTCAGCACTGGGCATGGAGCTTGCTTAAGATTCTCTCTCTCCTTGTCCCTCTGTCCCTCCTCCATTCACATGTTCTCTCTCTCTCTCTCTCTCTCAAAAAAAAAAAAAAAAAAAAAAAAATGACTTAAGCCCAAAGCAGTCATCCATTGGAACAGGAGCTGGGTAAGTTACCCAACCACTTGTGGCCTCTGTTTCCTTCCTCTATAACATGAGGGCAGAAATAACCTCTCATGGGATTATGCCTGAGAAATAAATGCAAAGTGCTTGATGCTGTGCCTGAGAACTTAGGGACTTGAAACCCTAGCAATCACATGTGTCACCACAGAGCACACCCACTGAACTCCCATCTCACTGCACATTCATAGCATGCCTCCAGCCCACTAAACTCAGGGTTTTACTTGCCTTACAAATGAACCAGTCTCAGAATGACCAAAGACCCACCCCCAGGTAACTCAGCTAGTAAGTGGCAGAAAAAGGATCGAAACCCAGCTTTGTCAGTAGATTCTGAGCCCCAAACTGCACTTGGTTCTGCTTCCTGATCAAAAGTGCCTCGGGCCCAGGGATTCATTGGTCTCAGCAGTGTAGGTGAGGACCCCCAATATAAGGAGAAAGGAGAGGAGGACCAAATAAGACTCTTGGGAGAGGGATAAGCAGCGGACAAAGTCAAGGGACAGCCAGAGGGCAAGTTCCCAGCCAAAGCACTTGAGGAGATAGTTCCAGCAAAATGAAAAATCAATAACCCCTGAAAATCTTTCTCCTGCACCTACCTAAAACCACTACAAAAAATGTAAACACAACTGCTGTAGCTGAATGGCTGAGCCAGTAGGAAAAAAATGGAAACACATGAGTGCCAGAAAGGAAAAACAGGGGTGGCGATGACTCAGGGGTCTCAGTTCTAACTCCCCATTTTGCTTGAGACCAAGGCTTTTCCTCCTCTAATTCCTTCTTCCTGGTTCTGGTGATGTCCCTGGGGCTCCTGACAGAAACAAATGCAAAGTCACAATCAGAGCATAAAAAGGTTCCCACAGGACCGGTGGGGATTGGGGGGAAAGGCTTTTCAAAAACAAACTCACAATCCAAAACTACAAAACACCTGAGTTTTAACATTACCATGTCCAAGAATTGAGAATCAGCAAAAACAACAAAATAGAGGATTAGAACTCTGAGAATACGAGATTAATACAAGAGCTGTCTGGAAATAGTAAGAAATATACTTAAAAGAATTAAAGACATAAACAGAGCCCAAAGAGCAGAATAAGACATTCCAAGGACAGAATATACTTTTTTTAAAGTATAAAATATAATATCTAGAATTAAAACATATAGTTATTGAAATGAAAATGTCAATAAATGGGTTATAAAACATATCAAACAAAACTGGAGAATTAGCAAACCAAATGATACAGGGAAATTACCCAGAATATGGCACTGAGAGATAAAGAGAAAAAATATGAGAGAAGTTGAGGTAGAGAAAATGGAATGAGAAAGTCCATCATAAGTCTAATAGGAATCCCAGAAGAAGAGACTCAAAAGAATGGAGGAGGAGAAATACTCAACATGAAAATGACTGTGAACTCTCCAGATTTATGACTATTTTTTTAAAAGATTTTATTTATTTATTTGACAGAGAGAGATCACAAGGAAGCAGAGAGGCAGGCAGAGAGAAAAGGGGAAGCAGGCTCCCTGCTGAGCAGAAAGCCCAATGTGGGACTCGATCCCAGGACCCTGGGATCATGACCCGAGCTGAAAGCAGAGGTTTTAACCCACTGAGCCACCCAGGTGCCCCATTTAATGACTCTTTTTAGTCATTAGTCATTTTAGCCATTGGCAGAGTTGGAAACACCAAAACTCTGTCTCTCCACTAAAGCAATGCTGTCAAAAACTGCCAGAATCAACTTTTTCAGAACTCTGGAATCTAACTTAAAAAAACTTATGGGGTACCTGGGTGGCTCAGTCGAATAAGTATCCAACTCTTAGTTTCAGCTCAGGTCATGATCTCAGGGTTTGAGATCAAGCCCCACGTCAGGCTCCATCCTGGGCATGGAGTTTGCTTGAGTTTCTCTCTCCCTCCCCAACAACCCCTCCACCCAATTCTTTCTCTTTCTTAAATAAATAAATAAACCTTTAAAAGAAACTTACAACACAAGGCATCTGGGTGGCTCAGTTGAGTAAGTGTCTGTCTTTGGCTCGGGCCATGATCCCAGGGTCCTGGGACTGAGCCCTACCTGGGGCTCCCTGCTCAGCAGGGAGTGTGCCTCTCCCTCTCCCTCTGCCTCTCCCCCAGCTTGTGCTCTCTCTCTCTCAAATAAATAAAATAAAAATCTTTAAAAACAACAACAACCAGGGGAATGCTTAATAAAGAAAGAAGCTGTTGAATTTGCTAAGAGTCTTGTGGCATTTTAATTTAACTGTCCCCCAATTTTCACATCCTAGCTTGTCCAGAGCCATGAAGACAACAGCCCACATTCCTGGTCACATTCTTTGAGACATTGTTCTCAAAAAATTATGGTTGTGTGTTTTTAGTTGTCTGGTGGCTCCTTGAGGAATAGGCCCAGGAACTTGACTTTATTTCACCTGCCACAGAGCTTTTTCAGGGCTGAAGCAGCCTCCTGGATAGCATTTTTCAAAAAAGCATTTAAAGGCATATCTACTAACTATAACCACCTGAGGCATGGGAAACCAGATGAGGCAAGCAATAGACCAGAAGTTTGGGAAGGAAGAAGCTAGGGAAGGAGATTCAGTGGGGGAATAAGACCTGTGAAAAGCTACCACATACCTCAGGGACTCCAGAAGGCCACACACATGGCAAGGGCTGGACACACAGTCATAAAAGACCCTAAGCTTTTGCCCCTTGCCTACCTTTAGGCTATGCACAAGCAGCAAGTGAAAACAGAATTCTAAACAGCCTGGACAGGTGCTGAAGGAGTGCCTCAACACAAAGCCAGCTTGCAAAGACTGGTAGAGTATTTGTGTTTGTTTCAGATATTTAAGGAAATCTCTTTCAAATCACTACCTGACAATTAAGTGAGTGAAACAGGGACTTCAGTGGCAGCACTGGAAGAAAACAGTCTTTAAAAAACAACAACAACAATAATTTAGGGACGCCTGGGTGGCTCAGTGGGTTAAAGCCTCTGCCTTTGGTTCAGGTCATGATCCCAGGGTCCTGGGATTAAGCCACGCATTGGGCTCTCTGCTCCATGGGGAGCCTGCTTCCTCCTCTCTCTCTCTGCCTGCCTCTCTGCCTACTTGTGATCTCTGTCAAATAAATAAAAAATAAAATCTTTTTAAAAATTTAGAAGAAAGTCATTAAACATACAAATGTCTACACCTCACAACAATCAACAACAACAAATCCTGGGGAGGGGGGTAGAAAACGGTTTACAGAGTAACTACATTATAATATTTAAAACACTCATCATTATAGAGCATGCAAAGAAATAAGAAAGTATGGCCCATTCATGGGGGAAAAATTAATAAGAGACTGTCTCTGAGAAAGGCCAGATATTAGAATTATTGGACAAAGAGTTTAAATCTGTTATCTTAAAAATGCTTAAAGAACTAAAACCAGGAGAACAATTCATGCAGAAGCAGAAAATATCAGTAATGGAAATTATAAAAGGAGCCAAAAAGAAATTCTGGAGCCAAAAGTAATATAATTGAAATGAAAAACCTGAATAGATCAGTTTAATGTGAACTTGAGCACGCAGAAGAATAAATCCGTAAACTTGAAGATAAGTCAATTGAGATTATCCAGACTGAGGAACAGAAAGAAAAAGAATGAAGAAAATTAAAGAGACCTATGGGACACTATCAAGTATACTAACATATGCTGAATCCCAACAGAAGAGAGAGATAATGGAGAAGAAGGAATATTCAATGAAATGGTCAAAAACTTTCCAAATTTGATAAAAGATACAAATCTATACCTCCAGAAAGGACCAAGTAGGATAAGCTCAAAGCAATCCATACTGAGACACATTATAATCAAACTGTCAAAAGACAAAGTCTTGAAAGTCACCAGACAGAAGCAACTAATTTCCTACAGGGGCATCTTTAATACGATTAACAGCCAATTTTTCATCAGAAACTATGAAGCCCAAGGCAGTGGAATGATGGACTTAGGAAAGAAATGGAACAATACAAACAAAACCCTGCCAACCAAGAATCCTATCTTTCACATCTGCTATCTGTTATGAGTTGAATTGTGTCCCCCCAAAATATGTTGAAGTCCCAACACCCAGTACTGTGAAAATAACCTTATTTGGAGATAAGGGCCTCTGCAGATCTAGTTAAGACAAGGTCATTAGAGTGGGTTCTAACCTAGTATGACTAGTATCTTTATAAAAAGGAGAGATCTGAACACAGAGACAGATGTGCTCAGAGGGAAGGTGATATGAGAAGACACAGGAAGAAGACAGGAAGGTGAAACAAACCAAGGAATATTTAAAGTTACCAGAAGCTAGAAGAGAGGCCAGAACACATCATTTCCTAGCATTTCAGAGGGAGCATGACCCTGCCAACACCTTGATTTCAGACTTCAGCCTCCAGATCCATGAGACAATAAATTTATGTTGTGCCTTTTTTTAGTTTTTGTTTGTTTTGTTTTAATTTATGTTGTTCTAAGCTGCCTAGTTGGTGGTACTATGTTAGGGCAACTCCAGGAAATGAATACAATACCCTTCAAAATTGAAATTATCCTTCAAAAATTACCATTCAAGGGACACCTTGGGGGCTCAGTCAGCGAAGCATCTGCCTTCGGCTCAGGTCATGATCACAGGGTCCTAGGATCAAGCCCCACATCAGGCTCCCTGCTCAGTGGGGAGTCTGCTGCTTCTCCCTATCCTTCGAACACTCTCCCCTGCTTGTGCTCTCACTTGCACTCTTTGTCCCTCTCAAATGAGTAAATAAAAAATCTTTTTTAAAAAATTACCACTTAAGAGGTACCTGGTGGCTCGGTCAGTTGAACACCCAACTCTTGCTTTCGGCTCAGGCCATGATATCAGGATCCTGAGACTGAGCCCTGCATTGGGCTCCAGGCTCAGTGCAGAGTATGCTTCTGTTTCTCTCTTCCTCTCTCCCTGTCCCTCTGCCCCTACCCCTGCTTGTACATGTATTCTCCCTCAAATAAATAAATATTTTTTTAAAAAAATTATCATTCAGGGGACGCCTGGGTGGCTCAGTGGGTTAAGGCCTCTGCCTTTGGCTCAGGTCATGACCCTGGTGTCCTGGGATCGAGCCCCACGTCAGGCTTCCTGCTCAGCGGGGAGCCTGCTTTCTCCTCTCTCTCTGCCTGCCTCTCTGCCTACTTGTGATCTCTGCCTGTCAAATAAATAAATAAAATCTTTTAAAAAAATTATCATTCAGAAATGAAGGAGAAATTAAGATACTCCTAGATAAAACAAAAGTTGAGGGAGTTTGTTGCTAGTAGATCTGCCCTATAAGAAATGCTTAAGAGGGGCGCCTGGGTGGCTCAGTGGGTTAAAGCCTCTGCCTTCAGCTTAGGTAATGATCCCAGGGTCCTGGGATCGAGCCCCGCATTGGGCTCTCTGCTTAGCAGGGAGCCTGCTTCTTCCTCTCTCTCTCTCTGCCTGCCTCTCTGCCTACTTGTGATTTCTGCCTGTCAAATAAATAAATAAAATTAAAAAAAAAAAAAAAGAAATGCTTAAGAGAGGGGTTCCTGGGTGGCTCAGTGGGTTAAGCCGCTGCCTTCGGCTCGGGTCATGATCTCAGGGTCCTGGGATCAAGTCCCGCATCGGGCTTTCTGCTCAGCAGGGAGCCTGATTCCTCCTCTCTCTCTCTCTGCCTGCCTCTCTGTCTACTGTGATCTGTGTCTGTCAAATAAACAAATAAAATCTTTAAAAAAAAATGCTTAAGAGAGTCCTTCAATCTCAAATGAGAGGACACAAGACAGTAATTTGAACACATAAAAGAATGAAGAACACCAGTAAAGATAACTACATAGGTAAATATAAAAGCTAGTATTATTGTATGTTTGGTTTGTAGCTTCTTTTTCTGATAGGCTTTAAAAGATGAATGCATACAAAAATAACTATAAATCTATATTAATAAGACTATATGTAAAGATATAATTTGTAATGACAACAGTAAGTTTTTATATACTATTGAGGCTAAGTTGGTATCAATTCAAGCTACACTATGTAAATGTAAGATATTAACTGTAACCCCAAGATAACCACTAGGAAATTAACTAAATAATGTGTAGAAAATGAAATGAAATTTCAAGAATGAAATTGGTACATTATAAAAAATTAAGCACAAAAGAAGGTAATAATGGAGGAATTGAGGAACAAAAAGATATTATATATAAAAAACAAACATCAAGGGGCACCTAGTTGGCTCAGTGGGTTAAGACTCTGCCTTCAGCTCAGGTCACAATCTCAGGGTCCTGGGATTGAGCTCTGCATCAGGCTCTCTGCTTGGTGGGGAGCCTGCTTCCTTCTCTCTCTCTGCCTGCCTCTCTGCCTACTTGTGATCTCATTCTCTCTCTCTCTCTCTCTTTCTCTCTCTGTCAAATAAATAAATAAAATATTTAAACAAACATCAAAATGACAGAAATAAGTCCTTATCAGTAATTACTTTAAGTGAACATGGATTAAACTCTCTAAGGCAGAGATTATCAGATTGGATTTTTTGAGTGATCCATTTTAAACTGATATAATATGAACATAAGAGACTCACTTTAGTCCAAAGATACAAATAAGTTGAAAGTGAAAACAGGAAAAGATATTTCATGTAAAAAGTGACCAAAAAAGTGCTGAGGTGGCCATACTAATATCAGATTTAATGAAAGACATGAATTCTCAAAGGTGTACCAAGAAAAATAAACGCAAAACCACACCTAGGCATGTCATAGAGGCACTGCTGATCACCAGAAACAAAGGGAAACTTCAAACCAAACCAAAAGAAAAGACAAATTACCTTAAAACAAAAGAAGAAAACCCCCCAAAACCCTCAAAATATTAGACTTAACTTCATATATTTCAACAGCAGTGACACTGGCCAGAAAACACTGGAATAATTTCTTTAAAGGGATGAGGTAGCAAGCGTAAAATAACAATATTTTTAAACAACAAATGAAACAATTTCTTGTCCCTGACCTTCACTGAAAGAACTACTGAAAGATGTGCCTCAGGAAGAAGGAAATTAAACCAAAAAGAGATGTAATGTGAAAAAGGAACACTAAGCAAAGAGCCTAGTGAGCTTGTGGATTGAACTAAATAAACATTAAGACAGAATTGGGGTTTAAAAAAAAAAGTTATTAACAGCTTCAGGAGGTGGGGAGAGAACACTAAAGGTAGAAATGAAGCAGCAGCAACCCAGTAACAGGTTAGCACCACAGCAGTGGTGTATGACAGGAATGAAAAGTCGTTGATTTAGAAGGACATTTGGTAATGATGTTAACACTAACATATTAAAACGTAATTCTGTATTCTGCTAAAGAATATATTAATAAAATTTTTTTAAAAAAGAATAGAATTCCCAGGCATATAACATCAAACCTAATGAGGAGAAAGAGTGAAAAGAGAATAGAGTTAAGTCAAAGGAGAAAGAGAAAAGGAGAAAAAGAATGTGGTGTATGTTAAATAGAAAAAGTAAAATGGTAGAAATACCATTTATATGGTGGTATATACCAAATATATCAGAAATGGTAGCAAATATAAGTGGACAATATTCTTCACTTAAAAGAGGACTCTAAGGGGGCGCCTGGGTGGCTCAGTGGGTTAAGCCGCTGCCTTCGGCTCCGGTCATGATCTCAGGGTCCTGGGATCAAGTCCCGTGTCGGGCTCTCTGCTCAGCAGGGAGCCTGCTTCCTCCTCTCTCTCTGTCTGCCTCTCTGCCTACTTGTGATCACTCTCTGTCAAATAAATAAAATCTTTAAAAAAAAAAAAAAGAGGACTCTAAGAATTGATTTTTTTTTAATCTAGCTATAAGAGATGGAAAAAATAATAAAAGGAAAATACTAACTAAATGAAAGCTGGCATAGTTTTAATACCAGATTAAGCCAATTTTATACTTTTTTTAAATTTATAAAGATTACCATTTGTAGTAATTCTGAACTTGTAGCACCTAACAAGATAGCCCCCAAATATAAAATATATGTATATAAATGAAGTTATTTATAAGGAAGAATTGGCAAACAGCAACTATAGTGGTAGATTTTAACATGCCTCTGTCAGCAACTGATAGCTTGATCCATGGCATATATAGAACATGTGGAACACTATACCCGACAGAAGAGGCTCTAAATTCTTTTTAAGTACACTTGGAAGAATCATAAAAATTATCCTCAGGGGCGCCTGGGTGGCTCAGTGGGTTAAGCCGCTGCCTTTGGCTCAGGTCCTGATCTCAGGGTCCTGGGATCGAGTCCTGCGTCAGGCTCCCTGCTGAGCAGAGAGCCTGCTTCCCTCTCTCTCTCTCTGCCTGCCTCTCCATCTACTTGTGATTTCTCTCTGTCAAATAAATACATAAGATCTTTAAAAAAAAATTATCCTCAGGATTCCTAGGTGCCTCAGTTGGTCCAACTCTTGATTTTTGCTCAGGTTGTGATCGCAGGCTCCTACGATCAAGCCTCATGTTGGCTCCGTACTCAGTGGGGAATCTGTAACAGATATTCCCCCTCTCCCCGGCCCCTCATGCTCTCTTTCCCTCTCTCTCTCTCAAATAAGTAAATAAATCTTTTTTTAAAAATTACCCTCAGGGCATCTGGGTGGCTAAGTTGTTGGGTATCTGCCTTCAGCTTAGGTCATGATCTCGGGTTCCTGGGATCGAGCCCTGCATTGGGCTCTCTGCTCAGCGGGGAGTCTGCTTCTCCCTCTTCCTGTGTGCCCTCTCTCTCTCAAATAAATAAAATCTTTAAAATTTATCCTCAATAAGAGCACAGCGTAAATGTAGGTAAATAGCCAGTAATTGATATCATACAGACCATATTCTCTAATTTCAGTGTAATATAATTAGAAATCAGTCTGTAAAATTTAACTCAATCCCTGACTGCCAGGAAATCTAGTGTGTTCCCCAAACATATGAAGATTGAGTATTTATGTACTATTCACAGATACTATCCGTAGAATGTCCCTAAACTATTCAAATTCAAATCTATATAAGTAGAAAAGAAGACTGAAAATAGTTGTAAGAAGGTACCAAAACGAAATAAAACACTGGAATTAAGAAGAAGGAAATGCCAAAGATAAGAGTTAAAATTAATGAAATAGGATACAAAGATCCACAGTACAGACCAACAAAACAAAATATCTAGTTCTTTGAAAAAGTCATAAAATTGGGGTGCCTGGGTGGCTCAGTCATTAAGCATCTGCCTTCAGCTCAGGTCATGATCCCAGGTTCCCAGAAATGGGTACAACAGGAACCCTGCTCCAGGGGGAGTCGAGTTTGCTTCTCCTTCTCCCTCTGCCCCCCCAATTGCTTGTGCTCAAGCTCTCTCCCTCTCAAATAACTAAAATCTTTAAATCAAAAAGATCAGGGTGCCTGGGTGGCTCAGTGGATTAAAGCCTCTGCCTTCAGCTCAGGTCATGATCCCAGGGTCCTGGGATCCAGCTCCACATCAGACTCTCTGCTCAGCCGGGAGCCTGCTTCCCTTCCTCTCTCTCTGCCTGCCTCTCCACCTACTTGTGATCTCTCTCTGTCAAATAAATAAATAAAATCTTTAAAAAAAAAAAAGGATCAAAAAGAAATTTTTAAAGATTACAGGGAAAATGTGGACTTTTATGCCAATAAATTGGAAAGTTAGATAATTGTTAATTTCCTAGAAAAAATATAACATAAAATTGACTCAAAAAGAAATAGAAAAACAAGTTAAGTTATAAAAAATTCAACCATGTTTTTATTTGGCACTTGTTTCACTTTTTACACTTAAATATTTTGGTGAATTTGGAGTTATTTTGGGAGCCTGGGTGGCTCAGTTGGTTAAGCAACTGCCTTCAACTCAGGTCATGATCTTGGGGTGCTGGGATCAAGCCCCACATCAGAATCCCTACTCATCAGGGAGTCTGCTTCTGACCCCCCCCCCCCCCCCGCTCATTCTCTCTGTCTCATTCTCTCTCTCTCAAATAAAATCTTTTTTAAAAACTAATTTGGAGTCATTTTGGTATATAGTGTGAATAATGACTTCAGTTTTATCTTTTTTTTCCTTTAAGAGAGACAGGGTGTGCACATGAGCAGGGGGTAGGTGTGGTGGGGGGGGGCAAAGGGAGAGAGAGAGAGAATGATAAGCAGGCTCCACACTCAGTGCAGAGCCTGATGTGGGGCTCAATCTCACAAGCCCAAGATCATGACCTGAGCTGAAATCAAGTCAGATTAACCAACTGAGCCACCGAGGTGCCCTTCTAGCTTTATATCCTGAGGATTATCCGGTTGTTCTACCCTATCACTCAATTTATTCATTTATTAAATAGTATATCTTTTCGCCACTGACTTTAAGATTTTATATATTTTTTTTAAGATTTTTATTTGACAGAGAGAGATCACAAGTAGGCAGAGAGGCAGACAGAGAGAGAGAGAGAGGAGGAAGGAGGCTCCCTGCTGAGCAAAGCCCGATGCGGGACTCGATCCCAGGACCCTGAGATCATGACCTGAGCCGAAGGCAGCGGCTTAACCCACTGAGCCACCCAGGCGCCCCTAAGATTTTATTTATTTGAGAGAGAGAGAGAGAGAGAGCATGTGTGAGAGAATGAGAGAGAACATAAGTGTGGGGAGGGGGTAGACAGAGACTTCCCAATGAGCAAGGAGCCTGACATAGTTCCCTGGGGGACCCTGGGGTCATGACCTGAGCCAGAGATAGATGCTTAACTGACTGAGCCACCCAGGTGACCCTTCCCACTGATTTTAACTGGCATTTTTGTTAAACGTTAAAATCCCAAATGCAGGGTTTATTTCTAGATTTTACATTTGGTTTCATTGATCTGTCCCTTTTTTCTTCTTTTTTAAAGGCTTGATAATATGTTGTATTATCTAGTAGGTTTTTGATCTTAAAAGCAGACCTATAAGGAAAGTAAAGTATATATGCTTGGCTTATCTGAATGTGGGTATACAAATCCTCAATAAAATATAAACAAACTGGGCGCCTGGGTGGCTCAGTGGTTTAAGCCGCTGCCTTCGGCTCAGGTCATGATCTCAGGGTCCTGGGATCGAGTCCTGCATCGGGCTCTCTGCTCAGCAGGGAGCCTGTTTCCTCCTCTCTCTCTCTCTCTGCCTGCGTCTCTGCCTACTTGTGATTTCTCTCTGTCAAATAAATAAATAAAATCTTAAAAAATATATATATATAAACAAACTGAAAAAAAATACAAGCAAACTGAATCAAGCGATGTATAAGCAAGCAATACATCATGATCAGGGTATGGGTCAGGAATGCAAAGATGGTTTAGTCTGCAAAATCTTATTAATTTAAAATCTTGTATCTAAAGAAGAAAACCATGTCATCTCACAAGCTTCAGGAAAGCTAGTAATATTAAATACTAATTTTTAGAAAACTCTCAGCAAACTACTTGAAAAGAGAACCTCCTTATCTTAATAATAAATACCTACCCAACCAGACAATAACCAGTGCATTTCATGGTCAAACTTTAGAAGCATTTCCTTAGCCATGCCTACAGTCCCCCATCCTGTACATTACTGTGCTAAAAATCTTAACAAGAAAAACAAAAAGTGTATGAATAGAGAAGGGGTAAAAAAACTAGCATCATTCACAGATAATATGATTCTCTACATAGAAAATCTAAGAGTATCTACAGTGAAATTTTTAGAACTGCTTGAGTGCCGCAGGGCAACCAGAGACAAATACAGTATCGTTTCTGAATATGAGCAATGAACAAGAAGAAAATCTGACTTTTCACAGTAACCATTTAAAACAGCAACAGAAACTAGAAGAATCTTATAATAAACCTGTTCAAAGTTTATATGTAAGACTCTACACAGAGATCATAACTTATTGATAGAAAAGAAAACTCTACATAGAATGGAAAAATATACCACATTCACAGATCTGAAGAACCACTATCATAAAGATGATACCCTTTTAATTCTATAAAGTAAATGAAATTCTAACCTGACAGAGGTTGTTTCTGGAACTTTACAAGGTAATTCTAAAATTCTTACAAGGATGGACTCACCCAACAAGATACCGGAATTACGATAAAGCTTTGGTATTAGCTCAAGGATTAACAAAAAGACTAATGGAATTGTTGCGGACTGAATGAGTATCCCCCAATTCCCAGGCTGAAATCCTAACATCTAGAGTGACAAAGTTTGCAGATGGGGCTTCTAGAATAGTACTTAAGATGAAATGAAATCCTAAGAGTGGGACCCTGATCCAATAGGATGAGTATCCCTATAAGAAAAGACAACAGCGAGATCTCCTTCCTTCTTCCTCTCCCTCACCCCTCCCCTTGCCTCTCCCCTACCCTACTGTGCACACATGGAAAGGCCATGTGGGGACACAGCAAGAAGGCAGCCATCTGCAAACCAGAAAGAGCCCCTCACCAGAAACTGAATATGTTGACACCTCGATTGTGGATTTCCAGCCTCCAGAACTGTGAGAAAATAAATGTCTGTTGTCTAAGCCACCCAATCTGTGGTATCTTGCTAAGGTCGCCTGAGAAAATGAACAAAGGAATAAAAAGAGAACTCAGAGACAGAATTACATACACATGGCAATTCGGTATATGAAAGAGATAGCGTTATAAAACCACTGAACAGAATATTTAATAAATGTTCCTGGGAATGTGTGTGTGAGCAAGAGAGAGGGACAAACTATACATCGCATTAAAATTAAAACCTTACAACAGAAGACATCGTAAACAACATTTTTAAAACCGATAGAAAAATGAGATTGGGGCGCCTGGGTGGCTCAGTGGGTTAAAGCCTCTGCCTTCGGCTCAGGTCATGATCCCAGGGTCCTGGGATCGAGCCCCACATCGGGCTCTCTGCTCTGTGGGGAGCCTGCTTCCTCCTCTCTCTCTCTCTGCCTGCCTCTCTGCCTACTTGTGATCTCTGTCAAATAAATAAATCTTTTAAAAAAGAAAAGAAGAAAGAAGAATGAGATCTGGGATATGATGACACCTTTTATTTCTTCTTCTTGTCTGACTGTTCTACTTCAGTTTCCTACACACTGCTGAACAGGAGTAGTGAGAGTGGGCACCCTTGTTTTGTGCCTGATCTTAGAGGAAAAGCTTTCAACCTTTCGACATTGAATATGAGGTTAGCTGTGGGTTTGTCATGCATGGTATTTATTATGTTGAGATATGTTCCTTCTATGCCTGATATGCAAAGAGTTTCTTTCATGGATAGCTGTTGAATTTTGTCAAATGCTTTTTCGTTGTCTATTAAGATGATGATGTGATTCTTTCTCTCATTCTACTAACATGACCTACCACATGGATCGAGTTGCATAACTTTAAAACCTCCTTACATCCCAAGGACAAATCCTACTTGATCATGGTAGAGGATCCTTTTAATGTGCTGCTGAATTTGGTTTGCTGGTATTTCATTGAGACTTTTTGCATTTCTATCCCAACAGGGATTGGTCTGAAATTTTCTTTTCCAGTAGTGTCCTTTTCTGGTTTTGGTATCAGGAAAATGATGGCTTCATAAAATGATTTTTGGGAGTGATTCTCTCCTCTTTGACTTTTTGGAAGAGCTTGAAGACTCGTGTTAATTCCCCTTTAGATGTTTGGTAAAATTCACCAGGAAAGCCATCTGGTCCTAGGCTTTTCTTCACTGGGTGATTTTTGATTACTGGTTCATACCAGGAGGAAATAAGCAAAGAAGACACAGACAAGGGTGTTCACTGCAGCTGAGTTTGTAATAATAATTTCCTAAAGGTAGAAAACAACCTAATGTCTCTAGTTTGGTTTCCTCATAGAATACATCAGTTAAAATTTGTGAATTCAACATGTATTTCTCAAAATTGATAAATCTCACAAACTTTGTTCAGTTTAAAAAGCCAGTGCTGTGGGGCACCTGGGTGGCTGAAGTCGGTTAAGTGTCTGCCTTTGGCTCAGGTCATGATGAGAGCATCCTGGAATGCCAACTGGAGTTGGGCTCCTTGCTCAACAGGGAGTCTGCTTCTCCCTCCCCCTGCTCTTGCGCCCCCTTTTCTCTCCCTCATAAATAAATAAATAAAATCTCAAACACACACACACACACAACCAATGCTGGGGCCCTGGGGGGCGCTCAGCCAACTGAGGAATTGACTCAATTTCAGCTCAGGTCTTGATCTCAGGGTTGTGAGATCAAGTCTCATATCAGGCTCCGTGCTCAGCATGGAGTCCGCTTGAAATTTTCTCCTCCTCCTCCACCACCCCACCCCCGCCAACCCTGCACAAGCACTTGCCCTCTCCAAATAAATAAATATATAAAATATTTAAAAAAAAAAAAAAGACAATGCTAGAAGATATATTTTATTTAAATTTAAATTTGTGAAACACACAAAACAGCATATACTGCTTGTGAATATATAATATGGAATACATTCCTGGGAAACATATCCATTAGCTCCAGCGCGTGTAGTTGCCTGTGAGCAAGGGGTGTCGAGGGGCTAGAATGGTGACACTGTGGCTCTGAGAAGTTTTACTTCTGGCTTTTTTTTTTTTTTAAGCTATCTAAGTAAATATTGCAAGATAGTAACATCTGTTTAATCTCAGTAGTTCATGGTTGCTGGAGGTTGGAATGGGGACTGGGAGGTTTGAAATGTATTAAAATTCAGGGACGCCTGGGTGGCTCAGTTGGTTAAGCAGCTGCCTTCAGCTCAGGTCATGATCCCAGCGTCCTGGAATCGAGTCCCACATCAGGCTCCTTGCTCAGCAGGGAGCCTGCTTCTCCCTCTGCCTCTGCCTACCATTTTGTCTGCTTGTGCTTGCTCTCTCCCCCTCTCTCTCTGATAAATAAATAAAATCTTTTAAAAAAAATAAAATAAATAAAATAAAATAAAATTCAAAAACCTGAAAAAGAAAAGAACAGGCCCTCGACAAGTAGCCAGGGAAGGACAATGAACAGAAAACGGCATCACAGGAACCAAGGGGAAGGGAGAGCAGGCCTCGTCCAGGGCTGCCATGTTGGCTGCTGCCCAGAGGATTCAGAGGGTGCACAAACTCTGGGCCACCATCACCCCATGAGCGGTGGGGAGGGCAAGCTCTGTCGAGATGGCCATGCTTTGGCCAACTCTAAGCTTGGCTATGTCAGGGAGTGGCTGTGCATGGTGCCTGCTGGGAAAGCAGCCTTTTGCCCAGTCTACAAACATCTGAACTTTTTCAGGAAGGTAAGGGAGACAAGTATGGGGCAAGCTTATGAGTGAGGCCAGAAGGGAAGGAAGGCTGATGGTGGAGGAGGCAGTGTGGCCTTGCAAAGGGGAGACTGTCTAGGAAGTAAGATAGGGAGGGGGTGCAGGGGCAGGGGTGGAGAAAGCAGCTCCCAGCTCCCAGCTGGGGAGGCCAGAATCCAACGGAGTCTCCTGCCAGCGACACAGCCCACCCTGGATCCAGAGAGGGGAGCTGGCCCCCAGAACAGAAAGATGATGAGGGGTTGTGTCACAATTAAGTTGAACAGTTGTGCATTTACTTAAATCAATATTGGGGGAGGGGGGGAGAAAGAGCCACTAAATGTGTGATTTCAGAGGAGATGGCAGCAGAGGGAGGTCCATGAAGGCAATTAGGTGCCCTGGGCCTCAACACACAGGGCCCAGCCCTGGGAGCACAGCACGTCCACCAGCTGATGCATACTCATATTCCCACGTAGGTTTTTTTAAAATGAGGCCAAAGTTTGGAAACCATCCCCTCCGGGGGAAGCAATGCCAGGCTGGGTGTTGAAGGGGGTTTGGTTCTAGTTGAGGTTGCCTCTCCTACCTCCCACGCTTTCAGGACCTTCTCAATGACCTGTTCGCCTGCATCTTCCTTGTGGGGGCCATTGTCATCGGGGTGAAAAGCCGGACGAGCATGCCGACGCCCTACTTTATTGCTGTGGTGAGTCTTCCGTGTTGGGCACTTCATTTGCTCAGAAATCACCTCTTCTGGAGAATGGGTATTCTCTCCTGACTTAAGGACTTGTTTTCTTTTAAAAAATCTTGGGACCCAGGCAAAGTTTAGAAGTAAAGCTGGTCAGTGTTTCCAGTGAAGAAGATGTGGTCCAGAAAGCCAAGGGAGCTAAGGGCTTCCTCCTCCTACTTGCCCTGATCCCTAAGGCAATGGGCCACATCCAGGCTGGGTTTTAAGAGAAGGGAAGAGAGATGCATGGGGGGGGGCAGTGTAGGAGGGATAGGGAGGCTGAGATTGGGGGAGGGGCAAAATCGGAGTATCTCTGATCTGGAAGTTGGGGGGGACCAAGGGATGTCTTAACCAGCACCTGCTGATGAATTAAAACAAGGAAAGACTATGCCAGCTTTGGAACGAAAAGTAAAAGTTCATTCTTTTGTTTTCCAGATCCTCATCGGTGTGGCTGGACTTTTCGCTTTAATTGATATATGTCTTCAAAGAAAACATTTCAAAGGCAAGAAAGTCAAAAGGAATGTGCTGATTCCCCCTCCACCAAGGGAAAAGCCAAAGGGAACAGAAAAGCCACCGGAAAAGGCAGGAGAAAAGCCCCCGGAAAAGGCAGGAGAAAAGCCCCCGGAAAAGGCAGGAGAAAAGCCCCCGGAAAAGGCACCAGAAAAGGCCAAGGATAAAGGAAAGGGAGGCAAGAAATGATGGCAAAGAGACCCCCGTTGTCAAAGCGATAGCGTGTTTTACCACAAAACATATGTCCACTGTCTATCTTGTCTTCTCTCCAGAATGGTTTTCCTTTCCATCCTAATAATCACCTTTGCTTGGAAAAGAAATTCCTCTTTAAATGGATTTCAAAGCTTAAAGTTGATGTAAACATTTTGTTCAACAAAAGTTTTAGTGCAGAGGTCAAGGGCAGGCCTTGGGCTCTTGGGGTACCTGCAGGGCACATGAGCTTTGGGGGACCACCAGTGTGGGTGACACCGGCTGTCAACAGTGATCAGCCTAAAGGGCCAGAGGAAAACAAGAGACTACAAAAGAAAATGAACATTTTGTTCATATGGCTATTTTTATACCCCCCCTTTTTTAAAAAAGCATCCGGGTAGTTCTTATGAGAAAAATCAGTTGTTGGCGTGCCTTCCTCTTATTTTGCAGTTCAGCATTGGTCCTCCTGTGAGGTGCACTCGGGAGGAGGGTGAAGAGCTGGTCTCGTCCCCTCAGGGCTCAGGGCCTTCAAGAGCCACAGTCAGGCTGGCACACGGGCCAGGCAGGATGGGCACAGGAAGAACTGAGGGGACTCCAAGCAGCCCTCTAGGATCTGCAGTGTCTCCCTCAGAGAGGACCAGGGCATAAGTCCTGAGCCAGGGTCAGCTGGGCCCTGGAACCACAGTTCTCACTCACAGGCCTCAGTCAGGGCCACAGTCTCACTGGACAGACCAGCCATGTGGCACGAGAAGGGTCATCCAGACGACAGGAAAGCAAGGTCCCAAACTGATGCATGAGGAGCTAGAGGAGATGGGGCGGGAGGAATAATGAGGCACCACCCCCCCCCCCAGCCCAGCCAAGAATGAGATGAGAGGCAGGCTGAGAGGTCCGTGGGAGCCATGGTTGTGACTCGAGTCATGCATGGCCTGTGTGCCATGGGGAGTCCCTGAAGTGGCACAGTCCGCCTCTGCCAGGAAAGAGGCTGGAAGGAAGATGCAGCCTAGCATTCCAGGGGAGTGGGAGGAAGCATGCAGAGCCAGGGGCTTGGATGGCCCCACTCACAGGCCCCCCACGCCTCCAGTCCCTACTCCCTCTGCAGTACCCCAGCACCCACCCAGACTGGGCAGGAGAGGCACAACCCTGCGGAAAGTGGGAGCAACATGAGGGAGGTCCCTTGTACTGAAAACTCAAAAGTGTACCCTATCCTGCCATGTGACCCAAAATTCCTCTCCTCAGGGTTGAGCCAGGACAAATGGTGTATTAGAATGTTCATCATAGCCAAAAGGCAAAAAAGACGCTAACTGTTCAAAAGGAGACAAACTGGGCTACGTTCACAATGAAAACACAACTGTTCAAAATCTGTGAGACACAGCAAAGGTAGTCCTGAGAGGAAAGTATATAGCAATACAAGCCTTTCTCAAGAAACAAGGTCTCAAGTATACAACCTAACCCTACACCTAAAGGAACTGGAGAAAGAACAGCAAAGAAAGCCTAAACCCAGCAGGAGAAGAGAAATCATAAAGATCAGAGCAGAAATCAATGAAATAGAAAACAAACAAACAAACAAACAAAACCACAACAGAACAAATCAACGAAACTAGGAGCTGGTTCTTTGAAAGAATGAATAAGATTGATAAACCCCTGGCCAGACTTATCAAAAAGAAAAGAGAAAGGACCCAAATAAATAAAATCATGAAGGAAAGAGGAGAGATCAGAACCAACACCAAAGAAATGCAAACAATTATAAGAACATATTATGAGTAACTATATGCCAGCAAATTTGACAATCTGGAAGAAATGTATCCATTCCTGGAGACATATAAACTGCCAAAACTGAACTAGGAAGAAATAGAAAACCTGAACAGACCCATAACCAGTAAGGAGATTGAAGCAGTCATCAAAAAATCTCCCAACAAACAAGAGCTCAGGGCCAGAACGCTTCTCAGTGGAATTCTACCAAACATTTAAAGAATTATTACCTATTCTCCTGAAACTGTTCCAAAAAATAGAAATGGAAGGAAAACTTCCAAACTAATATTAAGAGGCCAGCATTACCTTGATCCCAAAACCAGATAAAGACCCCATCAAAAAGGAGAATTACAGACCAATACCCTTGATGAACACAGATGCAAAAATTCTCACCAAAATACTAGCCAATAGGACCCAACAGTACATTAAAAGGATTACTCATCACGACCAAGTGGGATTTATTCCTGGGCTGCAAGTTTGGTTCAACATCTTCAAATCAATCAATATGATACAATACATTAATGAAAGAAAGAACAAGAACCATATGATACTCTCAATAGATGCTGAAAAGCATTTGACAAAGTACAGCATCCTTTCTTGATCAAAATTCTTCAAATTGTAGGTATAGAGGGTACATACCTCAATATCATCAAAGTCATCTATGAAAAACCCACAGCAAATACCATTCTCAATGGAGAAAAATTTAGAGCTTTTCCCCTAAGGTCAGGAATACAGCAGGGATGTCTACTATCACCACTGCTATTCAACATAGTACTAGAAGTCCTAGCCTCAGCAATAAGACAACAAAAAGAAATAAAAGGCATCCGAATCAGGAAAGAAGAAGTCAAGCTCTCACTCTTTGCAGATGATATGATACTTTATGTGGGAAACCCAAAAGACTCCACTCCAAAACTGCTAGAATTTGTACAGGAATTCAGTAAAGTGTCAGGATATAAAATCAATGCACAGAAATTAGTTGCGTTTCTATACAGCAACAGCAAGACAGAAGAAAGAGAAAATATGGAGTCAATCCCATTTACAATTGCCCCCCAAACCATAAGATACCTAGGAATAGACCTAACCAAAGAGGCAAAGAATCTGTACTCAGAAAACTATACAGTACTCCTGAAAGAAATTGAGGAAGACACAAAGAAATGGAAAAATGTTCCATGCTTGTGGATAGGAAGAACAAATATTGTGAAAAGGTCTACACTGCCTAAAGCAATCTACACATTTAATGCAATCCCTATCAAAATACCATCAATTTTTTTCAAAGAAATGGAACAAATAATCCTAAAATTTATATGGAACCAGAAAAGACCGCAAATAGCCAGAGGAATGTTGAAAAATAAATAAATAAATAAATAATCTTAAAAAAAAAAAGAAAAGAAAGCCAAAGTTGGTGGCATCACAATTCCAGACCTCAACCTCTATTACAAAGCTGTAATTATCAAGACAGTATGGTACTGGCACAAAAACAGACACATAAATCAATGGAACAAAATAGACAGCCCAGAAATAGACCCTCAACTCTATGGTCAACTAATCTTCGACAAAGCAGGAAAGAATGTCCTATGGAAAAAAGACAAATAGTGTTGGGAAAATGGGACAGCCACATGCAGAAGAATGAAACTGGACCATTTCCTTACACCACACACAAAAATAGACTCAAAATGGATGAAAGACCTCAATGTGAGACAGGAATCCATCAGAATCCTTGAGGAAAACACAGGCAGCAACCTTTTCGACCTCAGCAGCAGCAATTTCTTCCTAGAAACATCGCCAAAGGCAAAGGAAGCAAGAGCAAAAAGGAACTATTGAGACTTCATCAAGATCAAAGCTTTTGTACAGCAAAGGTAACAGTCAAGAAAACCAAAAGACAACTGACAGAATGGAAGAAGATATTCACAAATGACAGATAAAGGGCTAGTATTCAAAATCTATAGGGAACTTATCAAACTCAATACCCAAAGAATAAATAATCCAATCAAGAAATGGGCAGAGGGGGCACCTGGGTGTCTCAGTGGGTTAAAGCCTCTGCCTTCTGTTCAGGTCATGATCCCAGAGTTCTGGAATCGAGCCCTGCATCGGGCTCTCTGCTCAGTGGGGAGCCTGCTTCCCCCTCTCTCTGCCTGCCTCTCTGCCTGCTTGTGATCTCTGCCAAATAAATAAATAAATAAAATCTTTAAAAAAAAGAAAAAAAAAGAAAGAAAGAAAGAAAGAAATGGGCAGAGGACATGAACAGACATTTCTGCAAAGAGGACATCCAGATGGCCATCAGACACGTGAAAAAGTACTCCACATCACTCAGCATCAGGGAAATAACAAACCAAACCACACTGAAATACCACCTCATAACAGCCAGAATGGCTAAAATTAACAAGTCAGAAAATGACAGATACTAGAGAGGATGTGGAGAAAGGGGAACTCTCCTACACTGTTGGTGGGAATGCAAGCTTGTGCAGCCAGTCCAGAAAACAGCATGGAGTTTCCTCAAAAAGTTGAAAATAGAGCTACCCTATGACCCAGCAATTGCACTACTGGGTATTTACCCTAAAGATACAAACGTAGTGATCCGATGGGGCACGTGAACCTGAATGTTTATAGCAGCAATGTCGACAAAAGCCAAACTATGGAAAGAGCCTAGATGTTCATCAACAGATGAATGGATAAAGAAGAGTTGGTATATATACACAATGGAATACTATGCAGCCATCAAAAGAAATGAAATCTTGCCATTTGCAATGACGTGGATGGAACTAGAGGGTATTATGCTGAGCAAAATAAGTCAATCAGAGAAAGACAATTATCATATGATCTCCCTGATATGAGGAATTTGAGAAGCAGAGTGGGGGGTTTGAGAGTAGGGAAGAAAAAAATGAAACAAGATGGGATCAGGGGGCACTGGGGTGGCTCAGTGGGTTAAAGCCTCTGCCTTCGGCTCCGGTCATGATCCCAGGGTCCTGGGATAGAGCCCCGCATCGGGCTCTCTGCTCGGCAGGGAGCCTGCTTCCACCTCTCTCTCTCTCTGCCTGCCTTTCTGCCTACTTGTGATCTCTGTCTGTCAAATAAATAAATAAAATCTTAAAAAAAAATGGGATCAGGAGGGAGACAAATCATAAGAGACTCAATCTCACAAAACAAACAGGGTTGCTGGGAGGTGTTGGGGGTAGGGGTATGGTGGCTGGGTTATGGACGTTGGGGAGGGTATGTGATATGGTGAGTGTTGTGAAGTGTGTAAGCCTGATGATTCACAGACCTGTACCCGTGGGGCAAATAATACATTATATGTTAATAAAAATAATTTTTTTAAAAGTACATATGAAACAGCCTGTAAAATAGACCAGATGTTAGGAACAAACCAAATCTCAGTAAATTTAAAAACACTGAAATCATACAAAGCATCTGCTTTGATCACAATGGAATGAAACTAAAAATGAATAACAGGAGGAAAACTGACAAATATGTGGAAAACATAGAAAATTAGAAATCAGAAAAAGAAATATGTACAGATGAGTGAAACTAAAATACAACATTCAAAACTTATGAGATGCAGCAAAGGCAGTACTCAGAGAGATACTTATAGGTGTGAAAGCCTACATTTAAAAGGAAGAAGGATCTCAAATGAATAACCTAACTTTACACCTTGATGAACCAGTAAAAGACCAAACTAAACCTAAAGCTAGAAGAAAGGAAACAAGACAGATTAAAGCAGAGATAAAACACAGAGTAGAAAAATAATAATCAACAAATCCAGAAGTTGGTTCTTTGATAATATCAACAAGATCAACAACTCTTTACCTAATGACAAAGAGAAACAAACAAACAAAAAACTTGTCAGAATTGAAAGTGAGGACACTACTACTGATGATAGATAAATAAAAAGAATTACAAGATAATTCCATAACAGTTGTATGCCAAAAAATTAGATGAAATGGACATACACACAAGAAACACATGAATTAGCTAAACTGACTCAAGAAGAAATAGAAAATTTCCCATAGATCTACAAAATATCAAAGTAGTAACCAAAAACCTCCCAACAAATATAAGTCCAGTACCACCAAACATTTAAAGAATGAATACCAAACCTTCTCAAACTCTTCCAAAAAACAGAAGACAAAGGAATACTTCCTAACTCATTTTGTGGGGCCAGCACTATCCTGACACCAAAGCTAGATGAAGATATCACAAAAAAAGAAAACTATATACCAATATTTTTTATGACTACAGATGTAATCTGGTTGGCTCAGTCGGTCAAGCATCTGCCTTCAGCTCAGGTCATGATCCTAGAGTCCTGAGATTGAGCCCCACGTCAGGTCTCTGCTTGGCAGGGAGTCTGTTTCTCCCTCTGCCCCTTTTGCTAGTGCTCTCTTTCTCACTTGAATAAATAAATAAAACCTTTAAAATTTGTTTAAAAAAAAAAAGAAAATTGAACTGACATTGGAGCCACAGTTCAATGGTGGGTAGGATACTGTGGCCTAAATCTAACCAGTTGATTGTATACTTACAAAAATCAAAAACAAAACAAAACAAAAACCTATGATGTCTATAGGAATTAACTCCAGAGTTCACAGAATATTAAAAAGGTCCAAGATACATTCAATACTTACTTGACATATTCAGACCTAGAAAAATCTCAACAATATAAGAGAAAAAGACAGTCAATAGACAACAACCCAAGAAGAACACAAATGGCAGATTATTAGACAAAAATTGAAAGAGGGGCGCCTGGGTAGCTAAGTCGTTACGTGTCTGACTTTGGCTCAGGTCATGATCCCAGGGTCCCGGGATCGAGCCCCGCATCAGGCTCCCTACTTGGCTGGAAGCCTGCTTCTCCCTCTCCCACTCCCCTTCCTTGTATTCCCTCTCTCGCTGTGTCTCTCTCTGTGAAATAAATAAAAATCTTTTTAAAAAAAAAATTGAAAGAGAATATTGTAACCATGCTCTAAGAATAAGTGAAATAAATGGATAATAAATGGGTAGGTAGAAAGTCTTAAGTTAAGAAATATAAGATGTTTTAAAAAATCAAATGGACATTTTAGAAGTGAACACGATAACCAAAATACAAATTTCACTGGGTGTGCTTAACAGCAGAATGGAAATGGCAGAGGAAGGAGTTAGTGGACTTGAAGACAGTTCAATAGAAATTATCCAGTGTCAACAAAAGAACGTAATAAAATTGAAACAAAATGAATAGATCCTTGGGGACTTTAGAGACAATACCAAAAGGTCTAATATTTGTACCACTGGATTCCCACAAAGAACAGAGTAAGAGTGTGGCAAAAAAAGTTTTTGAAGAAATAATGGCTGACAACTTCCCCAAATTAGCAAAGGACATAAATTTATAGATTCAAGAAATTCAGTAAACTTCAAACAGAAGAAACAAACAAACAAACAAATGCCTATCAAGATACATCTTATCAAATTTCTGAAAACTAAAGATGCAGAAAAAAATATTGAAAGTACCTACAGAAAAATGAGGCAACAATTTGAATGACTGAGGATTTCTCATCGGGTACCCAAGGAGCCCAAGAAGAAACAGCACAGTTTTCAAGTGTTAAGAGAAAATAACTGTCAGGGCACCCAGATGGCACAGCTGGTCAAGCATTCGACTCTTGGTTTCAGCTCAGGTTGTGATCTGAGGGTCAAGACTGAGATCTGCACTGGGCTCTACACTCAGCATGGACCTTGCTTCAGATTCTCTCTCCGTTTCCCTATGCCCCTCCTGCTCGTGTCCTCTCTCTCTCTCAAATAAATAAATCTCTAAAAAGAACTGTCAAACCCAGAATTCTATATCCAGTAAAAATACCCTTCATGAGTGGGGGTTAAAAAAAAAAAAGAGGGACGCCTGGGTGGCTCAGTGGGTTAAGCCGCTGCCTTCGGCTCGGGTCATGATCTCAGGGTCCTGGGATCGAATCCCGCATCGGGCTCTCTGCTCAGCGGGGAGCCTGCTTCCCTCTCTCTCTCTCTGCCTGCCTCTCTGCCTACTTGTGATCTCTGTCTGTCAAATAAATAAATAAAAATCTTAAAAAAAAAAAAAAAAAGACATTATCAAAAAGAGGAAAACTGGAGTGTGTCTGGGTGGCTCAGTCAGTTAAGCATCCAGCTCTTGATTTCAGCTCAGGTCATGATTCCTGGGTCATGAGACTGAGCCCCGAGTTGGGCTCTGCACTCAGCAGGAGTGTCTGCTGGAGATTCTCTCTGTCCCTTTCGCTCTAACCTGCCCCCCACGCTTCCTCCCCTCCACACTCTCTCTCTCAAATAAATAAATCTAAAAAAACAAGAGGAAAATGAAGAGAACATATGGCTAGTAGATCTGCTCTGAAAGAAGTGCCAAAGGAAGTTCTTTAGACAGTAGGGAGAATATACTGGGAAAGAAACACAGAATTTCAAGGATAAAGGATGAGCAACAGAAATAGTAAATATCTTAAAAATTAAAAACAGAATTACCATATGACCCAGCCATTCTGCTTCTGGGTATATAGCCAAAGGAAATAAAAACATCATGTTGAAGAGATATCTGCACCCCCATGTTTATTACAACACTGGACTCTTAATTTCAGTTCCGTGGTGATCTCAGAGTCCTGAGATCTAACCCTGCACCTGGCTCCTGGCTCAGGAGGAAGTCTGATGGAGATTCTCCCTCTCCCTCTCCCCCGGCTCCTGTGTTCATGCTTTGCCTCTCTCAAATAAATAAATAAACCTTAAAAGGGGGGGGTAAGTATACAGAGAGTTTAAATTATATAATTAACAAGATACATAATGGATACATGGTACCCAACTAAGACGGAATTTTCCATCTTTTAAAGCACGCAAGGAACACTTACAACCTCTGATCTGTATCAGAACTCAAAATCACAAAAAGTTCCAAAAAGCAGAACATACAGAGCTGTTCTCTGAATAAAATAAATACTAAAATTTGATATTTACCATAAAAGTGCAGCCAAAAATTTATCAAACTAAAAATTTTAAAACACCTTTTTAAATTATTCTTGGATTAAAGAGGAAATTTAAAATGGAAACTATGAGCTAATTAGAAGTGGATAAAAACTAGAGCATTATTTTAAGAATGTGTCCTAAGCAGTCCTCAGAGAAAAATTTATAGCTTTAAATGCCTTCATTAGGAAACCAAGACTTAAATAAAGGATAACCCAACACACAACAAATAAAATGAAACAAAAACTAGAGGTCAATTCTGTTTATGAAAATAAAGGCAAAAATCTCCCCCCAAATACTAACTAAATGAATCTAGGGGTTTATCAAAATAGCGAAGCAACATGACCATTAAAGGCACATCCCATGAATGCAAGGACAGGGAGCTCCGGGGAAAAAATTGTTATCGTCGTCAGTCACCACATTCATAGACTGAAGGAGAAAAACACCACATTCTAAAAGGAGAAATCTGTACGGCAAAAATGCAAAGTAAAAGACAAATGATAAGCCAGGAAGAACTATTTGTACCTCAAATTTCAGAAAAGGGACTAATTTCCTGAAAATACACTTTCTTATGTGCCCATTTTTTTTTAAACCAACAATTAATAGAAAAACATACAAAGTGTATGAAAAGTCAGTTCTCAGAAAAGCAAATGCAAATGGTTGTTACACATGCAAACAAACGAAAAGCAACCAACCCCCCCCCTGTCTTGATCCACTCGTAACTAGAGAAATGCAAATTAGGAACGCCCTGAGGGATTTATCTTTAAATACCATTCTCTAGTGAAAACCAGAGCTTCCTGGAGGAATCTAGGGCTGGGATGGGGAGAATACAAAATGAACCTGACGCATCTTATAGGACCAGAAAATAAGGAAATGGGGAGGAGGGAGGATGGGGAATGGGTACCCAGAAGCCCACCAGTAGGAGCTAATAAAGGCCAAAGATTCAACAATTTAACGAACAAATCAAGCATGATCGTATTCAATTATAACCCAAAGAATTAAAAAAAAAAAAAAATTAGTGCAAGGGGTGCCTGGGTGGCTCAGTGGGTTAAAGCCTCTGCCTTCTGCTCAGGTCATGATCCCGGGGTCCTGGGATCGAGCCCCGCATCCGGCTCTCTGCTCAGCGGGGAGCCTGCTTCCCCCTCTCTGCCGGCCTCTCTGCCTGCTTGTGATCTCTATCTGTCAAATAAATAAAATCTTAAAAAAAAAAAAAAAATCAGTGCAGAACAGAAAATATTCCTCACGCAGGAATGTAAAGGGAATTAGCAGCACCTTTCTTCATCCCATAGCAGACACTTCCCGGTGCCATCTGAGTGACAGGTTGTGGGCTGGACGAGGACAGTCTCCCATGCAGCTCACAGCCTGTGGTGGAGGGACAGCAAACACAGGCATCCAGTCACCTCAAGCAGGGGCACCCCTCGGGTTCTCCTTGCCTCCCCCTGGGCCCTTTCAGCCACCCCAGTGAGTCACCTTATTCTATTTATTTATTTATTTATTTAGCACGAGTTCCCTTTCAGTAAAGTGAGATAGAGATTACTTGAAATAAAATGCAACCATTTTAAATGGTGCATTTGATGTGCTTTGACAAATGCGTATTTCTGTGCAACAATCACCCTCATGAAAATAAAAAAACAGTTCCAGCGCTCCAGAGAGCTTCCTCCTGCCCCCAACCCAGGTCACCACTGATCCGACTTCCGTCATCACAGCTGAGTTTCGCTTGTTCCAGAAATTCATAAAAATGGAATCATACAGCATGTACCCTTTTGAGCCTGGCTTTTTTCATTCAACATCATGTCCGCAAAATGCATCCCTACTGTTGCATCTGTCTGTGGTTTACTCCTTCTTCCTGCTGAGCACATTCCAGGGGCGGGAAGCCCCGCAGTGAGTTCATACTCTCAACTGTAATGTGCCATTGGGCCTTCTGCAGTTTGAGTAATTAAAAATAAAGCTTTGGGGGGTGCCTGGGTGGCTCAGAGGGTTAAAGCCTCTGCCTTTGGCTCAGGTCATGATCCCAGGGTCCTGGGATCGAGCCCTGCATCAGGCTCTCTTCGGGGCAGGAGCCTGCTTCCTCCTCTCTCTGCCTGCCTCTCTGCCTGCTTGTGATCTTTGTCTGTCAAATAAATAAATAAAGTCTTAAAAAAAAAAAAAAATAGAGCCTTGGGCCCCCAGCGGTGGCTCAGTCGGTTAAGCCTCTCCCTTTGGCTCAGATCAGGATCCCAGGGTCCTGGGGCTGAGCTCCACATCCGCTCTTTGCTCAGCAGGGAGCCGCTTTTCCAGGCTTCTGCCCCTCCCCCGCCTTGTGCTCCAGCTCAGGCGCCCCTATGCACTCTCTCTCTGTCTCTGACAAGTAAATAAATAAAATCTTAAAAAATAATAAAAAATAAATTAAAAAATAAAAATAGAGTCACTATGAATGTTCAGGTTCAAGCCTTCTGAAACACACGCACTTTCATTTCTCTTGGGTAACTCCTTCCAAATAAAATGTCCAGGGCAGGGCACCTGGGTGGCTCAGTGGGTTAAGCCTCTGCCTTCGGCTCAGATCATGATTTCAGCGTCCTAAGATCTAGTCCCGCATCAGGCTCTCTGCTGGGCAGGGAGCCTGCTTCCTCCTCTCTCTCTCTCTGCCTGCCTCTCTACCTACTTGTGATTGCTCTTTGTCAAATAAATAAATAAAATCTTTAAAATAAAATAAAATGTCCGGGGAACATGGTATGTCTCTGAAGGAGCAGGAGGCTGGCTGAGGACAAAGCAAAAGCTGGCGCCTTGCACCCCCCCCATCCGCTCCCCTCCATATGTGTAGCATTCCTGAGGCACCCCTGACTGCCATAAAATGATAAATAGTTAACTTGCTGAGATCACAGTCCTGCAAGACAGGAGTCTCCCTTGGTTTGCAAATGCAGCGCAGAGGTCCAGGTTCGAACCTGCAATAAACGACCCTTGCTGCTTGGCTTTGACTCACGTCTCTGGTGGTCTTTTAAGGTGGGGGTAATATTCAGTTGGCATTTCATCTCTAACATTTTAAGAAACTGCCAAACAATCTTCCTCAGTGGGGGTCATCACTTCCACCCCCATCAGGGGTGTATGAGAATTCCGGTTGTTCCACATCTTCTTCAGCACTTGAATGGGAGAGTCCCCTTTTCTGAAGCCATTTTAATAGCTATAAAATAGTATCTCATGGTGGCTCTAACTTGCACTCCTAGATGTCTAATAATATTGAATACAGTGTCAAGTGCTTACTGGACATTCATATATCTTCGTTGGATTGTCCGTTTAAAACTTGGGCCAATCAAAAAAAAATTGGGTTGTTTACTACTTCTTAGTGAGTTACAATTTTGAGCCAAATTAACACTGATTAGTATCAGGTTGTCTCTGTTCTAACCCTCACCTGGCCTTCTCCCAGGGGATCTAGAGTAAGCTCCAAACACCAGGGTCTGGCTCTTTACCATCTGTCTTGTCCCCCTGGCCCTTTGCTCAGTCTTTTCTTCCACTAAGGCTCCTGGCAACCCTCAGAACCCGACATAACCAGCCAGACACCTATTACCAAGAATCATCTCATTCAGGAGTCTCCGGACACACTGTTGACCCACACCCGGCAAATGAAGGTGATGCATCTTCCTAACACTGCTGTTGAATGAATAAATAAATGAATGAATGCCTCTTACCCAGCAGGAGGTGCCATCAAAGTCTTCTTTGAGAAAGTGACACTGTGGGATGATCCCAGAGTGAAGAGTTCATCAGATAAGGAGGTGGAGAAGAGCATTCTGGGTAGCAGGGTCAGCAGGCTCCAAAGCCCTGGAGTGAGGAGGGAGAGCAATTTGTTCAAGAAACTGTAAGAAGGCCTATGTGTGGGAGAGACAGGGAGCAGAGGACACCAAGAGATAACGTTTAATCTCCCCATTTCCCAAGGTTTGGGGGATAAGGGAAATGGAAGTGATCCTGATTGAGGATTTAAGCATCCTTCTGGCTGCCAAGAGAGGAAGCAGAGAGGCCTCTTAAAGACATGTTTCCAACAGTCCTGGGAGGGGACGGGAGTATTCTGGGGCCTTCTAGGGGTCTTGGTGATGGTGAGAAGTGAACAGAGACAAAGAAGGCTTTAGGAGGTGAAGAGGTACGGGCCTTGGTGATGGACTAGCGGTGAGGGTGAGGGAGAACAGGACAACCTCGGGTCTCAGATCTGGGGAGGGAAGGATGGCTGGCGGTGCCCTTCATTGGGGCCCAGGTGCCCTTGGGAGTCGCCGGGGTATTAATGGTAAGAGGGAGCAGAAGGCAGGCTGGGGCAGCCAGTACAAGAGGCCGGGCTGGCCAAAGATGGGAGGGAGGCCAGGGGAGAAAGAGGGAGTGGGGTGGGGAGCTGACCGCTCCAGGAAAAGCGCAGGAGGACGAAAGGGTCTTGCCGTTTGGGCGCCTGGCTTCCTGGGGCCTGGACGTGAGCAAGGACACGGGCAGGAAACTAGACGACGCACGAGTGTACTCAAGCCTTCAGGGCAGGCAGGGAAGACTGGAAGCCCCGACGGGGCGTTCAGGGGACGCAAAAAGAAGGTCTCGGAGCTCCGGGCCACGGCTGTGCGGAGAGTGCGGGGGTGTGAGGGGGCCTCAGGCCAGCCCCACGGGCGCTCCCGCCCCCGGGGGGGGGGGCGGAGCAGCTGGGGCAACCTAGGTCAGAGGGGAGGAAGGCAGGAGGAGGAGGGCGAGCGGAAGAAGCTAGCTGGGCCGCGCGGAGCAGGAGACCGCTAAGGAGGGGAGGAGGGGACGAGGCAGGAGGGGCGGGGCGGGGACGGGGGGGCGGGGCGGTGGGGGATGCGCCCCCGCTCCTGGGTCTCGCCTTTTTCTCCTTCCGCACAGTCCGGGTTTCCGCTTCCCTCCCGGGCGCGGGGTGAAGGAGCGGGGCGCGCCTCGGTCCCTGCCGCCGCCGCCGCCGCCGCCATGTGGCCGCCAGACCAGGAGCCCGACCCGGACCCGGACCCGGCCTCGGCGCGCGCGGGCCGCTCTCCGCCCGGCGCGGCGATGCCGGGGCTCCGCGCCCTCCTGCCGGCGCGCGCCTTCCTCTGCTCGCTCAAAGGCCGCCTCCTGCTGGCCGAGTCGGTGAGTGCGGCGCGGGGCCCGGGCATGGAACCGCGGAGGCGTCGTCGGGACTCCCGGGCCCCGCCGAGCCCTCGGAAGCGCGGAAGACGGGCGGACCGGGCGGACCTGGGAGCACTTCCCGAGGCGTCGGGGGGCGCCGAAGCTCTCCACGCGGGAGGCAGAGACGAGGCGGAGCCCGAACCCAGGCCCTTCGGGCTCCCTAACCCAACGTTGGGGGCTGCTCGGGAAGTCTGAGGCCCGGGCCTGCCAAGGCGACGGGAGGGTCCCTGGAAACTCAGCCCGGCACTGTGTGACCTCGGGCACCTCCGCCCTCTCTGGGCCCCCGGAACGGGCTGCGGCCCCGCATCTTCTGGCATCCGTCATGGGCGCTCCGCTCCCCAAACTCTCCCGCCATTCTGGCTGCGCCCCGGGAGAAATCAGCCGGCTCGGTGTTTCGCGACGCCCGAGTCGGGGCCAGGGTGGGCTCTCCGCGCCCCTGCCTGCTTTCCTGGGCGCAGGGAGGGCCGGCCGGGCCTCGAGCTGCAGGGCGGAGGCCGGGGTGGACTCCGGCCAGCCAAGACGGGGAACAGCGGGAAGTGGGAAGGGGACCCCCGGGATTGGGTGAGGCCCGGGCCGCACAGTGCGGGGTGTGCAGGCCGACCCCTCCCCCCGGGTGCAGGGGGCGGGGGCGGGAGCCCAACGGGGTGACTTCATCCCCCTCCTCCCCTCCCCTGCCCTGATCCAGCCGCCCCGCCCCCGCCAAGCTCCTTCCTCCTTCCCGCAACCCCCACCCGGGCCTGTCAGGCCTTTGTCTTGGGGACACTACGAGAACTCCCGCACCATCCGCGGGTGGGGCGGGGTCTTGGTGCTGGGCCGCTGTGCAGGGAAGGGAACGAAGTGGCCCGGCGCAGGGAAGGCGAGATAAGGAGCAGCTCTTGTTACTTAGATCCCCGGCAGTTTGGCTGTCCCTGTTATTCCCACTTTGCAGACAAGAAGGCTGAGGCCAGGACGTCTAGGGAATTTGACAGGACTTGAGGGTCAGGTGAGGGAAGGATGAGAGTGGGGATCAGAGGAAGGAGGCTTCTGCCCCAGACCTCTTCTTCCTACTGCTCAGGGCAGATGGCGGGAGGCCTTCCTGCCACTACTTCTACCCCTGGGGTCAGCCCAGAGGTCATCAGCCCACACTCCTCTCGTTGGCACCCCAGTCCCAGCCTGGAGGTGGATGGGAGCCACTTTTGCAGAGAAGCCTTAAATCCACAGGCCAGTGAGGGACACCAACCCCAACCCCCCTCCAGCCAGCCTCAGACGAGGCCCTTTTGTAGCTGGGTGTCAGGAATCCAGATCTAGGAGGTTGAAGAAGTAGGGGGAAGAACTGGTTAGAGTTGATCACAAAGGGAGCCACTCTGGTCAGTCTTGCCTCCCTCTGGTCACCCCTCGCTGCCTCCAGGCCCAAGGAAACGGGAGGCTGACGGACAGGAAAGGGGAGGAAGTAGCCACCAGGAATCAGGGAAAGAGGAAACAGGAATGAAGGGGAGCTTCCCAGAATCTGGCTTTGGGGGGTGGTGGACAGGAAGGGGAGGGAGATAAGAAGAGGACTTGAAGCAGGAGCTATGGACGGGGTGGGTCAGGGTCTCATGGCCTTGTTTTCCTGGGAGGCCCCTCTCTGTGCCTTAATTTCCCATCTGTCGGGTTGAACCCGGCTACTTCCCTGGCCCTGTTCAAGGCAGTTTTGGGTGCCCTGGGGACTCCCTGGGATCTCTGCAGCTCATTTGTCTGAAGCAGCCACAGCATTTCCTGTGGGGCATCTCAGTGTCCCTACAGGGCCCCCTGGGCTCCACTCCAAGCTACTCAGCCATGGACATGCGCAAATCCTGCCCAGCCATAGTGACAGAAATCAAAACAGATAAAGGCCAGCACCCATAGGGCAGGGTTCCTTAAGCCCTACAGGTGTGTGGTCAGCCAGCCCTGGGTTCAAATTCCGATGCCTTCTCATTGGCCCCATGATACTGAGCAACTCACTTCACCTGTCTGTCCCTCAGTCTTCTGATCTGTGAGGTGGGCTGTGGGCAGCACCCGTGTATGGATAGTTGTGAGGATGCCCAAGCCTCAGGCCCTGGCCAAGGAAACAGCGCCTCATATGGTCTGCAGAACTGGCCAGGGGGCCTCAGCATCTTCAGGCATCAGTTCCCACCCACAGCAGGTGGACAGGGCTGCGGAGAATGCTGATTCTTGTTCCTTAGTGCAGCATGCACTGAAGCGGCAGGGTCAACGCACCCCCCTCCCGGAGGTATTTTCTTCGTATGAACTGGCAAACAGAAAACCCAAAGAGTTAAATCATCAATGCCCATAGACCCACTGCGTAGACTGTACAGTTGTTAACCTGCTGCCGGCTTTGCTTTATCACGCATCTTCTCCTTCTGTCTGTCCACCAGTTAGGTTTTCATGCAGAATAAATTACCTGCATCAGTACATTTCAACTCTGAGCACTTCATCATGCATATCATTAAATTCAAGATTTGTGTATTGTTTTGGGAGTTGGGTGTCATTTGTTGAAGTGGTTCCTGCTTCATGAGCTGCCTCTGAGACTGCTTGGGTTTGATTTGCCCTGTTGTGCACCATCTAAGTTGGGTGGATTCTGCCATAGAGCCTGCTGGGGTGCGGGGGCTGGGTATGCAGCCACAGAAGGCAGCCTCCTGGGGGGCTGGATACACATGGGAAGCTGGGACATCCTGACTGGGTCCTGAGAGGGCACAGGCACGGGAATCAGGGTGCAGACCTGTGCCCAGAGGCCTCAAGGGCAGCAAGCATGTGGGCCAGGGCCCCAT
Organism: Mustela lutreola; assembly: GCF_030435805.1. NCBI lineage: Eukaryota > Metazoa > Chordata > Mammalia > Carnivora > Mustelidae > Mustela > Mustela lutreola. The sequence goes on along the minus strand of NC_081305.1, from coordinate 18,832,515 downwards.
GATGGGGTTCTCATCCTGGCAGCTGCAGGACTGTGGGCAGGTCACCTCCCCTGCTGGAGGGACCTCTGGCCCTGGCTGCAGAGCCCAGGGCCAGGGGTTGTAAAAAAGGTTCTGATTTTTCCTCCCGTCCCCTCCAGGGTCTCTCATTCATCACCTTTGTGTGCTATGTGGCGTCCTCTGCATCCGCCTTCCTTGCAGCGCCTCTGCTGGAGTTCCTGCTGGCCCTCTACTTCCTCTTTGCAGATGCGATGCAGCTGAATGACAAGTGGCAGGGCTTGTGCTGGCCCATGATGGTAAGGGCTGGGTCCAGGAGGAAGGGGCTGGCTGCATTTTGACCCTCATCCTTTCTTCAGTGCGCCAAAGGGGCTCTTTACAGTTGGTTGGAGCCTGGACTCCCCACTCAGCCGACACGTGACCCAGAGCAGGTTGTCTTACCTCTGGGAGGTCTCTGGAGGAGGCTGAGAACCCCAGCTGACATCCTGGCCACTGGCCACCAGGTGGCGCTGGTGCTCCCAGCCGGGCCGGCCGGAATGAGCCTCCGCCGCAGGAATTCAAGCCATTTCCACAAGAGCAGGACAGGTTAAATGAGGACTTGCGGGGTTCAGCCAGACCCCAGCCATCTGGCAGCTTGCCTGGTCACCCAGGAGGCCCCAAAGCCCCACCTCAAATTTTGCTGTTTGAGAAGGGACAGAAGGGCTGCGAGTGAACCCTGGTTCCTTGGCTTCATATCCAATGTGTTTCCTGATGGGCTGCACTCTGTGTCCCTATTTTAGGAACAGGTGAGCAGAAACCATGATAGGTAAAGGTATCTGCCACAAGTATGTGGCACAGCGAGGCCCAAGGCCAGATCTCCCCACTGGAGAGCCAGCAGGAAACAAGTGACCAGGTTTCCCACATCTTTCTCAACAAACAGGGAGATGTGCTTGTGGGCCCAGCCACAGGGCAAACTGCAGGCTGGCCCACGTCCTGTTGTCCACTGGGCAGGGGATGGCCAGCTGGACCCGGAACGGGGCAGCCCAGCTGCTGGAAGCCTCCAGGGGCACCTGGTCAGGGGCAGGAATGGGGGGAAGGGAGAACTAGGGAGTGCAAGGTGGGGCCAGGACAGGGCGGAGCCCCAGGGGTGCCAGACCTGCAGGGCACCAGGTGTGTTATGCAGCCTGCAGGGCCCACTGTCCCCTGGGAACAGTGGGTTCCAGCTGCGTTCCTGCCACCTGGTGCCCTTCTGAGCCCATGCCCCTGTCTGGGCTCCCAGCCCTGCTCCAGATCCCAAAGCTGTGCTCCACTCCTGGAGCCCAGGGCAGTGACCACGCCCACCTCTCCCCAGGACTTCCTGCGCTGTGTCACAGCCGCTCTCATCTACTTCGCCATTTCCATCACAGCTGTCGCCAAGTATTCGGACGGGGCTTCCAAAGCAGCTGGGGTGAGTAGCCACCCTAACCCTGTAAGGGGTTGCCCAGCAATGCCCCCTCAAGTTCACCCCACCTCTGATGGAGCCCCAGATGCCCCTTGGACGCTCAACGTCTGGGGCAGAGTCTATGCCCACAGGGGATCTCAGAGATTCCAAACTCCTCTTACTAGAGACTTCATCTGCCCCAAGTTTTGAAGGCTGTTTGCCGAGCCAAGGTAACAGCTCATTTTGCTTCTTGTTGGTACCGGGAGGGGTGTGTTTGCTATCTGAGCTACGTATCCGAGCATATCGAGCAGGGCGGCAGCTTCTCTGCTTCTCCCGGGCTCTCGGACCCGGGACTCCCAGCTTCTAATGATCGTTCCCATCCATCCTGTCCCCTGTCTCACAGGTGTTTGGCTTCTTTGCCACCATCGTGTTTGCAATCGACTTCTACCTGATCTTTAATGATGTGGCCAAATTCCTCAAACAAGGGGACTCAGCAGAAGAGAACACAGCCGATAAGGCAGAAGGTGGGTGGCCACCCTGTGGGTTTTCACCTGGGACCCTGGCTTCTCAACCCAGGACTGTTGCTGAGGACCCTGTTCTCCTTTAGGGATGCTTGACCAGTTTGAGGTTGGAGGAGCATTCCCTCTCTCCCAATATGGGCAGGACATGGGTTCCCAGCCTGGTTCTCCTGTTCCTTTATGGGATATGGATCATAAAGCAGGCTAGGCTGGCTCCCCGGGCCCTCGGGCTTTCCAGGAAAGGCATGCTGAGGGCAGGCCCGGCACCTCCTGCTGACAGGACCTTCCGTCGTGAGCCCCCAAGGCAGCCGGAGTGGCCACCTACCCTGAAACCCAGGCACCTGCCCAGTTTCACCAGCCCGTGGCTCAGGGGCCAGAGAACCAGGCTCTCATCGTTACCTGCAGCACCTGGGCAAGCTCAGGTTTATGAGCAGAAACCATCCTTTTGCTAAGAATGGATGAGGCCCATCTCCCATCCTGTATTTCAGCCACACCTAGGGTCACTGACCGTAGACATTTTCCTTAGGCCTTTGTGACCTACTCATTCCCTGCCCTGGGTGTTTCTAGACCACTAGCCCAGTAAGCAAGTAGGAAGTGACCGTAGACACATGTGTTTGAGTATTGTGGGCTTTGAGACTTGGAGATGGACGTATGATTTTTTTGATGTAAAATGATTCCTAGCTTATGTGTTAGAATACAGGAAGCCCACCAAATCAGACCAGTCTAACCCTCTGGACAGGGCCAAGGGAGTCAGGGTTTACAGAGGCTCTCGGAGCTCATCCGTGACCCGGCAACAGGGTGAGGACAGACTGGGGCTCCAAGAGACCGAGTTGGCCGGTGAAGGGGTGTCCCTCCCTGAAATTAGCAACCGGCACTGGGGCTGAGGCTGGAGGGTTAGCGACTTGGGTGCTTTTCCTTCCTGGAGTGGGGGTTCCAGAAGATTCTAGAGAGTACTCAGTATTGGACTTCAGGAACCCTTGACTCAAACTTTAGATAGGCCCTTAACGTCATAAAATGTGTCTGATTATCATATAAAATTAGGACTGGGGGCAAGGGGGACTCAAACTATAAGATGGCTAAAAAGCAACTTCCTGATTTTCTAGTATATTTTACTTTCTTGTGCCAGAAAAGAGCTGACCCCACCCTGCCCTGCTGACTTGCATGGTAGGGTTGAGTTTGGTGAGTTTTCAGGCTGAAGCCCCAGCCCACTCACAGCCCAGGGGAGACTGGAGAGGGCCTGGAGCAGGAGCATGTGGGCTCCCCGCTCCATGTGGCCACATCCTGGAGGTGACAGCAGCTGCCCCTGCAGCGTTGGGTCCCAGGCCCCAGGCCAGCCCTCCTGCTAAGCTGCCACCATCGACAGCACAGTCCACGCGGGAGGGGTCTGAGCCTGGGGCTCTAGCCAACAGCCAGAAACCCAGCCAGTCTCCCCAGAAACAGCTTCCAGGCCCCGCTGGCCTACAAACTCCTGCCAAGCATCCCCTTTGCTTTGCTTTCAGAAGAGAATTCCGACTCTGACTCTGACTGAAGCCCTGCCCCGCCCCAACGACCGGAGCCCCCCAGGCTCCTACAGTCGTGCCTTCCGGCTGGGTGCAGTCAAGACACCACATGCGCTGGGAGAGAGGCGGTGACTTCTCCAGCAGCAGTGGGAGCTTCTGACAGAGCCGGCCTCCTCACGCCCCGAGGTGACACGCCCAAGCCCGGCCTACCCAACAGCACCCCTTGGCTGAGCAGCATCTAATAACCACTGCACACACGGGGGCATCGTCAATAGTCTGCCATGCCTCCTCATTTCTGCCCCACAGACCTTTAGCCTTGTACACTCTCTGCCAACAATAAGCACAAGGGGACAGAGCTGATGGAGCCCTGTTACCTCTGTCCCCTGCAGCGGGGAGTGGGGGTAAAAGTAGGACCAAAGCCACCACAGGGCCAACCTGCTAGGCCCCCGGGATTTTTGTCTGCATTTGGTGTCCCACTCAGCCAGGCACTTTGTTGAGAATGATCCTTGCAAGATCTTCTGTTCCAGGAGCACCAGTTCCCTCTTCATTTTTGAAGCAGGAAGAAAACCGACCTTTGCTCTCCTCTAGGAGCGAGCAGGTCACAGTGCCCAGAACAGGCACCTCACACCCTGGGGGGCCACGTCTTCTCTGGGGGACCTGACAGCTGTAGATCAGCTTACCAGGTCCAAAAGATCCGGATACCTAACCATGAAATAACTGATGGTTTCTGGGGGGCTGGGCAGGCCCAGCCAAACCCTCTTTCCCGGGGGCCCGCCAGCCGGCGAGGGGCTCTCGGGCACTCAGGATGATAGTCTCTCGACACCAGAGCAGGTCTCCTGACTGCCTTTCGAGAGGTGAGATGTGCCTTCTGCGTTCACCTGAGTATACGTCCTGTGTATGTTCAATGGGATTTTGTAACTTTATGTAATTTTTTTTTCTTTTTTTACACAAAAGTAGCTTTTTAAATGGCATTTCCTCTGACTCAAGAGGCCTGATGAATGAATGAATGAGCCAGATGTGGACCCATGTCTTGGGCATTTGTAACCTTTGTTCTTCTCTTGCATGTGAAAAAAGCCATAATGGATTAAACCAGACTGACTCCATGCTTGGAGTGTATGCGTTTGAAAACAACTCACACCACCCAGGGCAGTGCAGTCCAGTGTCCTGTTTAGCACAGATGGCTCCTGTCGATGGTGAGTCCGACAGCTCCAGGGCTCAGCTCTTGCTCCACAGCTCACACCGCCGACGCCTCTGACGCATGTGCTCTCCCTCACTCCTCACACAGTCCTGGTTCTCAGTGCAGGAAACCGAAAGAAGGTTCTGGAGCTTGCCTTGGTCCCCGGAGCCCCTTTGAAGGGGCCCAGGGCCCTCTCACTTAGTGTCAGGGTTAACGATCAACCGTGCCTCTGAGGCAGCCACAACCTGGGGCTCTCGTGGTTTGGAATCTGGTTGCACAAGGGACCTCAGAGTTGGAGCCTGGGAGGACGCTGGGTCAGCATCTGGCCTAGGCCTTCTGCTCCAGCTTTTGCACACGTTCAAAAACCTGTCTGAGAGCTGGCGTGCAGATGCTGAGAGGAGCGTACGGCGGGAATTTCTGCCCCACCGTGCCTGTGCAGGTAAGCCAGCCTTGCTGCCTGTCGACACCCACACCATGGCCCCTCTCGTGGATGCGGACTGTGTTCTGCCTCCACCTCCGAGGCCTGTTTCAGAAACTGGGTCCACAGCCTTGGAAGGTACAGAGGGGAAGTGAGAGCAAGGACAGAGACAATGCCACTTTTATGTGTCCATTTATTAAACAAGTACTCCTTCATGACAATTTAATACAATATTTATTAGCGATTAGTGTTGAGAAAATTATTTTCCTCTACATACAAAAATACAGATTTGAACACTATGAAAACAATCAGGACAAGTACCATGAAAAATAGGTCCTTCAAAAGAAATAAAGGGGCAAAATTGAGGGCAATGTGAGGCTCTGTCTGCTGTCAGGGACAAACCGCCAGGAGCAAAGGCTTTGGGGCGCCAAAACCACTCCAAATGGATAGTGTCAAACCCACAAGCTAGAGTCTGAGAAGCCAGGAGACCCACCAACAGCATAAACCATCCTGTGCCACATGGGCATTACCTCAGAATGCCCACAGCTGTGTCCAACTAGCAAAGGAAATAGTCTTTTTTAAGAAGCAAAATGTAAAATGTTAAATTAACATTGCCCCCCAAAGTGCCACTGGGCCAAGTACCAATGAATAATCAGAGTTATTAGCCATCTGACTTGACGTCCTTTGTTAAAATAATTACATATTCTGACCCTTCAAAGGGACAAAAGAGAAGCTATAATCTTACGTTTCCATAAATCCACTCCTTCATGTTGCAGCGGCTCAGCTAGTTTACTCAAGAATTTTCTTGACCAGACAGAACCCACATCCTACTGGGGTGGGAAAGCCAAAGGAGCAGGTAGAGTGTAGCAAGTCTCGATTTCATGAAGCTCCTCGCAGCAGGACATCTATTTTGTCCAGGCAGAAAATCAGAAAGGGCCACGGAGCCCACCCCGCACATCCGTAAACCAATGTGAGGTCCGAGAAGGCCAGCCAGTGGAGGCCGCGCGGGCAGAGGGAAGCCAGCAGCCTGGCAGGAGCACTGGCCCGAGCCGGTCCTGGAAGACATCAGGCCGAAGAAGGCCCTCAGCCTCACCAGCCCCCAACAATGGGGCTCTTCGCTGTTTTGGACCCAAAGAAGGGGGAGTCAGCACCACGTGTGTCTATCCTTTTTTATGAAACCACTTTCTCCTTTCTGCTTGAGGTGAGCAGTGGCTCTCTAACTGACCAAGTGGTTTAAAAATGCCAGATGCAGTTATACTGATTAATAATCATTTCACAGAAATATACTCTTACTCTCAGACTGTTGAAATAAGCAGAAACAAGTTGCTGGGGAGAGAAAGCAGCAGAGAGGAGACAGGAATAGCCAAGGTGGGTTGTTATTGTTTTTTTTCTTTTTTAAAATACGTAACGAAGTTTAAAGGGATAATGGCCAAACCTCAAAACCATCATTGCTAAAAGCAATATTAAAAGGACACAATCTAAAATCATGCTACAAAAATAGTGTCATCTGGTTTAACTAAATGTACATCTTTTTTTTCAATTCCATGATTGACAAGTGTTTATGTGACTGACACACGGAAGGCACCGAAGGTGAAGAGATTATTATTTGTCTTAAAATATACAAAGACAGAATTACCTACGTTGTGGGGAGGGGGGAAACACATACAGTCATACCTGTAATAAATAGTTAAGTGTTTCTGCCACGGGTTCCTGAACCCCTACAAACTTCAACATATACAAATAGTTTCGATCCCTACATTCGCTTCGAGGGAACATCAAAATCAAGTTATTAAAAGCACTGGTTTTATCCACATATGTCAGTTTCATCAGGAGGCAGGGATGGAAAACTCATTTTGGGTTACAGAGTGGAAGCGCTGGAAGTAGGCAGCCCCCACGTGGGTCTGGACCGGCCTGGGGGTCCATGCAGGCCTCCTGCCCTCGGCCTCTCCCAGGGAGCCGGCCCTCCCCCAGCTTTGAGTCAGCCAGTTCTCCAAGCCCTGATGATCTGCCTTCCTCCATTCTCTAGAGAATGGAACAGAGTTTCAAAACTTGCAAACCTATTCTGGAAAGGCAGGAAAGCAAAATGGCCCACAGAGGAGGACAACCATCCGTTAGACCTGGCCCTGCCTGGCCTGGGAACCCGCCCCCCCACCCCACCATGTCCTCACTTCCTGGTTAAACAAGATGCTTCCCACCAGTGTTTGGCATCCTCCTCCAGAGACGACTCAGATTTGACCCGTTCAGACTATTACCAAGTCCCATACAAACCAGCCCCTGAATCTACCTGTCACACCTCCACTCACTCCTCAGAGGCACAATTCAGTAAAGAAACTTTGGGCTGAGCCCTAATCCCATCAACAGAGCTTGCTCAGGTCCTCTGAGACAAGTTCATTAGAAACAGAAAAGTTCTCAGAGCTCCCTACCAGCCGGGCTTTTAACCCCTTAATGAAGGCTCTCTGCTCTCTGGCCTTTGTGTACAATGCATCCCAAAGAAAACAGGCCACTCCCAGGAGTCTAATAAGCAAGTCACCAAATTAATGTCCTGGCATAAAAATGTAGACAAAAAAACTAACCCTATAAAAATGATGCACTATTAAAGGATCCATAATCTAAGTTTTACTTTAGGCAAGTTGCCACTGATTCAAGCCCAGTGGGCTTATAGGTAACTTCTTTCTGTACTGTTGATTGATAAGAAAAACTGGAAGGGGGGGGGGGGGAAATCCCCAAGGTTGGGAAATGACATCCAAGTGGAATAAAAATGTAATCTAGACCAAAGAAGGGAAAATACATCAGGACCCATTGCTCTGTTTCACGCCCAGGAGTGTATAAATGCCACTTACAGGTGTAAGGAAAAGTCAACCGGAACATTCATTTTCAGAAGGAAATTCCCGATCGAACAGGTATTGAGGGTGTTTTCTGTCAGAGATGGTTTCTAAAGAAAAGCAAGGGACAGGGTCAAATATTTCAAACTACCTTCTCAACCAGACAGTTCTTAAGATCTCAGTAATACCTGCTGAGGAGAGAGGAAACACAAGATTTTATGAAGAGCCAGGAAGATTTCCAAAGCTCAAGGCGGGCAGCGTCAGCGCTGCGTTCCCTCTAGGCCCGCACACCGAAATCTGAGGCACCCCGTCCAGACTCAAGAGACACCCAGAGCCCATGTAGAGCGCCAAGGCGGGCCGGTCCCCACATCCAGCTCTCCCTCTCAGGCGGATTCCAAACACAAGACCTCATTTTTTCCAAAGCAAGAGGATAGGAAGGTAGGTCGCCAAGTACATTTTTTCCAAATGGGCCAGGTCCGTCACCACATGTGGTGTGAGGAAGGATCCCCAGTACACAGCGGCGTGTGCTGAGCCCCTCCTTCCTCCCACTGCCCGAACTGGCCCCGCCCCCTGCTCCCACCTCTCCAGGCCTTCGCCTAGCTGGTCCTCAGAGTGGGTGCTTGCTGATAAGGTAAGAAACACTCAAAGACAGAACTCCTGGGTTCTGTAAAGTTCACTAGGAACTAAAAAAGCGTCTGGGACCTCACAAGCTCATGGCAATCCCTGGGGCAAGAAGCAACTTTTTATTTTGCTGGAGAGAATCAAGCGGCAAAAGCCTTAAGTCTAGAAATATTTTTTGTTTTGTTTTGTTTTGCCTTTTGCTGCTACCTGTTTAATGTCATTATTTTCCTATAAACAAGATAGGGAAAAAACATCAGGTGGCAGCAAATGACTTCATGGTTGCTTGGTTTTGAACACAGAGGCACGATGGGGACCACTTAAACCATCACTGACTCCCAGAATCACTGAACTGGCCACACACTGCCTCCACACGCTATTCATCTTTAGGGAAGATCTTGCATAGCCAGAGATTAGAACCCGCTCCACCTCTTAAACACATGCAGAGGTGAGGAATTTCTTCCCAAAGAACACACGAGTGTCTACAGGAGAAGGACCACACACAGGATACGACACACGGAGGCATTATTTCAGGCTTACTGGCTGCAAGCGAGAATTCACGTATGTGCACAAAGGAGTTGGTGCTTCCTCTCCCCAGGAGACTGCCTATGGCTTAACTGAAGACCGAATCACTAAGAAAGCATCAAAGAAAGACTGATGAAACTGCAAATTTTAAAAGAGTAGACATGTTTTCAGTGGAGTCAAAAGCTCTCACCAGAAGCATCCAACACATCAGACTTACCACCTCTACCCACAGGCAAGAGCATCCTTGCCAGGGGACTGTCGCAGTGCCCCAAGGGCTGGGGTGGGCTCTGCCTCCCGGAGCTGAACCCTCAGAGCCATACTGGGTCCCCACTGGCTTCCGTGTGGCTGGGCCAGACTCTGCCCATAAGGGCACTTCAGCTCTGCTTGCCGAGAGAGCAAGGTGTTGGGGCTGGACAGGCTATGCCATCCCTGCCTTTTGGTAGGCAAAGGTCATCCCTCTTGGACAAGTGTTGCTGCACAAAGTAAAAATCAAAAATAAAATACTTTGTATCAAACTTCTGTGAGAGTGTAATCCGTAGGCCTTTGTCCTTTCCTGGCTTTCTATGAGGCCAATGAGGGTCTTTAAGCCTCCATGACTGTAATCCTTCTGTTTGTAAGGGAAAGACCTCTCTCTCCATATCTTCAGCACTGAAAAAAGACACAGGAGAAGCGGAGGAAAAAAATACCACATCAACTGAATCAGTGCCAAGACCAACCTTCCCTGAAGACGTCAGTGTCTGCGTCCTTCCAAAACCCCCAGAAGTTCCCCGAGATGCTTGCGGGTTTCAATCACACAGTCTCCAGGAACAAATTCCAACTTATACAGCAACTGCAGTTCCCATCAAGTCTGGCTCCCACTCTGAAAGCCAGCATCATCCTACCAGAAAGCTGAGAAACATGAAGATTGCCTTAGCCTTAAAATCCCCCAAACCAAATCAATGTGGTCCATATTGGAACTATTAAATGCACAAATAGGCTTCCTTCAATTTGGAGGAAAGGGGGGAAAAAAAAAAAGGGCCTGTTAAGCCCCCCTACATCTTGACTATCTTGTTTGTACACAGAGGCAGCACAAGGAAAATGCAGGCAGCGTCACACCTGCCCTAGACAGCCGAATTCCCTCCACCAGTGCTCACTGCCACACTGCCCGGCGCGACCATCTGTGTCACCACGTCACCCAGGTTTGTGAGCTAGAGAGTGGGCCTGGCCGCTGCTGGGTTTGCTGGGAGCTAATTAAATATAAAGCAATGTATTTACAAAAAGCATGGGGGGACCTCATGGCACAAAAGATATTAAATAGTTATAGGGACATAAATAATTCTGAAGATTCTAACACTATGATGCAAACTGACTCTAAGCCCCTCTGTGGCACAAGATGCCATCACTTGTTATCACCTGTAAGCCTTTACAGTTTTGATGGACTTCAGAACCATTTCTTGCAGCTTTCAACACATCCTCAGGAGATCAACAGGCCCTTTTTCACCAGACGATAAACCGGTTTTATTGTAGTGACTTGGGAAAACTTGGGCAGCAAACCTGCCTGAGTGGTATTCTTTCCACCCCTCCATCTCACTTCAAAGGTGGCTTTTTAGTGAGGCCAAGTAACATGATTCCCAGCAGATTGCTGATAAAGCTCAGGGTGGTCTTTCCAAGTGGGCCCCGCTGAATGCAGGGCTGAGTCGTTGCCAGCCTGTGTCTAACTGGAACTCTCAGAGGGAGATAAGCCCATTTCTGACAACGCAGACACACTCAACAAATGCAGAATAAATACACAAAAGGAGCAGATAAAATCCAGATGTCCTAATCTCCTCCAAAGTCACTACATCTACTAAGTTCAAGGTCTACGACTCCTGACTGGTGCTGCCTCACAACACACACAGGGGCCGGGGGCTCCATCCCACCTGCGTGGAAGCAGGGGTCTGCATAGGACACAGACAAGGAGCTTACACATGTGACCCAGGCCACTGCCCCAGAAAGGAAACACAGCAGAATTCCAATCGTACTGGATGGCCTGTCCACGGGGCTAACCCCTTGCCCCCACCCTTCAAGAACTGCAGGCTGAGCAGTGGGACCGGCACTGGGAAATCAGAGGCATGGGCAGGGCTGGACGCTTTCTCACCTACGCTGTGTCCCCCCCCACCGCCCGACACACTCACGTCCGCTCCCCCCTTACACGGTGCCCGGCCACCACTGCCATCGTCCACCACTCCGCGAGGTCGGCCCAGGGGCTCTCCCGGGGCTGCACACTTGTCCCCACAGCGGGACAGGTCTCCTCTCGGGGGATGGCCGAACGCAGAATAAGTAGAGTGAGAAGAAGGTCTGTAAACATTAACAGTTCAGAGAGGGGAAACCAACAAGGTCAAACAATTTTTCCATGAACAATAGTTAGTCTCCAACAGGAAGAATACGAAGGACAGAAGACACGACACTACAGCATCAGAGGGGCTCAGTGAACACACTCACTGCATAACCTTCACTTTCTCAAGAATCCATTCAAAATCTGACGTCACCACAATTCTTCCCAACAACTTCCCAGATCAGTGTTCATAGTTAGGACCCTGAGGCACGAGAGCGACAACCTGTGCCTCCCGAAACATCAGTGAAACCATGTGTCGTGGTGGAAATTCAAGTATTTTCAAATCCTAGACAAACCTACTCAGAATCACTTTCCAACTGTCCTCAGGCATTCAAAAATTAGCACACGTCCCTAAAACAGAGATGTGTCCCCACCCGTGGTCCATGAAGCCAGCTAATGGGCAAGCATTCTGGCTGGTGGAATGGACTGTACTTTTTTGTGTGACTTTTACCTGAGAAGGTCAAACGGCAGGAAGTCTGCAATTCGGCCTCCAAGTAACAAGGGTGGATAGGAAACTGGAAAACAGGATGGTCCCATATGCCTGGAGGAGATCGTGGGATTCGGGGAGGTGACGCATGGGAGGAGCAGCGGAGTGAGTTCTCTGCAGGGCAGGGAAAGTTTTCTGAAGGGCGACCTTCCCGCATGGCAGCAGGCCTGCCAGGCTGTGCCAGGAGGACAGCAGCTCTTCCCATCCCCATAGAGTCCAGACCCTGCAAACAGCTCCAGCAGCACACGCGGGGCCAAACCCTTGGTGTCTCCACGGCCCAGGGACGGAAGACGAGGAGCAGGGGAGGGGTCCGGGGGGAGGACTACACGCTGCCCGGGGGCCCGCGGGGGGCCTGGCCAGCAACTACTGCTGGCTCTTCAACCCTGCACCTTCAGTCCTTGATTCTTTTTTACCCCTCTTAGCAGCTCCCATTAATCCAAAGTCTTGACTTGTCACAAAAACCTAAGACAGGGTGGCTCAGCGTCAGATGTGAAGCCTGTACTCGGGGACAGTGAGGACCTAGAGGAGACACAGCAGCCAGTGAGGCTGGCGGCTCCGACAGCTACTGAATGCTGGAGAAGCCGCCCCTGCCCCCCCGTCTCAGCAGCTGCGGCTGGGGTCCCGCCTCACAGACCCGCCAACAGGGCCACTCTCCGAAAACCCTTTCCCGTAATGAACTTTTTACCAAGAGGACAAAATTCAGCTTAATCACAGGAAAATCTGACACGACGAGGAAAAGAAAACTTGGTTGGAAGGGTGGGCATGAGGATGAGAGGGAGGAGGGCCCCTGGGGCTCATGTATCCAGGCGCTGAATCTCAGGGCGACCGTCCACGTCTCTGGACTCCGTGCGGGCACGGATGTAGTCACTGGCGCTCTGCTGGTGGACACTGACTCTCCATTTCTGCACCGCCAGGAACGTGTTCACTGCATACACGGCAGTTGCCAAGAAGCCAAATATCTACAAAACACAGGCACGGTTAGTCCTCGGACCATTAGCCGTTGACGGGGTGTCTGGGCAGGACCGGCCCCGAGCGGCTCTTGTTGACCTGAGCCGTCCCCACAATGCCCAGACCCACTGTTATCTGGCTGTCAGACTACGGCCAAGAGTGTAGTTAATCATGATGCCCAGAAAGTCCTGCCTGACCAGAAGACAGACAGCCTGAGGTTTTCTCTTGAAGTATTTTGGATCTACGAAACACACACACACACACACAAACACACACACACACTTCACAGAAGTGCCTCTTTTTCGTGGCCACTGGTCTTGGGTAAGAAAATACAATGTAGCCAAAATACCAAATAGAGAGAAAATGAGTGTCAAGCCACAACGCCTGACGTCCCAAACTGTGGCCCCCAAGCCTCTGCCTGCTGCCCAGATGCCTTCCCCTGGACAGCCCCAGGTGGGCAGCTCCTAGGTGAGCAGCAGCAGAATTTTAATGATTTGCTAATGACGGGTCAACCTATCGAGTGACACCTAGGTGAACAGCTTGTTCCGTGTTTTTTTACAAACCTTTTAAACTCCCCTTCACATCACAAAAGTGCTGCCTGCTCATTATAAATACAGAACAACACAGAAATGCAAAGCACAGAGAATCAAAGTCTTAACATGATCTGCTTCCTACCCTGCCTGCAAAGGCATTCTACCTTGAAGAGCAAAAAAAAAAATGTCACCTGGCTGCTAAATGACATCAGGACTGCCCTCTCCTTCATTAAGAGCCCCACACTGACAGATCAGGCTCTTAAAAGCAACAACACTAACAAGACATCCAGGGCTCTGTTGCAAACAGACGAAATGAGTGATTCTCAAACTTGAGTGTGTACCTGAAGCACCTGGAAGGCTTGTTAAAATGTATTTCTGGTTCAAGGGCTCCAGGATAGCACAGTCGGCTGAAGGTATGATTCTCAGTTCTTAGCTCAGGCCATGATCTCAGGGTCGTGAGATCGAGCCCCGCGTCAGGCTCCATCTGTGTTCAGTGCAGAGTCTGCTTGGGACTCTTGCTCCCTCTCCCTCTGCCCCTTCCCACCATACTCTCTCTCTCAAAGAGATAAATAAATCTTTAAAGTTGGGGGGGTACATTTCTGATTCAGTAGCTCTGGGGGAGCCTTCTTTTCTTCTTATTCTTCTTCTTTTTTTTTTTAAAGATCTTATTTATTTATTTGACACAGAGAGATCACAAGTAGGCAGAGAGGCAGGCAGAGAAAGAGGAAGAGAAGCAGGCTCCCCACCAAGCAGAGAGCCTGATGCAGGGCTCGATCCTAGGACCCTGGGATCATGACCTGAGCCAAAAGCAGAGGCTTTAACCCACTGAGCCACCCAGGTGCCCCAGGAATGGCCTTTCTAAAAAGTTCCTTGGTGATGCAGAGGCTGCTGTTCTGGGAACCATACTTTGAGAACCACAGCACTAAAGGAACTAGGACCTCCATTGTCCCAGTAACATCATCATTAGCAAAGAAAAAGCCCAAGAAGAACAAGCAGGACACATCCTAGGGGACAGAGGAGAGCCAGTCATAGCATGTACGAATCGGCCTGTGTTTTCACCAGCCGAGTGCACTTACCACAGCAGCAATTTCTGCCCCGGTTTGGTGATTTAAAGCAGCCAGTACGGTCGAAGCGATAAAGAAAAAGAAAGTGCTGAGTCCAGTGTTGACCAAATCCTAAAGAAAAAATAAAGTCACTTGAAAAGAATTTTTTCATGCTTTTCCCTGAAAGCAATGCAAAGATTTTCAAAATAAGAAGCACAACATCCAGCCTCTCTGATGGTTCCGCAGTTTAGTCCTGAAGGCCCAGGGGTGCTGGGCCCATGGAGGGAGGCAGAGATGGGACCGGTGTACGATGTACATCACCTGATAGGTCACCATGGCAAAATTCATGTTTTAACCAACCACACAGTCATTTCTTAGTGAATTTGTCTAGAAACCCAATGGCTAACCCATCAAGGACACGCACCCTCATTACCCTTTAGAATTCTATTGTCACCTTTTTAAAAATATACGTTCAAAACACCTTGGCATGGACAACACTCCCCGGGAGTCCAGAATATACCAAAACTGGCGATATCCCCTCCAACGTGCCCTCGTTTGTGTGTGACATTCCGAGCATACTGTTTTCCAACCTAGACAACACACGCAGCCGGACCTCATGCTCTTGCTTACACAGTCTTTCAAGGCTCTGTGTGGCTAAAACCCAGAGGATTTTCTCCTAAGCTCTCTGAAAAGCAAAGGAGGTTACACATCCAATGCTTCCAAGATTGAACTCTTAGTTGTTGAGAGGAACGGAGCACAGCGATTAAGTGTCACAACCCGACTCGGACCTAACCAGGCACGACATAGGATAAGCCACTTCATTTCTTGTGTCTCATATGAGAATAGCACCCACGCCTCACCGAGTTCTCCTAGGGCCCCGGGGGAGCCACGCACAAGAAGCGCCGAGCCCTGCACCTGGCTCACAGTTATGGTTCCCTGCCTTTAGTGCTGCTTCTGTTACTGCAGTGTGACAGCGGGCCCCCAACAGCCTGGGCCATGCCAGAGCCCCTCTATCATCTCCACAGAGAAAGAACCCAGAGAACACGGAAAACATGTTAGACTGTTTAAGTGCCCGGGGTGGTGGCCCTCAAGGGCCATCTCCTCTTTCTAAAGATGCACGAAGAACAACGTGCTCATCATGAAGGTACTGAAGATGCGCGGCAGGAAGCCCTGGCTCCCTCCTGGCGTGGGCTTCTGCGGGGGCTCACGGCGGGCTGCGAGTACCCACAACTACAGAACTATCCAGAAATGTCAGCCAGCGGGGCCACTTTTAGCTGTGGCCAGTGTTCAGCAAGGGCAGATTTTTCACAAATTCCAACCAGGAAGTGTTTAGTTAGAATGCTCCGTTCTGCGTAAGGTGCTGTAGGGGTAACGAAGACTACAAAATGTTCTTTCTGAACCAAAGACTATTCAGAAGTGGGGGGCATGCTTTACGATACGATGCTGAGGTCAGACATCAAACAACATTATATGTACATCAGGGACAACAACAGAAACATACACGTGTGGTCAAGGGCCTACATGCCCTTGCTGGCTCATGGTGTTTGTCCATGTGATTTCCACATTTGGAAATTCATTTTAAGTATCATGCTAGTGCAGAAAGGTCCAAGTATAAGGACGTTCGTGGTAGAGCTTAAAATAGCACAAAAAAAAAAAAATTGGAAGCAAAGAAAATGCTCATGAACTGGGGATTTGTGAAATAAAATGGTATCAGAGAGGCACCTGGGTGGCTCAGTGGGTTAGGACCTCTGCCTTCGGCTCAGGTCATGATCCCAGGGTCCTGGGATCGAGCCTCACGTCGGGCTCTCTGCTCCGCAGGGAGCCTGCTTCCTCCTCTCTCTCTCTGCCTGCCTCTCTGCCTACTTGGATTTCTCTCTGTCAAATAAATAAAATAAAAAAGAAAAAGTTTAAAAATAAAATAAAATAAAATAAAATAAAATAAAATAAAATAAAATGGTATCAGAACAATGGAACACGATGTGGTCATTAAAAATAATGATGCGGGCGCCTGGGTGGCTCAGTGGGTTAAGCCGCTGCCTTCGGCTCAGGTCATGATCTCAAGATCCTGGGATCGAGTCCCGCATCAGGCTCTCTGCTCAGCAGGGAGCCTGCTTCCCTCCCTCTCTCTCTGCCTGCCTCTCTGTCTACTGTGATCTCGCTCTGTCAAATAAATAAATAAAATCTTTAAAAAAAATAAAATAAAATAAAAATAATGATGCAGTTGTACGTTTACCATGGGATATACCTAAGATAGTTTAAGTGAAAAAGCGTGATTCTGATGGCTGCATTCTCCCCGCTTCACACATCACCACGTAATGCCAATGGGAAAGCTAGGCTACCTGGTCTGGAAGGTTGTCACACCAAGTAATACAAGTGGTTATCCCGATGGGTTCTATCCTGTAGGACTTTTTGACAGCTTTACTGAGACGTAACTCATATACCACATACTATGCCCAATTAAAACACACAATTCAGTCACCACGATCGCATTTTAGAACACTGTCAGCACTCCAAGATACTCATCAGCAGGCAGTTTTCCATTCCCTCCCCTAATCCTAGGCAACCACTACTCACCTGCTTTCTGTCTCTGTGTCTTCCTGTTCTGGACACTTCATATAAGTATAATTATGTATTATGTGGTCTTTTGTGACTGGCTTCTTCTACTCAGGAGCACGGTTCTAGGGATCACTCCTGCTGGATCACTTCTCTCCCTTCCATGACTAGGCCATATTCAGTCGTACGCATACACCATGTTTTTATCTACCTTCTCGTCCGTCTTTGGACACATGAGTTATTTCTACTTTCCGGTTATTTTGAATGACCCTCGTGTGAATGTAAAGGTTTTGAGGAGATGTATGTTTTCACTGGTCTTGGATCATCACATGATTTTATTTTTTTTATTACCTGCATCTTCCAGCTTTTCTGTAACAGACACTGCTCGGCACAGCTTAAAAGACTTAAAAGGGGGAATACCGCGGGTGTGGGTCAGCATCAACTACTGGAGTTCCTTGTCCGGGAAACAAAAATCAAGCCTTGCAGGTTCATCCTTCACATTAGGGGGAACACACAGACATGCCCTCTGATGGGCTTTGGCCGGGGGGGGGGGGGGGGTGGTTAGTCAACGATGGTGATCCATTTTTTTAAAATATAGAAGTAACATTTTATTTAATAATTGTTTAGGTAGGCTCCACACTCAACATGGAGCTTGAACTCACAGCCTTGAGATTAAGAGTCAATGCAGTCCACCTACTGAGCTAGCTGGGTGCCCCCAAAAGTAATTCTTGATATCTACCTTCACCAGTTCCATTTTAATGTACTCCTCAATACATGCTTTCACTTAATTCTCACATCAAGCCTATGCAGTAGATATTCCCATTTTACGGGAATAGGCTGAGTCTTTCAGGAGTTCAGAAACTTGACCAATGAGCTGACCCCTTTTTTAAATGCTCTTACTGGGACGTGTACTCTCTCAGCCACATGCTTTCCAGTTTGCCCCAGTCATCCCCACTCCCTATCATCTCATACCCCCCACCACTTTATGCTTCCGGTCTGGCCTCTAGAACACCCAAGGGTGCAGACCGTCCTTGTGCTAGGAGATGAAGAGGAAATCCACACTCCCAAACACAGGCTTCCGGGTGTCTCCTTTGCTGACACACTGGTAGATACAGGGGTGAGCCTCTCTAACTCCACTAACAGGTCAACAGGATGTGGCCTAGAGGGTGTGAACCCAAGGCCTACTGGCCATATCTGGCCCACAGACCGGTCTGACGTGCACAGCATTCCAAACAAATTTGAACACGCCATCATCTAAACACCGGAAGACCGCACATTAAAAACTAACCTCTTAAAGAAAAAGAAAAAAAAGAAGCTTCTAGCTGTTCTTGAAAAGCTGTTCTAGAAATGCCCGGAAGCAATGACACAGCAGGGACTGGGAAGGAGAGCCACCTGCCCTGTCGCCCCATCTCTGGCCTATCTGCTCAGGTGCCCAGCCCAGGCAGGCCCACCGTCTCCAACACCATCTCCATTCCAGAGAATGGGCCATCCAGCAACATGCCCTCCCTATCCATCCACACTCTGGGCCCAGTGGGTACCCACACAGCTTTCAAGGCCCAGCCGACATCTGGCTTCTTCTCTGAACATTCCCCTGCTGACATCCACTCCAGGCTTCTGCCCCAAGGCATGTACTACCTCTTTGCCTATGTTCCACCAGGACTTCCACAAAACTGGATCTCACGAAGCACGCTTACCAAGGGGCGAGCAGCTTGCATTGACCCACCCCATGCTTTTGGTTCCCAAATCCCAGCACAAAGCAGGTGTCCATCAGATGTCTGCTGGACAGGCCACAGGTGAGACAGCTGAAAACAGGCTCAGGCCCCAGGTTCTCACTGCAGTTGCCCCCAAACCACGAGGATCTGTGGCTGGCTCTGGTGTCATCTCTACACATGGATGCAAATGGTCAATGACTTTAATTCAATCATGCCTGTGTAATGAGATCTCCACGAAAAGCCCCAAACCACGGTGTGCAGGGAGCTTCTGAGCTGATGCTGCACCCCCACCCCATAAGGACAGAAGCTCCAGAACGCTGAGACTCTTCTGGACCCTGCCCTATGCATATGCATCCCTTCCGTCTGCCTGCTCCTGAGTTGTACCCTTTTTGGCAAACCAGTGAGCCTAAGTACAGCACTCCTCCCAAGCTCTGTAAATTGTTCTACAGAATTACAAAACCCAGGAGGCAAATCTGCACTTGGTGCAGGTCCCCCAGGAGCCCCGTTTGTGGCAGGTGTCTGCAGCAGGGGGCAGTCTCCAACTGGGCCCTTCTCCCGGGGGTCTGTGCCAACTGCAGAAGTCAGCGTCGGAACAGAGCTGAATTTTCAGACACCTTGTTAGTGTCAAGAGAATTAGAGATCTGCTTGGTGTGGAAATACTACACAGATTTAGTTGTCAAGAAAAAAAAAAAAAGACCTATATTTGGTGTGAAAAGGGGTGTCAGGAAACATTATACCATGAGTCATGGCCAAGGCCTTGGGGCTCTGCAGGTGGCCCCTCTGGGTGATCAGACTGTCCCCACTCAACAAACAACCTGGGTTCTTGATTGTGCAAGGTCTGTGGGGTGAGCAGGGGCCACCGAGGCACTGAGGAAGAAGAGCCAGGACAGTCTGGTGTCACGGCAGGCAAGAGCAGAGAGTGCAGCAGGAGGGACAGAACATTCCAGGGCAGTTCTGCTCGCACTGTTCAGTGGAGGAGGCGGTGGTGGGGGGATACGGAGACAGAGGAACAGCCAAGGGATCCAGGACCATGGAGGCCCCAGTGATCCTGACCAGAGGACTTTCAAGGATGTCAGGTTTCTCTCTTGACCCAGGTGGATACTCCACAGCCTTTATCAGTCTTCATTCAACGGTACATTTTAGCACGTTTTCTGGGTGAGCTATATTTGACAGTAAGAGGTGAGAAAACAGTGATGGGGAGGAGGGAATAGAGCACAGACCTTCCCTCCTTGTTAGAAGTTTGGAGAAGCAGTCCATGACGGGACTCAGCGAGCTGGCTAAGGAGAGTAGGAGCCCCTAGCAGCCGGCTTTCAGTAACAGGCGGGGATGGAAGAGAGGGGTGGCCTGAGGGAGGAGGCCTGGGCACTCATTAAGGTAAACATGAGTGGGACACAACGGTGTATGAGCCCCGAATATACAGAGAAAAACAAGTATCACCAGGTAAGTCCCACAGATTCATCAAAATCAAGCAAGTCCAGAGCTAAGAGAATCTTTCTGCTTGCATCAAATAATGCTTGTATAAAATATATACTTTGCAGCTTCCTCCTTATTTATCATTTTCCATGAATATTTTTGTGTCAACAAAGGCTCCTGAAATCACCATTTTTCTAACTCTATACCAATCACACCCTGTTTCACTCATTAGCCATAACTGGCTCTAATGAGGACAAAATATTCCCACCCCCTTGTTAGAGAAAAAACATGGTCAAGGCCAACCCTCTGTAGCGACTCAGTGAGCTGTGTCCAGCCCTGAAGAACTCACTTTTTTCTCCCCTCCCGGAGAACAGATGACCTGAGCTCCCCTCAGTAAGTACACTTCCTCAAGTTCATGTACTCATGCACTCTTCTGTTGAATAAGCATGCATACACCTTCATCTGCTCCAAAAGGGTGGAAATTCTGGAAAGGATCCCAGAGGGCTGAAAGTGTTCTCAAGTGACCGTATCACACGTAGGCGTGTGCCCTACCCAATGCTGTCCAGGAAAGAGAATGTATATGAACTTCCCAGTGAAAAAGATGCAGGTCAGTATGACCCAACATGTGGTAGCCACCAAGGGGAAAAGGCCCTTAATGTTTAAAACAGAAAAATCAGAATTCTAGCAAGCTCACTAAAGAGGTATTTCTGGGGATAATGGCCAGTATGAATTAGTTATTAAGCTGCAGTATGAAATCTTTTAACAGATTTATAGCTGTCAAATCAGTAGATAAGACTTAATGAGGGAGTAAAGCCAAACCTGGCAGAAGTCTGTAGGGGAAACGTGGTTGGTAGGAGACCAATATGCCTGCGGTCATATTAATCTCTCTCAGAATGGCAGCTGCGTACACAGGCTTGAGGTCCCTTATATGCACGGTCTCGTTTCATTCTTAAAACAACCCTATAAAGGGCACCTCGGTGGCTCAGTGGGTTAAGCCTCTGCCTTCAGCTCAGGTCATGATCCCAGGGTCCTGGGATTGAGCCCCCCATTGGGCTCTCTGTTCGGCGGGGAGCCTGCTTCCTCCTCTCTCTCTGCCTGCCTCTCTGCCTACTTGCGATCTCTCTTCCTCCTCTCTCTCTGCCTGCCTCTCTGCCTACTTGCGATCTCTGTCTGTCAAATAAATAAAATCTTAAAAAAAAAAAAAAAAAAAAAAAAAACACCTCTGACCAAAGCACAGAACCCTCCATGTCCTCCCAGTTGCCTTTGAATTTAATGCTAATCCTAGGCTTGGCAAGTCACTGGCATATTCATTCGTATTTTCAATTCTTCCCAAATCAATGCTTTTGTAAACAGCTTTTGGGTCCAGTGTGAAAAATATGCAAACGTATTAATTCCATTTTTTTCTTTCCAGGTTCTGCAAATATCAACATTACCAATCTGCTCAGAGGAGCATAAAACTGAAATGACATCTTTCAAGTGGGGCAAAATAATTGCTATACGACGGCTCTACCGTTAGTGAAGATTCAACTTACTTCACAGGTTTACTCAACCCAGTGAAGAAAGTTAAACTCTCACAGCTGCACTGCAGTAAACCCAGCATCAAATAAACAGGCGCCCAACAAGATGGCGGAGAGACTCTGGGCCGCCCTTGATGCTGGACAGCACCCGGTCCTTTCAGGGTCAGAGGGTGGTGGGGGTTTATACTCACGGTCAGGTTCCAGTTGATCTGGGGGATCCTCATGTGGAGGTTCAGACTGAACAGGATCAGCAAGACTCCCGTCACCACAAAAGCGCTACAGCTCACAAACTCAAAAAAGTAGAGGCCTTCACACGGGGAGCACTCCATGATGGTCTCTATGCAGATGAACGCAATCAGGGCCAAGATCTAGGAAGAAAATTGGAAACACACACACGTGTGTATATTTAGTATCCATCCGTGGACATATGTGCCTGCCACATTTAAATAAAACCCCACCGCCGCCGCCATATGCGGCCAGGAGTCCTCAGGGGACGGCAGTATCGCTGTCAGGAACAGGACCCGATGAAATTCTTATGTAACAACAGGTATGGGGGCCTTGGCAAAGGGACCAAGTCCTAACGTGGACACCTCCGCCCCGCCGTGGTCCCCGGCCACTGTCTGGGGGCGGCTCGGCCCCTGGGAACAAACAGGAACGGCTCTGCCATGTGTTCAGTGCTTCCTCCACCACCAGCAAGTGGTCACGGCCGACACAGGTTTCTCATTCCGAGTCCCTACCGCAATTATGCTGACGCCAGAGGGCAGGGTCCAAATGGTGTCTGTTTATGCCATCTGCAGCTACCCTAGGGGTTCAGGCAGAGGTCAAGCAGGTGGTCGCGGACCCCGGAGGGCTTTAAAACAATTACAAGCGCCTAAAGGCGAGGCCCACCTAATTCATTCACAAG
This sequence comes from Mustela lutreola, assembly GCF_030435805.1. NCBI lineage: Eukaryota > Metazoa > Chordata > Mammalia > Carnivora > Mustelidae > Mustela > Mustela lutreola. Next base: position 18,810,082 of record NC_081305.1, on the reverse strand, counting down.
CTATGCTTTTTAAAGGCGATCACCAGGCCTGGCCATTACAAAGTCAGAACGACAGCTTATAAAAATGCTGAAAAATTGGGGCGCCTGTTTGGCTCAGTCAGTTGGGCTGCCTCCGGCTCGGGTCATGATCCCAGCATCCTGGGATGGAGCCCCATATGGGGCTCCTTGCTCAGCGGGGAGCCTGCTTCTCCCTCTCCCTGCCTGCATGCCACTCCCCCTGCTTGGGCGCGCGCTGTCTCTCTCTCTCTCTCTCTCTCTCTCACTATTTCTCTGTGTCAAATAAATAAAATCTTTAAAAAAAAATGTTGAAAAATCCACCAATAATGGCACCAATTTCTTCCTGAAGGACCAAAGTAACATTCCAGCAATATGTCCTAAGAGCTTGGAGATCACAGTCAAACAGGTATCGGTGGAAATCAACATGTGAGCTTTTTTTTTTTTTTTTAAGATTTATTTATTTGACAGACAGAGAGCACTAGCAGGCAGAGAGGGAGGCAGAGAGAGGGTGGGGGAAGCAGGCTCCCTACCAAGCAGAGAGCCCGATGCGGGACTAGATCCCAGAACCCCAGGATCACAACCTAAGCCGAAGGCAGCAGCCCAACCCACTGAGCCACCCAGACGCCCCACTACGTGAGCTTTTAAAGGAAGATTTCAGGAGAAGGAGGCGGCCCAAAGGCTCAGTGGATGGCCCAGGGAGCAATGAAAGGTCAGGTGGTTTTGCACCAAAAACCAGATCGATCTTGGGCTCCTGGCCTCTACTCTAGCACTTCTCCAACCAAGTACCTCGCAGCCCACCACATGTCTGTTGGGCTGGCAGGAAGGGCTACTAAAGATGGCGAAAGTTCCCGCCAGAAGACCTGAGCTCGGACAGGAGAACAAAGGCCCAAGCAGGAATCTGAGACCCCCGCCCCGGGCTCCCGTGGACCAATGGGATCCCGATGAGCAGGCGGGATATCCAAATAAGGGAAACTTCCAAAAGACCCCTGAGCTTCCTCCGAGACCCCTTAAAAGCCCCCTCCTCCCTGCCTTGGGCGTGACTTCCGCCACTCTGCTTTCCAGAGTGGCGGAACCTCGCCCAAGGATGCCCACCTCCTCCCGGCACAACTTTCCTGGCTCCCCTTCTCCTGAGCCCTGAAACTTCGCTGGAGAGCATTTTGTTTTTTTTTTTTTAATTTTTTTTTATTTATTTATTTATCAGAGAGAGAGGGGGGGAGAGAGTGAGCACAGGCAGACAGAATGGCAGGCAGAGGCAGAGGGAGAAGCAGGCTCCCTGCTGAGCAAGGAGCCCGATGTGGGACTCGATCCCAGGACGCCGGGATCATGACCTGAGCCGAAGGCAGCTGCTTAACCAACTGAGCCACCCAGGCGTCCTGCTGGAGAGCGTTTTTAATAAATCTTGCCTTGCACCCACTTTGCCTGGTGTTGTGTTTATCTCGCCGGAAAAAAACTTTACATTTGGTGCCGAAACCCGGGAAGGGGATTGAGCCCCCACACAGTGGGGAGGCTCTCTCCTTTCCCTGGCCGAACCAGACCTGCCTTTCCAAACGCCACTTCCGAAGCTGTGGTGAGTTTCCCCGATTCCGCACCTCCTTCCGGAAAGCCCTGCCCTAATCACGGCCGCGTCAGGGTGGACCCCGCTGGTCACCAGGTGACCTCCGTGACTTCGAGAGGCTGGGAGACGTCCTAACCTCTATGGCAGTTGACACAGTTTTTCCGCAACCCAGTGGTGGACGAGGGGACGCCTTCCTCCAGCCCTCGGGTTGCCCGGCAACGAATCGTGGGGACCTTCCAATCCAAATCCGACCCTAAAACATCCCGGGGGTGTTTTAGGCCTGCTGGCCAATCTTAAAACCCTGGAACTGGACCAGGACCTGCGAAAACGACGTTACTGTACTGTCGCTTCGCCACAATACCGATTAGACAATTAGTCCCAATGGCCTCCGGAAGGCACATTTAACAATCAGATTTTCATGGACCTAAATAACCTCAGCAGACTCCAAGGCAGATGGGCCAAGGTCCCTTATGTCCAGCTTTCTGGACTCTGCACTCTCGCCCCTTCCTCTGCTCTCACTGCTCCACCTCTCAGGTCCTCTTGGCCCGCTCCCCTCCCCCTACCCTGCCACCCACTGCTCCCAAAGACTCGGACCTCTCCTCCCCATCTCCTCTCTCTGAACCCCCGGAGAGCTTCACCCATCCACTGACAAGAGGGCCTCTGGTTCCTCCTCCTCCTCCTTACCGCGATCCTCCACCCCAAGGTCCCTTAAATTCAGGATTTCTGAACCGGCGCCCTCGTCTACCCCTCCTTCTCTCCCTCCCCACTCCTATTCGAACTCCTGACAAATTTATCCGCAGTAAACGGGAAACTCCAATCAAAGTTTACTGAAGGTCAAATAGGCTCTTGTTATTTGTTAAAATCTGCTAGCAAAGAGATGACTAGAACTGATGGTTAATTGTGTGTCTTGGAGTTTTAATGGGTCATTCTTAAGGTAGCATTCAAAGTCTTTGGTAACCGTTAACCGAATGGGATAAAATACCAGAGCGCTGGTCCCGGAACTAGGTTTACGCTTTTGAAATCTGTTGTTGGTAAACACCTTTTGTGCTTAATTGAATTCTGTTTTAACAGCCGCAGGGCTACTGTTTGAGCTAAATCCTTTCATAAAGAATGGAAGGGGAGACTGATCATCTCCCATTAGCCAGGGATACCCAAAGGGGAGGGTGTCCAATCTGTTTGAATCTGAAGAGTGCCTGACTGCGTGAATGTGTCTGTGTGGCTCCAGCCGCACTAGGGCTCGAAAGCCCCCCACTCCGAGTTAGTCTGCCCCCCAAGGGAGGTTGCTGGAGTTGAGGAAGTTGTTTGAGTTCATGCACCCTTCTCTCTACAGGACCTTTCCCAAATTGAGAAACGTTTGGGCTCCTTTTCGGCCAGTCCTGATAACTACATTAAAGAATTCCAATATCTGGCCCAAGCCTATGACCTCACCTGGCATGATTTACATGTGGTCCAGACCACCACCCTCACCATAGAGGAGAGGGAACGCATCCAGGCTGCTGCCCGGGAGCACGCGGATCAGGTCCAGCTCACTGATGCTGGAGCCCAGGCGGTCCCAGCTGTAGAACCAGGTTGGGATTATCAGGATGGCCAAGATGGCCACTGGTGCCGCGACCGCATGGTCCAGTGTCTCATAGCCGGCATGCGGGCAGCCTCTAATAAGGCCGTTAATTACGACAAGATTAGGGAGATTGTCCAGGCCCCTACAACAACCCCACCATGTTTCTTAACCAGTTGACCGAACCTTTAACCCAGTACACTCGCTTGGACCCTGCCTCTCCTGCGGGGGCCACAGTACTGGCTACTCATTTTATCTCTCAATCGGCACCGGATATACAGAGAAAGTTAAAGAAGGCTGAGGAGGACCCCCAGACCCCCATTTCTGACTTGGTGAAAATGGCATTTAAGGTCTTTAATTCCCGTGAGGAGGCGGCTGAGCTTAAACGACAAGCCATATTCCAGCAAAAGGTTCAGTTGCAGACCCAAGCCTTGGTAGCAGCCCTGCGGCCGGCCGGCTCCGGGAGCCAGCAGAGAGGGGCAACCAATCACCCCCCCCCGGGGGGGCCTGTTTCAAATGCGGGGCCGAGGGACATTGGGCTCACCAGTGCCCCAATCCAAAGCCCCCAACTCGGCCTTGCCTTCAATGCCATTTGATGGGCCACTGGAAATCCGACTGCCCTAACCTCGGGGTATCTTCAGCACCTCAACGTGGGGGGCCCCCCGAGACAGTAAGTATGGCCTTTCAACTGCTTGGATTGGAGGACGACTGACGAAGCCCAGACTCAGCCACCCCTCTCACCCAGGCCAAGCCCAGGGTTACGCTCCAGGTAGTGGGTAAGTCCATCTCTTTTTTGCTGGACACGGGGGCTACCTACTCTGTTCTGCCTTCCTACTCGGGACTTACTCGAACCTCACCAATTACTGTTATGGGGATCGATGGGACCTCCTCCAATCCTAGGGTGACCCTTCCCCTTACCTGTAGCCTGGATGGGTTTCCCTTCCCCCACTCGTTCCTATGATTCCTTCCTGCCTGGTCCCTCTACTGGGTAGGGACATTCTCCAGAAACTGAGGGCAACTGTCTGCCTCTCCCCTTCCTCCCCTCTATCCACCTCAACCCGTCTCATCCTACACCTCTCCACTCCCTCGACCCCCGCTCCAGATGACCTACCTACTGTAGACCCTCAGGTGTGGGACACCTCGGAACCCATCATCGCTTCCCACCTTACTCCGGTTAAAGTACAGCTTAAGGATAACTCTAAGTTTCCCTCAAGCTCAGTTCCCTATTTCCTTAGCCCACCGCCGGGGCCTGAAATTATCATAGAACGGCTTTAACGTCAGGGACTCCTGATCCCCATCATTTCCCCCTTAACCCATCCTCCCAGTACGCAAGCCCTCAGGGGCTTATCGACTGGTACAAGACCTTAGGCTTATCAACGAGGTCGTGGTCCCCCTCCACCCAGTCGTTCCTAACCCTACTGTCTCGCGTTCCCCCAAACACCTCTCACTTTACTGTACTGGAGCTAAAGGACGCTTTTTTCACCATCCCTTTGCACCCTGATTTCTATTTTCTTTTTGCCTTCACCTGGGAGGATCCTGACACGCATGCTTCTGGACAACTAACTTGGACTGTTCTACCCCAGGGGTTCAGGGACAGCACTCACATTTTCGGCCAGGCCTACAGACTTAACAGCAGTGCGTCCTTAAGGCCAGTACTCTACTACATATGTGGATGACCTCCTCCTCTGTAGCCCCTCCCCGTCGGTCTCCCAAGACAACACCTCCACCCTACTTAACTTTCTGGGGGCCAAGGGATATCAAGTACCCCCCTCTAAGGCCCTCAACATGACCTTAGGGCAGCCCATCACGGTCTACTCTCCTGCCGACTCACAGACCTTAGCCACTGATCCCTGGCCCATCTGACTCCTCGTCTCCAGCTATTCCATCTGTTATTCCTAAAGAACCCGCATCTCTCTCTCTCTACCTCCCCCCGCTTAAACCCTGCAACTTTACTGCCTATACCCTTGCCAGATAAGGGGTGGATCTACATCCAGGACAGGATTGCCCTGCCAGGCAATCTGGTGCACACCTTGATTACTGACATCCACCAATCCCTCCATAGTGGCCCATAGGCTCTCCACTAATTTCTTCAGCCATTGTTCTATCATCCTTCCTTATCTAAGGTAATCGAAGTTGTCCACAGGGCTTGCAAAACCTGTTCCGTCGTGAATTCACAAGGAGGAATCCCGCAGACCAAGGCCTAACCAACACCTCCGAGGTCATCAGCCGGGGGAAGACTGACAACTGGACTTCACTCCCATGCCTCACCATAAAATACATTTCACAGGCTGGATCAAGGCATACCTCATGGCCCGGGAAACAGGGGACGTAGTGGCTACAATACTCATCGAGCGCATCATCCCGACGTTCGGATTGCCCCGGACCCTCCAGTCGGACAACGGACCTGCCTTCATCCCCAGTGTAACCCAACAGGTAGCTGAGAGCCTCAACATAACCTGGAAACTTCACATCCCGTACCACCCACAGTCATCGGTAAGGTAGAAAAGGCCAACGCAGTGCTCAAAGCCCAACTCACCAAACCTACCCTAGAAACCCATCTTTCCTAGCCTACACTTCTGCCTATAGCTCTCAAAAGACTCCTGGCTACGCCCCGCGGGTCTTCAGGCTTAAGCCCATTTGAATTACTATACGGCCGGCCCTTTCTTAGAAATCATAGCCCTCCGGCCCTTTCCCCGCCTCTTTTATCCTATCTACCTTACCTCACTTACGTCGTAGGGATACCCCTCCCTATTGACTGGCCACTCCCCAACTTCAGGGCCACAAATAATACGGTCCATATGGGCCTCATCGGGGGAAACATACCTATTATTAATGTGTCCTCCCTTACCACCGCAGCTGCCATATCACTAACTCCTCCCTCCTGTACTGTACTCCCTCGGGAATATTTCTCTTGTGCCCTCAGGGAATCTATCGCTGCCTGACCACTAATGACTCCCTGGGCTGTATATTCATTGTATCTCCTTCTACCACCATCTACTCTGAATCCCAGCTGCTGTCCATCCTATTTCCCCAAAACCATGGAGGAAGGGCTGCCTTCCTCCCATTCATAACAGGGGCAGGAATAGCCACAGGGGTGGCAACTGGAACAGCGGGATAGGAACCTCCATAGACTTTTCTTACAAACTCTCCCAAGCCCTGAATGATGACACGGAACGGGTTGCTGACTCCCTCACAGCCCTACAGACGCAAGTCACCAGCCTGGCAGCCTTAGCTCTACAGAACCGACGGGCCTTAGACCTTCTGACAGCCGAAAAAGGGGGGACCTGCCTATTCTTAAATGAAGAATGTTGTTACTTTGTTAACCAGTCAGGTATAGTTACTTCCAAGATCAAAGAACTCAGGGATCGGATCCAAGCACCGTGGCGAGACACATCCTCCTCCTGTCCAGGCCCCCTACAACTGGGTAACCTGGCTGCTCCCTCTGGCGGGACCTGTATGCATAATCCTCCTTCTAATCTCAGTTGCTCCCTGTCTTTTCCGGTATTTGCAGGGAAGCCTACAAGAACTTGCCTGAGTATCTGTCAATCAACTCCTCCTCCAGCCCTACTCTCGCCTGCCCACTTCCGACTACCCCTATGACGACGCCCCCTGTCAGCAGGAAGTAGCCAGAACCAAGTCGACGCCCCTGACACCATTATATTAAGCAAAAGGTCGGAATGTTGGGCTGGCAGGAAAGGCTACTAAAGATGGCGAAAGTTCCCGCCAGAAGACCTGAGCTCGGACAGGAGAACAAAGGCCCAAGCAGGAATCTGAGACCCCCGCCCCGGGCTCCCGTGGACCAATGGGATCCCGATGAGCAGGCGGGATATCCAAATAAGGGAAACTTCCAAAAGACCCCTGAGCTTCCTCCGAGACCCCTTAAAAGCCCCCTCCTCCCTGCCTTGGGCGTGACTTCCGCCACTCTGCTTTCCAGAGTGGCGGAACCTCGCCCAAGGATGCCCACCTCCTCCCGGCACAACTTTCCTGGCTCCCCTTCTCCTGAGCCCTGAAACTTCGCTGGAGAGCGTTTTTAATAAATCTTGCCTTGCACCCACTTTGCCTGGTGTTGTGTTTATCTCACCGGAAAAAACTTTACAATGTCCAGCCTGGGTCAGAACATGAGGCGACCTCCACTGCAAAGGTCCAGGACGTGTACGCAGGCAGCTCTATGGTCCCAGATCTGTCCTCAGAGCCAGCAACATCGGCATCACCAGAGAGCCGGCTGAAGTACAGAATTTCTGCCTCTCCTCTTTGATCTGTGCAGTCGGAGTGACAAGATCCCCAGATGACTGAAGCGTGGGAAACACAAGGCAGGGGCTGCTCTGTGGCCCTTCTCTGCCTCCTGGAGTCCCACGCATGCCTTTCAGGGCACCACTCAGTGCCACCTCCTCCCCATGCCTTCCCTGATTGTCTCTCCCCCTGCCAGACATTATTTGATTCCACCCTCTCCCAGGAAAGCTTGTTCATGTGTGACTGCATTCTACCCTTTTTTTATACTTGACATTATGCCTCCCTCTGCCTCCTGAGCTTTCTGAGGACAGGGGCCAGCCCATCTCTCTCCACCCAAGGTACCAAGTGCAGTAACTTGCACATCATCAACAAATGGGGGCAGGTGGGGGACTAAAAATCTACAACCCACAGTTACTGACATGCTTGCCAGGTCTCCCCGTTAAGAGGCAGGGCAGGGTAGCTCCGCTCTATCCATTATCCAGATTTGTGCCCAGCAATCATAAAAGACACCTCTCCTATCAATTTGTGGTTCACAGTGTAAGTCAGCACATTAGAGACAGGAGTCTTTAAGCACATTCTTTGTCCTTTTCCTAATGGCTCTTTTAATTTTCTATTGAATCAGGGACCTGAATTCTCCATCTGAATTACATGCTTGACTTGCAATCAATTCACAAAGAAGTAGTTCATATAAGGGAAACTCCTAACCTTTTTCTTCTCCCTGTAACTGGATCTAGTAATCTTGGGCAAGAAATAACACACTGTACTGATGAGTTACAAATGTTTCTGGTATGCTAACTTCAACCATATTTGTGTGGGAAGGTAACACCTACAGTCTTAAATATTAAAATAAAAACAGTTTCAAGAATATGCAAATCTAACGGGCCACTCATGCAGCAGCAGTGAACAAAACAGAAATCTGCTCTCTAGCTCATCGTCTAAGGAGAAGCTTTCAGAAATGAAATTAAAAGTACAGTGTGCCAGGCGGTATGAAGTACAAAGGGGGAAGAAAATCAAAGCAGGGAAGGAGAATGCAATGTAACTAGGGCAAAGGTGTTTGAAGTTTTAGGGAGTGACACGGAAGGCCTCACTGAGAAGGTTCTAGATTTATTACGAAGTTCATTACAGTCTCTTAGAAAGGCTATTCATGTGGAAGAGAACTTCAACTGCCTCCATTCTGACCTCAGTCTGTTATCTGATTGAGTTCTTTCAAGCTTATCTCTCCACTCAGGAAAAACACCCTGCAGGCAAGGCATTCTGGGCTAGAAATTGAAACTACTCCCTCAAGCAACAGGGCCTGCCCTGTGCCAGCAAGAACCCGGCCAGGTTGACCCCAAGACCGTCCTGCACCTGACCTTTCCGGCCGACCGGCTTATACCTACAACCTCTGCCCCACATTTTCCTTACCTAAACCCAGAAGTATTTTCGGCGCTTGAGAGATGGCTCTGTCTTCCTGGTGTCGCCCTCACTGGAATCAATTCCTTTCTAGTTTCACCACACCGTCTCTCTCTGCCTTTGTATTTTGTCTGTGGCCAGTAGCCAAACCTGGTCTGTGTGGAACCCCTGGAGCCAGGGGCTCCGGCATCCAGGTTACAAAAGGATGTAACTGAACAGTGAATGAAGAGATAGGCAGGGCAAGGTCCACAAGGGCCTGGGCAGCGGTCATGTCCTGCGTTCAAGTCTCCACAGGGCTCAGTCCGTAGCCCTCTTCCCCTTCCCAGAGATGAGTGCGGCTGACACCTCCAACTCTCTAATCTCATGGCTGGTTCCCTGGCAGCCAGCCCCCAGCCCTAGGTCCCCTCATTACCACAAACTCGGATGTGGTTGAAAGCGGGTTGCTGAGAAGATCAAAAGACACCTCTTATCATGTAGAAAATTTCAAGGGTTTTAGGAGCTTCACACCAGAAATGAGATGAAGAACACGTACACACAAGACCACAAGTATTCAAATGCAGAGATATGGACAGGTTGGCACGCACACACAACTACGCTCGTAATAATTTCATCAGTCCCCCTTTGACAGATATTTTGGTGGCCTCTAATATTCTGTTTCTAATAAACAGGACACTTTTTTGCCTGCTTTCTGGCACAGCAAATACCTAATTTTCCTCCAGCAAAGTGAAGTCTAACAATCATTGCTAAAATAAAAGCTACCTATAGACCCACAAGAAGGAAATAAGGGCTCAAGATTATACGGGAAGCCAACAACTTCAAAGGAACCAAGGAATGAAGAGTAATTCAACTTCTAACAGTTCTGCAGTAGACAAACGTCACAATGTGAAACAGCACAGAGATGTTCAAAGAGATGCCAATAAGTAACAGTTACTGCATTTGCCAACTGGGGGATCCTGCCCATCCTTGGACAGAGCCCTTTCCATGGGGCACTGACCAGCTGACCAGGAGTATTTTCACAGTTGGTAAGTGAGCTGGGATTCAAAGGTTGTCAGGTTTCCACCAGTGCCGCTAATTATGATTGACAACATCAAAAAGCAGGAAGGGAGGGAGAAAAGACTTGAGCTGATTAAGTTACTATTAAAACTTTAAAAAAATTTCAGGGGTGCATGAGTGGCTGAGTTGTTTAAGCATCTGCCTTCGGCTCAGGTCAGGATCCCAGGGTCCGGGAATCGAGTCCCGCTTTGGGCTCCCTGCCGCTCCCTGTTTTGTGCTCTTTCTCTCTGACAAAGAAAGAAATTCTTTTTTTTTTTTAAGTTTTATTTATTTATATGACAGAGACACAGTGAGAGAGGGAACACAAGCAGGGAAGTGGGAGAGGAGGATGCAGGCTTCCCACTAAGCAGGGAGCCCAATGTGGGGCTTGATTCCAGGACCCTGCGATCAACGACCTGAGCTGAAGGCAGACTTTTAACAACTGAGCCAACCAAGTGCCTCAAGACATAAATTCTTAAAAAAAAAAAAAAAGTATACAGAATTAATCTGAAATGTTGGTATACATCAGGAACAATTCAAACTTCAGACTGCCACTATTTTGCATTGAGCACAACACCATTACACAATCCGTGTGCTCTTACACCACATACATTAACTTACAGACAAGTGTGTCGCACTTTATCACTAGCACATTTGTTCAGTCTGTTTCAGTGCATGGGAAGCAGTTTTATGTGCCATTTGGGGACATTGGGGGGGGGGACTTTCCAAAGTCAGTTCAAGGTTTGTCAGATACCATCTGACAGGGACACAGGGCTTGTGATCTCCCCCACACACGGACTGTGCTCTGTGCTACCGCTGCAGGCTTCTGCCACACAGACCCTGGAATTTTGATCAGTTCTATTTTTTGTGATTTCCACCCAAAACAGAGAAAATGTACAGTGTGTTTATAACTGCATATTCTGCATTACTGAACAGAATCCTGATCTATCCTGTGGGTTTTAGGGCCCGTTTCTTCTTCATGATGTCAGTTCAGAGCCTATCTGAAAGCCATTCCTGCAGAAGGAAGGCTACAGTAACTAGCTAGGGGTGGATGTGACAGAGGGACCAAATGTAACCGATCTCTCACTCGGCTTCCAATGAGCCAAATCCCCGGAACGCCCACTGTTACTCCATCACCACCCGCCCAGAGGAGGTGTGATTAGAAGTCAGAGTGGCAAATGTGGAGTTCTGGGGCATAAACTCCACCAGGGTGAGCATGTATCTGCCTGGGGAACATCTCACAGAACAAATGTCCAACCCCACAGTGTGCCTGGAAGGCAGAGAACAAGACATGCTGGTAAACAGCGCTGTTCCTTACTGCGGCCCTCCAGAACAGTCCTGACACCTGACACTCCCACCAGTAGAAACATGGGGTTTTAGGACATTTTTTAAAGTTTTTTTTTTTTTTTTAAGTTGTATTCATCCATTGGACAGAGAGCATGAGAGAGCACAAGCAGGGGGAGCAGCAGGCAAGGGAGACGTTAGATCTGTTTGTTGCCGCAGCATAACACAACTCATACTGACTAGAAAAGGTGCTGTGGCATACTGTAAAATTTCACAACGTATCTTTAGTATGAAACTGCAAATCTGGGTGCCTGGGTGGTTCAGATAGTTGAGTGTCTGCCTCTGATTCGGGTCACTGTCTCAGGGTCCCAGGATTGAGTCCTGCATCCGGCTCCTTGCTCCTTGGGGAGCTTGCTTCCCCCTCTGCCTCTCTCTGTCTCTCATGAGTAAATAAAATCTTTAAAAAAAAAAATAAACTGCAAATTTTACAGAATGAATGTGTCACTCACTCTTCAAGACACCAGATGCAAATTGTTTTACAAACTCTTACCAGATTGTCAAGGTTAAGATATAGAGATATGGGGCATCTGGGTGGCTCAGTGGGTTAAAGCCTCTGCCTTCGGCTCAGGTCATGATCCCAGGGTCCTGGGATCGAGCCCCACATCGGGCTCTCTGCTCAGTGGGGAGCCTGCTTCCTCCTCTCTCTCTCTCTGCCTGCCTCTCTGCCTACTTATGATCTGTCTGTCAAATACATAAGTAAATAAAATCTTTAAGATATAGAGATATGGACCATGTTATTTATACTTTTAAAACAAAAGAATAAAATATGCGGAATTTTATTTCAGAAATGCATCTATGTGATAGGACTGTGGATAAGTTTTTTGGTTTTTGGGTTTTTTTGTTTGTTTCTTTTTTTAGTAGGCGTCTTTTATTTTCCAAAATGTCTACAATGAATATATGTGCTTCTTTAAAAAAAAAATTCAAAATTCTCTCCATCAACACTTTTTGAAGCACTCAGGTTTATTATGAGTTACACGTTAGTGACCTCCAAGAATCAATCCTTATTTGTTTTGAAACCATTCATGAATATTTTACAATGACATTAAAAGCTCTAATGGAAAATGAGAGTCATTCTGCAAGCCCATGTTGGTCCTGCTTCTGTATCAGAAGAGTTCATCATTTCTAAAGCCTTCTTGAGAGCACAATCCCACAGCCCAGCTGCCACTGCACTCTAAGTGCAAGCCGTGGGCACAGAACAGCCTAGAGGCCAGCATGTAACAACTCTGACTCAAGTGAGGGCAGGGACCACCCGCCCCCCCGGAAGAGAGACCCTAAAATCTGTGAAGACATTTTCGAAGATTAAGCAAAATCCTAACCTTCCTTCATCACCAGTTTACCAATGGATCTGATGAAACTCATTCAAAGATATTCATGTAAGGGAGCCGGGGTGGCTTAGTTGGTGAAGCAACTGCCTTTGGCTCAGGTCATGATGCTAGAGTCCAAGGATCAAGTCCCGCATGGGGTTCCCTGCTCCGCAGGGAGTCTGCTTCTCTCACTGACCCCTCTCCTTTCATGCTCTCCCTCATTCTCTCTCTCAGATGAATAATAAAATCTTTTTTTAAATTATTTTATTTTTTAAAGATTTTTATTTATTTGATAGACAGAGAGAGATCACAAGTAGGCAGAGAGGCAGGCAGAGAGGGGGGGGAAGCAGGCTCCCCGCCGAGCAGAGAGCCCGATGCGGGGCTCGATCCCAGGACCCTGAGATCATGACCCGAGCTGAAGGCAGAGGCTTAAACCACTAAGCCACCCAGGCGCCCCAGATGAATAATAAAATCTTAAAAAAAAATATATTCATATAAGCAAAAATCACAGTATTTAAAAATAATTTTAAGGAGCCTTAGAACAACCAGTCCCATGCAAAAGGGACTGCCCACATGAAGACCATCTCCAACAATGCGATCTGCAGTGGCTCCTAGGTGGCCAGTTTCTTCAGTAACACTGATGGCACCTAGAGGCCTGCTGGGCTTGGGGTCTCAGTACCAACGCAGCCAACACACCCCATGATACATACAGACAGAGAACAACCCAGGTCCGAAGGCTCAGTGTCCAGGAGTTGTTGAGGACGACAGAGGGTCACTGAGGGCGTGGGTGGCAGCAGAGGGCTTGAGAAGTCTGCCTGGAGGGCACTGGACTCAGGTGGTCTTAGAGGAGAACCAGGAGAGAAAGCCTGTGTGAGGTGGTGCCTGACTTCTGAAATGAGAGCCTTGGCTGGTTTGTGTAGAGGGAGCATCAATAACGTACGATGCTCTCAGGCCCCGGGCTGGGCCCCGTCTTTTTGCTGTCACATTCATGCCCACTCGGGAAGCAGAGGGCGTCTCCGTCATGTGGCCAGAAGAGACATCCAAGGCCCCCAAGCTACTGTTCCACATACCCTGTTCCCCTACACCAGATGTTTAACCTGTGACTGACCAGGGTCCAGTCCCCCCTGAAACCCCCTGGAGGAAAGCATCCCTGCATGGCTTCTCTTCCAGAAACACAGTATGCGACCTCCACAACCAGGGCTGCGAGGGCCTGTGACAAAGCTCACAGCTTCGCTACTTGTTCTCAAAGGGATCTAACTACAGTCACATCTTAATTTTTCTAAGAGGGTGGGGGGATGGGTGAGCCCGGTGATGGGTATCCAGGAGGGCACGGACTGCGGGGAGCACTGGGTGTTGTATGCAAACAAGGAATCACCGAACACCCCACCAGAAACGAATGATGTACTGTATGGTGACTAATGGAGCATAAATTTAAAAAAAAGAATTCAGAAGTCATAAAAAACATTTTTTCCCCCCTAAGGAAAGTGATCCACGAGTTGCTCCTCTCAAGGGAGGCCATCCCCTGAGGAAAGTGGATTTAAAATTTTTCCCTCCTCTCCCCTGAGACAGTAGAGCAATGAGCAATTTTTTTAATTTTTTATTTTATTTTTTTTGGTGGTTCTCAAACCAGTGAGCTAACTGCAATGTCAGTGGACTGGAGCTACAGATTGGAGGCAGAGAATTAGGAGAAATAAGAGAACTACCTGCTTAGAAGAGCTGAGAGCCACCAGGCTGGCAGGGAGTCCTGATCAGGCAGGAGAAATCGTTAGGCAAAGGAGCCCAGGGGCAGAGGCAAATAAATGCCTTATTGTTGAGAAGAAAGGGAGAGAGAGCACAGAAAGGGAAGGCTGCCAAGGACTTGGGGCCGAGAGCAGCAAGAAGAAAGCAGGAGACCAGGGGAGGTGACAGGCACCCGAGGCTCTGCCAGGTGTGCCCCCACGGGCACCCACATTCCCAGCCACTCCCAACTCCGAAGGCTTCGTTTTCATTTCCGATGAAGGACAGGAGGGATTGGGCTGCGGCCGGTCTGGGAAGCTGTCAGCCTGGTCTGGTCCGGGTTTGGCCCATGTTACCAGGCCAACTCGCCCAGGGATCCTGACATATTTTCCAAGCTGGGTTCTGCTGTGTCAATAATTTTGCCATTTTATGATCCTAAAGACATACATAAGTTAGAGCTGAACTCAAGGGACTGCATTTCAGTATCTTTGTTTGGCTTGACTCTCACCTTTAACACCAATGATTATATTTACATAAGTGAGCCTGATCTCTCTCTCTCTCTCTCTCTCTCTCTTACACACACACACACACACACACACACTAGACCCATGGGTCACTTGTATGTACTGGCTAGCCACAGCACACCACAGTCCCGGACAGATTAAAATAGGCTTATTTTTGGACATCCAACGACGCAGAGCACACCAACAGTGTTCCCAATGAAATGCAAAACATTTTCTTGCTCTTTAAAAAAAAAGTTTCGAAAACTTATTATGCGGTGTGATGATAGAATTGCACATGACTTCAGAAAACCACAGGACGGTCAGCATCATTCTTGCCAAAAAAATGCCCACAACATTTTCCTGCAAATGCCACCCTGCCCCAAAAGCTACATTTTCAGACTGTTTCAATTAGTAATGGAGCAAAAAACAGCGCACATGTAGAGGACACAGGAAACGCGATGCCTTCAAACCGTGCACATGTGAAGGCAGTTAACTGTGCGGCTGCATTCCTCTCCCGGCTGCCCTTCTCAAGTCCTTGCTTCCCGGATGAAGCTGAAGCCCCAGGAAGTGGTATCACATCCCTACTGGATTCAAAAGCAAAACCTGCCCCCTTTCCTTCCTCCCCCTGCTTGAACTCTCAGGCAGCTCCGCACCCTAGCATCCTTGACAAGCCACCTTAAGTGACAAGGGCACTGTTTTTCCCATTGAATGAGAAACCAGTCATCCAAGAGGAGCTTTTTGCGAAAGATTAATCTGGGCCGCAACAGTGAACTGCGTATCCTAAGAGGTCAGGAAAACCCGCCTGGAAAACCCTCACAGCCGGGAGGCCCAGAGCCCGACCAGCCCGGGACCTCTGCATCAGTCAACGGCGGGAGGGTCCAAGAGGAGAGGAACCTACTTCAGGGGCCAAACCCCATGGCCCTCAGGCCCTTGCACAAACAGTCAGCGACTTGCAGATTTAAGTACCTTCCTCCAGACCTTGACACACAAATTAGGGGACTACCACTCAGCAGGATCTGTCAGTGGTGTCCCCAGCTCCACAGACAATAAGGATGGTGGCCCTCCTACTAAATTCAACATTTGCTGAGCGCTTCTCCTGTGGGCCACATGATGCGGCGGGCACTGCCCCAAGCATTCTCACTCGATGTCATCTTCATTCCACCCTGTGAAGAACACATGGTTGATCTGCTTGTTTTCAATCGAGATGTAATAGATGGGCCATAAAATCCACCCATTTCAAGTATACACCTCAGTGGGATTTAGTATATTCAAAGCTACACAACCATCACCATAAGGTAATTCTAAGAGGAACATGTTTGTTTGTTTGGGGGGGGCGGGAGAGAGAGACGCTTTACTTGGGCAGCAGCACACCCAGCAATGCCCGACCCAGGGGTCAATTTCACAATTTTTGACTTGAGCCCAAATCAAGAGTCAGATACTATAAACCAACTGCGCCAATCAGGTGCCCCAAGGAACATGGATGCATTTTTAATCTCCTATCCTATTAATGAAATTTTAAAAATGAGGGGCAAGATGTTAAGCAACTGGGTACCCTGGGTGCCTCAGTCGGTTAAGGCTCTGCCTTCGGCTCATGATCATGATCAGGGTCCTGGAATGGAGCCCTACATCGGGCTCTCTGCTCAGCAGGGAGCCTACTTCCCCCCGTCTCTCTGCTTGCCTCTCTGCCTATTTGTGATTTCTCTCTCTGTCAAATAAATAAATAAAATCTTTAAAAAAAAATGTTTTTTTAAATAGCTGTGTCCACTGAAAAGGCCTAGAAACACAAGGTCAGTAATCGTAACCATCCTAGTGCCCAGACTGAGGTCTCTAAGTATTATTTTACACTAACAGGAACAAGAACTTCTAGGAGAAATGACTGATTCCAGGTCTGGGGCAGGGCACACACAAGGTAAGCCTATGCGAAAGCAAGTATAAGGTCGAAGGCCATTGAGGTTTTGTCAGAAGGAGGCAGGAGTCAACCTGAAGGGGCTCCCAATGGCCAACAAGATAATACAAGTAGATGTATTTATACAATATACATAGAAATATACACATAAATACATATTATAATAAACGTATACACCTGAGGACATTGTATACATCTGAGTAACCTTCAAACCTTGATTTCTAAATAATATCATTTTCCAGTGAAGGGAACCAAGGCTCCCTGGAGAATTCCAGGGCTGAGGTAGGAGGATCGAAGATGAGCCTGGAATTCTTGTGTCTGAGGAAGAAGGGAACATGTCTAAAGGGCACTGGAAATGGTTCAGAGGGGCTCCCATTGGCCAAATCTGGGACAATCTGAGCATCAAAATAGGTAACAATTAAATATTAAAGTCTGTGAATAAAACATGAACCCATGAACACATACTGACATAAACAAACAGGGAAGAGGAGAAAACTCTTTCTTACAGTTGAAAATCCAGCTAATTAGAGGTGCCTGGGTGGCTCAGTCGTTAAGCGTCTGCCTTCGGCTCAGGTCATGATCTCAGGGTCCTGGGATCGAGCCCCGCATCAGGCTTCCTGCTCGGCTGGAGGCCTGCTTCTCCCTTTCCCTCTTCCTGCTGCTCTGCCTACTTGTGCTCTTTCTCTGACAAATGAAGAAATAAAATCTTTTTTTTTTTTTTTAATATATTTTATTTATTTATTTGAGAGAGAGACAGTGAGAGAGAGCATGAGTGAGGAGAAGGTCAGAGAGAGAAGCAGACTCCCCATGGAGCTGGGAGCCCGATGCGGGACTCGATCCCGGGAATCCAGGATCATGACCTGAGCCGAAGGCAGTCGTCCAACCAACTGAGCCACCCAGGCGTCCCAGAAATAAAATCTTTAAAAAAAAAAAAAATCCAGCTAATAAGACTGAAGGAAAGACGGATCCATACAATGGTCATTTGCCAGCCATCGTAACAACACAGGATTCAAGCAAGAATCAATGAATATTAAGACTAATGAGTGAAAGCTTGAGGAGTTACAGGATAGTTACATATTCAAAGTATCTTCCCACAAAAATACTTACTAATTATACAGGGGGAGAAAGAGTAACCTGAGAGTGGAGAAGCCTGGCAGCTATCACTTGAACCAAATTAAGATCACCAGTAAGGGAGCAGGTATCTACGTCATCTGCCTCTGACAGGAGGCACTGAAAATAAGGCATCATTATTTCTGCGGCATTCCTGACAACCACAAGATAGCCAGAGTCTAAACATGAGAAAACGTCACACAAACCCAAATTGAGGGACGTGCCACAAAATAACTGGCCGGCATTCCTCCCAAATGTCAATGTCACAAAACACAAAGGCTGAGGAACTATCCCAGACTCAAGGAGATTAAAGAGAAATGACTGAACACAACATGTGATCCAGGATGTTCTTGTACTATGTAGAGTAGGTTGTCGGGTTTTTTTTTTTTTTTAAGAATTTATTTATTTATTTGACAGAGAGAGAGGGAGCACAAGCAGGGGGAGTGGGAGAGGGAGAAGCAGCCTTCCCACTGAGCAGGGAGCTTGATTCGGGGCTTGATCCCGGCACCGTGGGATCATGACCTGAGTTGACGGCAGACACTTTAACGACTGAGCCACCCAGGCGCCTGCGTGTAATAGTTTTGAGGCAACCAGAGAATTATGAATAAGGTCTGCAGTTTAGCTTTAGTATTGTATCAGTGTTAATTTCCTGACTTTGATCATTATGCTGTGGTTTTAAAACAACAGGGTCTTGTCTTTAAGGACAATGAAGTATTTAAGGATAAACCGGTGTCAAGTCCATACTACCAAAGACTTAAAAGACTCAAAAGTCTTAAAATACTACATAAATATACACATACACATGTGTCTGTACACACACAAGGGGAAAAGATACAGCAAATGTGGTAAAAAGTTAACATTTGGAGAATCTAGGAGAGAGTACAGATTACTCTGTACCACTCTCACAACTTTTGTGTAAGTCTGAAATTATTTCAGATTCCAAAGTCTTTTTAAAAGACCACAAAATAATGAAATATATTAAATACACAAAAGCCATAAGTTTTTAATGGACAGTTCAAGGGGAAAATCCCACTGTTCGCCTTTGGGGGTTGCTAAAGCATCAGCTTGTTATTAGGAAAGCGGATAAAGGGGCACCCGGGTGGTTCAGTGGTTAAGTGGCTGCCGTCAGCTCAGGTCAGGATCCCAGGCTGGGACTGAGCCCCGCATCAGGCTCCCTGCTTCTCCCTCTCCCACTCCCCCTGCTTGTGTTCCCTCTCACTGTCTCGCTTGCGCTCTCTGTCAATTTCTTTTTTAAGATTTAATTTGAGAGACAGATCACAAGTAGGCAGAGAGGCAGGCAGAGAGAGGGGAAGCAGGCTCCCCACTGAGCAGAGAGCCCCATGCAGGGCTTAATCCCAGGACCCTGAGATCATGATCAGAGCCAAAGGCAAAGGCTTTGACCCCGAGCCACCCGGGCGTCCCTCTCTCTGTCAATTAAATAAATAAATTAAGTCTTTATTAAAGAAAAAAAAAAAAGCTGATAAAGGCGTTGGCATTCAACCCAACCCCCGCAGTGCCCAAGTCCCGCATTGGCAACCAAAAAAATAATGTCTCCAGATATTATCAGATGTTCCCCAAAGGGCAAAATCTCGCACCTCCATTCAGAACCACGGATCCAGGTCATGATCATCACTGGCTGTTAAGCTACTAAGTAAAAGGCTGATGAGGGTGGTGCCTGGGTGGCTCCCCCAGTGGGTTAAAGCCTCTGCCTTCAGCTCAGAGCTCTCTGCTCAGCGGGGAGCCTGCTTCCTCTTTCTCTCGGTCTGCCTCTCTGCCTACTCATGATCTTTATCTGTCAAATAAATAAATAAAATCTTAAAAAAAAAAAAAAAAAGGCCAATGAGGAATTTTAAGTAGATGGACCAATACACTCATACTGAGCCATCTATCCCGGTCTCACTGAAAGCAAGACCATCAGACACTTTTGCCTTCTGATGTCGATGCAACAGGATGGACACGGCAGCACCGAGAGAGCTTTCTTGCCATCCCCCGAACCCAAGCCTCCAGAATGAACTAGTTTACAGGAATGGCAAGAGTCAGAGAAGCACGTTAACTTTACATCCACGAGACCCTCAGCCAAATTCAAGATGTGGGCAACGCTACACAACACATTACCTCTTCTCATCAACAGACAACCAGCCTAAAAGGAGAGGAGGGCTCCTGCAGACTAGGAGAGCCTAAGAAGCGTCCTGAGCAGAGGCAACGTTTGGATCCTGTTTAGATCCTACTTGAAACAAACCAAAAAGGCACTTCTGAGATCCCTGGAGAAAAAGAAACACGTTCTGGATCTTAAGACATTAAGGAACTGTTAATTATTTAGATGTGACAATACTGTGGCGTGTCATTTAGGGAACACGGTCTTTAACCATTAAAGCTGCATACTAAGTATTTACAGCTGAAATGCTGCTGTATCTGAGACCGGTTTTAACAGGACAGCCAGAAAAAGTTGGGAGGGGGTGGTCACTGGTAAAAGAAGAACATACAATGTTGGTAACTGCTGAAGGTGGGTGAAGGGGATATGGGGGGGGTCATAATACAATTCACTGTACTGGGATGAAGGTTAATTCTTTGTGTCAACTTGAGTGGGCCAAGGGGTGCCCAGATTAAACATGTCCTGGGTAGGTCCGTGAGGGTATCCAGAGGAGAGCAGCATTTGAACCTTAAGTAAACTCGGTAAAGCAGATTGCCCTCCCCAGTGTGGTGAACACCATCCAGTCCACTGAGGGCCTGAACAGAACAAAAGGGGAAGAGGGGAAGAGTTCATCCCTTTCTTCCTGGCCCACGGCTTGCATCCCATCTTCTCCTGCCCTTGGGTTGGAGTTTCCGTCATGGGCTCTGGGCCAAAAGGACTCTGAATTACACCACCAGCTTTCCTGGATCTCCAGCTTGCAGACAGCGGATCATGGGACTTCTCAGCCTCTACAACCATGTGAGCCAATTTCTCACAATAAATCTCCTTTTATATCCTACTGAGTTCTGTTTCTCTAGAGAATGCTGATTAATACAACTAGTAAATGCTTGTAAGTTTCCATAATAAAAACCTTAATTTAAAAAGAATGTGGAGGGCGCCTGGGTGACTCAGTTGGTTAAGTGTCTGTCTTTGGCTCAAGTCATGATCCTGAGGTCCTGGGATTGAGTTCCACATCAGGCTCTCTGCTCAATGGGGAGTCTGCTTCTCCCTCTACTTGTGACCTCTCACCCTCTCTCTCTCAAATAAATAGAATCTTTTAAAAAGATGTTTAAGGACTTATATCCAGAATATACAAAGAACTCTCCAATCTTTACAGTAAGAAACAATCCAATTTAAAAAAGCGGGTAGAAGAGGGGTCCGTGGGTGGCTCAGTCAGTTGGGCATCTTCCCTTGGCTCAGGCCATGATCCTGGAGTCCTGGGATAGAGTCTTGAATTGGCAGGGGGGGGGGGGGGTCTCTGCTCAGCAGGGAGTCTGTTTCTCCTCTCCCTCTGCCCCTTCCCTCAGCTCATGTTCTCTCTCTCTCTCCCTCTGTTTCCCTCTGTTGCACTCAAATAAATAAAATCTTTAAAAAAAAAAAAAAAGTGGGTAGATTACCTCATGAAAGAAGATACATACACAGATGGCAGATACAGAAAAGACCCTTACCACCATTAGTCACTAGGGAAATGCAAATTGAGATCACAATGACATACCATTTCATACTCACCAGAGTGGCTACAATTTAGAAAATAACAATTAAAAAATAAATAACAATTCTCACAGATAACAACAATGCAAAGCCACTAGGACTCCCATACACTACTGGTGAGAAAGCAAGATGGCATAAAGCCACTCTACAAATGGTCTGGCAGTTTCTTATAAAGCCAAACATACACTTAATGCCATACGACCAGTAATCCCACTCCTAGGTGTCTGCCCTAGAGAAAGGAAAATTATGATCACGCTAATACCTACACGTAAGGTTTACGACAGCTCTACTTATCATCACCAAAAACTGGAAACAATCTACGTGGCCTTCAAGAATGGATAAACAAATAGTGGTATGCCCATAATACCACTTAGCCCCCCCCCAAAAAAAAGGATCAAACTATTGATACACAGAGGAACACGGAAGAATATTTCAAGTACATCATGCTAAGTGAAAAAAGCCAGACTCAAAGGCTATAAGACTGTGAGTCTGCTTACGTGACATCCTGGAAAAGGCTAAACTGTAGGGATAGAAACAAGACATACTGGTTGCCAAGGGCTGGGTGGAAGAAGAGGGAATTTAACAAGAACATGGAGGAACAAGACAATTCTGATGCAACTATTCTTTACTTTGACTGCAGGGGTGGACAGAGGGCTATATATTTATCAAAACTCACAGATCGGTATACACTTTAAAAAGTGAAATTTATTGTATTCAAATGAAAAATACTGAAAAACACATCCTGTGTCAACTTAAAAATTTTTTTAATAAAAATGAGAAACAAGGGGTGCCTGGGTGGCTCAGTGGGTTAAAGCCTCTGCCTTCGGCTCAGGTCATGATCTCAGGGTCCTGGGATCGAGCCCCACATCTGGCTCTCTGCTCAGCAGTGAGCCTGCTTCCCCCTCTCTCTGCCTGCCTCTCTGTCTACTTGTGATCTCTCTCTCTCTGTCAAATAAATAAATAAAATCTTAAAAAAAAAAAAAAGGCTGTGAAGTCTGTTGATAAAAGAAGCATGTTATCATCCCGTTATAAAGCAGTCTGCAGGTTGTGTGTGTGTGTGTGTGTGTGTGTGTGTATGTGTGTGTCCACACACCCATGCATACGCACAGAGACACAAGCATTATGCACGTGATTAGTGCTCGTCTCTGATTAGTAAGATTCCAGGAAATTCGCTTGTTTTCTTTTAAGGTACTGGTATTTTCTGATTTTTTTTCCCCTAAAAATAAGTTTGTGGTACCTTTATGATTTCTTTAAAGAGTAATCTTGAAACAAACAGATAAAATGATAAACACCAGCTTCTCTGGGAAGCTTTTCCTGATTTCTCCACAGGTAGCCCTTTCTCCCTTCAGGCTTCCCTTCGATGTCTTCCAAGCAGGCTGCCCTCAGTCTCATTTTCTCCGTGGCCCTTTAGGCTCTCCTGCTGACTGAGCTCAAGGAGGAAATGCCTCCGACATACCTTGCTCCCGTGATCACTCAGTTACTGCGAGGCGGTGCCTGTCTCAGGAATCGTGTTTCTCTGGTCCCTGCTCCATCCCCCCTTAAGGGGCATTCAATAACCAGCTGGTTAATGACTGACCGGCCAACGACCAATGAACAGGCATCGAATAAATGACCATTAAGCCATACCCACAGGGTAACCAGACACTGTCCAAAGGGAGATAATTAATGTTTCGGGTCAACCTAGAACACAAGCTCAGGTGAAAGGCTTTTGGGATGACCCCTGGCCAGGTAAGCTTCTAGAAGTTATTTGGCAGAAAACATGCAAGGCTGGCTTATCACTTGCCTTATCTGTGGATCAGAGACCCGGGACTGTCAATTCATAAGATAATAAGCTTTAAAATTACCCCAAAGGGATAGAGGGCCAGGCTAGTGCCTTCTGACACACACTCAAGGGTCAAAGATTCAGCTACGGGAATAAGGAAGAGGCCAGATGTGGTAATAGTGTCAAGTGAAAACGAATTTAGGTGATTTTAGGTGACATCAGTCACACTGAAGCTAAAAGTCAGTAAAGGATGAGATAGAAGACTTAAACTTTGATGGCAGGGTTGAACTGAAGGGTCATTAATCTTTTCTCATCTTGGACATTCCATTTTCACACCTACAGGATGAAGTCTGTCTGTTAGTTTGAAAAGATATGAAGACCCAACTCATTTCGATGTACATTTTTGCGGGGCGCCTAGGATGGCTCAGTCGGTTAAGCATCCAACTCTTGATCTCAGCTCAGGTCTTGATCTCAGTGCTGTGAGTTCAAGTCCCACACTAAGCTCCATGCTGGGTGTGGAGCTTACTTTATTTTTTTTTTTTTTTAAGATTTTATTTATTTATCAGAGAGAGAGAGGGAGAGCGAGACAGAATGGCAGGCAGAGGCAGAGGGAGAAGCAGGCTCCCTGCTGAGCAAGGAGCCCGATGTGGGACTCGATCCCAGGACGCTGGGATCATGACCTGAGCCAAAGGCAGCTGCTTAACCAACTGAGCCACCCTGGCATCCCTTACTTTATTTTTTTAAAAAAGATTTTATTTACTTATTTGAGAGCGAGAGAGTGAGCATGAGTGTGGGGAGGGGCAAAAGGAGAAGGAGAAGCAGACTCCCCACCGAGCAAGTGGCCGATGTGGGGCTCGATCCCAGGACTCCTGAGATCATGATCTGAGCCGAAGGCAGATGCTTAACCAACTGAGCCACTAGGTGCCCCTGGAGCTTACTTTAAAAAAAAAAAAAAAAAAAAGTGTATTTTTGTGATTCCCTGCACATGCCAGGAAGATCCAGAGCAGTATTTTAAATATTTCCTTACTTCTAAAACAAAAATAAATAGAAAAAGAAAAACACCACAGCACTACAATTTCTCTCTAGCCTCAGCAGACTAAGGTCCCTGCAGCCTACAAGCCAAAAGCCTATTTGCTATAGAAAATGTAGACACCTGGGTGGCTCAGCTGGTTAAGCATCTGACTTCTGGTTTTGGCTCAGGTCACAATCTCAAGGTCATGAGACCAAGTCATGGGGAGTCAGCTTGAGATACTCTCTCCCTCTACTCTTCATCCCTGCTCACATGCATATCTATCCCCCTCTAAAATAAATAAATAAATCCTAAAAAAAGAAAGAAAGAAAAACAAATTAAAAAGCTTCCAAATATCACAATTTGGGAATTCCTGTTCCAGCTAATGGATTAAGTACAGTGCACCCCGTCTCTCCAACTGAATGCAGCTGTAAAATCTGGAAACAGTGCACGGAGCAGCTCCTTCAGGACACTTAAAACTAAACAGTAGTAGGCAGATGAGGGAAGCAGACCAGAATTCAGAGTTCACTGAACCAGCAGCCAGTTTCCTATTTTTCCTCTCAGTATTGCCCAACTTGGACTCAAGGCAACCTCAAACTCAGAAAAGGGAACCAGGTATGGAGAGAGAGAGCTCTAGGCCAATCCCGCCAGTTCTGGCTAGAGAAGTGGTCGAGGGCATTCTATTTAATACTATAAATATTGGTGGGAAATCCTGTTTTTAATTTTCCTTAAAAAAAATTTTTTTTTACTTCACTCTCCTATTCCAGACCCCAGGCGAGCGTGAAGCGGCAGAAGCAGCTGCAGCAGCAGAAGCCCGCAGACGCCCTAAATTTTGACGAAGGAGACTCTTCCCATATGATCTAAGGAAGCAGAATTCCAAGAGGGAGTCCGACTTCCTTTCCCTGTCCCAGTCCTCCTACTGCTTGCTACTGGGCATGGGCACAGCCATGAAAACAGGACAATAGCAACTAACATGCCAGCTTCTGGACACATGTCTAAAGAAGGGGGTGAAAAGGGGAACTGGAACTAGCAGAAAGGGAAAGCGATCCATCAGTCGCTCATAAACTTGGGGGCTCACTCCAAACTGGACATGTGTAGACCTGACCTTAAGCAGCACAGTGAAGACTTTCAGAACCGAACTATGGGACAGGTCACCGCACAGCTCTGAGACTGACCCCTGGACAGCACACATAAGGGGACCATCCAAATAGCATCACAAAGGCTCTGAAACAGAACTGACATAGAATCCTCAACCCCACAGAAGGCTGGCTTGCCACCCAAATCCAAGCAGGCTGATGGCCTTCTAAAGCAAACAAAACAAAGATCAACATTCTTCACAGGATTTAAACAAGACCAGAGTCTCAAAACATAATAATCAAATGTCCATGATATAATCCAAAATTACTTGGCATACAAAGAACCAGGAAAATCTCAAATCACATGAAAAAAGGGAATCAACAGATGCCAATGCTGAAATGACACAGTGCTGGAATTATCAGGTTACAAAGCAGCTGTAGTAAAAATAATCCAAGGAAAAAGGACGGGTGAGTACATCTGAAACAAAAAAAGAAAGAAAGTCTCAGCAAAGAAACTGAGATATAAAGAACCAAGGGCACTGGGGTGGCTCAGTCAGTTAAGCATCCAACTCTTGGCTTCAGTTCAGGTTGTGATCTCATGGGTCATAATATCCAGCCTGGTGTCAGGCCCCACGCTCAACCAGGAAAGACTCTGCTTGAAGATTGTCTTGATCCTCTGTCATTTCCCACACTCATGCTTATGTGTGCAGGCTAATAAATAAATAAAATCTTAAAAAAAGAAGAAGAAGAAGAAGAAGAAGAAGCAAGTGCAAATTTATAGAACAATATCCAAAATTAAAAAAACTCAATGGATGGGCTAAAAAGCAGAATGGAGCTGATCAAGTAAAATAACTTGCAGAGAACCTCAGGGATCTATGGCATAATACCAAAAGGTCTACTTATTTCTGTCACTGGCATCCCAAAAGGAGAGGAGAAAAAAAAAGAAAAAAAAAAACATGAAAAAGAAAGAAGCATTTGGAGAAATAATGCCAGACAAATCCCCATATTTGACAAAAGACATAAATTTAAAGATTCAAGAAGCTCAGCAAATCCTAAACAAAAAATAAAAGAAGTCTGTGCCTGGATGCATCATAAACCAAACTGCTGAAAACTATGGAAAAAAGTCCTAAAATCAGCCAGAGAAAAAAGATGCATTCTACGTAGTCAAACAATGATTTGAATGATGCAAATTTATCATCAGAAACCATGGGGGCCAGAAAGAAAAGGAATAGCATTTTTAAAGTACTGAGAAGTTCTATATCCAGCAAAACTATCCTTCAGGTTTAAAGGTGAAATAAAGACATTCTTAGGGGCGCCTGGGTGACTTAGTCATTAAGCATCTGCCTTCGGCTCAGGCCATGAGCCCAGGGTCCTGGGATCGAGCCCCATCATCACATCAGCCTCCCTGCTCAGTGGGGAATCTGCTTCTCCCTCTCCCACTCGCCCCGGCTTATGCTCCCTCTCTCATTATCTCTCTGTCAAATAAAAATTAGAACTCTTAAAAAAAAAAAAAAAAAAAAGACATTCTTAGAAAAAGAATTAAGAGAATTCATAGCCAGCAGACCTGCTCTAAATGAAATGCTAAAATTTCAAATCATCAGACAGAATGGATCCCAGAGGAAAACCTGGAATGTCCGGAATGAAAGCAGAGCAACAGAAATGGTAAAAACCTGGGTAAATACAATGGACAATTTTCTCCTCTCAAGTTCTTTAAAATACGTATGATGTTTGAGAGCAAAATTTCTAACACTGTTTGATGGGATTTCAGGGTCTATGACAACTAAAATGAGGGAAGGGAGTCAAGAGGCAAATGAACCCATGTTATGGTAAGGTTTCTGTACTTTACCTAAAGTAGTAAAATAGTAATTATAATTAGACTGTGAAATGCTATAAAGTAATTCTTAAGGCAAACACTTTACAAAACTACTGAAAGACATACACGGTCAAAACCCAGCATATCAAATATAATGGGATACTAGCAAATATCCAAATAATCCAAAAGAGGAGAGGAAAGGGAAAACCAAGGAACCAAGAACAAAGGGAACACACAGAAAATAAATTTTAAAATGGTAGGCCTGAATCAAAACATATTAATAACACTAAATGTAAGTAGTCTACACACATACCAATTAAAGATGGACACTGTCAGATGGACTAAAAAACAGGATCCAACTACATGCCGTCTTTAAGAAACTCACTTCAAATATAATGATGTAAGTAGGTTAGAAGGGAAATGATAAAAAAACATACACCATACAAACACCAATAAGAGAAGTTGGAATAGTATATTAATACCAAAGGACACTCAGAGCATAGAAAATTACCAGGGATAAAATGAGAAATTATATAAAAAATACAAGCTTCAATTCACTAAAAAGGGGTAATAATCCTAAATATGTATACAATAAAAGAGCTTCAAAATACATGAAGCAAACACTGATCCAAATGAGAGAAGAAATAACAAATACAGTTGAAGACTTCAGCATTCCTTGTTCCATAACTGACAGAAGTAGCAGACAAAATAATCAGCAAGAATATAGAAGAAAGATGGATCAGAGTGAAACAGAAGACCTAAAACAATAAAACTCTTAGAAGAAAGCACAGGTGAAAAGCTTCATGACATTGGATTTAGCAATGATTTCTAGCATATAACAACAAAAGCACAGGAAACAAAAGTAAAAACAGATAAATTGAACTACAGCAAAATTTTAAACTTCCGTACATCAGAGGACATAATTTACAGAGTAAAGAGACAACCTAGAAAATGGGAGAAAATATCTGCAAATTGTGTCTCTGATAAGGGGTTAATATCCAGAATATATAAAGAATCCCCATAACTCAACAATAACAACCAACCAGATTAAAAAATGGGCCAAGGACTTAAACAGACATATTTCTCCAAAGATATACAAATGGCCACCAAGTACATGAAAAGATATTTAACATCACTAATCATTAAAGAAATATAAATCAAAACCACAGTAAGGTATCATCTCCTATCCATCAGGATGACTACTATCCAACAAAAAAAAATACAGAAAAAAAATACAGACCCCAAGTCTTGGGGCGCCTGGAGGGCTCAGTCCCTTAAGCAGCCGTCTCTTGATTTCAGCTCAGTTCATATCTCAGGGTCCTAGGACTGAGTCCCACTTTGGGCTCCATGCTCGGGGGGGCGGGGGTGTCTGCTTGAGGACTCTCTCTCTTTCTCTCTCTCAAATAAAAAAATATATATATCTTAAAAAGAAGAAGAAGAAGTGATGAGTGTTGGTGAGAATGTGGAGAAATGGAACTCCTGAGCACTGCTGAGAACACAAAACCATGTAGCCACTATGGAAAAAAGTATGGTGGCTCCTCAGAAATTTTTACATAGAATTACTGCATGACCCAGCAATTCCAATGTTGTGAATATATCCAAAAAAATTAAAAGCAGGGTCTGAAAAAGTTATCTGCATACCCATGTTCCTCACAGCATTATTCACAATACCCAAAAGATGGAAGCAACCCAAAGGCCCACTGACAGATGAACAGATAAATAAAATGTGATATATGCATACAATGGACTAATATTTAGCCATAAAAAGGAAGGAAATTCTGAGATATGCTACAATATGGATGAACACTGAAGGCATTATGCCAAGTGAAATAAGCCAGCCACAAAAAAATAAATATTACATGATTCCAACAGAAAGCAGAATGGCAGTTGCCAGAACCTAAGAGAGAGGGAAACAGGCAAATGTTTACTGGGTGTAGAGTTTCAGTTTTGCAAGACAAATAAGTGTTAGCGATTGCTTGTACAATCATGTGAATGTACTTAACACTACTGGACTGCACTTTTAAAAATGGTTTTAACAGTAACTTTTATGGTATGTATATTCTATCACAATTTTTAAAATATACAGAGAATTACTGAAAAATACCACCAACCACCTGAATCTAACAAATTCCAGAGTATGTCACCTGTCAAGAGGAGAGGACACAAACTTCACAGGCACACTTAGAACATCATGACCAACTGTTTCCTGGATCAGAAAACATACCTTACTGCATTTGAAAGCATCAAAACTGCATAAAGTATGCAACTATAACTCAACTTTAAAAAACAAAATTGCAGGGGCGCCTGGGTGGCTCAGTGGGTTAAGCCGCTGCCTTCGGCTCAGGTCATGATCTCAGGGTCCTGGGATCGAGCCCCACATCAGGCTCTTTGCTCAGCAGGGAGCCTGCTTCCTCCTCTCTCTCTCTCTCTGCCTGCCTCTCTGTCTACTTGTGATCTCTCTCTGTCAAATAAATAAATAAAATCTTTAAAAAAAAAAAAAATAATAAAATAAAATAAAAAATAAAAAAAATAAAAAACAAAATTGCATCAAGTATGTTCTCTGACTGTAACAGAACTAAACTAGAAATTAATAATGCAACAAAAACTGGAAAAATCTCCAAACACTCGGTAATTAAACAACATATTCTTTTTTTTTAAAGATTTTTATTTATTTGACAGAGGGAGAGAGATATCACAAGCAGGCAGAGAGACGGGGGAGGGGGGAGCAGGCTCCCCACCGAGCAGAGAGCCCAATGTGGGACTCAATCCCAGGACCCTGAGATCATGACCTGCACCAAAGGCAGAGGCTTAACCCACTGAGCCACCCAGACATCCCTAAACAACATATTCTTGAATAACTGATGTGTCACAGAGGAAGTCTCAGGAGAAATTAGAAAATATTTTGAACTGGATGAAAATGACAGTACAGCGTATCAAAAACTTGTGAGATGCTTATCTTAGAAAGAACAGAGCTCTCAAATCAACAATCTAAATTTCCACCTTAAGAATCACACCTTAAGAAACTTTTCCTAGAGCAAAGAAATCGTAAGGTGAATAGGAGAAAGGAAATACTAAAGAGTTAAAAATCACTAAAATGAAAAACAGGGAAATACCACTGAAACAAAAAGAACTGGTTTAGTTCATTAGCCAGATGGTTACAGGAAGGAAAATGAGGACAACATCTACCAACTACCATGAATTAAAAAAGAAGATATACCTCTGAACCCCCACAAACACTAAATGAGTAATACAGAAATACAACAAACAAATCAATACACAAAGTCTGACAGTGACAGGGAACCAATTTTAGGATAGCCACAAACTACCAAACCTCACCCAGGAAGTAAAAGAGAACTTAAATAGTCTAATATCTATCAAATAAATTGGATTAGTAGTTTAAAAATCTTCTAAAAAATGAAACTCCAGGCCCAGATGATTTCACCGTCAAATTCTACCAAACGTCAAAAACAGAATGCGACCTCTACAAAAATCTCTCCCAGCAAATAGAAGAGGAAGGAATACTTCCCACCTCATTTTATAAGGCCGGCATTACCTTGATAACAGTCAAAGACAGTTCAAGGAAAGATAACTAGACCTCTATTCCTCATGAACAGAGACACAAAAATCCTTAGCAAAATACTAGGAAATCAAATCCAGCAATTTGTAAAAAGAATAGTACATCACAACCAATTGTGACTTAATCCAAGAATAAACGACTGGTACAATTTTCAAAAATCAACAGATGTAATCCATCATATTAACAGCTTAAATAACAAAAAACACATGATTATGTCAATGGCTGCAGAAAAAACATTTCACATAATTCAACATTCATTCATGAGAAACGCTGCCAGCAAACCAGGAAGAAAAGGGAACTTCCTCAACCCAAAAAAAGGGCATCTACTCAAAATCTACAGTTAACATGCTTAGTGGTGAAAATGAATGCTTTCTCCCTAAGGGGACCGAAGCAACAATCTCTACTCTCACCACGCATACTCAACATTGTACTGGTATTGCTAGCCAGTGCAGGAAAAATAAATAGAAGGCATACAGACTGGAAAGAAAGAACAACTGTCCCTATGTGCAGATGGCATGACTGTCTATGCAGACCATCCCATGGGAATCTCTCAAGACGTTCCTACAACTGAGTGAGCTAGCCCAGTTGTAAGGTCCAAGGTCAACACACAAAAGTCAATCATATTTATGTATCCTAGCAATTTATCACCAGAAACCAAGATTAAAACAACAGCAACAAAAATCTGTATCAGTTACAAGAGCTGAAAAGAATGAAGCACTTACGTAGGAATCTAACAGATTGTATGCAGGATCCACATACTGAAAACTATGAAACTACGAAGAAAGCAATCAAAGGTGACCTAAATAAGTGGACAGACAGACTGCATCCATGGACTGGAAGGTTCGAAATAGTGACAATGCCCATTCTCCACAAATTCATCTGTACATTTAACACAATCCCAAAATCCCAGCAATATTTTTTTAATAGATAGAAACAAGTTGATTATAAAATTTATATAGAATATAAATAGTGACAACGATTTTGAAAAAGAACTAAGGCAGAGGATCCACACACTACCTGATGTAAGAATTACTATAGGGATGCCTGCATGGCTCAGTCACTTAAGCGTCTGCTTTCAGCTCAGGTTGCGATCCTGAGGTCCTGGGATGGAGTCCCAGGATCACATCAGGCTCCCTGCTCAGAGGGGAATCTGCTTCTCCCTCTCCCGCGGCCCCTCCCCCAAACCTGCGTTCACTCTAGTGCTCTGGCGCTCTCGTTCTCTCGCTCTCAAATAAATAAAATCTCTAAAAAAAAAAAAAAAGAAAAGAAAAGAAAAAGAATTACTACAAAGCTACAGTAAACAAGACACCGTAATATTGATGCAAGGACACCCACACAGATCAAGAGCCAAGAGCCAAGAGCCCAGAAACAAAACAGAGCCAAGTGATTTTTGACAAAGGTGGGAAGGCAGTTCAAGGACACAGAACAGCCCTTTCAACAGACAGTATTTGAACAGCTTTATACCAATAGGCACATAGATGAACATCAATCTACATTTTTCACCTGGCATAAAAACTAACTCAAAAGGGATTATAGATCTAAATGTAAAACATGAAACTATTTCTTAGAAGAAAACAATGGGAAAAATATTCATGACCTAAAATTAATTCTTA
Organism: Mustela lutreola; assembly: GCF_030435805.1. Taxonomy (NCBI): domain Eukaryota; kingdom Metazoa; phylum Chordata; class Mammalia; order Carnivora; family Mustelidae; genus Mustela; species Mustela lutreola. The sequence goes on along the minus strand of NC_081305.1, from coordinate 18,777,927 downwards.
GATAGGACACCTGAAGCACAGTCCATGAGAAACAACGGACAAACCAAGTCTCATCAAAACTAAAAACTTGTTCTGCAAAAGGCACTGTTAAGAGAATGAGAAGAAAACAATGAGTTAAAATATTTACAAGTCATGTATCTAACAAAGGTCTTCTATCTAAAGTATATAAAGAATTCTCAAAATTCAACAGAAAATACATTGTCAGGACACCTGGGCAGTGGTTAAGCATCAGTGAGTTAAGCGTCTGCCTTCAGCTCAGGTCATGATCCCAGCGTCCCGAGATCGCACCCCTGCATCGGGCTCCCTGCTTGGCAGAAGCCTGCTTCTCCCTCTCCCTCTGCTGCTTCCCCTGCTTGTGCTCTCTCTCTCTCTGTCAAATAAGTGAATAAAATCTTAAAAAAAAGAAAAGAAAAGAAAGAAAGAAAGAAAAGAAAGCGTCCAGTTAAAAATGGGCATTAAGACCTGAACAGATTTTGGGCGCCAGGGTGGCTCAGTGGGTTAAGCCGCTGCCTTCAGCTCAGGTCATGATCTCAGGGTCCTGGGATCGAGTCCCGCATCGGGCTCTCTGCTCAGCAGGGAGCCTGCTTCCTCCTCTCTCTCTCTGCCTGCCTCTCTGCCTACTTGTAATCTCTCTCTGTCAAATAAATAAATAAAATCTTAAAAAAAAAAAAAAAGACCTGAACAGATTTTTCACCGAAAAGAATATACAGACCACAAAAAAACCCAAGATGCTTGACATCATTAGCCATTTAGGGAAATGTAAATTAAAACCACCATAAGAGGTCACAACACACCTATCACACTGGCTTAAAAGAAAAAGGGGGGAGGTGCTGGCCAGAATACAGAATACCAAGTGCTGGCCAGAATACAGAGCAACTGGAACACTCCTCATCGCCCAGAGAGGGCAAAATAATAGTTACTCGGGATAACCCCATGGTTGTTTCTTAGACAGTTAAACACACACTTAATTTAAGATCAGCAATTCCACTCCCAAGTACCAACCCCAGTGAAATAAAAACCTATGTGCACACAAAAACCATCTATGAATGTTTACAGCAGCTCCATTCATAAAACTGACAACTCAAATGTCCTTCAACACATAAATGAATAAAGAAACTGTGGTAACATACCTACAATGGAAAACTGTTCACGGAATGAACTATAATTCAAACACAAGATGAGGGGCGCCTGGGTGGCTCAATCATTAAGCATCTGCCTTTGGCTCAGGTCATGATCCCAGGGTCCTGGAATCGAGTCCCGGATCGGGCATCTTGCTCAGCAGGGAGCCTGCTTCTCCCTCTGCCTGCCACTCCCCTGCTTGTGTTCTCTCTCTCTCTCTTTCTCTCTCAAATAAATAAATAAAAATAATAACAAACACGACATGAACACATCTCGAGTGTATTACCCTGAGTGACAGTTTCAAAAGGTGGCATACTTGGTGATTTCACTTCTATGACATTTTGGAAAAGACGAAAGTACAGTGATGCGGGACAGATGAATGGCTGTGGAGGGCTGGGTGTGACTGCAAAGAGCATGAAACTTTTGTGGGCTGGTGACACCGCTATGCCCTAATTACAGTAGTTGTTAGGTCAATGTATATATCTGTTTTTTAAAAAATCACAGAACTGTACACCAAGAAGTTCATTTCAGTGTATTTTAATTGAAAAAACAGAACACGTGGAGACCACCAAAATCCTTGGCACGTGCCCAGACCTCCAGAGCTCAACTTCTGTCAGTTTTCTTATGCGCTAAGAAAATGGTGTGTGCTCCCTAATTAAATATTTTCTTGCTGATTTAGCTCAAAACCATAATATGACAAATTCTAAATTAGCCTTTAAATGCTGTTCTTCCAGATTCAAATACAGAGTAAAAGCCTTCAATCTTGCCATTCAGTCATTAAATGAAACAAAAATAATTTTAAGAAAGAAACAGATTAGACCACCTGGGTGGCTCAGTCAGTTAAGTACCTGCCTTTGGCTGGGGTCATGGTCCCAGGGTCCTGGGATCAAGTCCCATGTTGGGGTTCCTTCTCAGCAAGGGGGTCTGCTTCTCCCTCTTCCTCTGTCCTCCACCCCTGGCCCCAATCTCTCTCAAATAAATAAAGAAAATCTTTTTTTTTTTTTTTTTTAATTAAGGGGTTTCTAGGTGGCTCAGTCAGTTACGTGCCTGCCTTTGTCTCAGGTCATAATCCTAGGGTCCTGGAATCAAGACCTGCATCGGGCTCCCTACTCAGTGTGGAGTCTGCCTCTCCCTCTCCCTCTGCAGCCCCATTCAAATAAATAAACAAGGGGCTATAGCTCAGTGGTAGAGCATTTGACTGCAAATAAATAAACAAAACACCTTTCTAAAAAATCCATTAAAAAAAAGAATGAAACAGATCAATTTCCAAAATGGCAACCAAAAAGCAAGCCAGAGTCTACTGGACAGGTCCGAGCAGAGACAGTCTAAAGCATAAGGAAGCACGCTCAGATGCTAGCTTTCGGGACACAGTGTTCAATGTTCATAGTTTAAATATTCAAGCAGGGTATTTTTTGGAATTATAAATATATCCAAAAGCAAGTTACAGAACTGCATGTATAGTATCCCATTTCTACAATATATACCTGCTAATGGAAATTCTTTATAACTGACTGAATAGAATACTGGTGATTTTTACTTCTTTTGCTCATTTTTCTGTATCTGATCTTCTGAAATTTTATTTATGTGTTTTTTAAAAAGATTGCATATATTTGAGAAAGAGAGCACAAGCAGGGGAGGGGGAGCAGAGGGCAAAGGAGAAGTAAACTCCTTGCTGAGCAGGGAGCCCAACGTGGGGCGCGATCCCAGGACCCCTGATTCATGACCTGAGCCAAAGGCAGATGCTTAATGGACTGAGCCACTCAGACGCCCCTGATCTTTTTTTTTAAAAAACAACAAATACGGGGACACCTGGGTGGCTCAGTTGATTAAGCAGCTCAGCTCAGGTCATGATCCCAGCATCCTGGGATCCAGTCCCACATCGGGCTCCTTGCTCCGCAGGGAGCCTGCTTCTCCCTCTGGCTCTGCCTTCCACTCTGTCTGCCTGTGCTCGCTCTCATTTGCTCTCTGACAAATAAATAAATAAAATCTTTAAAAAAAAAAAATGAATAAAATTTAAAAATAAAACAACAAATACAAAATACCTTTAAAATAAGAAAATAAGTTTTTTCCACTTTGGAAAACAGAAATCAAGTTTAAAATGTGGTATTTAGGGGCACCTGGGTGGCTCAGTGGTTTAGGCCTCTGCCTTCGGCTCAGTTCATGATCTCAGGGTCCTGGGATCGAGCCCCGCATCGGGCTCTCTGCTCAGCGGGGGAGCCTGCTTCCCCCTCTCTCTCTGCCTGCCTCTCTGCCTACTTGTGATCTCTCTCTGTCAAATAAATAAATAAAAATCTTTTTTTAAAAATGTGGTATTTATATTACAGATCTATTTACATATGACTTAACACTGTGTGCTTCTTGACATAAAGGAGCTTTGTAAGCCACACATAGTACCAGATCCCAAAAGACACTTTATCAGATGGGTGGCTGGAGAATGAAGAACAGAAATATAGAAGGCTTCTCAAGGAGCACCTGGGTGGCTCAGTCATTGGGCACGGGGTGGCCCAGTCATTAAGCATCTGCCTTCAGCTCAGGTCATGATTATGTCAACGGCTGCAGAAAAAACATTTCACATAATTCAACATTTCCAGTTTCCACTCCCCTTGCTTGTGTTCCCTCTCTGGCTGTCTCTTTCTTTGACAAATAAATAAATAAAATATTTAAGAAAAAAAAAAAAAAAAGAAGCAGCCTTTGCAAGAGAAATGCCTTCTCTGGTGTTTGTATATGAAGAAGGGGGAAGAAATCAGGCCAGTGATAATGGTGTTCAGATGGAGGGAGGCCCATGAGTGATGGTGAGCAAGCAGAATGGATCCTGACATGGGAAAAAGGCAGGGGAGTGGACCCAGGGGGAGATCACGCAATTTGGAAGAGGTATGAAGGAAGGAGAGTTGAAGGACGGCGTGTGACGGAGAGTTAACAGTAGTCTCATAGGAAAAGAGCTGTCCCTGCTCACTGATACCTTCCCTAATCCATCCCTCTCCCCTCCCCTAGGAGAAGTGATCCCAGGCTGCTCCTTGCACAGGGGTGTCACGCTCAGGATCCTGAATACACGATAGGGGTGGACGCCTGACCCTTGGGCAGCCAGTCCACAGGCTGGCCAGGCACCTCTAATCTGGCCTGGCTGGGAAAACGCCACCCAAATAAAGTCAGTGGGAATCAGGCCAATCAGACCTGTAATTCAGCCTGTAATTCAGTCAGCTGGTGGCCAAGAGAGCAGACAGACCTGGGATGAACATTTTCCACAGCCTATCAGACTTGGGGCACCTGGCTGGCTCAGTCACTGAAGCACACGACTCTTGATCTCACGGTCATGAGTTCAAGCCCCATGGTGGGTATAGAGTTTAAAGAATAAATACCATAAAATAAATAACCTCTCAGAATATACTTCTAATATGTACAGCTATAGCTTTATCAGAAAACAACACGACTGCACTTTCCTAAGCGTTCTTTCATGTTTCTTCTGACCTTTAAGAGCTATTCTTGGGGTGAGGCAATCATTTCCAGAAAACACTGAGGTGTCACCCTGCAGAGTCGAGTGTTGTCCCGCACTCATAGGCTGCTGTTGAACAGCGAAATGCGTTTGTTCCATAGGGCCTCTCACTCTGGCATTCCTTACAGCCCAAAATGGTGTTTCCCTCTGCGAGCGAGCGAGGCAACAAGGGTTTTCACAGACTCTTCCTTGCAGTCTCCTTACTTTAAAACAGTGTTTTCTTCAGCCAATTTTCTCTTCTTGGAAGCAACCAGAGCATTCACTTTTATTAGGAAAACTACCTTCCCTCACCGGGTGTTCCACTTCCTCTCAGGTCCTGGACCAGACCTGCTCCCGGGATTCTTGCTGGTCCTTGGCTCTGTGGGACAGACACAGCGCCAGATGCCGCCCTCCACAGTGGGGGTCATGGCCCCTGGCCCCCGCCAAGTGTTTGCCCCCAAGTCCTCAGGCCAAGTTAGTCCATGCTCATAAGCTCCTGCCAGATACAAGTCCAAGGGACAGATTATCCATCCCCAAACAGCCCCCAGTGGCAGGGGATGAAGCACTTGGCAGTCTCAGGTTAGAATGGGACCGGCATGAATCTGGGCAGAGCCCAGTCCTCTTTCAGATGTGGTTAGTCCACAGTCCATTCTACGAAGAGAGGACACGGGCCCTCTGTAGCCTAGGAGCCATGGGAGGCCCTTGACTGGGCAGCGAGAAAGAAACGCTTAGTCCCATACACTCCGCTCAAGTTAAACTCCCAAGATTCGTGAGGCCCTACGGCTTGGCCCTCCCAGGGCTCCCCCCAAGGCCTGGCTTACCTGTCCCGCAGCAAACCCCAAAGAACTAAGAGCTGACCAAGGCCGCAGGGATGGGCTCAGCCTCGGGAGCAGCCCACCCAGCTGGTCACATAGGCAGCCCAGTGCACACACCCCAATGGGGGGAAAGTCCCATCCAGTTATCCCCACCAACCCCCATGACCCATCACACACCATCAAGTGTCTGACAGATGCTCTGAGCGGGACTGAAAGCTCTTAATTTCAACGACATCGGAGCTCTTGTCCAAGTGAGTCAGTGAATTACTCCTGTACCTGTCTTCATTCAGTCACGTGGTATTAAATACATCGTCATCCGCACACCCCCCAGAGGCCCACATAAGGTGCTGAGAGGCCCGGCACACGCACATGCTTGTTAATTCAAAATAAATCTGTTTAAAATACTCTACCTGGAAAATTAAATTGCAAGTTTACATTTTTTTGCTTTATTTGGTCTTATTTAAAAATACACTTTCCTATCTAGCTTAACATCACAGCTAAGCCATGTTGCCAGTTTGTTTCCCAATTAAGTACCGAGGACACAAGCTGCCGCATCCGTACCTCTGTGCCGGTTAGAGACGGAGCCCAGTCTGGGTGGGCCTGGCTCGGTAAGGGAACAGTGAGTTAAAAATGGAACACACACACCAGGGCTGATGAAGTGGAGGAGGCAACCCTTCCTCCCAGTGGACACAGCCCAGCGCCGGCCATGTGCCGGGCCAAGAGCAGCATGCAGGCTGGACTTCAGCACCCCCTCACCCTCCCAGTCAGACCTGCCGTGCAGCACACAACCTGCCCAACTGTACAAAGTAGCTCTGGACACAGCAGGACGATGAAGACTTTCCATGTCCCTCTAGGACACTAACGCTGCTGAACCACTCCGGCTAAATCCTATAGCTGCCGGACCCTAATCATCTGTGTGTTCAGCAGTAAGATGTTTTCTACTGCAGTCGGTGAAGGGACCGACTCTTGGTGTCTGCTCAGGGGGTGATCTTATGGTTGTGGGATCAAGCCCTGCGTCTGGCTCTGTGCTCAGCACGGAGTGTGCTTGGGACAGACTCTCTTTCTCTCTCAAATAAATAAATTGGAAAAAGGAAGGAAAAAAGGAAAAAAAAGAAGCTTACTGTTTCTTAACTTTATTTTCATTTATACTGATCTGGTCTGAGACACAATGGTAGATTTTACAGTCCATCAAAAAACAAAAAAGAACTGCAGGGCTCCTAGAGAATTCTGCGGAAGCAGACAAAAAGGAGGGGCTGCACAAAACACTGACCATACAGGACACCCGCAGGCTTCCCTCCATCTGGCAACTGGTCACTCTTTGTGGGTCTCACTCATCTAATCAGAGTGGCAATCCCTAGGGCCCCCAAAGTCACACCCCAACAGCTGAAGCTTTCCCAAAGCATCCAGTGCAGATGCGGCATCTGTAGTGTCTCCCCAGCCAGCCCACCACCACCAGCCTGGGCACCCCCATTCCTGTAGTGGCCTCAGCCTCCCTCCACCGTCACCACGCTGTGTCAGGACTGTGCAGAGAGCCATCTGGATCTACTCCCCTGGGACAAATGGGGTCTGTGTTCCCAGTTTCAGCTCCAAAACCGTACTCTACAAGAAGACAGACCAACCTGCTAGCAAATTATATTGATTTCAATTTATTATCAGAGAGATGAAGGGACAAAAAGGCAACTTTATTTCTACCAACATTTGGGTTCTGTTATAATCCAAACTTCAGGGCCCCCGAGTCAACTGGCCACCCCCGGATGCTCACTTGAGCCCCCTGCCTGGGCTGGTCAGACAACTGCACTTACCGTCCAACATCACAGCCAAAGATCTGATCTGTTCTATATGGTCTTTACTACAGTAATGCCCTAGGAAGCACCCAAGGATATTTACTACTCATCCTCTCTCCCCATAATCATAAGAAAGATGATCTGAATTCAGAGAGCTGTTCCACAGCTGTCTTCACAGAAGAGAAGCAACTAAGAATTCCAGCCTAAATCTCAGGGTCCAGGACCACCAACAAACTGGGTAGCCACAGGCAAGCCACAGCTTCTTTAGGGGTCAGATTCATTACCCATAAAACAAAGGAGGGGCATACATGAATGGCTTTAAGTTTCCTCCTAGTATAAAATTCTGACTTTTTTTGTTTAAGATTTTATTTATTTGACAGAGAAAGACACAGTGAGAGAGGGAACACAAGCCAGGGGAGTGGCAGAGGGAGAAGCAGGGTCCCTGCTGAGCAGAGAACCAACCCGATGCAGGGCTTTATCCCAGGACCTTGGGATCATGACATAAGCCAAAGGCAGACACTTATCGACTGAGCTACCCAGGCACCCAAAATTCTGAGATTTTCTGAATCTCAAGAATTTTCTGAATCTCTTGAGCCATCTTGGACCTCCACTATTGATTTATACCGTGATCTCACCTGGCTACAGACTTAAGTCTATCCCCCCCTCTCCAATTCATATGGTAATGATGGTATCTGGCAAGGGAGCCCTTGGGAGGTAATTAGGGTTGAATGAAGTCCTAAGGACAGAGCTGGCGTGATGAGGTTAGTGCCCTTGTAAAGAGGAGGAAGAGAAATAGGAAAAAAAAAAAAAAAAAAAAAAAAAGAGGGAGAGAAATGCCTCTCTCCTTGCATGCAGGGAGAGGCCATGTGAGCACTCGGGGCAAGACGACTGTCAACCGCAAGCCAAGAGAAGTGACCTCAGAATGACGCTTACCTCGCAGGGACCTTGGCCCAGCCTCCAATACTATGAGCAACAAAACTACTATTATTAAAGCTACCCAATATATGGGATTTTGTACAGCAGGTGAAGACATATCCTCAACGTGAATTAGCTGTTTTTCTTTTCTTCCTGGATCTGGGGCTGGTTCTAGACTCGCTAATAGATCAAACTGAACTTGGATGAACAGGAAGTGCTTACCCAGCAGCCAAGTGTTTGCTACTGTGAAAACTGAACAGGAGCAACCTGGGTCTCTGCCTTGCAGGTGTTTACGGCCTTAGGACAATTAACTGTAAGTATACCCGAATCTATTCAGGAAGCCAGAAAACCCAGGGACGCCCGGCTGGCTCAGTCAGAGAGGCTTGCCTCACCCCAGCCCACTCTGGGTTGTGAGTTTGAGCCCCTCTCCCTGAGTATAGCGATTACTTAAATAAATAACACTTGAAAAAGTAAATTTAAAAAATTTTTTTAAAAAGCCAGAAGGGGGGGTGCCTGGGTGGCTCAGTGGGTTAAGCCTCTGCCTTCGGCTCAGGTCATGGTCTCAGGATCCTGGGATCGAGCCCTGTGTTGGGCTCTCTGCTCAACAGGGAGCCTGCTTCCCTTCCTCTCTCGTTCTCGGCCTGCCTCTCTACCTACTTGTGATCTCTGTCTGTCAAATAAATAAATAAAAATCTTTAAAAAAAATAATAGCCAGAAGGGCACCTGGGTGGCACGGTTGGTTAAGTGTCCAACTCTTGGTTTCAGTTCAGGTTGTGATTTCAGGGTCATGAGACTAAGCCTTGCCTTGGGCTCTGAGCTGAGCTCATCAAGTCTGTTTGAAATTCACTCTCCCTCTCCCTCTGCTCCTGCTGCTCATGCGCACTCTTTTCCTCAAATAAGTACATTGTTTTAAAGGAAAGAGGGGGCCCCTGGGTGGCTCAGTGGGTTAAAGCCTCTGTCTTTGGCTCAGGTCATGATCCCAGGGTCCTAGGATCGAGCCCTGCATAGGGCTCTCTGCTCAACAGGGAGACTGCTTCCCTTCCTCTCTAGGCTGCCTCTCTGCCTACTTGTGATTTTTGTCTGTCAAATAAATAAATAAAATCTTAAAAAAAAAAAAAAAAAAAGAGAGAGAGAGAGAGAAAGGAGAGGAAGGAAGGGAGGAGGGGGTCCAGAGAGGGAGGACCACATGGAGCGTAAGCTGGTGTTCCATCCCAGGACACAAACTGGAACCAAGAAAACCCAGGATGGGCCTGGCAGGACCAGAGGAAGAAAGCTGGGGGAGAGCAAAGAGAGAAGAGGATGACCCTGCCTCACCCCGGCCCACTCCTTGCCCGGGTACCTTCTGGCTGGGCAAAGGGCTGCAGCGCCCTTACAGGGTCCGTGTGTTACTGCGGGAGAACGCGGAGCTTCCAGCCAGGATGAGGCGCCTGATCTAGGTCGACAGACCCTGAAATGAAACAGACCCAGCGGAGGAGCCAGGACCCAGGGGCGAGAAGGATAACAGCAGCACTCAGCAGGCACTTCCCTCGGCCAGGTTCCACGCGAGGCCCTTTCCGTCCAACCTCACGCCAACCCCGAGGCGGCTGGTGGTTCCCTTACCTGTATTCCCTGCCCTTCTGGCCTGACTCAGGCCCCTGAAGACCAGGCTGAGGAGGACTAAGGGGCATGGCCCTAAGTGTAGGTGGTCAAGACCTCTTTCTGGGAAGGAAAAGTGACCAGGGAGAAGCAAGAAAACAACAGAGAAATCCAGACTGGGGTACAGAAAGCCATGGCGGGCCTCTTCCAGCCACCCAACAGCACAGCGGGCGGAGCAGAGGACAAGTGAAAGGCACAAGTGAAACCGGGAGGGCCTAACACGCACGAAAACGCAGCCCACAGGGGCCCTCTCCAGATAGCCCACATCTCAGAATCAACTCTCAAAGACTTTGAAATGGACCAAAAAGGGTTACTGAGTATCTTTAATACAAGAAGGGGCCTTGTTAGAACATAACTTTCCAAGTTACCTGATTCTGTGGGATTTGTGCCTTTTAGGACCTTTGAGATATTCTGCAACTCTGTTAAGTTGTACGAAACTGATAAGCAGTGCAAAGGATTCTTGTCTGTAGACAGGCAAATTAATCTTCTGGTGGAGAGACAAGTGACCCTCCTTAAAGCCAAAGTGGCATGTATTCGAAATTCATTTCATGGTGAGTGTGTATCTGTGTTGGCGCGGGGGAGGGGGTGGAGGGGGCGGGGGGGGGGGGATGCACACATACTCTTTCCGTGCAAATGTCTTGACTTCTCCTTCCAACACATTGTAATCTTATGGGTTTAATCTTACTAGTCCCATCATTAATTAATAAATTTTTTTGTATTTGTACGTGAGTTCTGACTTTATCCTTTAAAAACTATCTTATAAGGCCCATAAACAAGCTAAAGCCCAAATGGAGGCCAATATTGTGCAGTAGCTGTTCTACAAAGGGAAAAACAGGTTCCAGAGGCCAACAGTTCCTTCAAAGCCACATACTTTGAGGCGCTGGCTCAAGGGGAACAGGACAATCAAGCCGCAATTTTCACCTCTCTGCCCCTCTTCCACCAGCTGGCAGCCTCCAGTTTCCTCAAGACTTTCACTGGCTCTGATCTAGAAATTCTTAAATTTCACTGGCAATTCGAGGAGCCAGTAGAGAAGGACTGAGAGTCTCCCCTCTACAATGAAACCAGCACCTCTCCGGACTCTGACAGATGTGACCCCTTCGCTGTGGAACTTTCGGGAGCCAGAAGGGCTCTTGAGGCTGGCAGACCTACCAGGAGCAGGGCGAGATGAAGAGGAGAAACTGAAATCCTCTAAGTCCCCATAGGACGAGAAAGACGCAGGTCGTTGGAGCAAGGCTCAAAACCTGCCTTGTGGTTATAGAAACCCCCTTAAGGGGGTCCCGGGTGTGGTCTCTGCAGGCTGGCTGCCGGGCTCCCCACCCCGTAGCCGTGGGGACCATGAGCGAGTTAGTGATACCAAAGAGCCTGTTTTCTCCTCTAGAAAGCATCTGCCTCAGAGGACGGCTGCGGGCATTACAGGAGAGAACACGTGTGTAACACTCCGCAGTCTGGCACATAGTAGAGGCACAATAAATGTCAGCTTCAGTCGTTTTCTGGCTGAGAGTGAATTGAATATAATGTAAAATAAAAACAAGGACTATAATAAAACCTAACCGCCACCTATAAATCGCATTTGTCACATCCTTCCCACTACCACTGCCAGAAGACCCGCTGGGTCTCCCGCTCTCACCTGAGAGCCCGTCAGGCAGGCTGTTCTCGCGTCCACCTCAAAACCATCCGTCCTCGCCCCCTTTAACCCAGCAACAGCCAAGAGAAACATGAGAACCACGTAAGTGATTTTATATTTTTTTTAGTAGCCAGACCTTTTAAGGAGTAAAAAGAAACAGAATTTTCCGAGTATATTTACCCAACTATATCCAAAGTATTATTTCGACATGTGATTAATATAAAAAACGGAGATATTTTACACTCCCTCTCTTCCGGTCACAGCTTCATCATCTGGTGTGTATTTAGTACTTAACGCGTATCTCAGTTTCGTACAACCCACATTCCAGGCGGCCTCAGCTCCAACTGCTCCCCATGTCTTCCAGAAAAATCCAAATTCACCGGCCTCACAAATCAGGCCCTTTTCCCTCCTTCCACAACTCTGCCTGGGTTTACCCCTCTTCCTTACCTGTCCCCCAACTCCCAGCACCTGGTGTATTTCTCCTCCACGGGACACACCACACCTTGCGCCAGCCACTGGCTGTTCACCACTCGACATGTGACGGCCCCTTTCCCAGGGGCAAGGGCTTCCTTGCCACGCCGTCCCTGGCCCCTAGGAGAGCACCCTTGGCTCTGGTGGTAACAATGGTTTGTGTGCTTTCCCACCAACACCACACCCTCACTCCCAAGCCAACCAAGCACCCATCGGAGGCAAGGATTTTTGTCCTGTTCATGTGTAACAGCAGCTGACCCAGCGGAGGGTTTCAAACACGTACAGATTTTTTTTTAAAGGGAAGAATACGTTAGAACCTTTACCATTTAGCTTCTGATCTTGATCTAACTCTCAAGTCATTCAGCCAACTCTTAAAGGACACACACGTACGGGGTTTGGACCAAAAACGGTTGAGACCAACCATGCGAGCTAAAGCAGCAACTACCGCTGGGACAGCCCTTGCTCCTGGGGCTTGGGTTGTTGTTGTTGTTTTGTTTTGTTTTGTTTTGTTTATTGGCACAAAAATCTTTTAGCCTTAAACTGTTTTTCATAGCTGCGCTGGGATCAACGGGAAACCACAAAAATGAAGGCTTCCACTGTGCCAGCCATCAAACTGTAGTGGTAAAAAAGAAGCCATCCAAAACTATCCACATCTGATTGAACTCTGAACATTTTAAGTGTTTATTAACCCATATAATTCCCAAATTTAGCCAATTATTTGAAGTGCTCAGAGACAAAATTCTGGGTTCCTGTATTTCCTTCCAGCCCCCTCCAGCCTCCAGAAGATCGAGGCCTCCCTTCCCAGGCCCCATGAACTGCTGTTCTTTTATTTCCAAAAGTCTTTATAAAGACAACCACTAGAACCCTCAGCCTCAATCCTGGTTGCAACTTTTTCTTTATACATGTTAAGCGTCTGCTCTGAGAGCTCTCAAAGATGCCAGCTTGGCAGATCCTGAGCGATCCTCTCTCTTAACATGTTAATCAGAAAGCAGACAACTTCGACAATAATCGGAGAATCCCTGGTTTTCATCTTACACTTTCCCAAGCAAAAAGCTTGGCGAGGCCTCTTATGGTTTCCCCTCCTTTTACAAAAATCTGCCTTCTAAGCAAAAGCTTCTGTTTCCTAGTAGCAGTAGATACCCTCTAAAACTCACAGTTTAAAAAAAGAAAAGAAGAATTACAGTGGCATTTTGTTTCCATACTTTTCTCCCCAATATTTTCCACTCAGAGCTGAGTCCAGAAGCTTATTTCTAAGTACACAAATATAGGTTATTTTTTCCTCCAAGATCCTATGTTTTCCAACAGTTTGACCTTATAAGCTCCCTTAAGTAATCCCCCTTTATTTTTCTCTCTTTTACTAAACAGAGATGCATATTCAACTGGCTGCCCAGGGCCTTACTATGGCCAGGCACCGTTTCAGACCCCAGGGACATAGCAGGAAACTTAACACACAACATGTCTGCTCTCATCGAGCTGAGGTTCTAGTCTGGTGGTAAAAACTATGAAGAAAAATGAAGCAGGAAGAGGGGATCAAGAGTGGGGATGGGGGTGTCCTACTTTACACAGGGGGGTCAGGGATGGTCTCTTTGGAGCAGAACAGAACAACAACGGTGCTGAAGAACAGAGCCAAGTGACATTTTGGGGGAAGGGGGCAGGGAGTGGAGGACACAAGAATAAATCTCAAATGCAAAGACTCGAAGGCAGGAGTATGTTACTCAAAACGTCAATCAAAGCTTCTGATCAACATAAAATCATCAGTACCGTTAAAATTCCAGCCAAAGAAGAAAGTGGCCTGATTACTAGTTAATGTAGCTACACTGGACTTTTGGAAATAGAATGCACCTTGCACCACAGTCTCTCAATCTCCTTATTTCTGCATTAATAAACTCTAGGGCTCCCAGAGGACCCCACTCTGAAAACCAGGGATGGACCCCACCATTTAATGTCTGGAGACAAGACCACCATGAACATCGGACCTCACTTCAAGTGAGAATCTTCCACACCAAGAATCCTCCCCATCAAGAAGTTCAACTGCTTAAAAATAAAGCAGGATTTCCCAAAGGAGGTGTTGCTCTCTAAATCCCGGCCCCTTCCACTCATCTGTCCCTTCTTCAGCCAGCTGCAGGCCTGCTCCCAGTCCTGGACCACTTTGAACGGGGCCTTTGAAAGTTTAAATTGGCTTTCCGCCACCACACACAAGGCTGAGGCCATCCCCTCCTCTGGGGGTGCCTTGTTCTCTCATTCTCTACCTCTCCGGGTCTAATCTCCTTCCCCCTGGGCTCTCTGGAGTCCCACCTCGCTAATGAATCCAGACCCCAGCTCCTCTCGCCCTGCTTTTTACTTCTGGCGCACACACAGCCTGTCTCTCCCCGTCCCCCGGGGATAATCTCATTTTCCAAACAACAATATCGGGACACACTGTGAGTACATGGGTACTTGTTGTATGAATCACTATAATTTCAATGCTTGGAATATTTCATAATTTAAAGTTGTATCATTATTTTTTTAACTTCAGATGTACTTATGCATCATCTGATGACACAGCACACAGCACACGGGGACCATCTGGGAAAATTCAGAATCTGTGATCACAGTCAGGGGCCTTGGAGTACAGCTCTATTCTCGAACAAACAACTGGACTGTCCATAGAAGTCGGACATCATCCTACAAAAGGATCTGAGGCTACTTCGAGCAATGAGGAGAGAGAGGCACTGACAGCAGCGGTGGGGGTCAGGCCCGAATGCTGGCACTGTGGGTTATTCCAAGAGCTTGTGGAGCTAGCCGGTCCACCTTCCAAAACCATCAGCCTCAGCTGCCACACAGACCTCAGCCCTTTAGGGGGCGGGACCTGCACGTGCTGTAGCTCAGGTGTCTTCGGAACTCCCCCAGGCTGGAAATAGGCCTCTCTTGAGCACCCAAGCAGACATCCGTTTTACCAGGAGGGAGGGGCATCACGGACTGGGCAGTGCGCATACATTCCCGGTCTGTCTCCCCTCAGCATCCTCTGCAGGGCCATGCATGACCTGGGAAAGGCTCTTCCTGCTTTCCAGTTAGGAAAAAAGGTCCTCCTCCAAGGCTGTCAAGGAAGAAGTGATTTTGCCCTGTGACCCCGGAGGAGCCAGAAGGTCTTATGGAGCTCACCGTTCCCCACTGGTAAGTACTTGAGGTTAGGCACACTGGAGACCTGGAATAAACTGGGACCTTCAGGCATATTGTACAGAAATGCTGACCAGCACCACAATTCTTTAATGCTCAGAAATTTAATGGCATTGTCCTTTGATCTAATAAAAAGCATTCCTTGAAATGTAACAAAAAGTAGTAACAAATCAAAAGAAGAGTGCAGGACATTTACTGAACATTCTTCTTAAATAGCCAAAAATTGGAAATCATGATCCCATTAAGCCTTTGGGAGAGAAAAACTCCAAACATCTTTTCATTTGCTCTGTCATACTAAGGTTTCTTTTTTCCTCATTTCCTATCTGCTACAGTTTTTTTTTTTTTTTTTAAGATTTTATTTATTTATTTGACAAAGACAGAGATCACAAGTAGGAAGAGAGGCAGGCAGAGAAAGAGAGGAAGCGGGCTCCCTGCTGAGCAGAGAGCGGAATGCGGGGCTCCATCCCAGGACCCCGAGATCACAACCTGAGCCGAAGGCTGAGGCTTTAACCTACTGAGCCACCCAGGTTCCCCTGTTACAGTTTTTTTAAATGGTGATATAACTGACATTTAACAATTTATCAGTTTCAGGTGTACAACAATGATTCAGTATTTGTTTATACTGGGAGGTGATCACCACAATAATTCTAGTTAATATGTGTTATCATCCACAGCTATAAAATTTTTTTCTTGTAATGACAACTATTAATATAGACTCCCTTACAACTTTCAAATATGTAATATAGGATTATTAACAATAGTCACCATGCTATAGCATGTTACAAACACATATGACATTTCAACAAATAGAATGAGGGTAAATTCCTCTCAAATGAAAGAAATTTTGCCTTTAGCAAATACATTAAATAGATCAAGTGCCTGCTATCATGCAGAATCCTTCCTTCCTTTTTTTTTTTTTTAAACAGGAAAAGCTACTGAAAAAATGTTCAAGCTTTTAGATTCTTTAACAGTTCTGTATTGTCTGAATCATTCTCCCTGAGGGCCTCCAAATTACAAAGTAGGTAAAAGTAAGTTAAAGTCAAGTTAAAGGTAAGTTATGGTCAGGGGATGCCTGGGTGGCTCAGTCCGTTACACGTCTGCCTTCAGCTCAGGTCATGATCCCAGCCAGGGTCCAGGGATTGAGTCATGGTATCAAGTCCCGCAAAGGGCTCCACGCCCAGTGGGGAGTCAGTCTGCTTCTTTCTCCCCCTACTCTTGTGCTCTTGCTCCCTCATTTTTACCCTCTCTCTCTCTCTCCCCCTCTCAAAAAAAAAAATATATTTTTTAAAGATTTTATTTATTTGACAGACAGATCACAAGTAGGCAGAGAGGCAGGCAGAGAGAGAGGAGAGAGGAGGAAGCAGACCCTTCACCAAGCAGAGAGCCTGATGCGGGGCTCGATCCCAGGACCCTGAGATCATGACCTGAGCTGAAGGCAGAGGCCTTAACCCACTGAGCCACCCAAGTGCCCCAATAAATCAAATCTTTAAAAATAAAGGTTTTGGGATGCCTGGGTGCCTCAGTGGATTAAGCCTCTGCCTTTGGCTCAGGTCATGATCTCAGGGTCCTGGGACTGTGTCCCGCATCGGGCTCTCTGCTCAGCTGCTCAGCAGGGAGCCTGTTTCCTCTCTCTCTGCCTGCTTGTGATCTCTCTGTCAAACAAATAAATAAAAATATTTTAAATAAATAAATAAATAAAGGTTTTGGTCATACATCAGCTTTCAGGCTAATGTATGTTAATGTAGAACTAATAACAGCTAACATTTTAATAATTTTTGAATAGAAGATATTTGCATGTGGCATCCAATTCAACAAGTACAAAAAGTCATACAGTAAAACTCAGTCTCCCTTCTACTCTGGCCTTCAGCCACCACCAGCTTGTATCATTTTAGAGATATTCTATAGTGCCAACAGGGGTGTAACAAGTTATACTGGAGGCACTTTGCTCAGAATTTTGTCTGCTATGTTCATCAGCACAGGTAGTACTATCATCAACCCCAACTGTAAGTCAAGAGACCTGTTTACGTGACATGAACAAGAAACTGGCCAAACATCTCATACTCTCAGAACCCATCCCCATCTTTCTACTCCCCAACACGCGCACCCGCAAATGCATACACATACACACACACACGTGCATACACACACACACACACACACACACACACACGTGCATCCCTAACCAAAGGTGACTTGATGTTACATTGTTCCCTGTCCCCTAAATATTCTCCCACCAATCTTCACCATCTGTTTGCCTGGCTAATTTGACTTTCCATCTAAATTTTAGTATGAGGAGGACCCGGCTGGCTCAGTCGGTACAGTATGCTACTCTCGATTCTGAGGCTGTGGGTTTGAGTCCCACACTAGGTTCAGAGATAACTTAAAAAAAAATAAAATTCTTAAAAAAAAAAAAATCTTTAGAATCAGTTTGTCTCCATCTAAAAAAATCTTGCAGGAATTTTGGGATTGTGTTAAACCTATAAATTAATTTGTGTAGAGTATTAAACCTATACTGAGTCTTCTATGGGGCACCTGGGTGGCTCGGTCAATTAGAGGTTAAGCAGCTGCTTTCGGCTTAGGTCATGATCCCAGGGTCCTGGGATGGAGTCCGGTATCAGGATCGCCATCGGCCAGAAGCCTGCTTCTCCCTCTCCCTCTGTCTGCTGCTCCCCCTACTTGTGCTCAGTCTCTGTGAAGTAAATAAAATCTTTAAAAAACAAAAACAAAACATAATGAGTCTTCTAAACCATGAACATAGTAAATCTGTCCACTTACTTAGGCTGTCTTTAATTTCTTTCTTCAGTGTTCTGGAATTTTCAGTGTGCATCCTGTACATATTTCATCTGATTTATACCTAAGAGTTGTTGTAACTGTCAAGTTTTTTGGTTTGTTTTTTCCCCGTTTCTGACAATTTACTGCTTTTATTGTGAGGATACAGAAATACTGATTTTTGTGAGCTTATGAGCTTTATCTAGAGATTCCCATGGGATAGTCTACACAGACATCTGCAGAGAGACAGTTGTTCTTTCCTTTTTTTTTTTTTTTTTTTTAAGATTTTATTTACTTATTTGGAGAGAGACACAGCAAGAGAGGGAACACAAGCAGGGCGAGTGGTAGAGAGGGAGAAACAAACTTTCTGCTGAGCAGGGAGCCCAATGCGGCACTCAATCCCAGGACCCTGGGATCATGACCTGAGCAGAAGGCAGTCGCTTAACAACTGAGCCACCCAGGCATCCCACAGGTGTTCTTTCTTTCCAGTCTGTATGCCTTCCATTTATTTGTCCTGCACTGGCTAGCAATACCAGTACAATGCGGAGTATCTGTGGGGAGAGTAGAGATCACTGGTTTCATCACAGGGGGAAAGCTTTCATTTTCACCACTAAGTATGTCAGCTGTAGATTTTTGGTAAATGACCATTTTTGGGTTAAGGAAGTTCCCTTCTCTTCCTAGTTTGTTGGCTGCATTTATCCGGAATGAATGAATGTTGAATTCTGTTAAATGTTTTTCCTTCATCCATTGACATAATCATGTGTTTTTTGTTATTTAAGCTGTTCATATGGTGGATTACATCTATTGATTTTGGAAAACTTAACCAGTCTTTTATTCCTGGGATAAGTCCCAATTGGTGGTGGTATACTAGTCTTTTTATATACTATCCCTGGATTTGATTTCCTAGTATTTTGTGGAGGATTTTTGAATCTGTGTTCATGAGAACGACTGGTTTGTAGTATTCTTTTCTTGAACTGTCTTTGTCTGGCTTTATAAAGTGGATGTGTACTTTAACACTTTCCTGAGGTCTGGGATGATAATTTACTATTTTGAACACCATAAAAGGGAAGAGTGGTTTTAACTTTGCTTTTCTGGTAGAATTAATTTGGTTTTAAGTCTCTGGCCAGGAAGACAATTTCCAAAGATAACAGTTAAGTTCCTAAATGAAAGTGAGATTGTTTTACAAGGAGCCACTAAGGTAGATCCGAGAATACAATGGAGCAAAATTCACTACTTCATTCACCCTAAGGCCCTATCACATTGCCACCCCCCTACCCCCGCCCCCCAGCCACCTCGAGAAGGGGCTGTGCCCAATTGGCTTGAGATAAAAAGCAGACAAGGTTTCCATCAAATATAGCTATGTTATTACTCCACCCTGAAATGTAAATACTCACATTTGCCTTTGAATTACCTAAGAAAGCACCTATCACAACGGACTTCTGAGTTCTTAAAATTCCTAAAATGCTTCGTCACTACTGACCACATTATACTATTGAGGAAGCCAAGCCAAGGATGGGGTTAAGAGATTTCAAGATCAGTAGAACTAAAATCTGATTTTAAACACCTCATATCACCCAACTTTGCTTATAAAAAGTTCTGAAATATGGGGCGCCTGGGTGGCTCAGTGGGTTAAGCCGCTGCCTTCAGCTCAGGTCATGATCTCAGGGTCCTGGGATCGAGTCCCGCATCGGGCTCTCTGCTAAGCAGGGAGCCTGCTTCCTCCTCTCTCTCTCTCTCTCTCTCTCTCTCTGCCCGCCTCTCTGCCTACGTGTAATCTCTGTCTGTCAAATAAAATAAATAAAATCTTTAAAAAAAAAAAAAAAAAAAAAAAAAAAGTTCTGAAATAATGGCAATGCAATGTCAGAAAGTCCATCAGCCATGGGAGAGGCTTAAGAAAAGGATGTGAGGTGAAAGAGCTTCCTCAGAAATCTTTTTAGAACTGAAATACTAGGGGCACCTGGGTGGCTCAGTGGGTTAAGCTGGGTTAAGTCTCTGCCTTCGGCTCAGGTCATGGTCTCAGGGTCCTGGGATCGAGCCCCACGTTGGGCTCTCTACTCAGCGGGGAGCCCCCCCCCCGCCCCCGCCTGCCTCTCTGCCTACTTGTGATCTCTCTCTGTCAAATAAATAAATAAAGATTAAAAAAAATAATCAATAGGGGTGACTGGGTGGCTCAGTCTGCCTTCAGCTGCCTTCAGCTCAGGTCATGATTCTGGGGTCCTGGAATGGAGCCCCACACCCGGCTCCTTGCCCAGTGGGGAGCCTGCTTTGCTCTCCACCCTTCCCCCCACTCATGCTTGCATGTTCTCTCTCTCTGAAATAAATAAAAGCTTTAAAAAGATTTAATCTACAAAACTACACTGATCAATCTTCATATTTCAGATTAGTTTTACTATCAGAAACATCCAGTGCTCGCTTCGGCAGCACACATACTAAAACTGGAACGATACAGAGAAGATTAGCATGGTCCCTGCGCAAGGATGACACGCAAATTCGTGAAGAGTTCCATATTTTTTTAGGGGCGCCTGGGTGGCTCAGTGGGTTAAAGCCTCTGCCTTCGGCTCAGGTCATGATCCCAGAGTCCTGGGATCGAGCCCCACATCGGGCTCTCTGCTCAGCAGGGAGTCTGCTTCCCCCCTCTCCCTCTCTCTGCCTGCCTCTCTGCCTACTTGTGATCTCTGTCTATCAAATAAATAAATAAACTATTTTTTTAAAATCCATTTAAAATTTTTTTTAAGATTTTATTTATTTATTTGAGAGCGAGTGAGAGAGAACCCGAGCAGGTTGAGGGGCAGAGAGAGGAAGAGACTTCCCATCCAGCAGGGAACCCAATGCAGGACTCAATCCCACGACACGGGGATCATGACCTAAGCCAAAGGCAGAGGCTTAACTAACTGAGCCACCCAGGCACCCCATCAATTTAGCTTTTAAATCACTAGGAAGCTGGGGCAGCCGGGTGGCTCAGTTGGTTACGCAACTGACTCTTGATTTCGGCTCAGGTCAGGATCTCAAGGTCCTGAGATTGCTTCAGGCTCCAAGCTCACTGGGGAAGTCTGCTTCTCTCGCTCCCTCTTCCTCTGAGCCTCCCCTCCATTTGCTCTCTCTGTCTCTCTCTAAAATAAGTAAATAACTCTTAAAAATAAAAAAAGACAGACAGAAATCACTAGGAAGTAAACTATATTTAATTCAAACATAGAATTGTAATTTGGGGATGGCAACTTCACCAAGTTTCTTTAAAGACAGGAAATATTTATTAATTAGCAACAGTGGTATCTATCTTTTCTTACACTCTAACTAAGCACCTAAAATGGTAGGTGCTAATTTCTACATCACCTCATTCTCTTAATACTTTTAAGAGGCACAGGCTTGTTTTAACAATAAAACCTCAGCCCTGGGGCGCCTGGGTGGCTCAGTGGGTTAAAGCCTCTGCCTTCCACTCGGGTCATGATCTCAGGGTCCTGGGATCAGAGCCCAAAACCCACTCTCCGTTCAACGGGGAGCCTGCTTTCCCCTCTCTCTCTTGCCTGCCTCTCTGCCTACTTACGATCTCTCTCTTTGTGTCAAATAAATAAAATCTTGAAAAAAACAAAAAACCCTCAGCCCTGAGGTTGAGTAAATAGTTCTGGTAGAGAACTGATCGCAGGGCACCTGGGTGGCTCAGTGGGTTAAGCCTCGGCTTTCGGCTCAGGTCATGATCTCGGGGTATCCTGGGATCAAGCCCCACATCAGGCTCTTTACTCAGAGGGGAGTCTGCTCGCCCCCCCACCCCATGCCTGCCTCTCTGCCTGCCTGTGATCTCTCTCAAGTAAATAAATTAAATCTTAAAAAAAAAAAAAGGAACTGATTGCTAACACCAATGTGACGCTTTAATATTAAAATGACAGCGAGGGATGTCTGAGTGGCTCAGTCTATCTGCCTTCGCTCAGGTCATGATCCTGGGGTCCTGGGATTCAGGCCCACACCTGGTTCCTGCTCAGCAGGGAGCCTGCTTCTGCTTCTCCCTCTCCCCCTGCTCATTCTGTCTCTCTTCCCACTCTTTCTTTCAAATAAATTTTTAAAATCTTAAAAAATTAAAGTCTGAAACTTGAAAGTGCATGTGAATCACCGGGGGAATCCTGTTAAACTGCAGATTATGATTCAGAAGGTCCCGGGTAAGCTCTCTGATCCTGCATTTCCAACAAGCTCTGTGATGCTGGCAACGTGGCTGTTCTGTGGACCACACTGAGGAGTACCAAGGATCGCTACAGGTTACAAGAAGGTCACAAACCACAAAAAGAAAAAAGTCCATGAAAAACTAAAATGAAAGAGTCAGATTCTTCTCAAAACAATACATTAGCCATAATATAAGCTCTAATGTAAAAATTAAAACTTATCCATATTTCCTGATGGGATTCTGAACTTTGTAACATCTTTAAAATATCTTCATAAGGACTTCTTAATCCCAGAAGCCAATTTCTCCGAGCTTTGTGAGGGTCCCTGTCCCCACTAAAATCCCTGACTTGAGATCAAGACCGAGAAGCCACATACATGGGAGACTGTTTCAAGCTACCGTAGCCTTCCAGCAGGTCCCTTCCTTTCACTCACCCACACATCCTCTTGCGTTTAAATTCAAACATGAGACAAATGGCAGAATTACGTGAGGTTTTAGGGGCTGGGCCCGCACGTTTTTCCACATGAAAAGCAAATTTCTACAACAAAACAGCACCTTACCAAAAGGGCCATGACAAACACCACCAGTTTCCATTTCTGGCCTTCAGTGACAAAGTTCCAGCGCTGAGAAGGCAATTAGAGCTTTATACAAACTACTTATTTTCATTCTTTTACATTTTAGTGGCAATTTCTCTTTACTTTCAAAAGTCCACGGAATCAACAAAGGAAGGTAGGTTAGAAGGTCCTGCTTTCCACCTGGGTCCAAGTTCACGCCCTGCTCTTTTCTTTACTCATTTCTGATCCTCGGGCTGTACTCAAACATTGGCTAGCTGCCTCTTAAAAGGCACCACCCTCCTCCCTCCCCCACCTCCTCCATTCTCCTTGCTAACAGCAGTGCCTAACTACAGAACCAACATATCCCTGAGAACATTCCAGCTGACTGGATAAGGTCAGTTTAAAATTCTAGGGAGGGATAACCTATTCCATTCGTCTCTCTTTAGAGCCCTTCAAAAATATCCCCTGGCCATCAGCAGAACAAGCAGGAGAGAGAGAAAACAGTCTCAGATTCTGCAATTTACAAATACTGAGACCTTTACTTGAAGGGTATCCACATTTTGTATTATTCCTAAGGGATGTTTATCTATGTACTCAAGTAAGCATAAGCCCAGGGCTTGGAAGAAACAAAATGTACATACATTGCAGCTCCAAGCAAATGGCTTCTCTAGCTGAGAAGGCTATAAAGTTTTGTTGTGGGGACTCAGAGGAAGGCCTACCTGTGACAGGGAAGGTGGGGACACACTTTTTTCCTGAACTGGAGCATGCCTTGTCCACAAGAGAGCTAAGCAACTACCCAGAGAGGCCTGTTACAAAACCATAAAAGAGGAGCAGGGCTGGCAGGCCCCTGCTCTAAATACCCTGGAAGCAGAAAATAAGAACTCTAAGAAATGAGCGACAAGTCTGACGGAAAGTTCTGTTGCTGTTGCCTCCAACACTGGCTGCCCTCCTCGAGTGATTTAACTCTGGGCACCAATTGGGCAATGCCAGCCACCCAGCAGGGACAGAGGCTTCAAGGATGCTGGTTGGGTCTTCTAGGTTAATCAGGGGGAATCAAATCTCCCCATTATAAACTGGAGACTCTGAGGGGCAGATCTGGGCACCCCCCCCCCCACTGCATCTAGGCTACATGCCTCCATTCAACCCATCTGTTGAGTGTCTACCCAATGCCTCGCACTGGGCTAGGTGCGGCGCAGGAAATCAAGCCACAGTCCCCAGTGGTGGAAGCAGACACAGAGAAGGGCCTTCAGGGGAGGTAGAGGTTGTGCGGGCCCCGAAAACCTGCCACAAATTGCTGTGGCCAGTAGTCACTCAGGGGACATCATGACCTCCGCGCTGGACTTCGTTGACCACGAAGCCCAAAAATGAAAAAGGCTCGCGACGGCGAAGGCGGGAGTGAACAGGTAGGCCCGGGGGAGGGGGGCAGGTGTTCGAGTAGGAGGCGCACAGGTGAAGTGCGGGGCTGGAGAGGGCTCGGTCCCCAGGGAAGATGGGAGGGTGGCCCAGGACCCCGAGAGGAAGAGGGGGCGCGAAGGGCTGGAGTCTGGCTCCGGGACGCTGGTGCGCGGCGGCGGCCGGCCGGGCCTGCGCCCCCGAAGCGGGAGCGGGGAGGGAAGGCGCCCAGCTAGGCCGCCCGCCCGCACCTGGGGCCCCGCCCGGCACCTACCACTTGGGCGACCTTGAGGCAGCCGAGCGCGCCGCGCAGGTAGTCGGGGTCGCAGCGCAGGCCGGCCAGCCCGCGGCGCTGGCTCACCGGCTCGGTGGTGGGCTGGTACGGGCTGCTGGCGCCCGAGATCATGGAGGTGCTCGAGGCCTCGCCCTCGAAGCCGTCCAGCTCCTCGCCGCTCCGCATGCTGCCGCCCGGCCCCGGGCCGCCTCGCGCGGCCGGCCCCCGGCGCCCGGAGCTGGCGGGCTCAGCGGGGCCGCCGCATCGCCGCCGCCGCCTGCCCGACCGCCCGCGGCCCGCCCCGCCGCCGCCGCCTCCTCTGCGCCCGCCGCCCGGCTGCAGCCGCGGCTCGGTCCGCTCGGGCTCGGCTCCCGCCGCCTCGGCAGCGGAAAGGGAGGGAGGCGGGAGCAGGCGGAGAGGGAAGGAGGCGGGAGCCGGCGCGGCGGGCCGGGAGGAGGCGGAGCGAGTGCCCACCCGCCGGCCGCTCGGCGGCGCTCCTCGGCGGCGCTCCGCGGCTGCGGCGAGACGGGGGCGAGGGCCCGCGCCTCGGGGGCCTCGGGGGGCGGGGCTCCGGCGGGCGGGGCGGGGCGGGGCGCCGTCTCCTCAGACCCCGCCCTCACCTGCCTGTGCGCTGGGGCCGCAGGGACCCGCTCCAAGTCCTGCCATCCCCGCGAGCGAGTGAGGGGGTCGTGAGGGCGGAGAGGAAGGAGGGCTGAGGGAGCATCAGAGTGAACCCAGACTGCACAGAGTTGCTTTCCCAGGGCGCTGCCTTAGTTTCTCTTCTGGAGAGAGTGGGGTCCTCTGCAGTGGGCTGGGAGACTTCCCGGTGAAGACCAAGACGTGCTATGCGACCCCCTGCTGCGAGCGGTGCTTGGTCCCGGGTGGGTAGGGTTAGAGGGAAGCTAAGGGTCTGGATCCCCTCCCTGGGAGCCTTGCGACAAACCAGAACTGAAGCCAGACAGAGTGCTGCGGGAGTGAAAGAATGAATGAGGGGTCGCTCAGCACAAGGTCTGCAGAACAGACACGATAAATATTTGTAACTCCCGATGTAAGTTCTGGATCCACCGGCCTGACCGTGGAGGGGCGCTAGCACATTGTAGACCCTCCGTAAGCAACGTTAGTTGCTTCTCTGCTGAAAAGATTTTGCAATCTCTTTCTAATCGTCAAGTCAGGTTGAGTACAGATTTTTGCTCTGACGGGCATTAATTAGGGACCAATTTGCAATTCAAGTGTGAAGGCTAATTTTAAGCTTAAGTAAAACACTGACTTTCTAAGAATTGTCGCTTTGGTACTGAACTCTTATGCACTCTAGGCACTGAGCAAGATAATTGAAGAAGGTATTATTGTTCCCATTTTTCAAAAGGGCAGACTAAAGCTCAGGAGTGGTAGTAGCTTGTCTCCAGCGACACAATTCCGTGGTGAGCGGAACCCAAGTACCAACATTTCACTAATGTTGCCTCAGATATAATGTAGATAGCCTGGTGAGCTCCAAGCTGAGGTGCAGTAAACATCATAACTAAAAAGATCTCCATTTAAAGGGCTTTCACCTTCAGGTTACCAAAGAAGGGGAAACCAGTATCTCTAATACTCTATTCAACCAAGAAATCTGTATTGGGCACTTACTGTGTGCTAAGAAATATACTAGGATCTGGAAATAGACTGCCAGTAAAGATGATGGGTTGGATGTAGGCTTTGGCCTCTGTTGTCTCCCCAAAACCCAGTAAAATGACAGTGATGAGGGATTTATTTATATATTTATTTATTTTTAGCATGAAACCACTGGGTTGGGGCGCCTGGGTGGCTAGATCTTTAAGCGTCTGCCTTGGACTCAGATCATGATCCTAGCATCCTGGGATTGAGCCCACATCAGGCTCCCTGGTTGGCTGGAAGCCTACTTCTCCCTCTTCCACTCCCCCTGCTTGTGTTCCCTCTCTCACTGTGTCTCTGTCAAATAAATAAATAAAATCTTAAAACAAAACAAAAACACTGGGACAAAGAATGGGCATGGGGGACAAGGGCAACAAAGTGTTGGAAACAGAATAGCAAATGGGCAAGTAATAACTGAGCAGATCTAAGAAAGCTAAACTCTAAACTGGCACAGAAAAAAGCTGAGTTACAACCTGGGTTATATCACAGGACAGAGGGCTCCAGAACGGGCAGCACCAAGCCCATGTAGGAGTTGATCACTAGGCACAGTGAAGGGCAGGAGTACCCTACTGAAAACTATGTATCTATGTGTGTCTATGTGCATCACCTTGGATGCTAAATAATATGAAAGCAAAAAAAAAAAAAAAGTTTAATGGAAGAATTGAAAGGAAGTCGTATGGGAAGTAGAGCTGAAAGTCAAAGAAATGGGAAATGAGAGAAAAGAAAATTAGAGAAATAGTCCAAGAGAATAATAGAAGAGTAAGGCTTCCATAAAGCTAAAACCAAGGAAATGGAGGGAAGAAACCATAATAATTCAATAACATTTTCCAGAACCAAAGCATATCAGTTTTGGACATTGCCCAGGACAGTGAATGTACATGGACTTGCACCCAGGCCCATGGGACTGTCAAGGAGAAGATTCTCAAGGTTACAGAGAGGAACACAGCAGGTTTCACTATAAAGGACTGCGAATCAGAAAGGCATCAGACTTTTCTACAGCAACTTTGGGAGCTACAAGGTAATGAAGCAAACCTTCCCACATCCTGAGGAAAAATGATCCCCACCTTGAAATCTGGTTCTGTCTGGAGGATCAATCAGGTACAAAAGTTGATGTCTCTTTCAGACAGGCAAGGCACCCTTTGTCCTTTTATCAGGAGGCTGCTGGAGGACTCCACCAGAATTAGGATTTAAACCAAGGAAACAAAGGACGTGGAATGCAGGAAAAGGTGGATGCTGTCTAGAGAGAGGCGGTGAAGAGCCCAGGGAGAGGCGGGCAGAGACTCCAGTGCAAAAGGGCAGGAAATCAACCAGCCCAGACTGGAGCAGCCAGAGGCTCTAAGAGACCTCCTCAAGATGAAATTAATGTGTTGAGTGTACAGAAAGAGAGATGCATAGTTTTGAGAAGATTTTGAGATAAGTTACGGATAAATGCATAGAGAATGAGGCAAATATTCATATATATTTATTAACTGCAAGGGAAATAAAATGATGCATAGAAAACAAGTATGGTAAATCTCAAGGTTCAATAATATTTGCATAAATATAATAATTTAAACAATGAATGCTGATCTAACCAGAAATAAGTAACTGGAGCAGAAAGCAAGGAAAGAGGAACAGGATGTGTGCAGGTGTGATAGGGAGAAGCAGAGGGTATGCAAGAGATTGAAATACTCATCATCTATCATGAGAGATCAGTAGATGCTTAAAACTGAAAAATCAAGAGGTAGCAGTATAGGCATGCTAATTAAAAATATAAAGAAAGGTACAAAAACAATCAGTTAAAAGTTTCAAAGTGTTGCCTATGGGGAAAAGGAAATTTAATGAGGGTTCCAGGCCTTGTAGAACTATCTGATACTCTCAACTTGGTGCACATACAACAAAAATAAAAACTAAGCTGGGTGTCCTGGCTGGTTTAGTCAGCAGAGCATGTGGCTCTTGATCCTGGGGTCATGAGTTCGAGCCCCATGTTGGGTGTAGAGATTACTTTAAAAAATAAAATATTTAAATATGTTTTAAATATCTAAGAAGAGGGACACCTGGGTGGCTCAGTTGGTTAAGCAGCTGCCTTCGGCTCAGGTCATGATCCCAGCGTCCTGGGGTCGAGTCCCACATCGGGCTCCTTGCTCGGCAGGGAGCCTGATTCTTCCTCTGCCTCTGCCTGCCATTCTGTCTGCCTGTGCTCGCTCTCTCCCCCTCTCTCTCTGATCAATAAAAAAAAATAAAAAATTAAAAAAAAAATAAATATCTAAGAAGAAAAGCTAAGTTTAAAAGAATTTTTAGGGGCGCCTGGGTGGCTCAGTGGGTCAAGCCGCTGCCTTTGGCTCAGGTCATGATCTCAGGGTCCTGGGATCGAGTCCCGCATCGGGCTCTCTGCTTGGCGGGAAGCCTGCTTCCTCCTCTCTCTCTCTGCCTGCCTCTCTGCCTGCTTGTGATTTCTGTCTGTCAAATAAATAAATCAAATCTTTGAAAAAAAAATAAATAAAAAAATAAAAGAATTTTTAATAAAGGAACTTGAGAGTCCATGGTGAGCAAGGCCAACACAGTCCCCCCACCTGGCACAGGCATGGAGGGTAAGCACTGGAAGCCGGTAAGTCTAACAGAGCATGTGCTGAGTGTTGTTCATGGCTATGGGAATTTCCAGCAAGGATTTAATTGAGTCTTGGGATCAGAATTTTGGCTGAGATTTGAAATGTGAAGAGCAGTCTACGGCCATACCACCCTGAACGCGCCCGATCTCGTCTGAAATGTGAAGAGCAGTTAGCGAAGCAAAGAGATGATAAGGGTCGAAGGAAGTGTGTTCCAGGCAGAGGGAACGAGATGTGCAAAGGCCCAGAGACAAGCGAAAGCAAGGCACCATGAAGAGGCTCAAACACAGAATTCAAAGGGAGGAGGATGGCGGACAAGACCTGGAGCTGGAAGCAAGCCTCTGGTCGGTCCCTACAGACCCCTTGTGGGCTGCGTGGCAGGGTGGACTCTGAACAGAAGAGTGTCCAAACGAGACAGTGACCTGGGGCGGCCTGACTGCTAGAACTCTGACTTCACCGAGGGCGAAGGATAGAACGGAAGTGAGATTAGAGTCTCCTCCAGCACGTATTAACTGTTCCCTGTTCCTGGACACTAGCCTAGTGTTTTTAGTTCTAGGGACAGACTCAAAATTTTTACTTCTGGTTTTTAGCAGAAGTTAAACAGGCTTCCAAAGGATGTTGTTAGGAATCCCACATCGTAATGGTAGGTACAGCCTGGCATTACAGGGTCTTCCTCAGTTTTAAATTGCAATATATCTTGAGTCTGTGGCTGTAGCTGTGCCTTCAAGTGTCTGTCAGTGCTGAGATCAAAATGAGGATGATAATGACAGAGAAGTGAGCAGCCTTCTGCCAGGTTCCTCGGTTTCAGGGTCTAGTCCACATATCCAGGGCTGAGACAAGGCAACAAGACTCAAAAGCCTGATGGATAAACCAGATGTTACTTTATTAATTGCTGTCAGTGCATAGACTCTACCGGCAATCATAATGCCAACTTTGTATCTCACTCCCTGAACCCCTCCTGAAAGACTTTCTTGGAGCAAAGCATTCTTAGATAAGGGCTAATCCCAGGATACCCCGGATCACCTGATCAGGCGTTTCTCAACCTCTCATTTAGCTCTGAGCTTAGTTCCCTCCAAGGACAACTACCTCCAGGGCTGGGGGACCTCCTCACTCTAGTCCCACTCCAAAAACACAATGATTCCATGGACTCATGGAAAGTTCTAACCTCAAGAGCATCGGTCCTCCAAGGACTTTAGACCCCTAATTCCATGAAGGACTGGGAGCAAAACACCTTCCTGAATGGTGTGGTCCCTGGTGGTCTATACCTGGAGGCAGTGCCTGGTGTTGCTGAGGCAAAAGGGGGTTCATATTTCACTTCATTTCTTCCTGAGGCCTCTCCCTCGTGCATCTCTGTCAGTGCTGAAGGTGCGGGTAGCTTTTCCAGTAACTTCAATTAAGCAATAGATCTAATCTACTTTTAATAAGCTCAGTAATTAGCAGGATCCCTAGAGACTTCTCCTTCAAACAAAAATATAGGCTGTGGTGAGGAACAAGAACATTTCAAGCATGAAGTATACAGCGAGAAGATGAGTTAGGTTTAGCATTAATAATTATCAGTGTTAATGTCAAAATGAACGAAATGCCCAAGAAAATCTTCTGATTAATATCACAAGACAAACAAGTTGCTTTGAAACAATTTCACTTGTAAATGGCCTTTCAAGGAAAAGTACCCATACAAATTCCTTATGTCTGAAGGATTAGACTCAAAGGCGTAAAAATAAACAACCCATTTTTATGTTTGAAAGAAGCAGATGCCCCTTGTCCTCCATGGGAGGACCGACCGGACCCCTCCAGCCTCGTTCCCACACGCCTGGAGGGAGGGGCTGGGCCTGGGCGAATTCCAGGCGGGAGCAGTTCGGGGATTGGAGTTAACTGCTGCTTCTGAAAAAACGTGTCTCTTCAGCCAGAAAAATGCTCTCCAAGTCTTCTCTAAAAATAGTACTTGCTGGGATTTTCCAGTTTGACATTCTTTCAGTTCCTGTGTCCAAGGACAACTCAAGCCAAGCCATCTGCGCCCCTTCCCAGAGATGCCGGTGAAAGCTCACCCTCCGTGGGAGGCCAGTTGGAAGGTCCTGCTGCCACCAAACTTCGTGGGCACTTGAGCATTCAGGCAAAGATTCGCCTGTTCAGCAGCTGCCTTGCTTCTCCCTGGCAGCCCTTCACCTTCCCTTCTTGTGGCAGAGGGGAGGGAATGGTTTTCTGGGGAAGGTGGAAAGTATGACCGTAAGGAAATGTGGGTGCTGCCTTCACTTACCTCCTGTCCCCATGGCCATGCCAGGCCGGATGCTGACTAAACTAGCCTGGGTAACTCAGGGAGCCTCTGTGGTAGCCAGGCGGGGACATATATAAACCAAACCTTTGCCAATGGCCTGCTTCCATGTGCCAGCCATTGGGCCACATGCTACAGCCTTGAGGATCTCACGGAAGCACTGGAGCAGGGGCGGGGGTGGTCACTGTGAGGCCATAGTGGGCATGCTTGCTTCTGTCTGCCTAGCATCCATCCCCCTGCTTCTAACAACAGCACCCCCATCTCTTTTCTGCACTGCTCCTTTCTACTCCAATTTCCACTTCTCATCTCCCAGGTGATGCCCACCCAGGAAAGGTCAGCCCCTGACTCAAGAATGAGAAGTCATGGTCCCCTTCTCCCCTAGATTGGCTAGGGTGGCCTTGGGGCTTAAGCTGAGCCCATGAATATCCTACCCCGGGCTTTTTCTCTCTAGAATGAGGGGTATACAGATTTAGGTATGCATGGGAATAATTGAAGGGGTAGATTTTCAGGACCTCCTCCAAGAATCTGATACTTGGGCCTAAGGTGGGGACAGGAATCTGCTGATGCAAATGTCTACAGGACTACCTGACCAGTACAATTGCCTGGGGTAGGAGGGGGCAGGGAAAGCTTCAAGGAGCTAATCTTGGTCTCGAAGGCCAAGTAGGAATTCACTCAGCAGCATGTGATCCCGCCAATAGTTGTGTCTTCTTGAAACAGTCTCCTTGCCTGGTATAATATGGCCCCAGGCTCTCCTGTTTTTTTTCCTACCTCTCTGGCTACTCTTTTCAGTCTTCTTATAGGTTTGGTCCCTGGAGTTCAGTATTTCTCAGGGTACTAGCTTCATCACCTTCCCTAACTCCACACTACTCGTCTGAGCTCAGCCACTTAGATCCACTTACCTAGTAGACGTCACCCTTGGGTTCCTGAATTTCATGAGGCTGAAACATAATTCATAATCCCACCCGCTGGCACCCCAAACCTGCAACCCTGCCCATTCCTTTATGAGGCCAATAGGAGGAGGAGCCATTTTTAATTACATTCCATGGGCCAGATATTGCTCTATCCAGTTTTCATATATTACCTCATTTAATCCTCAAAGTAGACCAATGAAGAGGGCTAACTCCTAGGTCTCCTATCGGGCTCAAGCTAGATGTCAACTCATTCAGGAACATCTTCCTGAGTCCCCAGGCAGGGTCAGGGGCTCCTGCCCTGGCTTCCCCAGCCCCTTGCATTGAAGTATTTACCAACCCATCCGCAGCCCTTCCAGATCATAATCTCTGTTGTGTCTGCTGAGCCCGGCCCAGGGCCTGACATGTGGTAAGCATGCAAGGAACCATCTGAGGAACAAAGGACCATCTTCACTGGCTTTGTCACTTCAGATGAGATGTTAACATCTGTGTGCCTCAGTTTCCTCGTCTGTAAATTGAAAAGGGTTTAGAAGTCTGTCTGAGACAAAGTAGACACTCAGAAAATGTTCACTCATTATTGTTGTCATATTGTGACAGAAAGGCCTGAGGGGTTTGGAGAGAGGTGAGCAGTCTGAGTGTGTGTTCAGACAGAGAGGGTTAAAGGGCCTGAGTAGGGCAGGGGCAGGGACGGACAGGCAGGGAAGGTTGGGAACACATTCTGAAGGCCCCTGCACTCAGGAAAGCCATCAGAGTTGTACTGAGCTCTTTAAGCAGGGGACTGACAAGATCAGATTGGGGTGAAAACAAAAAGTAGAGATGAATAATTCAAAGTCTTATCTTCTCTATCAAATGGGTAGCAGACTCTGTTGCCTTAAATAATGTAAAGAGACTTTTAAAAGAAAAAAGGTCTCAGAGCCCCCAAGAGGACATCTGTGGATGCCTAGGGATCCCCAGACCCATTTGGGGAAACCCTGGTATGGCCAGAAACATGCAAAGAGTTCAGGGAGCCTGATTCTTGAAGGGGGGAGCTGGAGGTTGCCTGCATCTGTGGGCATCTATGCTAAGTCTTAGAAGGAGGGACAGGCCTTGGGCAAATGGTCAGAGTGAGCACGAAAGTATGATACTAGGACAAGCCAAGGGCAGAGTCCAGGAGGCAGGGAGGGAATGAAGTAGTGGCTGAGGGATGTATTTATTAAAGAAGTCATGGGGATGGAGTGGTTTTAGGAACTACTGTCAAAGGCACAAATGCTACGTGGTTTTTGCTCTTTAGCCTGTATACATGGGCAGACTTGAAAGTTGTTTGTGTTTTAAGATTTTATTTATTTATTTATTTGAGAAAGCAAGCACAGAAGCAGTGGGGAGAGGCAGAGGGAGAAGCAGACTCCAAGCTGAGCAGGGAGACTGATGTGGGACTTGATCCCAGGACCCCGGGATCATGACCTGAGCTGAAGGCTAACACTTCACCGACTGAGCCACCACCTAGGCACCTGGAAGTTGTTTCAATTAAATGTATTTACTTGGGGCCGCCTGGGTGGCTCAGTTGATTTGGCAACTGATTCTTGATTTTTGGCTCAGGTCATGATCTTGTGGTCATGGGATCAGCCCCACATTGGGCTCCACGCTCAGCAGAGAGTCTACTAGAAAGTCTCTCCCTCTGCCCCTCCTCTGGCTCACATGTGCTCTCTAATAAATAAATCTTTTTTAAAAAATGTGTTTACTTGGAAACAATCTCAAAATTACAGAAAAAAAAAACAACCCTCCAAAAAACCAAAAGCCTGTGAGTAGAAAGAACTTTTTCCCCCTTGACTATTTTTTTTAAATTTTATTTTATTTATTTGACAGAGAGACATCACAAGTAGGCAGAGAGGCAGGCAGAGAGAGAGAGAGAGAGAGGAGGAAGCAGGCTCCCTGCTTAGCAGAGAGCCTGATGCGGGACTCGATCCCAGGACCCTGAGATCATGACCTGAGCCGAAGGCAGCAGCTTAACCCACTGAGCCACCCAGGTGCCCATCCCCCTTGACTATTTCAAAGTAAGTTTCCAACCGAATATCCCATTACACCCAACTATCTTAGCAGTGCGTATGTGCTACAAACAGGGACATTGTCCTCCTTTACCAGAATACAACCATCAAAGGCAGGAAATTATTACTGATATGTTACTACCATGTAATCCTCGGATCCTATTCACATTCTGTCAAATGTCCCTATGTGTTCACAGCCAAAGCTATCCCAGTAAGGATCATGCACTGTCATAGCCGTCCTATCTCTTTAGTCTCCTTCTGACTAGAACAGTTCCTCAGACTCGTCTTGACTTTTATGACATTCACACTTTTGAAGATTACAGCCAAAATTTTGCAGGAATGTCCTGCAATTTGGGTTTCTCTGAAATTTCCTCAGGATTAGATTCAGATCATACATTTTTGGCAGAAATATCCTAGAAGCAATGTTGTATTCTTCTCAGTACAGCCTATCGGGAGGCACAAGATTGTTGTTTGTCCGATTACTAATGACGTTCACTTTGATCAGTAAGATGAAGCTCGTCTACCAGCCTGATCCACCGTAAGTTACTCTTTGTAATGAACAAACCTGAGTCACATTGAGCACACAAATAAATATTGATTATAATGGACAACCCATTGAATAAATCATACATTGAAATACTAACGAGGAATGAGACATGGAATGTTGTTTCTGATTAAACTTCCAATTTATACCAGCTACAGACTCATGATTTCTTATTTTTTAATGGGTTAGAATCCTTTTCAATCTGTTTTTTTTCCCCTCATATTGTGTCTGATTTGACTATGGGGTCCTTTGTTTTTTGTTTTGATATGTCTCCCTATTCTTTTAGCTCTTTCTTACTTTCTGGCACAGATCTCCCAAGCTCACTTATACTTTCCCTGCCCCAATCCTAGAATCAGCCATTTCTCCAAGGAGCTCCAATGTAGTTTATTGGAGAATGGTATTTGGAAACCAAAATCTAGGCATGAGCTGTGGTCACTTGGGCTGATGCTGCTCCTAGTCCCTGGTGGTGCAAAGAGCTAGGAAATACACACATGTATAGTGTATATCTGTATCTATAGGCTTACATGCAAATCTGTTATTACTGAATACCATGAGTTCACACTAATATCTCTAATTCCAACATTCTAGTTTTCCCTTTTTTAAAGATTTTATTTATTAGAGAGAAAACAGGAGTGGGGGAGGGGCAGAGGGAGAGGGACAAGCAGACGCCTCACTGAGCAGGGAGCTCAATGGGGGACTCAAGCCCAGGACCCTGAGATAATGACCTGAGCCAAAGTCAGATGCTTAACTGAGCCACCGAGGCCCCCCTCTCATTTTCTCTTTCTCCACTATTTGTTACTCCCTTCTCTGGTGATGAGAAACCTGGCTGTTATCTTTGATACATTAATTTACATGATCAATGCCCCTGTATGTAACCATTTTCCAATGCCCATAACCCCAGTCCCTGCAGATGCTCTCCTACCACATGACCCCACATTGGGCCCCAACTCTCACATGGAGACTCACGTCACCCGACTCAGTTTCTGACACTCCATGTGGATGCCCTTCTTCCCCGCTCTGGGCTGACACCTGGAGTTAGGACAGCCCCCTATGGGTCTGCCGTCTTCATGCCCTCGAGAAGAGTGAGGAGGTTTTTTAAATGCCAGGCCATTCCCCCATCCACCGCCCCCACCTAGGGACAATCTCTTCACTCTGCTCAGTTTCCAGAAACTGGCTTTGGGTCACCACAGCTTCTCACCCCAGCTCCAGCCACCTACTGTGCTCTGCCCATCTCAAAACTTTAGGGCCACATCAGTGGGGAAGAGGAAAAGCATCAAAGATTTGAGGTTTTATTTTGAGCAGAGAAGTGGACTGTGGTGTTAGACACATTGCTTGCATTGTCTGTTGCTCCCAGACCATCAGTCCTGGAGGGGCAGAGCCTCTTGTTTACCTCCTTAGCATCAATATCTCGAGTGTCACCCACTCGTGCCCACTGTTCCTTGGAAGATGGCAATGGTTGCCGAGGAGAGGCAGGGGGAGGCCCCAAGAGACCACATACCTCAAGCACGTATTTGAAAGCCCACGCGTGCAGATGGCGGGGCGCTGCCTTGCCCAAGAAACCAGGCAGTTGCCCAGGTGATGGAATTTATAGTGTGCCGAAAGCTTGTCTGCCCTAAAATAGCTCTCTTGCTCACTGTCTCAACTAGCAATTTGCTTCTCTGTATTTCAGGCCTGGTGTTTAGCACTGCCCCTGGGGGCTGCGGGCAGGCGTACAGATTAGGTAGAGGAAGGCAGCCGGGCAGCAGCAAGGACACCTGGATTCTCTGTTCCCTTTCGTGTAACTTCCCTCCCGGGCCTTATTTCCCCATCTCGAAAGTGGTGATTTCAAGCACTAGAGGTCTCTCCCTCAAATAGTTCAGGGCTGGTTCTGTTTCAGGACCATCAAAACACTTGGCACTGTGCCCGGCACTCACCTCAACGCATCCAGCCTCCCCATGAGGCAGGAGATGGAGTCTCCTCACCACTTTCCAGATGAGGATGCTAAGACTCAGAGAGATGATGTGACTCACTTGTCTGCAATTACACAACTCTTCAACTCTGGAGCCGGGACTCAAAACCCCAGCCTACCTGACAGCCCATGTGTCAGGGCTGGGGCCGTGGGCTATGTTTTTCCTTTTATGCAGAGCAGTTCTGGTTCAGCTCAATGCCAGAAATACTCATGGTTCCAAGCGTGGGCGAGAACCATCTGGCAGAGTGGCTGGTTTGAGACTGGGTTTGGTGATGCCTCCCTTGAGGACTTGGGAGCCTGGAAAATCGAGGTGTTTGCTGGATTGCCCTTTGTGCCTGCCACCATGCCACCCTTGAGAGTCGGAGAAACCTACTCCCAGGGGCAAAACTTCCCAGGGGTGTCCCTCTAATGGCAAACCCACCAATTTACAAACGCTGATTTCCCCCAGTTCAGGGAAGGTAAGAAGGAAGAAGAGTAGGTGGGGCAGGAGGGAGGAAACTAAGAGGCCACACAGAAATATCACCGGACTCTAAGTTCCAACAGTCATAAAAATAGGGATCTTGGCCCAGCCTTAGTAACCCCTTCATATGAATGTTCTCAAAGAACATTCTGCGGAACCTAGAGGATGTCCATAGTCACAGCTAGCTGGAAAAGCCCACACTGGAGCCCTTCTGAAAAGTGACACCTACCCAGTCACATAAAACAAAACGAAACAAAAATCCGTTTAGTTCAGTTTAACCCTGAGTCTTCCAATCCCACTCAACCACCCATAATGATATGCCCAGAACACACTGTGGGAAACCTAGATCTAGGCTTTTATAAGTGGGAAGGAGAATGTCAAGAGTAAGGCTGCCCAGTGTGGGGCAGAGTCTGCAGCAGAATGGGGGGGAGGGGTCATGCTCATGCAATTACAGCAACGGGAAGCAAATCTTTGCTCTAAGAGGGAACATGTGCTGCTGTAAGACGGAACATGTCTATGTTGCTGTAAGAGGAAACATGTCCCCTAAGATGGGTTTTCAGGGTGCAAACCACCTAACGTTAATTGGAACCTCTGAAATACTTTCTCAACATGCACAATTTGTACACAAAGTCTAAACAACCACAGCCTTTAGCTTCCTGTATACTCTGGGGTTTAATTCCAGGCTAGCATTTGTTAGCCGATTCTGAGTAGGTAAAAAATGGATTCACAGTAAAATGGCGCCAAATATTTTAAATATCAAGGACAGATGTAACATGCCACAGACTGCTGACAGATGTACCAAGCACCCCCACTCTTTCAAATAAATTACTGCCTTAAAAAAGAAGTATAAATAGTTGAATTCTTCCCCAAATAAAAATTAAGATGCTTATAATCTTAAGTTCACATCTTGCTTGCCTTTTGTAGAACTTTAAATAGTTCTTTAAAGAAGCTGATTGGGTGAGGTGGCTTTGGAGGGGAGGTAGGGTGGGGAAGATGGAGGAACCTGATGATCATTTCCGAATGTTAATTCAGTTCAGTTAAATGTTCAAGAAAAACATCATATATGAAGATATCTCAACGGTCTTGTGATTCAGCTTGGTTGATGAAAACAAGATGGAAAACAAAGTTAAGTGTTAACAGTACTGGAAAAATTTTTAACTTTACCCACATTGGAATTTCTTTCTTTTTTTCTTTTTCTTTTTTTTAAAGATCTTACTTATTTACAGAGTGAGTGCATGAGCAGGAGGAGGGTCAGGACAGGGGGCTCGATCTCATGACCCTGAGACCATGACCATAGTTGAAATCTATAGTTGGCCACTTAACTGACTGAGGCACCCAGACACCCCTACAAGCTGAAATTTCTCAGGATCGGGAAATTTTAGGAAAGCTAGGCAACTCCTTTCTAAAATGCTGTCCAAGGTTGCGGAAGGGACTTCATGACCTCAACCCTCCCACACAGAACCCTTCCCGCTATCGGATGCCCACCCCCATCCCCCCACTGCTGCCCTCTCAAACCTCTCCTTTCCCTTCAAGCTCCAAGATTCCTTCAGACTCAGGGCCCAGGGAGACTTCTGGGCTGCTGCTCAGCTACGGTCTGGCTCTTTGTACCAACAGGGTACACTGTCCACCCACGGTGGGCATTTTGGCTTCCTCCTGCTTTCAATCCCTGGGCTACAGCCCTGTTGTTGCTGTCTCCTCATCAGAACAAACCCCCTGTACCTCAAGTGGCAGAGTACCAGGACAGGACACGGCATCCCTGTGGCTATCTGCAGGCCTTGGAGGGAAGAACTATGCTACTGAACAGCAAGCACTGTCCTTGCCTCCAGAATCCAGGCTCAGGTGTGGCATCCCGCGGAAACTGTGCCAGGCAAGAGCTTACAGGTAATCCATCCCTTCAACCTCTATTTCCTTTACAGATGAAACACTGAACTGCAAAATGTGAGATGCCACAAATGGAAAGGGTAGGTTCTACACAGGTACAAATGAGGTTGCTGGAACAATGTTTAAATTGCAGTTTCCAAGAGGCATCTTCAAGGCCAGCAATCACACTAAAGACCAACCACATGCCAGACGCAGGTATGCGTCCTCTACTGTTCACAATGACTGGGAAGAAATTTTATCCTTCATTTATAGAGGAAGGAGGCCTAAAACGGTGACATCCCCCAATGTGGGCTGCTTTCTTGTCCTTTTTTTTTTTTTTTTTTTTAAAAACACTTATTTTGGAGAGCAGGTCCAGCTGAGCGTGAGCCCAACATGAGGCTTGGTCTCACAACCCTGAGATCATGACTTGAGCCAGAACCTAGTCAGACACTCAACCAATTGAGCCACCAGGCACCCCTCTCATTTTGCTTCTTGATCCATC
Organism: Mustela lutreola; assembly: GCF_030435805.1. NCBI lineage: Eukaryota > Metazoa > Chordata > Mammalia > Carnivora > Mustelidae > Mustela > Mustela lutreola. The sequence continues at coordinate 18,739,059 of NC_081305.1, read as the reverse complement.
CCCTATCTGTATCAGCTGTACCTGCCTGATTCAAAAGTAGTGAGACTTCGGTCAAGTCAGTGCAAGCACCAGGATTGGAACTCAGCAGAGCCCCTGCCTACCCCATTGTGCTAATTGCCTCCCTCTGTGTGCGGCTCCCAATCCAAGGTGACAGGCAGAGGAAATCTAGAGTGGGCTAGATTTGGTGGGTCCCCACAGCGTGAGGGCCAGCAGGCAGGCAAACAGGCTGGCCTTGCATGCACACTCGGGTATCTACACTCACGAGGGTCAGTATGTTACGGCCTGACAAGAGCTCTTACCACAGGTGACCCCCAAAACTCTTCATGCCAGAAGAGGCAGAGGTCCTTCCAAGACAGGAGTGGCAGGCCCCTCAACCCACCTTTTTCATCAAAGAAACTATGATTATGGGCCGTTCTCCCTCTGTACAGGTATATTCTGTATTTTCTCTTTGGGTGCATTCTCTGCCAGTTTTCCCACCTAACAAGAATGACAACTTCATCCAGGACAGAAATAGGAAAAGAAATAGCAATATACATGGGCTTAGTACCACAGATGAAAACTTCCGGTTGATAAATTTCCCTCATCTGCTTTATAGGAGTACAGTACACACCAGCACAGCACCACAGTGAGCTCAAACTCCAAAGCAAGACATCTTGGGCTCAAACTTTTACTCTGACCCTAGTAGCTGTTCAGCCTGTGCCTTTGTTTCCTCTTTTGGAAACTAAGATGGAGATGATGGCAGCACTTGCCTCACAGAGTTGTTATGAAGATTAAATCGATTTATACAAAACATCTAGAGTCGTCACTGGTATACAGTGATCTCTAGTATACTTGGCTATTACCATGTGACTGCTAGTCATGAAATAAAATAATCCCCCAAGTACATCTTTATTCATCAAACTTCCTAAACTCAATTTCAAGGCAAAATATAACAATGAGTTAGCAAGTTCTACAACTGATAGGTGTTCAAAATGATGTAACCTTTAAAAAAAAATGATGTAACCTTCATGGACGGGATTCTGATAACATCTAACAAAAACTACAGATGTACAGTTACCTTTTACTAAGCAGTCCTGCTGTTAAGAATTTACCCTGAAGATATATCCCCAAAGATTTAAAAAAAAAAACAGATGCACAGTTACTAACTGTAGCATTATGTACAAATAAGACCAGAAATGTCCTAAATGTCCACCTATGAGCTTGGCTGAATAAGCTATGTTACGTCTGCATAACTGAGTACTACGCAGCCATTAAAAAAAGGATAAAGACTTGAAGACAGAAGATCGAACTCATATAAATCAACTTTTAGGTGATATTAAGTGAAAAAAGCATATATTGTATGTCCACTGAAAAGGCCTAGATCCAACAGCATCCAGTAACATTCACTGTGCCTACAGTCTAGACCTTGGCTCTAAATACCAATCCCCACTAAAAAGAACCAGGACTCCTTGGAAAAGTAGCTAATTCCAGGTTAGAGGCAAGGAAAATGCAAGGTAAGCCTGAAACATCTTTCTGTGCCAGCAAGTAAGGAAATGCTCCAAGACCAATGGGGGGCATATCAAAAGGACACAGCTGTATCTGACTCTGGTATCCAGTATATATAAAGAACTCTCACAGTGCAACAATAAGACAAATACCTTAATTTAAAAACGGACAAAGGATTTGAAAGACAATTCTAAGATATACAAATGGCAAGTACGTGAAAAGATGTTCAACACCATTAGTCACTGAGATACCACTCTGCACTCATTAGGGTGGCTATAATGAAAACAAACAAGAAACTCCCAGAAAACAAGTGTTAGCCAAGTTGTGAAGAATTCAGAACCCTTATATATTTTAAGTGGGAATGTAAAATGATTCAGCTGCTGTAGAAAATAATTTGGTGGTTTTTCAGTTAAAACAGAATTGCCATATGACCCAGCACATACTTGTAGGTTTGTGCCTAGAGAACATGTTTATACACAAACTTACCTATGAATGTTCCTAGCAGTATTACTCATAATAACAACTGAAAAAACCCAAATGTGTATCAACCGATAAGGGGATCAAATGAAATGCAGTTTTTATCCATGCAATGGGGCATTATTTAGCCACACACCCATCATCTAGTACTGGTACATGCTACGACATCAATGAACCCAGAAAACATGCTGCTAAATAACTGGGGTGGGGGGTGGTTTGTGTGGAGATTTGAACTAATAGGTATGAGGTTTCTTTTTAGGATGATGGAAATGTTCTGGAATTTGACAGTGGTAGTGGGTGCTCAACATAGTGAGTATACTAAGAACCCTTCAACATTTTAAAGTGGTTAGTTTTATGCTGCCGATTATAGCTCAATAAAAAGAAAAAAGGACACAGTTGGCTGAAGGGGTTCCCACTCATCAAATCTGGGACAATTTGAGCATCAGAAAGAATGAGTTATTGGATTATAACAGTCTGAATTACAAAATTCACAGTGAAAACAACCACCCAAAAAAGGAGAAGGAAGACAAAAAAACTCTTTATATATGAATGCCAGCTAATAAATGCAGGAGGAATGATGGGATAAGAATACAGCAGTACTTGATTTAAGACTTTAAATTTTAAGACTTTAAGATTTAAACCAGTACTTGATTTAAGACTCCTAATGAGATAACTGATTTAGGCAAGGATCATCAGTGGATGCTACAACCAATGTGTAAAAGGTGGCTGAAGGGTGCCTGGGTGGCTCAGTTGGTTAAGCGACTGCCCTCAGCTCAGGTCATGATCCCAGAGTCCTGGAATCGAGTCCTGCATCGGGCTCCCTGCTCCATGGGGAGTCTGCTCCCTCTGACCTTCTCCCCTCTCATGCTCTCTCTCAAATAAATAAAATCTTTAAAAAAAAAAAAAAAAAAGGTGGCTGAAGACCAAGATACTCAATGGTACCACCCACAGTTTTCTGGAGAGATCTAGGAGACACCACCTTAACCAAAAAATCAAACCCAACATCACCAACACAGGACAACCTGATGCGATGTCCTAGAACATACAAACCTCACTTATGTAGCATCCTTGCAAAAAACATTTAACCTGAATTGAATCATGAGGAAACAAAAAGACAAATCCATAATGTGGGATTTTCTATAAGACAACTGACCTGGACTTAGCAAATACATTTATGGGTAAAATGCCCTGACATTTAAAATTTACTTTAAATGACTTAGGGAGGGAAAAGTGTAAGAGCGCATGCATCTGTGTATGCACGTGACAGAGAGAGAGAGAGAGAGAGAGAGAGAGAGAAGTGGAGGGAGAAAAACCAAATGTTTCAAAATGTTAAAAACTGGTGACTCTATGTTAAAAAAAAAAGAACATAAGCATTCAATATACAATATACCTTCAACTTTTCTGTAGGTTTATAATTTTTCAAAATAAGAGTGCTCACTTTGGCAGCACATATACTATTTTTCAAAATAAGAAATCAAGAGGAAATGTGTATTATAAGTCAGCTTTAGAGAACAAAAATTTAACATGCTTAAATGTAATAAACAGAAACTAGGTATCTCTAATACAACAAATATGATTTTCTTGAACGTATTTTACTGTTCCCCATTTAAATTGATAAAAAAAATTACAGTATAGTTGTTCAAAATTCCTCTATGAAGCCTGAAGCTTCTAAATTAGTTTAAGTAAAAGTAGCCCAATTCAATTGATAAAAAAGTTATCTAAGAGGCAAGAAAATATGTTGGATAACTCACAAACCCTCCTGTACTGTACCCAGCTTAGAACTCCACATACTTCAAAATATGGCTTCAAGATGTTTCTTCTTTAACAGAATTTCTGTTCAGTTTTAGTGAAAGAGGTATACATTTTTTGCTACATGGTAGACAGGCCATATGATTAGCAGACAATTCAACTTTTATCTCCAGTGAGATGATTTACCATAAAGAAAGCCACCAAAAGTTGTAAGCAGTCTGGATTCGTGTTTATTGAAGCCAGTAATTAGAGACATCTTCTCTTCCAGCACTAGAAAGCAAGGTTCCACATGACTGCATAACTGCATCCGGCTAGAGCCACACCCCTGGACTAAGGCTGGTGGGGGAATAATCTGCAGTCCTAATTTTAAGTTAAAAACACCAATAAACTTAGTATAGAGATGACAGTGAACTTTCACTTACAGCATCAACATTGTTAAGGTCATGATGTACAGAGCAGTCACTTTCAACTTTGTTAAACTAATAAAAAACAACAAAGTCTTCAGTTTAAATAGTGATTTTAAAATGCCAATCCAAAAAAAAAAAAAAAAAAAAAAGTGCAAACAAAATTAAATAATTCTAGCAGCATACCCGTTGCATTTTTAGGAAAGACCAATTCATGGCCCTTATGGCCACATCTTCAAGGTTGGGCTTATTTCTTTGATTTTTCCATTTTAAAGACAAACAGCAGATGTAACCACTATAATATATATAAATAGTCATAAAATTGTCTTTAACAGTCTACCATACAAGTGTATTCTGCAAATAAAATGAGTTTTACTTTAAAAAGTAAAGGCTGTTTACTGTTCGGCCTTTGGTTCCACTGCTTGAAAACCCCGAAATAACAAAAAATATCTCCCCACCTCCCCCCCAAAAGAACCCTGCAGCTCCCCAAAGTTGGTAGACTTTGGCAACCACTGAGCACATGAAATTACACGCACCAGTGTCTTGTTACTAGGAGCATCCACTTGTCATGAGAAACTAAAAGTGATCTCCAAGAAACCTTCCCTCACAGGACAGGTGTCTTAGCATTTCATCATTTTATATTGACACAAAAGTGCTTTTCAGTTTAAATGACAAAAAAAAATTTTTTTAAAGAAAATTTTGCATTACAATTTGAAATCATATTGTATGCCCTGAGGGCATGTGCCTTTCCAATAATTCTTTCTTGTTTCTGAGGTCACTCATTTGCCCCCACCCCCACCCCAGCTGCTGTGGAGAGAGGGGTTCAGGGACCCATCATCAGTGCGGCCACAGCTGTATTTACTGGTCACTACACCACAGCTATCCTTATACAGTCAGTTTACCGTCATTATCTGGACAATCTAGTAATTGGAAGCCACAATACATTTAAAAACAAAAACTGAATTTAAAAAGGGGTGAAAAAGTGTATTTTTAACAATAAAACTGGCACAAGGAACATGTTTCTGTTTGTCGGAAAGGCAACTAAATACTCAGCTTTCTCCTTAACAGTGTTCAGACCTTTACAAAAAAAGCAATTCAAGACAGTCTTAGAGTCTTTTCTTGTTATATAACACAGGATATTAAGTTATGCCCAGTACTACATTAGTGGTCAGTCAAATGTGGTATGTAAAAGTAATGACATTAGGGAAGTTATGCTCAGACACAGTACAACAAACATTCATATAAAAAAAAGTAAACTCCACATAAGTGAACTGTGGTTTTTTTCCCTTGGTTTGACAACAAATGTTTTACACATTATATTAATGGTAGTGTTTGCATTCAAATGTTCTGTCACGTATAAAATTGAAAGTGCCATTTCAAATCCACAGAAATCATTTCCAGAATGGTGGTATGACATGACGATGTGTATGAAATTTGCCCTAAATGGAAACACTGAAACACTTATTTCCATAAGGGAAAAAAAAAAAAAAGCTACACTTTATGAAAAACACAAACAAGAGAAATGTATCATTTCCATTTTCAATATAAAACATTCACACTTATTTGTCCATCTGATAGCACTAATCAGACCAGAGAGCTAGGACAAGACCCTTTTGCATCAATGGAACTCCATGAAGGTTTCCACAGACCGTAAGGCAGGGATTGGTGCAAGCCAATTCAGAGTGCAATTACATTACAAACCTCCCTCAAACTTTGTGTAGCACATTGCATTATGGTAAAATGAGAGGTTGGTTACCCATTCTCTATTAGTAGGCCAGCCTGTGGTAGTATAAAAAAATTATTTTAATTTAAAAAACAAAGCAGGAGCTATTTAGAAAACAATTCAAAGTAAACTAATTTTGTAACTGCTGACTTTAAACACACCCCACAGTGACTGTCTGACTGCCCTGATGCAAACCCGTGGAGCCCAGCACGTCCCACAAGACATGGCCTGGGCCACACACGTGACTGTGAGGCAGCCTCCATCTTCCCCACCCGTGTCAACTCCACCTGACTCAGGCACCCCCACACTCTACACATCTGTTGTAAGTTAAAGATGCATTCAGAACAAGTCTAATTCCCATTTTTCTTAGTGTTTAGTCTGGAAATGTTTCTGATTTTAAGCCTTAAAAATGATTACTCGACTTTCTACTGACCACACAGTATTTACTCACACTGCTCATCTCTGCCTTCCTCATCTCCTTCAACATTCGGCTTCCCCACCATCACTTCTCTCATTCCTCCTTTCAGCCTTTCTCTTTCCTGGACTTGCTGCTACTTAATCTGCTTCCCAAGAACAAGTGAATTTGCTAACACGCAACTGGTCAGACTAAGCACCCTCTGATCAATGATTTCCTGGTCTCATTTGCTCCACCCTGAAAGAAAGCAGGCCTTCTTCCTCTCATCTACCTTCCCTTCCACAAGAAGCCCAGCTGCACTTGCTTCCCACGGGAGAGCCGCATGCCTGAGAGTCCAAGGGTTATCCTTAACAAAGGGGTCTGACACGTAACCTTCCTAAATGTGCATTTCACTCGGACGAGTCAATGAAGTATTTTTTAAGTTCATCTCCCCTGCCCCAAAAAACTGATAGCATGTGCCATATCAGAAAAATCCTTGTCTTAGCAGATCAATATACATAGTTATTTGGTCATTTTACATATGCACTTTTTAAGGAGGATCAGGCTTCATTTTCTGTTGAAGAGTTTGTTACCATGGAGTCTGGTTTTCGAGTCATTCTATCCAGTTCTTCCTGAACATTTGTCAACACAGTCTTTTGTCCTTAAAAAAAAAAAAAAAGTCAGCAGTGACGGGGGAAATTATTTTCCTAAAAGGAACATTTAAAATTACAGACTTCTGTAATCATTTGTGGCGATACCAACCTCAGTAAGAATAAAACCAAGTCTTTTTTCAGTGCAATGATTATAAGGAGATCCGCTAATTCAACCCTTCTCAATTCCAAACATCACAGGTCTGAGTTCCCCTGGATACATAACTGCCCCCTGCCTAGGGATGCCTTTGTGCCAAATATAAGGGCCTTTCTGAAAACACTCTTACTACCCAACTCCAACCCCATGCACTGTCATCACCTCCTTCTTAGAGGCGGTATGTGAGTTTCTGGTATACCAAAAACTACTTTCTGTGCCTCAGAACAGGTGTTTAGGTTTTGTTTTTAATTACAACACTCTAACTCACACGGGTAGTCTGGAAACACCATGTTTCAGTAAGAATATAAGACTAAAGCCAGACATTTCAATACTGCACAAAGTCGGTCCTCATATTCTTTTGTTATCAAATGCTAACTGAGGCCTGGAAATGACCCTTATCTCCTATCAGGGGATACCAGCCTGCAGCCTGGGCTACCAGACCCAACTGAGATTAAGAACCGAGGAGTCCCTGAAGGTCTGGCTGACCTAAGCATGGAGTGATCTCCTGTGGACCTCCTCTCATCTGAAAACACCAATTAGGGAAAATACTGTATTAACATTTCTTATGGTCAACGGAAAAGTAAAAGCAAAAACCTTATGGTCTCAAGCTTCCTGGCAAAGTGGGTAATTCTCAAGGAACTTGGCTCTTCTGTTTCAGAGGCCTCCAAGACAAAGACTTGCCCTACGGCCCACAAGGAAGGACAGGAGGGTGGGCTGCCACAGACAGGAGTATGTGTGACAAGTGGGGAGCTTCATGGAGGAGGAAGGGACGACCCTCCAGGGAGACAGGGAGGGGTCACAGGCTCCAGCTCATGGCAAGACTAGGCACAGTGAACAAAAATCTTTATAAAGCATCATAGAATACTAAATATCATAAATAAAATATCCTCCCATGACCTCCCATGAATAGCTTGGACACCAGTCACATGTACAGTTTAGAATGTACCTCAATTCACCCAACAGTCAGTTCCTGAGAACCCAATGTACATAAATTCTACCCTAAGTGTGCCAAGGAAACCTGCAAGCTAGTAAGGTAATCCTACTGTAAAGTGTCCTGCTCCGTTTAAGGTACGGAGGAGTTTACTTGCTTGGCTGCTCAGAACACGGAGGATCTGCATGTCAGGTGAAGGCAGATGCTCCTGTCCACTCGCGCCCCCACCCCCACATCCAGTGCTGGTCAACCAGAGATCTCCAAGGGCCGTCCGGTACCTGACTTCTTAGCTGTGCTCTGCACACCACTAGCACCAGGACTGCCAGGAGAACCTGTTTTTTTACTCAGCAGGCTGTTGAAGAAGCTGGCCAACACACCTTCACTTGCGGCATTATCTATGGAAACATTAAGAAAAAGAGCATCACGCCATTGGACGACCCAACACCACCACAAAACTAGTTTTCAGCTTGGAATTATCCATTTGTGGCTATCATCTTCCCTATACACTAAGCACATTCATTCACTCTCACTCCTTATATACAGCCACTGTTAGCGTGATTAAGTGCAAACCTGTTTACATTTTCTATCTGTTTAGGGACATAATATAACTCATGCTCCACCTCATCTCCCCATCTACGAGGCAGTGTTTTTCAAAATTTTATAAGCTCCTTTTTTAAAGATTTTATTTATTTATTTGACAGAGAGAGAAATCCCAAGTAGGCAGAGAGGCAGCCAGAGAGAGAGGGAGAAGCAGGCTCTCTGCTGAGTAGAGTCCTGACGCGGGACTCGATCCCACCACCCTGAGATCATGACCTAAACTGAAGACAGAGGCTTAACCCACTGAGCCACCCAGGTGCCCCAAAAAATGACTTTTTTTTTTTTTTTAAAAGATTTTGCTTATTTATTTGACAGACAGAGATCACAAGCAGGCAGAGAGAGAGAAGAGGAAGCAGGCTCCCTGCTGAGCAGAGAGCCCGATGCGAGGCTCGATCCCAGGACTCTGGGATCGTGACCTGAGCCGAAGGTAGAGGCTTTAACCCACTGAGTCACCTAGATGCCCCCCAAAATGACTTCTTATGTTGTGTTTCTCTCTGAAGGAACCCGCATGGCCTAACTGGGGTCTTAGATGCAGAGGTCACTGATTCCAACAAAGGGACAGACCTTGGTCCCTGTCAACTGTGAGCCCCCTCCCTTTGAGCAAGAAAAAGGGGAAAGCAGCCCCTTCTTGGGAGAAGTGAACAGCCCAGCTGTCGTGAGTGTCCACCTTTGAAACCCAGCCACCGAAGCCCTTCAGGGCTCAGGCCTAAGACTAAGCACTCTCCAGAGACAGGATACATACTTTTGATGTTGGGGTCCGGCTTCTTTACTGATGTGCCTGGGGAGGCGCTAGGTACACTGGCTGGCCCTCCCCGGCCCTGAGTTCTTGGGGAGCCAGAGGGTCCTCTTGCAGGGGATTCCTAAGTCCAAAACCAGCCCAAGTTACACAAAGGCATAAAAATAACAGGAAATAAATATTTCAAAAATGAAGACATTCTCTGCAGGATGTTTTTCAGTCTAGGGAGACAGGTGGCAGGACTGGGAGTTTGTTCCAGCTCAGTCTCTTTCTAGACTTTAGTTTCTCCTTAGAGAAGAGATATCAAGATCAAGGTAATAAAGCCTGCTCCTCTATTTCCCTGAGCTATATGCCTTCATCAGACATTTCCTGAGTCCTTATTATGTTCCTGGCCCTGGGCCTTCAGAGAAACCAAATTCCCTTGAAAATACAAAAACCCACACAAACACAGGCTCTTAGAAATAATGGCATGAAAAAAAAAAAAAAAAGAAATAATGGCATGAAGTTTGAAGACACCTACAACACTGAGCCTTGACCCTGTTTAGTTTAAGGTACTCACAGAGGCTCTCGTAGGCGTGGCTGGCTGCTTGGCAAGGAGTGACTGCAAAGAGAGGGACATATTGGCCATTAACCAAGGCCTGCAGAGTGCACTGAAGAAACACTTCCAGAGCACTCTGCAGAAACACTTACTTTCCAGTGTTCCACTAGAGGGCGCCATGAACAACCAAGCCATAGATTTTATATTATGCATGCAGAAAGTTTAAATTCAGCAATTTGGTATATATTGAAAAAAATAATCCAAGTAACCAGTTCTGGAGCTAAGGAAGCAAGGAGGGCACAGAAGAAGGGACCGGTTGGCAAAAGAACCATCAACACCCCAGCCCGCTGAGCTGCCTGCACCATCAGGTGGACCCGTGAGACGGCTAAGAGACAGGTCTAACAATACTGCTAGTAAAACAGAAAGGTGAGACTGGGTTTCCATTCCAACTTTCAGCTTGGGGAAGTTACTCTCTTCACCTAAAAAATGGATATGTCAGCTCTCCTGCCTTCATGCACAAGGCTGTGTGGAGCAATGTAAAAAAATGGAAGTGAGGTCAAGGCACTTGGTAAACTGTCAATACAGGAGGTATTATGTCAGGAAACCTAGTTTCCAGACAGAAAGGTTACTTAAAATGATACTAAACCTCACACCGCTGAGAATCTGCAAGCAGGCAATGGATCACCTGAGGCAAACAGTCTAACCCCTACTCTGTACCAATGCTAGAAATGGGAGGGAACAAGGAGACCTGGTTACAAGCCCGTTAATGCTGCAAGCTCTTTGTGATGGCCTCAGCCTCACCCCAGGGGGCTGGTATTTCACTCACGAGAAGGTCTCTGCTCTGGCCTCCCGGATTCTTCTTACCTGTTGTTTCATTAGGAACACCTGCTCATCCTCCGCTGCCAACTCTTTGTCATGGACTAGCTGTGAAGTAAAGTGACATACTCATTTGTGGTCACAGGGCAAGAACACCCAAACTACTATCAAAATTCTCAATGAAAGAAGAATCCTGGGCTCGGGTCTCAACATGGGACAATCCTGGGGAGAGTCTCTGCTGCAAATGCACCATTCTGTTTTTCCTAGTCTGGAAACAACTCTGTTCCAAGACCAGCCTTGGCATGTGGCCAACTGACGTATTTAAGTCTGGCAGGTTCTAAACACATCCCCGATCAGGGCCAGGGCCTAACCCTAACCCTGCAGGTCAGAGAAGCACAAGGATCTCCTAACAGTTATCCAGAGGCAGTGGTGGACTGTCAGGACTTAGTGGGAAACTTCAGCCCAACTCCATGTGGGCACTCCATCACTCATGCCCCACCACCTGGAGCCATTCACTTAACACCAGACTTGAGCTGACTTTTTTTTTTTTTTTTTAAAAGGCCCTTGGATTACTTTTTTCTTCTCCTGAAAGTGGTTCAATATGCAAAACATATTTTCCTTATAGGTTTCTTGTCTCACAAAACAAACAAACAAAGAAACCTCCAATAAAACACAAACCCTACATCCCAAAAGTGACTGACATGGGTACCTTTCTCACAGGTGGTTTCACAATAAAATCTTCATATGCATCTTCTGGCTTCACAGTTGTGAAATTTTCATGTAAAATTGCTATTTTCTTTTCATTGTCCCAACCTGCAGGTCTAAAAGCAAGGAAATGGGAATTGATTTGGTTCTCCTGGGACTGTCTCACAGCACTTTAGACTTTAGAGCACATTCCGGGTTAGAGAGGGCTCTCAGATGAGAGCCTTTTCCACAAGATCTGATCTGTAGTTGCTGGGGCTGGCTTGTAGCTTGTGGCAGACAAGTCAACATTTAGTGCCAGCATAACCCATCAGCTTGACATCGCAGGTCCTACTCCAGACTGAGCTCATGGGCCCAATATCCAAGGAGCCAAAATGAGAGCTGATGAACTACACGTGCTGACCCACAGGAAGTGCTCAGAGCTTTCACGCGGCTCCACCCAGAAGAGCAAGGACACAATGGGGCCTTACTCCGACAGTGGAGGATACAAAGAACAGCACAGAGGACAGAGCTCAGGATGAGACTGTTTGTCTTGGGCTTCAGTGCAGAGGAGCTTTTTCTGAGAACTCTTCCGTTTTTTCTTATGGACTGCTTCATTAATGTTCCTGGTGTGGGAAGATACAGAGCAAAGGAGGGCACGAAGGCACCTACACTCACCTGGGCCCCAAAGCAAAGGGACACAAGCAGTCCTTGAGGCTCCTACATGGGTGCTGCCCTGAATGATTTCGCTAAGCAGGATGGCACCCAGGTTCCATTAAGTTACGCTGCAGGAGCTTACATTCCCACCAGGCTCTCCTGGTGCAGCGTTGGTGGTATAGTGGTGGGCATAGCTGCCTTCCACCAGGCTCTCCTGAAAGAGCAACTGCAGAAAGCCCTACACAACATACTTTTGAACTCTACAAGCTGCACAAAATGGCACCTGACTGTTCTTGCAGGACTCCCTTTCCCCACATAACCCCAGCTTCACAGCTCTGTGACCAGACTGCGTTCTCAGCTCCACCCTGACTTGCCAGCTTCCAAACAGCTAAACTCCCAACAAGATCAAAGACACAAAGGGACAAGGTGTGATCAAGATGCCACGAGGACCCAGGCGGCCTTTGGAAGCTGTGAGATGCTTCTCCTCTCCACAACAGCCCCAGTCCCCAATCCATCTTCCTGGGCTTCCTGTTCCTCAGGATCCCAAGTGATTTGGGCACCCACATACAACTCACTGAGCTTGTGTCTTTTTTGCCTTCCTGACTGCTCTGGACAACAATTCTCTAAAATCCATCTTGGGTCTAGCTTCGCCATCCGTAAGCAGACTGAATCGGGCTCTCCCTGAATGTCCAGGAAGCAACCCTATTCAGTCCCCACAGCTCTTGGCTTTCACATCTTCAGCCTTCTCAGAAACTGTCCCTCCTGCCCCTCCACTCCTTCTGGCCTGCTAGGCGCACACACTCAGCCTTCCGCCATCACCCCTCTGCCTTCCCTGCCCCACCCCTGCCCTCTAGTCCTGTGTGCAGGGACAACATCTTGTTAATTTCAGCATCCTTAGCATAGAACCTGGGCATCTAGGAAGTGATCAGTAGTTCCTTAAGAACTGTAATTTCCAAGTCAAGAGAATATTTAAGCTTAAAACACCAATCTACTAGCACAAGTCCTCTCGGAGGCCATATAGCTTCAACATTCACTCATGCATCCAAAATGCTCATCATTCTCCAGGGACAGAAAGATACTAACTGGAGCAAACAGGTATCCAAATCTCTGCCCAAGACCATCAGCCCCAGTAGCTCCTAATATATGAAGTGCTAAAAACCCAGTAAATATTCAGTATAGCTGAAGTCCATGCCAACTAGGTTCACCAGTGAAGGTGCTCGCAATCTTCCCAGCCTATGGCAAAGAAATCAAATACTTCAATAGAAGAGATCAGGCTCCCCAAAGCCCAGTTCCCTACACTTCAACTCCCTCTTCCAGCCAGTATTCTATCAGAGCTGACACCAAGTGGCAAAAATGGCTAGCTTAAGTTTTGGCACCTTGCTCTCAATGAAGAAAGGCAGCACCCCTGGTCTCACTTCACCTACTTCCCTCAGAGTAGAGGCAGAATGGGCAAGTCATCTGGAGAGGAGTTGGGCGTATCTATTCCCTGTGAGGTCCAGCCCAAGCACTTCACCCCAAGGCAGCAGAAAGCTGGCTGTGTACAACAGAAACAGAAGGAACCTCACTTGGAAGGATAAAATGCGAAGGGTAAATGTACTATAAAAAGAAGCATTTAAAACAAAAAAGGATTTGAAATAACCTATATAGAACTCACATAAAAACTGCATCCTTTTCCACAACTAAGGCAGGTGTGATAAAGTGGAAGCCATACGTTTTATGAACAATGTACTTATACAATAAGTCGAGGTTTTTCTCCTCCTTCACTGATGTGTAAATCAATGCTGCTCCATCTAATCAATCTGCTTAAGGAAAACAAATTCATTGCAAAAAGATAATGGCAAATATATGCAAGCATAATCCTCAAAGTACTACTCACAGGTGAATCAGTTTTTGATTAACACAGGATCACTAGAAAGCATTAAAACTTTTTAAAATTAAAGCAGTAATTATAACAGATGAACATGTCAAATGCATAGAGCATGTCAAGGCTGGCAGACCATGCACTTCATTTAACACACAGACTGCTACCTTTTGATCCATCAGGCTGGCCTAAGCAGTCAAGTTAATGGCTCTGAGGTTAGCCCAGAAAAACAACCTCAGCATATCCAAGGTACACAGACTCGTTCCTAGACAGATGTGCACACGGGATCCGATTTATCATTAAGCACATCAAAGACATGGGTGCCTAACATGTAGCAGCACCCTTCACTGAACTGGACAAGATAAAAGGCCCAGAGGAAATGGTAGGGACCTATCCCTCCTCCCCATATTCCAGAGCACGGGTCCATAGCACCAACTGCTATTGTATTTTTATAGAAGTAAGACTCAAAAAGACTGCTGACACACTATCTCTCTCCAAGACAGCACACAACAAACATGGGAAAACCTGTGTGGCATCGAAACCAATATTGTGTTGGGTAATTTACTTTTTCTGCAAAAAAGCAAAGTTTATAAAGATTTCCAAGATATGACAAAAGTAGTTTGGTAGTAAGACTACCCATATCAGCTTTCTTTTTACTATGAAAGCCTTATTCAATGTACAGCAATAAAAAAAAATTGATGAAGGACACAAATTAGCACATCTCAAATTCCGATGCAGTAAAATACAAAATTAGTAAAAAGATGTACATAATTTCGCCATGGCAGAAGACTTGTTCTGAATTCAGGATGTACTTGAGCTTTCTGAAGATGCCCTGTCTGGACAACAGCCTGGCTTGGCACAGAGCGGGGAGTCTGTGCTCTGATGCCCTGACACAGCGTTCCAAGGATACACTGGAGGCAGAACCTCCGTAGGTGTGACTGGATGAAGTCAAAGTGCTCGTCCCTGTAATCATGCTCCTTCTCCAGGACACTCACCGCATCACACTGCAGGGATGGCAGAAAGAGAAAGGAGTCATCTTTTTGCTTCTCTCCCCGCTGAGATGGGAATAGCATCATCTTTAAAGTTTCATAGTTCCAAAAAATAAAGCCATAGCCAAAGGTCTAAGTATTAATTAGACAAGAGTCAAAAACAACTGGGAATTTTTTTCACCCTGGACCACAGTTTCCAGAGCTGTAAAGTGGGGACCGAACAGTCTGATCACCTCAGAGTTGTTCTAAGAATTAAACACAGTCACATGAGGAAGCAGGCCGTGGGACTTGGCTGTGCACTGCACACTCCATAGGACTCCTGTTTCACAGAATATACTGCAAATGGCACACTTTGTGACTGAGAAAAAGTACTTTTGAAACCCAAAATGCTGTGTGTGTTTTAAGTCTATTTATTTATTTAAATAATCTCTACATGCAATGTGGGGCTCAAACTCACAACCTGAAATCAAGAGCCCCAGAGTCTTCCGACTGAGCAAGTGAGGTGTCCAAAAACCCAAAACAACTTTATTTCTCTCTGACTGAACTTTTCATTCAATGATGACTAAAAAGTCATCATTCTATAGGGTAGAAGAAATTGTAACTTTGCATTCCCTTCCTTCTTTTTCTATTGAGTGTTATGTTCCTTTCTGAAAATCATCTAAAATCCAACAGATTTTATGAGACCAAAACCCTATAGAATTCTGCTCTTATTATTATTTTTTACCATCAACTTGGGCTAGACCAACTGGTTCACAGAGCCTTAAGAAAGCTGCTTTTAGTTTTAAGTTTGAATCACTCAATAAAGTAGACAGTGCTTCATGGAGAGATTAACTCAAACTATGAACAAACTGAATCATGTCATGTTTCCAGCAACAACACTAAATGACAATATTCTCCAGCCTGACCTATTCAATGTATCTTAATGAATCCCGAATTAGTACAATTCTCCCTTAGGAAGACACACAAGCTAAGCTCCTTAGTTTCTTTCAGACGGTGACTGTACACTGGCCAAACCCAGCCAGATTTACAACTCCCTGGCACATACCTTTGTGCATACCACCAACACTGGGATTCCCAGGTTATGAGTCAGCATATTGTCACCAAGAGGCAAGGCAACATTTTCTTCATCAGGACCTGACGTCAAAGGTCCTCTTCTCTGTGGGGAACCTTGACAACCTTCTTCAGGCTCAACATAGTCTTGAAAATCTTTCACAACTACAGATGAAAAATGGAAAAGAAAATCACACACAAATAAACACACATACCAGTTTTAGAAAACCAAAAAAGGCAGTAAAAAAAAAAAGCACAAAACATAAAGAGTCATGACACACTTCCCAACTCTGCTCTACTGCGGTATTCGGGATTTGGAGGTAGTGATGCAAAATCCCAATTCTGACACATTCAGTCTGAGCACTGTAACTTCAGAGCAGCAAAGACATACTCCTGGACATCTTGAAATAATAAAAATTAAAAAATTATTCAACTCTTAAATAGGATTTAATTTTTTTACCTACTCTTTTTTAAAATATTTTATTTTTAAGTAATCTCTACACCCAATGTGGGGATCAAAGTCAACCACGACATCAAGAGTTGCATGCTCTACCAACTGAACCAGGCGGGTGCCCCTTAAATAGGTTTTAAAAATTTCTAAGCTCTTAATATCTTCTATTATGAAAAAAAGCCACATTTCTTAATATCTAATATTTTTTTAAAAATGAGACTAGTAAAACCATCTGAATTCCACAAGAACATGCTGTTTCCACTCAGCTGACACATGTCTGCACTAACGAGTGAGGCCGGACTTGGCCAGCCCATCCACATCTCTTCATCACCCTCACTCTTGTGGACTCAGTCTCATCTTTCGAAGATCCTGAGTCACTGTGCAATGCTGAACAACCAGTTCCCGCCTAACACATGAAGGAGTCAGCAGTATAACGTCCACTTCTTGGCACAGGCAGTCACTACTTCAGGCCAAGAGTGCAATCCCACAGGAGCGCCTTCAGGCTGAGAATGGTCCATGGCCCTGATGAAGCTAAGTGAACACAAAGCTCACAGACCACAGCTTTTCATGGGTACTTCAAGGCTTACATCTCAGGCCAGAAAACAAGGATATGATACTTAGAGCTACTTTGAGCTAGAAGAGCAAATATGAAGCTCTATACCCTCTATACCCAATGGGACAAAAGGACCAAAATGCCTTTTAGTCTCATCCACAACATGCTCATTAAAAAAATGCAAATAAATGGATTAAAGAGAACCTAAAGAGAGGTATACATACTACTTTCATCCACAGAACAGGTTTCAAACATTTTTTTAAATATATTTTTTAAAGATTTTATTTATCTATTTGACAGACAAAGATCACAAGTAGGCAGAGAGCCAGGCAGAGAGAGGGGAGGAAGCAGGCTCCTTGCCAAGCAGAGAGGGCTCAATCCCAGGACCCTTGGATCATGACCTGAGCTGAAGGCAGAGGCTTTCACCCACTGAGCCACCCAGATGCCTGTTTCAAACATTTTTTAAGGGAGGCAGAGGCAAAGGGAGATGGAGAGGGAAAGAAGCTTTTAAGATTTTATTGGTCAGAGAGAGAGAGAGCACACATGCATACAAGCAGAAGGAGCAGTGCAGGCAAAGGGAGAAGCAGGCTCCCTGCTGAGCAAGGAGCCTGACTCAAACCCAGGAACCTCGGGGATCATCCCTTCCCTGATCCGAAGGCAACCGCTTAGCCAACTGAGTCACTCAGGTGTCCCACAATTTCTCCTCATTAAGCTCATTCATATAATTTCATTGTCAATATAAACAGTCAAGAGATCTTTACTATATTTCGAAAAAAAGACCATTGAAGGGTTTTCTGACGCACTTAGCATGACTGTTGAAGGATTTTGAAGAAATCAAAGGTTCTCAAATTTTCTCCCTGAAAGCATTTTTTTTTTAGAAGACTGAATTTGGGCACCTGGGTGGCTCAGTGGGTTAAGCCTCTGCCTTCAGCTGAGGTCATGATCTCAGGGTCCTGGGGTCAAGTCCCGAATCGGTCTCTCTGCTCCGCAGGAAGCTTGCTTCCTTTCTCTCTTTGCCTGCCTCTCTGCCTACTTGTGATCTCTCTCCATCAAATAAATAAGTAAAATCTTTAAAAAATTAAACAAACAAATAAATAAAAAGATCGTATTTATTTATTTGACAGAGATCACAAGCAGGCAGAACAGCAGGCAGGGGTGGTGGGGTGGGAAGCAGGCTCCCCGCCGAGCAGAGCCCAATGCGGGGCTTGATTCCAGGATCCCGGGATCATGACCTGAGCTGAAGGTAGAGCCTTTAACCCACTGAGCCACCCAGATGCCCCCCCTGCATTTTAACAAATTTTAACAAATCTTCAGATCAATAGAAAATAAAATGCCTTAAGTCTGGGTAATACCTATGACTGCCCAACATCACATAAGGCACTCAACCAGGAATTCCAAGAGAGTGAGCATGGCAGAGCCTAGAGCAAGTTACAGGTCAGCTAAGTGGCTATGGGAAGTGAGGCAGGGCTAGGGCAGCTCCAATGGTGAGCTCCAGGAAAATCCGACACCCAGTGCCCTGCATGAACTGCTGTATTTTACATATGCCAGGATGTAAAAATAGTTGGGAAGCCCGGGGTTAGACTGACTTAACTATGGCTATCCAGCAACTGTAGGAAACACACATGTTTTTAATAACTCAGCATTCTAGAAAGTTAAGTTCTAGAAGGCAATGTAAGTGTCCATAACATAGAGGTTGGTGAAAAAGGAGGATAAAAACATACTGACCATGTAATTCAGGTACACACATGCCACAGTATTAACAATTTCTCGCCAATGGTGGGATGGCCAGTATTTACAGTCTACCTGGGGGTCCCCCTTTAGCATTTCATGGGAGTGGGAAGGGGAAGGAGATCAGAGTGCTCTACCCTAGCTGTTGCCTCTCTCTCTCTCATCTTTTCCCTCCTACCTCATTGATCACCCACTGGTTCCACAATTCTGAAAACATCCCACAGAGAGCACCTAATCTTTTTTCTCTATTTGATAAGCAAGGGAAGTCCCAGACATAAAGCAGGAAAGACTAACCTACACAAGCACCACCTTCTAGCAGCTCTGGGGTTGTTCTGCCCTCCCCCATCACCGCCAGTCAAACAGATGCCATAGACTCAGGGCTGCTGGGGAACCAAACCTGAAGGAATGGCATGGAGCAGCATTCCACACTCAGCAGACTGGAGACTGGTGTTGGATTGGAACTAGGCTGGGTGCAGCCCTTTACTCGTTCAATACAAAACCTAGAGTCCAACTGATCTGCAAAGCAGGAATCTGATGAGCAAGATGGCTGACTGCTTTATGAAAATGTAACCTAAAGCCAGCACTAACAAAGGCACTCCTTCAACATGCAGCACAAAGGCATGATTACCATCCAAACATCTCAGAGGAAGGGCGGTGAAAACAACAGAGGCCTTCAGAAGGATAAGCAGAGTCAGGAGGCATGGATGTGGTTCCAGTAATCGCTAGTTGCCAGCCTGTGTCCTCTCTTCCCTTCTTCCTTATAACCAAACCCAACCTTGAAACACCAGAACATATGGCCATTCAGAACTACATTTCCCAGCCTCCTTAGGAAGACGATAGACACGCACCCTTCAGCCCCTTTTTCCTCTTCCTCCATGTGCTGTCTGGAACACGGATGTGAAGGCTACAGCTCTAGTTGTCCAGAGGAAGAGAACCACACCCTAGAGATGACAAAGCAATAAGGAGAAGGAGCCAGCATCTCTGACCTGCGTCCCCAGAGCTGCTTTCCAGGCCGCAACTGCTTACCTCTGGATTTCATTTATAGGACAGAGAAATCAACTTGTCTTGTTTAAACCCCTGTTATTGGGCGCCTGGGTGGCTCAGTGGGTTGAGCCGCTGCCTTCGGCTCAGGTCATGATCTCAGGGTCCTGGGATCAAGTCCCGCATCGGGCTCTCTGCTCAGCAGGAAGCCTGCTTCCTCCTCTCTCTCTGCCTGCCTCTCTGCCTACTTGTGATCTCTCTCTGTCGAATAAATAAATAAAATCTTAAATTAAAAAAAAAAAATAAATAAACCCCTGTTATTTTGGGTTTTATGTCACAAGCAGCTGAAACTAATCCTAAGTGACAGACATCAATGACTAAGCACAAAATAAATTTAATAGTTCATGGGGCTACAAGCTCCCAGGAGCAGGCATCTTGTCTGCTGTGTGCATCTCTGCTGCCTAGAATAGACCCAGCACAAGACAAGACACTTTTCCTATCTGGAAAAGAACAATATGCTTGGCTTGAGTTTACTTTTTTGTTTCAAAAGTATTCACAAGGTTGTAACACTAAGAAAACAGACTCAGAGACTGAAATCTTCAGGGTATTAACCCATTAATCTGGTAAGATGCTAAAAGGGCAGTGAAAGACAAAGAGCTCTTCAGCCTCAGAACTATTCTAAGAAGTTGTCTTTAAGGTCTCTATTCCAGGGGAAAAAGAGGTATTATCTAGAAAGGTCAGTGGTTGAAGACAGATGAGCTAAGTTGCGTGCGTAACAACTGCTGTAGAACACATGCGGGTGACCTAGGAAACACACATGCATACAGCAAACCAAAGATTTAGATGTTAAACTCCCATTTTAGCTAGTGTGGGACAAGAACAAGGGGAATTCATGATAGGAAGACACACAGCCAGAGAACTGATTTAGAAAGCACATCAAAATTTCTGAACCCTTCCGCCAGTAAGTGTGAAGATCCTGTGTGCCATGCTCTAGAAGCCCTTATTAATTCACTAAAGGGAATGATGTCATCCTGTGGCAAAGAGCCAGGCTGAGCCCAGACTGCCCTGGCCAAGACTACTGCTGCTGCACACGGCCACAGCCCCAGCCCCTGCCCCTCCCATTTCCCTGGCAAGTGGACAGAAGCTGATGTAAGTGCACAGAATCAAGGGAAAGGAAAAATAAGCTTCTGAATCACAGTAAGGAAAAACAAAACAAAACAAAACAAACTTCATTTAATTTGAAAGTTCCCTATTGTCAAAAGGACTTGGGTGTCTTAGTCTCAAAATAGCCTTTCATTTTAATGACAAAAAAATGACCTTCCTATTTCTAACTAAGATCATACTTGCTGAATCTCAAGATGAACTAAGGTAAAAGCTGAAAGATTTGTCTTTTGTAGGGCTTCCTTTAAGCCTGACAGTGAGAGTCCATGGGGCCTCAATGGAATCCCAGGGCAATGGACTCAAGCTGCAGATCCCACGTTAAGTCTCCACAGCCACTGATGCTAACTCAGCAGCCAGAGTAACAGATAAATGAAAAGACCCACAGAACTGACTCAAATTTGAGAGGCAAGGAAAGAACCCTTATTTTAAAAGAGAACCAATGAAGAACAAGGAATATGGATTTGTTCTTTCTTCAACTGTGATGCTTGAGAATAAGACTACTTTAAATACTTTTTGACTACTGAATGTACAAAAGCAATTCTGAAATAAATGGCGCTAACAAAACCACATACTCCATAACCGAAGCTTTGTAACCTCTTGACACTGAAAAGGAAGGTGGCTTGAACCACCCATAGACACTAGTTAATTTTCCAATTACGAAAATCCTATTGTACTTACACTTCCGTTCCAGTTCCCTCATTTCTTCTGGTGGAATTTTCATTTTATCAATGTGCTCACGTAAAACACTAGCCCATTTCTGTAGAGATTCCATCACGGTCCAAGGCCTAGACATGTCTGCGACAAAAATGACCAAGGTCTCCGGCAAGGATTCAGCGGAAACTGCAAACTTCAGCAAGCCTTTGTGGTATAGGTCTCCATCCAGAATCCACACATTGCAGCGTGTGTGATCTGAAAAAAGTAGGTAAAGTTAAGTTATTACCTGACAAAAACCATCAGCACAGCTGGAAAAAACCCACATTAAGAACTTGAGGAGCACCTGGGTGGTTCAGTCAGTTAAGCAATTGCCTGAGGTCATGATCTTGGGGTCCTGGGATTGAGCCCTGCATCAGTGCATCATGCTCCCAGCTTAGTGGGGTCTGCTTTTTTCTCTCCCTCTACTCTCCCCCTGCTCTGCTGCTTGTGTGTGCTGTCAAATAAATAAATAAAATCTTGAAAAAGAAAAAAAAAAAAAAAAACTTGAAGGTGACAGCCACAGAATTCCAGACAAAACCAAAAAGAAATCTTTTTTTTTTTTTTTTTTAAGATTTTATTTATTCATTTGAGAGAGAAAGATCCCAAGTAGGCAGAGAGGCAGGCAAAGAGAGAAGCAGGCCCCCCACGGAGAAGAGAGCCCGATGCTGGGACCCTGGGATTATGACCCGAGCCGAAGGCAGAGGCTTTAACCCACTGAGCCACCCAGGCGCCCTCCAAAAAGAAATCCTAATTGGAAAACAGCCCAAGTGCTCAGTGAGCAGTAACCCTTGGTCAAGAGGCCTGTTGAACTATCTACACTTTAAAAATTTTTTAACTACAATAATATGTTATATCCACATCTAAAGAGATTCCAGCAATGTCTGAGGAATAAAGAGTGAAGGGCATTTTAGCTCTCAATAAGAATCAAAAGATACATATAAAAGCAAAAATGTTCATTGGTCAACTGCACCAC
This sequence comes from Mustela lutreola, assembly GCF_030435805.1. NCBI lineage: Eukaryota > Metazoa > Chordata > Mammalia > Carnivora > Mustelidae > Mustela > Mustela lutreola. Next base: position 18,716,624 of record NC_081305.1, on the reverse strand, counting down.
AGTCTACGTAATCCATTCTCAGCTATCAGCAAATCTATGGAGCAGTAAGCTGTGCCGAACAGCCTGCGGTTAAACAAGCTCTTCTTGTCATGCACACTAAACAGGGAGTTCACATACTACAAACGGTGCCAAAGAGACAGGATCTTTGTGTTTAAATGCCAAGATAAAATTATTACATATAAAAACTGAGGTATGAATTATTGGATGCCTGGTGATATTAAGGAATTAGTTATTTTTGGTATAAGAAGAATATAGCTATGTTTTTAAAAATCCTCATCTTTTAGGGGCATCTGGGTGGCTCAGTCCGTTAAGCTTCTGCCTTTGGCTCAGGTCATGATCCCAGGGTCCCTGCTTGTGCTCTCACATTCTCTCTCTCTCTCTCAAATGAATAAAAAAATCTAAAAAAAAAAAAAAAAGTCCCTATTTTTACCATACATATGGAAGTATTTATAAACAAAATGATACAATGTCTAAAATTTGCTTCAACATAATCCAGTGTGGAGTGAAAGGAGAAGCAAGTTAGAGTATAGTTGAAATAAAATTGCTACAGAACTGTTTAAGGTAACTGTTCAAGGCAAATAACACATACACTGGGTTTCATGATCCTAAGTCTATGTTGTACCTATTTTTAAAGGTTTTTCCATAATAAAAAGTTAAACATACACACAAATGTGCAACTACTGATATTTAATGAAGAACATGATTCCAAAATTATACCTGGATGATCAAACCACAGAAGATAAGTCTCCATAATGATAACCTATTTTAAAAAGTTTTTAGGTATCATTTTTGAGAAATATTTTTTCAGAAACGTGCCTTGAGTGAGAACTCCTACAACCAGTATCATTTCACTATTTTCTTTCCCAACAAACTCCAAAATACATTCTAAAAACCCATGTTCTGTTAGCTATCCTTTTTTGTGTTAACTGATTCATTAAAACAAATGCTGTTCAAAATGTTATATTCATGACTATTTCAACAGTATAAGCTATCTACATCTAACTAAACTTTCAAAATTCTAATAAATTTTAGACAGTGGTTTTGGTTTGGGTTCTGTGGATGTCTTCAAAGATACTGCTCTGTACCTGAAGCCCACTGATTTTAATGTCTACCCCTCACCAGGCATGGTTCCTTTCTTTAGCTTCTCTTCCCACTGCCCACTACACATAATCACTCACTTACATGGAGATCATACACACCACATGTGATGTTAAACGAATGCCCAGAACCCTGGAGGCAGTGGTTCTCTGACACATCATGTCCCATCACAAACTAGGGATAAGCCAGAGACCATTTTCTCTACCTGTATGATGGTCTGCAAAAATGTATTATTTATAACCCACTCACATCAAACAATAAAAAAGACTATTGCTGAAAGATGTATAACTAACCACTGGTAAGGGCAACTCCTCCAATCAAAAAAAAGACCTGCAAGTAGGTGGCCTAAAAATGCCAGAGACCAGTAAATTCTTAAGGCAACCTTAAAGAATCTGAAATAAATGTTAATGGGTTCTTCAACTCAAAGGCAAGTGAATATTGGTTAATCTGATGCTTTGGTATGATATATATTTATATCATCTTGATATAATTAGCATTTCTACATAAGAAATTAGCATTTCTACATTGCCACAAAGACTCAGAAAAATGCTACTATGAACATCTATTAAGCTGTTATTCTCTGAATCATACCAATTTCAAATTCTCCAGTAGGACATGGTAAAGTAAGTGTGCCCAAATCAGTCTGCCAAGCATTTCTCTCATAGAAACGTCCAAAGCATTTATGCTTTTATTTTTCCCAAAGCTTTTAAGAATATCTTTTTTACTACCCTTATGTGCATTTGAAACTTTACCTTCAATATCTCCTTTTAATTGGGGGCTACCCGGAACAATAGTTAATGGTCCCAATTCCAAATTTTTATTAACATACTCTAAAAAGGAAAAGTGGGTAGGGGTGCCTGGCCATCTCAATCGGAAGAGCATGAGACTCTTTTTTTTTTTTTTTTTTTTAAGATTTTATTTATTTATTTGATAGAGATCACAAGTAGGCAGAGAGAGAGAGAGGAGGAAGCAGGCTCCCTTCTGAGCAGAGAACCCAATGTGGGGCTCGATCCCAGGACCCTGGGATCATGACCTGAGCTGAAGGCAGAGGCTTTAACCCACTAAGCCACCCAGGCACCCGGAGCATGAGACTCTTAATCTTGGGGCTGTGAATTTGATGGTGGCAGAGATTATTTAAAGAAATAAACTTAAAAAAAAAAAAAGACATATGTTTCATCTGTTCACCTGTGACTAACTCTCTTAGAACTAAACAGAAAACTGAGACTGACCAGACACATTACAGGAGCCACAACCATGGAGTCTGAGTCATGCATAAGCCCCTTAACACAGATCAACATTTCACTTACCATCTCGGTCCTCATCATGGACGCTGAGGTAGAGATACTCTAGGCCTCTTCCTTTTTTGCCATGCTCAGCTCCTTGAAGTTTAGTCATGAGGGTTGTTTTCCCAGAGCCATCTTCACCTACAAATGATATACATAAGAAGGCAAAGTGTGCCATTTATTCTAGGCAAGGATGGGAAGTCTTGACACTTACACAAGTGACAACTGAGAATTTCACACAAAGCCTGCTGCTGAGGTCTCACCTGCATTCATCATAAACAGAGCAGGCTTTGCTTTAAGAGTGGCTGAGGAGGATGGTGATAAAGGTGGCAAATTCTAAGATCTAAAATGACATTCTACTGCAGTCATCCTTATTTCACAGTCATTCCTTTATTACATGGAATAAGGCAGCCCCTCTCTACAATTTGTAAGACATGCAGTGCTCGCTTCAGCAGCACATATACAATTTATAAGACACACATTTGAAGAAGTGAAAGTAAAGGTGGAGTCAGTTTCTCACAAAATAAACTTTTACTATAAGAAAAGCAAGAAATCTTCAAAATAAAATATAGTTAACCTTAAAGCCCAGGAACTTTGAACTAGAAAAAAAAGTCTGATCCTGCCTCATCATCATGAAGAATAGAAGCTATTATTCACTTCTGATTTTAGTACCTCTCTTTCATAAGCCATCCTGAAGGCCAGGAAACCGGTGAAAATAATTACAGACCTAAGCAGAACTCATGGGCAGAGTCTCAGTAATTATCAAGCACCTCCTCATTCCCCTCCCACCAACTAACAACCACCCCCACCCCCGAAAAAGAAACCTTAAACATTAAAACAAACCACCACCCAGAAACATTACTAAGCACCCCTGGGATTTAATAATATGGAATTACAGGACATGAGAATGGAGAGGCATTCCACAGATCAAAGGCCTCCTTCTCCATCCCCCATGCCACTACCCCATTCAGATACTCCACATTCCATCTGGGCCATGGTGAACACTTGACAGCCTGACATCAGTACCTGCTCATTTTTGCCACCAGCAACTCTGCTCCCAGAATTCCCTTTCTAAAGCACAGATCTGGTGACCTCGATGCTGCATTTAATGAAGATCTCTGAAGGTCCTCTATTACCTTCTGTAGTAACCATCACCTAAAAACCATAAGCTTCTCTCAAACACACTGAGAAAGCCACCCTAACAGTGATCGCCAGGAGGATGAGGATGGAGGAGAAACAAAAGACCCTTGAAAGTCAGAGGCCTCCAGTAAAAAGCATCAACTCTTCAGTCTTCCAAATCTGTCCCAACTTACTTCATCCATCACCTTCCACAAGGAGCTTCTGGCAGCTTTCAACCCCCTACACCCTCCTGTCACCTCTGTGTTCCTGCAAACACTAACCCTCTGTGCCCCTGCATGTTGACATCCTTCAAAACACCTGACCCCAAAACATCAAACAATGTGATGCTCCCGCAATAATCTTGCTATGCCAATATGGTGTAGCACAATTACCAACATGTTAGTCTCTCATTAACCCGAGGTTCTCATGCAAAGTCTGAAGGATGTCTGTGCTGCTCCGTGCCCAGCCTACAGGAACCACTCAATCAATGGGTTCTCTGGATGAATGAACCTGACCAAACCCCCTCACTTGTAGAAGGAACGGAGACCAGACACACTAACAGACGTGACCCAGGTAACCCAGTAGTAAGGGCTGGAATAATGCAGCGAAGTCCCTAGTAAGGACTCCAAGACCTACTGTCGTCCAACTGTCCACACTACTCATGAAGATAAAGGAGTGCCCCGGTATCATCTCTAGCCCTGACCCCAAGTCACCTCGTTCCCCCACCCCCTTCCCCGAACCTTCTCATATTCTCTCCCCCGTCCCTACACCAGCAATTTGGTGAACTTCGAGGCTATGAAGGCAGGAAATCAGAGGCATTTAAAGCAAGGTTGATGTTGCTGCAAGTGACTAAGGAATGTGCCGGCAACTCCATGCTAGCATCACTCGACTCTCCAAAAGAGATATCCCAAGCTCAGGCAAGTGGACTTGGCCACGCTCCGGCTGTGCAGCCAGGATCTCCAGCCCTCCCGGGCAAGGCAGGCCGCGCGGGCAGACGGGAGGTGAGAAAAAGGCTGGGACCTGTGAGAGGGGCGCCCACCTCGCCCACCTCGCCCACCCCAGCTTCCCGGGCAACGCCCCGCCTCCGGCGCTCACCAAAGACCAGGATGTTCTTGCCGGACGGCAGCTTGGACCTAGCGCGGGTGGACACCTCGCTCAGGATCGAGGACCTGTGGGGACAACAGCGGAGCGGTCAGCCCCGGGGCTAGACTGGACCCGACTGGACCTGCTCTGCCCGCGACGGCCCGTCAGACTGTCCGATGGTCCAGCCCAGTCCGGCCGGCTCCCCGCCCGGCCGCGCCCTCCCCGGCCCAGCCAGCTCAGCTCGGCCGCCTCGCGGTCTTACCATAGGCTCTGGCCCTCTTCCTCCTCACTGGTTAGGTCGCCGGCGGCCGCCACCGCGGGCCCGTTCGGGCCCAGCAGCAGCTTCTTCTCCACCCCCACCGGCGCCATCTTGCCAACTGCAGCCACAAAGAGGGCCCTCCCCCGGGCCCGCCGAGGACCCGCGAGGACCCTGGCCGGGCCGCCCGCCGCCCGCCCCGCGCCACACCTCACGCCACCTGCCCTGCAGGGTCCACGCCGCCCACCGCGCCCCGTCGGGCCCACGATGTCCGCAAGCTCCCACAAGACTGTGAGACCGCGGCCGTGGGGGAAGGTGGGCGGCGGTCAGGCGGCCGCCGGGACAGCCATGCGCAGAGAGGCGACGGCGGCTGCAGGGGGAGCCGCCCGGACGGCGGGAGCGCGGGCGGCCTCTGCTGGCCAAGGGGCGCAGCGACATCCTGCCTGGTGCAATCGCCCAGCAGGGCTCTCGAGGTGCGCCGTCGGGGGTCAGGAAGCCAAGTGGGCTGGCGCGAAAAGCTCAGGCTTTGGAGTGAGACCAATGCACGACAGCGCCATTTATCTGGCGCTTACCTGTGCCACAGTCACACATTATCTCACTGAATCGTATCTAACCCTTGCACAGATGAGGAACCTGAAGCTTGGAAAACTTAAGAAACCTGCCCAAGGACCGCAATGCCCCAAGACAGCATCCCAATACTTCAATCTTACGCACTGAGATTAAACTATTATATCATGAACTTTGCCCAGTTCTCACCAAGCCCCGGATTGAAAGATGGACCTTAAGCTAGACGCTCAACTCCTCATAAATATCCTTTCAACTCCTCTTTCCTTGACCCTATTAAAACTGCGAGATAGTGATCTTTTCCACAGTAAACAATACACTTGTTACTAAGGGTTTTTTTTTTTAAGATTTTATTTATTTATTGGACAGACAGAGATTACAAGTAGGCAGAGAGGCAGGCAGAGAGAGGAGGAAGCAGGCTCCACGCTGGGCAGAGAGCCCGGGGCGTGGGGCTGAATCCCAGGACTCTGGAATCATGACCTGAGCCGAAGGCAGAGGCTTTAACCCACTGAGCCACCCGGGCGCCCCACGGATTTTTTTTTTTTTTAATTGTATTTCCAGGGAGCTAGCATTTCACACCAGAAACAGGCGGCTTTAATCTCCTTTCTCGGGAGGGAGGAGGAACGAAAAAGATGTGAAAGGATAAAGGTCAAGAAGCAACAAGGGGAAGTATGGAAGTAATGGGAAAAAACTAGGACATTTCACCTATGGAGTTTAACGTTACGTGTGGCCTCTGAGGGCTCTTTGCTGTCCTCAAACAGCTCACTTTATAAGGCATTTCTAAATATCACAAGGAAGTGGGATATGGCAGAAAAGCAACCACCTACATCAGTTTCAAAATGAGTAGAATTCTGATCCGGCTCTGCCAAATGTTGGCAGCAAGAGTTATAGGATCCGACAAATGGGCATAGCATCTGCCAACCTGAATGTAAGGTTCAAACAAGACAATGAGAGTGAAAACCCATTAAGAGTTTCACCCTTGGAAGTCTGAAAGTCATAATGTCTGAATTTTCACAGGATAGAAGATGGAGTTTAAAACTACAGGCCAGTGAACTTCATCAACCCTAAGTAAGATTCTCTAATGTGCCAGTTGGAAAAGGAAAAGATAGGACCAGATTAACAGTCTTTTTTCTTTTTTGCAGGAATACCAGGTAGGAGGATGCTGCAGACATAGCAAATGTAGTTTTCAACAGGGCACCTGAAAATTCACATCACAGATAAGAAAGTGAAAAATGCAAGCTGAATGATAACATTGAGGGAGGTTAAAGACAAGGCCCAGAGCAGGTGGATGAGCAGGAACAACCAGAGGCTGCTAGGAGCCTGCCCAACCTCTCATCCTGGCCCAGCCAACTCAAGCTACCATTGGTGAGAATGCGGCAGCACACTCAAGCTGTGGATGACCTGAAGCAGGAAGGGGTGCCCAATATACTGGATGACAGACTGGGTACGATTAAATCTAGGAAGATCAAATTTAAGAGACTACTAAAGTTCTGTAGTACAGTTAAAAATAAATGCATAAGAACAAAATAGAAATTAATTAAAATTACAATCTGTAAATCTTTTTTTTTTTTTTTAAGATTTTATGCATTTGACAGAGAGAGGCGACACAGCGAGAGAGGGAATACAAGCAGAGGGAATGGGAGAGGGAGAAGTAGGCTCGCTGCCAAGCAGGGAGCTTGATGTGGGGCTCAATCCCAGGATTGATCCCTGGGATCATGACCTGAGCCAAAGGCAGACACTTAAGGACTGAGACACCCAAGCAGCCCATAATCTGTAAATCTTAAACTATATTAACTAGAGTCTGAGACTTGGTCATGTAGAAAACCAAGAAGTATCTTAGGTGAGGTCCATAAAACCTCATTGGGCCCCTCAAAGTTGATCCCTTTTTCTGGCAGTCAGGCCACATTTCCTTCTGGATACAGTTTATAAAGGCAAAGAAGTGGTCAGTGACTAAGCTCATAGGAGACATGACACTGTTCTGCTGAAGTAACTGGGGCTTATTAGCATGAAGGATAAAAGATGTAGAGGGAAAAGGGGAGTGATCTATCTTTGCCTTTCTTAAGGACTGGCATCTGGAAAAGAAATTCAACTTTTGTGGTTCTACAAAAGGTGCTTGAGGAAGGCACATTTCATTTTAATGTAAGGAGGAAATGACTATCAATTATTACCCTAAGTAGTAAATTCCCTGTTTCTGAGAATTTATGTAAAATCAAAGATAGCCAACAATGGACAGGTTGTTGTACATGAACTGTACAGCAGTTCATGCCTCTGGCAGCTAACTATAACTGAGGTCACCTCTAACTCCAAAGGTCTATCATTGTTAAAATCATTTTTTATCACCCATTGATTTGGCTAAGTCTGAATTCCTAAAGCCATACAGTTCTCTAAAGTGTCATCATTCTTTGGCTTTCCTTTTGATATGTCTTCATTTCTTATATTACCAAATATTTCCAATTGAAGGGGAAAAAAAAAAAGCAGCTTGTGTTAACCAAAAGATAGTCAAGGGTTAGGACAAAATTTCAATGTTTCAGAAGGCAATATAGTGGGACTCCTGGGTGGCTCGGTTGGTTAAGCGGCTGTCTTAGGCTCAGGTCATGATCCCAGCATCCTGGGATCGATTCCTGCATTGGGCTCCTTGCTCGGTGGGGAGCCTGCTTCTCCCTCTGACTTTGCCTGCCACTCTGTCTGCCTGTGCTCACACTCTCTCTCTCTGACAAATAAATAAAATACTTTTTTAAAAAGAAGGCAATATAGTATTGGTTCTTTTCTTTTCTTTTTATTACTATTATTTTTTAGAGGGGAAAGGGGCAGAGGGAGAGAATCTTAAGCTCCTTGCCCAGCAAGGAGCCCAATGCGGGGCTTGATCTCACAAACCCTGAGATCACGACCTGAGCTGAAACCAAGTGTTGGACACTCAACCGACTGAGCCACTCAGGTGTCCCAATATTGGTTATTTTATATACAGCTTCAATAACTGACACAAATCGATGTCTAAGCTATAGTATGTCATTCTTGGGGATGCTTCACTGAAGCAGTGTTTGATTTTCCTATTACATACATAATTTCTAATCAATAAAAGAACTATTACCTGAGACCCACTTGAAGTAGAAAAATACATTTAAGTCATATCTGGAATAGTAAGAAACAACTTCTGATTATCTAAACTGGTAAGGCTGAAGCAAAAGATAAAATGTTTTCCCTTTTGACCTAAAATAACTTGCATAAATCTTGAGAAGTACACATTGGAACAACCCACCGGACTATTTAAGTATTCCCCACAGTACTTAGGAAATACTGATAGATAATGGAGATAAATGGGCTAGATTCATTCACACTTTGGGCGCTTTAAGAATTTTCCTAATTGTAAATTATTCTTTCATTTAAAGGATATTTTGGATTTAAATAGAAGATTTTGTGCATATTGACTCTCTGGAATTTTCACAACAGATCAGAAAATAAAAAATTTAATAAAAATTCTGAGTTTAGGGGCGCCTGGGTGGCTCAGTAGGTTAAGGCCTCTGCCTTCGACTCAGGTCATGATTCCAGTGTCCTGAGATAGAGCCCCGCATTGGGCTCTCTGCTCAGCAGGGAGCCTGCTTCCTCCTCTCTCTGCCTGCCTCTCTGCCTACTTGTAATCTCTGTCAAATAAATAAATAAAATCTTTAAAAAAAAAATTCTGAGTTTATCCAAGTAGAAATAGTCGTGATGTGAAAAGACTAAAACTTATAGGAAAGGGGGCGCCTGGGTGGCTCAGTGGGTTAAGCCGCTGCCTTCGGCTCAGGTCATGATCTCAGGGTCCTGGGATCAAGTCCCGCATCGGGCACTCTGCTCAGCAGGGAGCCTGCTTCCCTCTCTCTCTCTGCCTGCCTCTCTGCCTACTTGTGATTTCTCTCTGTCAAATAAATAAATAAAATCTTTAAAAAAAAAAAAAAACTTATAGGAAAGGAACCTTTGGGACTGAAGAAATCTACAATGACATGAAGCAGTGAACTAATGGGTATATAAGTACAGATGAGCTTGCAGGCCCTGACACGTAATCACTTTGCCACAGCATAGCATTTTAAGTATAATACAGGCTGCAACAGCATCCTTTGGGGATCATGATAGGAATAAAAAAAGAATAAGAGTGCTCGCTTCGGCAGCACATATACTAAAAAAAGAATAAGAAAAATAGAAAATTGAGATAAAATAGTTTGGTTTCCCACTAAAAGAAAACTAACTTAAAAAAATGTTCTAAGCTTTTAAAAAGCAAAAGTAAATAAACATGCACCAAAAAGAAGTGTACCTGACTATAGAATTTGAGAGTATTCAAAGGAACTGCACAATCAGCCTTTGGAAGGGGAACATTTTAGTTAACAAAATGTCATACATTGATTTAATGTGTGGGAACTTCATTTGAACAGCTTGGGAAACTATTCTAAGTTCCAGGAAAGAACTTTCACTGGGTAAGAATACAATAAAATCCAAATGTCTCACATGGTATCCACCACAATATAATGTTAAATAATGTTTAAAAGGCTGATCATTTTATTTCTCTGACTTGTATTCCTTGAGCTTAAGGAAAAATAAAAGCATATTCCTACCTGAATGTTTGACCTCATAAATGAATTTTTGTCTTACTAAGCTACACGTTAAAAATGTTTGTTTTATGGGGCACCTGTGTGGCTCAGTGGGTTAAAGCCTCTGCCTTCGGCTCAGGTCAGAATCCCAGTGTCCTGGGATCGAGCCCCACATCGGGCTGTCTGCTCCGCAGAAAGCCTGCTTCCTCCTCTCTCTCTCTGCCTGCCTCTCTACCTACTTGTGATCTCTGTCTGTCAAATAAATAAATAAAATCTTTTAAAAAAATGTTTGTTTTATAAATTACTTTAATAATTTGATGAGATAGAGCATCACAAAAAGTATGTAATTAAAACAGTATTCCTGTTTTCAGATTTCCTGCTTCATGAGAGTTTAGAAGAGTATTTTAAATTGTGTTTTCTCAAGACATTGTATTTTAAGCGTTGAAACTAAAAACTGGCAAGTATTCCGATCAAGGAGCTGCATACTCGGGACGTTTGGTCAGCTTGTGGTATTTGTGAGCAAGGTCCACAGCCTTCCGTCCTTGCTGAAAGGGGAAAGACCACAAAATTAAATTCCAGTGATTTCCCATTTTCTTAACTCCATTGAAAAGGTAATTTATTTCTTCTTCAGTAAAGTTTTTACGAATTCTTCTTTTTTCTGTAATTAAGAAGAATTGTAGAATATATTAGTACTTGCTGAAAAAACGGATCTTCTTGAGACCCAAATAAGTGCTTAACTTTATTGTACGGATATGAACTATATAGTGAGAAAGCTTCCTGCCTGCACAACTCATCACAGAGAAATGCTTGTCAATTTTAAAAATTGAGTGCCTAGTATGAAGCTAGGCCTTATCATTCTGAATTCCTCAATAACTGTAACTTAATCCTATTGTAATAATACTTGCAATAATACTTGCAATATCTTTCAATCAAGAAACAAAAAAATTTATAAACATTTGATTTCTAAGTCTCTCAACATTCCTGTGAGGACAATTAACAAACAGCTTACCTATCTTACAGATACAGTCTTCCCAAAGGGCTCCATTACTTCATAGAATAAAAAAGAATATCAACACTTGTTACTTTAATTAACAGGCTTAATAAATATTTTAAAATAAGGGTCTTTTGAAATTCATTTTAAAAAGCACATTCACTACCTATATGGGTGCTCAGTTTGATTAAAACTCAAAAAATAGGGGCACCTGGGTGGCTCAGTGGGTTAAAGCATCTGCCTTTGGCTCAGGTCATGATCCCAGGGTCCGGGATCAAGCCCCACATAGGGCTCTCTGCTCAGTGGGGAGCCTGCTTCCTCCTCTCTCTCTGCCTACCTCTCTGCCTACTTGTGATCTCCATCTGTCAAATAAATAAATAAATAAATAAATATTTTAAAAAATTCTTCAAAAATAAATAAATGAATAAATAAATCTCAAAAAATAGGTGGCACGGGGGAAGGAAGTTTTCAACTATCTGGCTTTTAGGGATACTTTCTACAAAAAAAAGAATAAACAGTTGGTGTTTATTAGTATCTTCTGGTGATGATTACTAGGAAATAGTTTTCTTTGAAGTTTTTTCATTCATTGCTAATTCATGTTATTATTGTAGATAGATGCTGATAAGGAAGACTTTTTTTTGTATTTCCACTTAAGGCTGCTGCTACTTGAAACAGTTGTGCTGGGACAACCTTAGAAAATCTTGCCCTTGCGCAGGTCAAGACTGTTAGCTATTTATCTACCTCTCCTAGGACAGGAGCCATAGTTCAGATCTTTTAAAACAGAAACTAAAATCTTACCAACAGAAGGCTGAGAAATCAATAAAAGTAATGTCTGGTTATTACTTAATGGTATTACTTAGAATGCAAGATCCATGTAGGTAAGAATTTTTGTCTGTTTTGGTCACCACTGTATCCCAATGCCTAAAATAGTATCTGACACAATCTGACACATAGAAGAGGATCAATAAATATTTGTTGAAAGAAAGAATTCATTGGTAAAAAAAGTGCTTCAAAACTTATCAATGGGGGCACCTGCGTGGCTCAGTTGGTTAAGTGCCTTGTCTTTGGCTCAGGTCATGATCCCAGGGATCCAGCCCCACATCTCCTTCTCCCTTTGACATTCCCCCTGCTTGTGTTCTCTTTCTCTCTCTCTCAAATAAATAAATAAAATCTTAAAAAACAAACAAACAAACAAAAAAACTTATCAATGAAGTTACTCCTTACTTTTGGGTCTACTGAAAAACTGTTGTTTTCCAAGAAGTACATGATTTCAACTTCATTGCTAAATGATTTGAACTCATAATCGGGACTGGACAGGTTGTTATAACACTCAGGATACGAGCATCTGGAAGTTGTTCATAGTCAATTTCCACTTTTCTAATCAAGCTGACATTTCACTGACTCCTACATATGTGCCCAATTCCTCAAAGGTTACTGCAGCAGAATACAGAATACAGCAGTCTAGAAGGAGGAAGCAGCTCTACCCCACAGGGCTCCCTTCTGTGGCTTCTTTAGTGTTCCTCTTGTATTTTTTCTTTTAAAGATTTTTATTTATTTATTTGACAGAGATGACAAGCAGGCAGAGAGGTAGGAGGGGGGGCGGGAAGCAGGCTCCCTGCTGAGCAGAGAGCCCAATGTGGGGCTCAATCCCAGCACCCTGGGATCATGACCTGAGCTGAAGGCACAGGCTTTAACCCACTGAGCCACCAGGCGCCCCAAGTATGTTCCTCTTATATTGATCAGGTACTTGGAAAGAGTAGGGGAAAGGAGGAAAGAAGGCTCAGTTCTAGAGACCCTTATTTTTCAAACCCTCTTAAGATACCAGTCCATTCTGGGGGCGCCTGGGTGGCTCAGTGGATTAAGCCTCTGCCTGCAGCTTGGGTTGTGATCCCAGGGTCCTGGGATCGAGCCCCACATTGCATGGGGCTCTCTGCTCAGCGGGGAGCCTGCTTCTTCCTCTCTCTCTGCCTGCCTCTCTGCCTACTTCTGATCTCTGTCTGTCAAATAAATAAATAAAATCTTAAAAAAAAAAAAAAAGTACCAGTCCATTCTGAACGAGAGCCTAGGCTCTTTAATGCTTAGATGTTGCAATGGTCTCTTCTTAAAAGGATGGTTTAAAATTTGAATGTAACCTACAACCAAACAAATGGTCATAAATGTCTCTCAAAAAGAAAGGGAAATCAAGTGGGTGGGAAATGGCAACATATCCAAAATTCCTAGCCTACTTGAAAGATATAAGACCAATCTATACCATACCTCCTCAAGATGCCTTTCTAAATTCTAAAAAAAGCAGCAGCCCAAATTATTAACTATTTGCTTTAAGCTAAAGAATTTTAACTTATAAAAAAGATGTAATTATTTATGAGCTGGACATCACTTAACAGTATTAAGGATTCCTCTGTAAAATCAATGTATAACCCTAATTATGTACATTTCATGAGGCTCTACAAATGAGTTTACTATGTAAAATGATTATAGGATATAATTTTGGTTATTATACATTTGTTTTTAAGTCATGTTGTTGAAAAGAAATCCATTATTAATTTGATGCCAACTCCTTGTCACAACCAATTTTCCCAAATGCAACATGTTTCTATGGAAAAGTAACCATTTTCTAACAGTTTCTACAGGAAATATTTCTTCAAAAAGTGGACTGCTCTACATGAGTACTGTACTTAATTTTTTTTTTAAAGATTTTATTTATTTATTTTACAGAAAGAAATCACAAGTAGATGGAGAGGCAGGCAGAGAGAGAGAGAGAGGGAAGCAGGCTCCCTGCTGAGCAGAGAGCCCGATGTGGGGCTCTATCCCAGAACCCTGAGATCATGACCTGAGCCGAAGGCAGCGGCTTAACCCATTGAGCCACCCAGGCGCCCCTGTACTTAATTTTAAATTGCATGCAGAACTTTAAACTTAGAAAAAGACCCAGCCATAAAAAGTAAATTTGAGGGGCACCTGGCTTGGCTCAGTCTGATAGAGCATGTGACTCTTGATCTTGGGGTTTTGCTTTGGAGCCCCATGTTGGATGTAGAGATAACTTAAAAAAATAAAAATCTTTTTTTTTTTTTAATTTTATTTATTTGTCAGGGAGAGAGAGAAAGAGAATGCACAAGCAGGGGGAGCAGCAGGCAGAAGGAGAAGCAGGCTCCCAGTAGGGAGCCTGATGTGGGGCTTGATCCCAGGGCCCTGAGATCATGACCTGAGGTAAAGGCAGATACTCAACCGACTGAGCCACTCAGCTGCCCCCCACCAACAAAAAAAAAAATCTAAAAAAGTAAATCTGAAACTTCTTTTAAGGCTTTGGAAGTGAAAATGGTAAGTAAAAGTATATGGTAAAACATTCCCATATGTATCAAGTCTAAATATCTTTGCAATAAATGACAGAATAACACTATAGATGTTACTAAATTCCAGGTTATTTTGACAAGTAAGATTATTCAACTGCTTATTCTTACTCTGCAGATATTAATTCCATATGAAGATAATAAAATGATAACATTTTTTAAGTCTCCATAATAAATTTGGAATGGTGATAAACCCGAAACATTAACCTGTAGTTAAATAAAAATTCCAATAAATTAACTCATCATTTAAGAAGTATTTTGATTTTTAAGGAGGGTTCTATTTGTCTCTTCAGTTCTGATGGTATAAAGTGCTGTAGTTATGAACCAAAACCTTCTGCAAAATCTTTCTGAAGCACTTACTCATAGGAGAATAATTTTGTTCTTAAAATAGAAATGTGATCCAGAGGATAGACTAGGGGCTTATGAAAAAAGACAGGCTTGCATTTGAATGTAAGCTCTGTCATTTGCCAATTTCTTATACCTTAAAGTGGGAATAAAATAAAACCTACCTTATAATATTACAAGAATTAAAGGAAATGTCTATAAAACATGTAACATACAGTAAGTGCTTAATAAATGTTAGTTTCCTCCTGCATCTTCCCCTGCTGGCAAGAAATGAGGAAAGCAACATGAGGAAGGAAAGTGAAAAGTTCCTTCTTAGGAACTACGGCCCTCACTGACGATGAGACCGAGAACAATTCTTCAACTGTCCTCTTTTTCTCAGAACTATATGCAATTTAGGTTTATTTAAAAATTAAATATATTCACTTATTTCTCCAGAGGCAGTAGATTCATGACTGAGTTGTCGTCTTCTACGTGGGGTCAGCAGAATTTCTGAAAAATACAGAAGACATTTAGAATACTTACAGTATCAATCTGAGTAAGAGCACATCAATTCCATAAGTATGGTATTCCCCCCACCCTTCTAATGGGAATCCTTAGATGGATTAGGAAGAATTTTTAAACCACCAGAGACTAAATCTGTTCCCTGGGTATATCTTAAAACACTGGTTTCTCAGAGATATTTTCTTTACAACATTATTTTGCCCTCTAACTTTTTAACATATTTAATGTTCTAGATCACAGTTCAGAAGGTATAGTCATAATTATAGTTTCAAAGCTGCTGAATTAATTACTTTTGTTACAGATAAGTGATTTCCTTAGTTCACTTTTATATCTGTCTTCAGCTTCCACAATGACTTTATGACGATCACATTGGTATGGGCAAGAGTGCAAGAGCTTGCTAAAATTTCGGCTATTCAGGGATTTTCCTACTGCTATGCAACCTAAAAGAAAACAAATTAAAATGATATATAGATATTACAAAATATCAAATAACAAAAATCAATGAAAACAAATATCTTTATGATGGTAACTGACGTGAAATCAGGAACTTAATTTTAAGTATGTCAAGAAGCTCAGTCACAGGAGAGATTAAAGACAACAGATACAATACAGTGAAGTAAGTGTTATAATAGAGGTGTCAATAGTTAGAGTGATATATAAAAAGACCACCTAGCTTGGTTAGGTTCTGAGCAGGAGTCACTATAGGGAAGATAACCAAAAGAAGTGGCTTTTATGCCCAGTTGTCTTTTTTCCTCCCAATGTTTTATTATGGAAAATTTCAAACACAAAAGAGTAAGGGGAAAGTATAATGAACTTCCACATTTCCATCATTCACCTTTAATAATTATTAAGTCATGCTCAGTCATATTTTGCCTTCAATCCACTTACTCTGCTCTGTCCTCCATGTATACACTGGATTATGGAGCCTGGAACTGGCATTTAAGTATCATTTCATCTGTGTCCCTAACAGAGAAGGGCTCCTTTTTCCAAATACACAAAACCATCATCAAGCCTAAAAAAATTATGCCTAACATAATCTAATATCTAGTCAGGGTTCAAATTTCCCCATCATTTCAAAACTTTTATTTTATTTTATTTTAAAGATTTTATTTATTTATTTGACAGAGATCACAAGTAGGGATCATGACCTGAGCAGAAGGCAGAGGCTTTGACCCACTAAGCCACCCAGGCGCCCCAAAACTTTTTTTTTTTAAGATTTTATGTATTTACTTGACAGAGGGAGACACAGAAAGAGAGGGAATACAAGCAGAGGGAGCAGGAGAGAGAGAAGGGAGCTCTATGTGGGCCTCGATCCCAGGACCCCGGGATCATGACCTGAGCCTAAGATAGCTGCTTAATGACTGAGCAACCCAGGCGCCCTTAAAACTTTCTTTTTACAGTTTGTTTAAACTGTGATCCAAGAAGGTTCTTCAGTACATTCAGTTGAAATGTCACTTGAGTTTCTTTAACTCTATCAATTTTCCTCTCTTCCTCCTTCTCATTTACTTGATATAGACACTGGGTCATTTATATTGGAGCTACTCCAAGCCTAGGTTTTAAGGATTTTATGCTAGTTAGACGCTTTAAAACATTCCTGGGTATCCGATAAACTAGCAATTAGATCTGAACGACTGATAATATTCAGATTCAACTGGGTTTTTTAAGATCTATTTTATTTTTAAAGATTTTCTTTATCTGAGAGAGAGCCAGCGAGTGAAGGAATACGAGTGGGGGGTGGGATAGAGGGAGAGGGACAAGCGGACTCCCTGCTGAGCGAGAAGCCCTGCAGGGCTCAATCCCGAGACTCTGAGATCATGACCTGAGCCAAAGGCAGATGCTAAACTAACTAAGCCACTGGGGCGCCCCTATTTCATTTTATTTTAGAGAGAGAAAAAGAGAGGGATAAGGGGAAGGGGTCAGGGGAAAGAATCTCCAAGCAGACTCCAGCCAAGCACAGAGGCTGATATAGAGCTTTATCCCATGACCTTGAGATCATGATCCAAGCAGAAACCAAGAGTCAGATGCTCAACCGACTAAGCTACCCAGGCGCTCAGATTCAACTGTTTTTAGTAGAGCTCCTCACAGGCAGTCTTGAGGACTTCTTACTTAATCATATTAAGAAGTACATACAGTCTCTCTCTCTCTTCTTTGAATGCTAAGATTGACCAGTAGGTTCAGGTGATGTTAGCCACTTCCATCCATTATAAAGTTTCCCATCTGCCAGTCACCTAATGGCCCACTCCAAAAGGGCTAGAAGTTAGGCAGAAAGCTGGCTAGGATGAGGACATTACAAATACAATGAACATGTGCAAAAGCACAAAAAAGTGAAAAAGCGTAACATGTTCAGATGATTTTAGGTACTTTGGTGTGGCTGGAGAGAAATGTGGGAGTAAAGTTGAAACTAGTGAAGGTTGCAGGGGCCATATAAGAATGGTCTTGAAAGCCACACCAAGTATATCTACTCCAAGTATATCTACTCCAAGTCAGTGGGGAGGAGCTAATGGATATTTATTAAGCAGGGAAACGACTTTCATTTGTCTCATAGAAAGCTTAGGTGAAGATAAGAGGATCAGTTAAGGGGTTACTTCAATAGTCCAGCATATAAATGAAGGGATTCTGAAACAGGACATTTACAGAGAGAATGTAGAGATTCCTGACGTAAAAATTGGTGAATGATGAGCTGTTAGGGTAAGGGAAAAACTAAGGATAATTCTTAAGTACTTTGACAGTTGACTGAATGACAAAGTTTGGAATAAGCATGGCAACTTTCTGGCAGACTTAAGAAGACAAATATGCAATAAAATTTAACAAGTGGAAGCAGAACAAAATTCCACAAAAATTTAAAAGCCAGGCAGAGAGTTTGAATCAATGAGTTACAAAGAAGCACTGAGGGTTCCTTAGCTTGATGACTTGATAAAAAGCACATGTTAGAGAAGTTAACAGCAACATACACATCATATATATATATAGTGTTTTTTTTTTTTTTAAGAAATTGGATTTACTAGGTAAAGGGTTTTTATTTATTTATTTATTTTAAAAAATATTTTATTTATTTGTTTCACAGACAAAGATCACAAGTAGGCAGAGAGGCAGGCAGAGAGAGAAGGGGAAGCAGGCTCCCTGCCGAGCAGAGAGCCTGATGCGGGGCTCGATCCCAGGACCCTGGGATCATGACCTCAGGTGAAGGCAGAGGCTTTAACCCACTGAGCCACCCAGATATTGTTTTAAATACATCAAGCTTAAAGTAAAAACAAGATACTGAATAATGTCCTGGATATAGCTGGAAGTGGAGGAATGAGGCTATAACTGGTTCAAGGTAGAAGCAAAGTATAGAGACACAGATTTGAAAATCAGTAAAATGATAGCTGATGCCACCCAAGTAATTGTTGCAATGGCGCTGAGAAAGTGCTACAGAGTATGTCTTGGGGGAAATAATGGTAGAAACTTGGCAGAAAGAGAGAGATAAAGTAATGAAGGTGATAAAATGGAGTGGTTTTTAGACTTTTTGAGGTAAGGATTGAGATCTATTCATCTTTGATACCCATGCTACCATGGAAGAAACACTCCCTAAGTATCCATGAAATGAATGAGTCATCATTAAAGAAAGGAACTAAGAGAAAACCATCTCAAACAAAGTAAGGGATGAAATGGAGTTAATGGTTATAGAGCACCCACACTGCCCTCTGACATACATCAGATCAGAAGTTCCCAAACTTTCCCAGTTCATGGCATCCTTAAGTTCTTGGTGATTTTTTATGGCACCCCTGGGTCAAAAGAAATACTGATTTGCCTGTTAAGTCCAAAACAATTTAATAAGCATTTATGTTCTAATAACTTAGTAGCCATTTGAAAAGATAATATACCTAAATTGAAAATAATAGGGGCACCTGGGCAGCCAAGTTGATTGGGTGTCTGACTCTTGATTTTGGCTCAGGTCAGAATCTTAGGGTCATGGGGTCAAACCCTGAGCTGGGCTCCATACACAGTGCAGAGTGTTCTTGTTCCTCTCCCTTTTCTCCTCCCCCTCTCGCAAGCGCTCTCTTTCCTCTCTCAAATAAATAAGGAAGTAAAATTAGGGGTGCCTGGGTGACTCAGTCAGTTAAGCATCTACCTTCTGCTCAGGTCATGATCCCAGGGTCCTGGGACCCAGGCCCATGTCAGGTTCCCTGAGTCTACTTGCTCTTCTCTCTCTGACTCCTCTCACCCTAATCATGCTTAGGCACACTCTCTCTCTCTCAAATAAATAAAATCTTTTTTTTTAAAAAAAAAATTTATTTATTTATTTTTCAGAGGGAGAGCGAGAGCGAGCACAGGCAGACAGAGTGGAAGGCAGAGTCAGAGGGAGAAGCAGACTCCCCGCGGAGCAAGGAGCCCGATGTGGGACTCGATCCCAGGGGGATCATGGGATCATGACCTGAGCCGAAGGCAGCTGCTTAACCAACTGAGCCACTTAAAGTTAAAAAAAGAACATAATATTTAGATTTCATTCTTATTAACCACAATTATTCCTAACGGGATATTTGCATCTATTAGATACAGCACAACTTCTCAAACCTTGGAATCTGACACTGCCACCCTCATTTCCTGTTCCCTATTATTTTCATGCAGTGCTTGCTTTTTATCACAACCACTGAAAGCCCAACTCCACAAAGACATCATCATGGGGAATGTAGTGCAATCTAATGCTGAAACTCTAAATGACTTTGAGCTAGCAGTGCCTGTGGTATCCAAAAAATGTTAGCTATTTTGCATTTCACTTAAAATGTAAAGTATTATGTAGTGCCCTTTTGAGTTCATAGCATAGCTCCAGGGAGCACAGGTGGATGATCTGGGAAGTGTGTCTTCAACTACTGAGAGGAGGGGCGCCTGGGTGGCTCAGTGGGTTAAGCCGCTACCTTCTGCCTTCGCTACCTTCTGTCTTCTGCTCAAGTCATGATCTCAGGGTCCTGGGATCAAGTAAGGCTCCGCAGGGAGCCTGCTTCCCTCTCTCTCTCTGCCTGCCTCTCTGTCTACTTGTGATCTCTCTCTGTCAAATAAATAAATAAAATCTTAAAAAAAATACTTATAAACTACGGAGAGGAGAGGACTTCAAGGAACGGCAGTCAACAGTGCAGAAATACCATAAAGGATAAGAATTTTTTATTTTATTTTTTAATTTTTATTTTTTAAGATTTTATTTACTTATTTGACAGAGATCACAAATAGGCAGAGGGGGCAGGCAGAGAGAGAGGAGGGGAAGCAGGCTCCCTGCTGAGCAGAGAGCCCAATGCCGGGGGTGGGGGGTGGGGGGAAGAGGGTGGAGGGATGGGGGGGTTGGGGGGGTGGGGGTGTCAATCCCAGGACCCTGAGACCATGACCTGGGCTGAAGGCAGAGGCTTTAACCCACTGAGTCACTCAGGTGCCCCAAGGATAAGAATTTTTTAGAAGTCTTTGGTTTTGGCACAAAAAAAGAGACTTCAGGAAATCTTTAGCATTTAAGTTTAGTAGAATGGCACTAAAAGAAGCCAAAGTGCAGGGAGTTAAGAAGGGAATTAATATAATGAAAGAGAAAGGAGAAAGAGCAGGTATCTGATAATGAATGATGGAAGAAAGAATAGATGAATACTCAAAGAGACAGCAAGTCACATCAAGTATTTAATATTCTCTTTTTTTTAAATTTTTAACTTTTTTAAGATTTTTTTTTTATTTGACAGAGAGATCACAAGTAGACAGAGCAGCAGGCAGAGAGAGGGGGGACGCAGGCTCCCCGCTGAGCAGAGAGCCCGATGGGGGTCTCAATCCCAGGACCCTGAGATCATGACCTGAGCTGAAGGCAGAGGCTTAACCCACTGAGCCCACAGGTGCCCATCCCCCCCTCTTTTTAAAGTTTTTATTTATTTAAGTAATCTCTACACACAACGTGAGGCTCAAACCCACAACCCTGAGATCAAGTGTCTCATGCTCCTCCAAATGAGCCAGCCAGGTGCCCTTAGATTTTTCTTTTTTGGATAAAGAGAAACGAACATAGTTTAAGGTGGGCCAAAAGGAGTTAATTAATAGAAAGGTAAGGAAAAGAAACATTTCACAAGTATTAAAATGGGGAGGAAAAAAGAAATGGGATTCTGATTATAGCTAGATAGAGCTAATTTTAGAGTCATAGAGACAAACTCTACATCCAAGACTAAAGAACAGTGTTATTTCAAGCCTACTATAGAATAGCCTCAATTTTGCCCATAGAGCAGAGTGTGACACCAAAAAACGAAGTATCAGGGTATGGAGGAGAAGGGGCTGGGTTAAGCACTGTGGCACATTTACAGGGGCCTTGCAGAAAAAATAAAATAATGGGGCATGGAACACTAGAAACGTATATACATTAAATAAAGACATAAAAATAGATGTTGTTTAATACTTAATGTCTTATGTTTAGAGCATTATCCAGAATACATACCTATTGGCTCTCTGAGAATATAAAAAACGTTTACCTAACTCAGAGAAGTTAAACTTGTAGATGTTATTCAGACAAAAATATAATAATAAAGTATTAAAGTATTAGCTACGGTGATTCATATAAACAAATAATGGAAGCACAGGCAAATGCAGATAAGTATTGATCTGAATGTTTAATGATGTTCCAGATCATTATTTTTCCAAAGGAAATAAAGTTTAAATCACATAGGCAGAACTACTACAAATCCTAGTTGACTAATATCATACAAAGTTTAATTGCAAAACAACTGTAATTAAAGAATATTTACCTGAGCATCTGTACTTTAACATTTTGGAATGATTGTTACTTGCTAGAAAACTGATGACTTCTTTATTTATTATATCTGAACATAATGTAAATGGATCTGGAAAAAAAAACTGCAACATGTAAGGTTCTTCTGATTAATGAAAATTGATTAATGAAAAGGACCTGACATTTACACAATATATTAATTCTCAAGATTCTCATCAACTTTAGCACAGTACTACATATACAGTCACCCTGGTAGATAAATAGAAAGGTTCTGGTTACCAGTAAAAGGTGACTGAGGCACTTACACCAGAAACAGAGTCAAAGGTGTGGCTTATATGCTAGAGGGGAAATATATCAATGTACATTTTTTTTTTAAAGTATAGATTGCTCTAGGCAGTATAGACATTTTTTTAAAAGATTTTATTTAGTTATTTGACAGAAAAAGATCACAAGTAGGCAGAGAGGCAGGCAGAGAGAGAGGAGGAAGCAGGCTCCCTGCTGAGCAGAGAGCCGGATGCGGGACTCCATCCCAGGACCCTGAGATCATGACCTGAGCCGAAGGCAGAGGCTTTAACTCACTGAGCCACCCAGGTGCCCTCAATGTACATTTTTATTTGTATTAGTCACCTAAATATGTTTTCTTAAAAACTCAAAGAAGAAATATTTTTAAACATACCTGTTACTGGTAACTGCTGCTTTCTATTTTTGACAACGGGAACTGGATGTTTAAAAACACGGTCACTAAAAGAAAATAGACACCAAATATTTAAAAGTAAAGATACTGTTTGGTGTATGGACAAATGTTTCTGTAGGCAGTGGTGCAATTCTGGGTATTTGGCAGCCAGAAGGAGATGGAACCAGGGTCTACCAAAGTCTATCAAATTCTGCCAAAGTAGCGTTTGTAATGGTTATAGCCTCCTTTCCAAAAATGGCATTAAATAAGACTCTGGGGAACCTTGGTGGCTTAGCTGGTTGAGCATTTGCCTTGGCTCGGGTCATGATCCCAGAGTCCAGGGCTCAAAGTCCATGTCGGGATCGAGCACCACATACAGCTCCCTGCTTGGTGGGGAGTCTGCTTCTCCCTCTTCCCTTCAACCTGCTTGTGCTCACTCATTCTCAAATAAATAAATAAAATCTTAAAAAAAAAAATAAACAAACCACAAGACACCAAAGGGCAATACCACTGATGCCAGCAGAAACATGGGAAAAATAAGTTTTGCAAGAGGAAAACATGGGGCACTTGGCTGGCTCTTGATCTCAAGGTCATGGGTTTGAGCCCCGAGTTGGGTATAGAGATTAATGAAATAAATACATAAACTTAAAAAAGGAAAGAGGAAAACAGGAAAGAACGAGGAAGTGAGGGGAGGAGAGAACAGAATCAGAAAGCAATAAGGTTGGCCCAAGAACATATGGCAATGCTTTCCGGTTCCACATTCCTAAGAAATTAATTTAAAACTGACATCAAGAACAGTTATGCAAAGGAAAAAAAGGAGTTGTGATGATGTAATCCATCTCCCTAATATCCTGCTCACCCTGCAACCTTCCCAGAATATAGCAGCATACTCTTCAGTTTCCTACCTGGCACAGTAACCTTTAGAGGAGAGAATATAAGTAAGGCTTTAAGAAAGGTGACAATCCCAGGTCTGAACCCATAAGCTACCAGAGGGAGAAGGGACATCAGCTAGAGGTGAGATGCAAGGAACAAGTGAAAAGGTAAGCCTAAACCAGATTTTTAGCACATACTACTCCCTTTTATCAAATTAAATTTAGAAACTGGTTTTTGCTACATTGTTAATGGATTACTAATGTGCACACTGTTACTTCAGGTATAGGGTTTCAGGTTAAGTTTTCTGAATATTCTTTCTAAAATTCAAATCTGACGTCACTCAATTTAAAATCCTCAGTGGCTCCCGTGTCCTATGAGGGAAAACTGAAAATTCTGAGTGTGAAATTCAAGGCCCTATTGAACTGGCCTATACCTTCCCATCCAAACTCCATTGTCAACATTTCCATTCAGAGTCCTCCCAAGACCATATTTTATCATTTCTGTATCCAAGGGTTTAACAGAGTGGCACAGAGTACTGCACAAAAAAATACTTGAATAAATACATAAAAGTTAGAAACAATTATTAAACTATACCTTGATTGAGAAACAGAATTCTTTTTTTCAAAAGTTGTTCCTTCCTGTAGATTTTGATTATAGCTTGAATTGGCTTTACATAAATTCTTATTTTGCCCACTCTCCCTATAACAAGCAGTAACTGGATTTGCACTCTTTAACACGGTCTTCATTTGGTGATCATTTGTACATGCTGTAGACAGAAGTCCATGGGATTGGTAACTCTGAAGCTTTCTAGACTTGCTTTTATCTTTATCTTCTGCTGTAGGACCTCTGCCAATACTATCGGCATGGAGGTGTTTCAATGTATTTTGAATATTTATGTTCATAGATGAAACATTATGCTTATCTTTTTCTCTTTGTAGTTTTTCCTATAATGTAAAAATGACAAGTGAAGAATCTCAAAATAATCCATTTGCTTTATAATTCAATTTATACTCTCTTTAAATAATGTAAGGAAAGTTCATGACTGCCAATAGAATATACATAGTAAATGGGACTATTTACATTAGAAGAAAAAGGAATATATTTAATAAATGATCTGGCGACAACTGGGTAGTCATCTGGGGAAAAAATAAATTGGATCCCTATCTCAGAATTTACACAAAAATAAAGTCAAAATGAGCTAAATATTGTTTTGTAAAAAAATGCAATGATTGTTTCAAAAAAGAAAACAGTATTTTTTTAAAAGATTTTATTTATTTATTTGACAGAGAGAAATTACAAGTACACTGAGAGGCAGGCAGAGAGAGAGAGAAGGAAGCAGGCTCCCTGCTGAGCAGAGAGCCCGATGCGGGACTTGATCCCAGGACCCTGAGATCATGACCTGAGCCGAAGGCAGCGGCTCAACCCACTGAGCCACCCAGGTGCCCCAGAAAACAGTATTTTAACACTATTAAGGGGAAGAAGACTTTTCTAAATATCACAAAGAATAAATAAATCATAAAAGAAAAAACCAAAATATTTTTTCAAAATTCTGCTACAGACCAAGAACAATGTGGGTGGGTGGGGGAGGAACTCAGAAGAAAAAAGGGCCAGAAGCCAAATGATATTCAACACAAAGAATATGTATGTTATGCACAAAGAATATGTATGTTATGTCTTGGGGTATGATTTTTCTATTTACATTTGTAAAAAGCTGCTACAATGAAATATGAAAAAGATTAATGATAGTATAGAAAAATAGGAAAAGGAGATGAACAGTTAACAGGAAAGGAAATATAAATAGCTCTTAAACATATGAAAAAATGCTCCATCCCACTTGGAATAAGAGAAATAAAACCACACAGAGACAGCATTCATCTAGGAAACTGGCAAAGATCAAAAGGGCACATGGAAACAGTCTTATACGTTTATGGGTGGGAGTATAAATTGTACAACCTCTATAGAGAAATAATTTGACATTATCTTTTATAATAAAAGCTGTGCATATCTTCAAAAAAAATCCTATAGGTATACTCGTGTAAAGGTAAGCACATCTTACTTTTATGTGAAAGTACTCAGGTAAATGCAAAATGTTAATGTTATTAACCGCAACACTGTTTGTAATTGCCAAAAGTTGGAAATAACCTACATGCTCAAAAGAGAGATCCACCAAAAAACTGTTCTCCAACTGTAAATAAAGAATAAAGCAGGTACCTGGCAGGCTCAGTTGGTAGAACATGTAACTCTTGATCTCAGGGTCCTGAGTCCAAACCCCACATTGGGCATGGAGCCTACTTTAAAAAAAACATTTTTTCCTTAGGGGTGTGCCTGTGTGGCTCAGCCAGTTGGGCATCCAACTCTTGATTTCAGCTCTCTTGGTTATCTCAGGGTTCTCAGACTGAGTCCTGGGTAGGTCCCACACTCAGCAAGGAATCTGTTTGGAATTCTCTCTCCCTCTCCTTCTGCCCCACCCCCGAAACTTTCTCTTTCTCTAAAATAATAAATCTGTAAAGAAAAAATTTTTTTAAGATTTTTATTTATTTGACAGAGAGAGAGCGATCACAAGTAGGCAGAGAGGCAGGCAGAGGGGGAGGGAGAAGCAGGCTCCCTGCTGAGCAGAGAGCCTCATGTAGGGCTCCATCCCAGGACCCTGAGATCACCCGAGCCGAAGGCAGAGGCTTAACCCACTGAGTCACCCAGGCACCCCTTTAAAATTTTTTTAAAGGAGGGCATCTGGGTGGCTCAGTGGGTTAAGCAACTGCCTTCGACTCAGGTCATGATCCTGGAGTCCCAGGATCAAGTCCCACATCAGGCCCTCTGCTCACCAGGGAGCCAGCTTCTCCCTCTGCCCCTTGCCCCTTTCATGCTCGCTTTCTCTCTCTCTCAAATAAATAAAATCCTTTAAAAAAAAATTTTTTTTAGGAGCCACCCAGGTGCCATTAAAAAAATTTTTTTAAAGGATTTTATTTATTTGAGAGAGAGCAAGAACGAGAGAAAGAGAGTGCAGGCACACACATAACCTAGGAGTGGAGGGGCAGAAGGAGAGGGAAAATCAGGCTCTCCACTGAGCAGGGAGACCAATAAGGGGCTCAATCCCAGGACCCTGGGATCATGACCTGAGTCAAAGGCAGATGCTTAATGGACTGAGCCACCCAGGTGCCATTAAAAAATTTTTTTTTAAATATAGAGAGATAAGTAAATAGGCAAACAAACAAAGAGGGCTTTCGGTAAATATGATGAATTTAACAACACTATTTATTTTTGGTCCTTCCAAGAAAACCAATTAAAGAACAGTTTTCAAAAAGACATAAATGCACAAGGACAAGGAGAAATGAAAGAAGAAATAAAGGCAATACAAGTTTGGAAATTGGAGAGCATGTAGGTGAATGATAACCTACTTAGCAGTCTTGATAAAGCTGAATTCAAAGCTGACCATCAGAAAAGCTAAGAAACTACCTAGGATGGGCTGCCAAACTCTCAAAAGGCTTGGAAATTGGAGGTGTTCGAACCTCTAGAACATGGGATGAAGATGGGGCTAAAAATAGGAAGACTGGATGAAAGTCTGTTTAAGAAACAGTTGGACTGGGGCACCTGGGTGGCTCAGTGGGTTAAGGCCTCTGCTTTCGGCTCGGGTCATGATCCCAGGGTCCTGGGATCGAGCCCCGCATCGGGCTCTCTGCTGGGCAGGGAGCCTGCTTCCTCCTCTTTCTCTGCCTGCCTCTCTGCATACTTGTGATCTCTGTCTGTCAAATGAATAAATAAAATCTTTAAAAAAAAAAAAAAAAAAAAAAAAGAAAGAAACAGTTGGATTACAGGGATGCCTGGGTGGCTCAGTCGGTTGAGTGTCCAACCTGGATCTCAGCTCAGGTCTTGATCTCAGGATTTTTAGTTCAGACCCAGCACTGGGCTCCAGGCTGGGTGTGGAGTCTACTTAATAAAAAAAAAAAAAAGTTGCCTTATTAGATCTCGACCCCCCCATATATACACACTTAACAAGCAGTTGACAGACACCAGAAGGTCCCCTCCTTCCCCAGGTGAAAGGGGAAGTTTGAATCTCTGGAAGAGATAAAAAATAGTTTCTCCAAACAAAGCTGAAAGCAGAATACTAAAGAAACATATCTAAGCAAGTATTCACATACTGAATACTAAGACCCACACGCTCTCTTCTCCCATTTTGATTCCAGAAAAATGGTTGACAATCTCTAAGCAGGGGATTAGACATTGGAGGTTCTGCCCCAAAATGACCTGACTAAACCTATGAGAATCCATCATCAACAAATTTTCAGAAAGACTTTCAGTATCTGACTCTTAAATATGAGTACCAACCAAAGACTGCCAGAAATATGAAGAAAGCTAGAGACCAAGGAAGGAAGGGAAGAGAGGGAGGGAAAGAGAAGGAGGGATGGAAAGAAAAAGAGGGAAAAAGAGGGTCAGAAAGCAAGCAAGCAAGCAAACAAGCAAGGGATCTCAAAGGAAAAAGATGGGTTAGGAAGAAAAAAAAATTTTTTGAAAGATTTATTTGAGAGAGGGAGAAAGAGAGAAAGTGAGACACAGAGTGCTCACATGAGCAGGAGGAGGGGCAGAGGGAGAGGGAGACAGTCTCCCTGTGGAGCGTGGAGCCTGACGTGGGGCTTGATCTCAGGACCCAGGACGCTCAACTGAATGAGCCACGCAGGTGCCCTAGAAGAAAAAAAAAAGTACTGAAAATTATCACTGAGGGGCACCTGGGTGGCTCAGTTGGTTAAGTGGCCTACTCTTAGTTTTGATGCAGGTCATGATCTCAGGATTTGGGGATTGAGCCCTGTGTCATCGGGCTCTGGGCTCAATGGGGAGTCTGCTTCTCTACCTCTCTCCCCCTCTTCCTACACCCATGCTCTCTCTCTTTCAAATAAATAAATAAAAATTTTTAAAAAAGAAAATTATCATTGATATATTTAAGAGAAGAATGCCAATGATGTCTTAAGTCCATGAAATAAGAGTAAGATCATTTAAATGGAGTGAAAACAGAGGCTTTGGTAACTATAAATATGATAGCAGAAGTGAAAAACATATTTGTTTAAAAAGTAAATATGAGGGCGCCTGGGTGGCTCAGTGGGTTAAGCCGCTGCCTTCGGCTCAGGTCATGATCTCAGGGTCCTGGGATCGAGGCCCGCATCGGGCTCTCTGCTCAGCAGGGAGCCTGCTTCCCTCTCTCTCTCTCTGCCTGCCTCTCCATCTACTTGTGATTTCTCTCTGTCAAATAAATAAATAAAATCTTTAAAAAAAAAAAAAAAAAAAAGTAAATATGAGAACACTTCCTTAAATGTAGAAAAAAGAGGATGACATGGACTCCAAGAAAGAGGAAATCAAAGCAGGAAGGATAAAAAGAGCATCTATGAGATGATGGTAAAGGCATATCCCAGGGTAACAGTAACGGTTGTATACTTGGCCTACCAGATGTACTAGTGATTAATTTATTGCTCCTCAAAATCCATCCCAAGCTTCCTTGCCCTACATTGCAAAACTGAAACTAGACTCGATGGACTGCTATTCTACAGCTAGCACTGATGTTAGTCTCTGTTAATAGCAAGTGCTGGAAGAACAATACAAGACTGCCAGAGGAAGAAGAGACTTTTTCTCCTTTTGGTGTTCTGTTGTTTGAGTGGTGGCAAGTAAAAGTAGATGCACTATGAGAGAGGTCCATAATTTCTTTAAGGTATAATTGTCCAATGATTTCACTCCTAGGTATTTACCCAAGAGAAATTAAAATGCAAATCTCACAAAAAGAAGTGCAACCCAATGTTCAGAGCTACATTATTCACAATGGCCAAGATCTAGAAGCAATCCACATAACCATCAATTGGTGAATCAAAGTTGTAGTACATCCATACTAGGGAATATTCAGTCTGCCATAAAAATGAGCAAATATTGAAAAAACAACATTGGTGGATCTCAAATACATTACACATTAAGTAAAAGAAGTCAAACACAAAAGATTATATAACATATAATGCCGGGACACCTGGGTGGCTCAGTTGTTCGGCATCTGCCTGCGGCTCAGGTCATGATCCCAGGGTCCTGGGATCCAAGCCTGCATTGGGTTCCCTGCTCAACTGGAGGCCTGCTTCTCTCTCTCCCTCTCCCCCTGCTTGTGTTCCCTCTCTAGCTGTGTATCTCTCTGTCAAATAAATAAATAAGATCTTTTTTAAAAAGGACGCCTGGGTGGCTCAGTTGGTTAAGCAACTGCCTTCAGCTCAGGTCATGACCTTGGAGTCCTGGGATCGAGTCCCACATTGGGCTCCTAGCTCTATGGGGAGTCTGCTTCTCGCTCTGATCCCCCCCCACTCTCAAATAAATAAATAAATAAAATCTTTTGAAAAAATAAAAAATTTATAATTCCATTTATGTGAAATTATAGAAAAAGAGAACTAGTGACAGATAACAGATCAATGACTGCCTGTGCCTGAAGACAGGGAATAGGACTGTCTACAAAAGGACACAAGGAAACATTTTATGAAAATATTCTAAAAATGACTATAGTTACATATAACTATAAATATACTAAACACTACTGAACCATACTTTAAATGGGCAAAATGAACTATAAATTCCAAGTGAACTGTATCTCAATAAAGCTTTTTTAAAAAAGAATGAAATACTGATATAAACATGTATAAACCTTGCAAACATTATGCTAAATAAAGGAAACCAGTCACAAAAACCCACATGTTATATGATTCAATTTATATAAGAAGTCCAGAATAAGCAACTGAGAGTAGTTTGGTGGTTGCCTAGGCTGGGGAGGTGCGGAGAATGGAGAATGGATGGGAGAAACAGGAATAGTGACTGCTAAAAGGCATGGGATTTCTTTTTGGGGTGATAAAAATATTCTAAGATTGGTTGTGGTAATGGTTGCATAATTCTAGGAGTATACTAAAAACCAATGAAATGTATACTTTAAACAGGTCAATGGAATTGAATGTGATTTATATCTCAGTAAAGTATATATGTATATACATGTATATATACATATATATATGTAGCAAGATGTTTATTCTAGAGTTGTCAGCACTGGTCTGACAACTATATTCAAATTGAAATATCTGAATATATTCAACTATATTCAAATATTGAATATTGAAATATTTGAATATATTCAACTATATTCAAATTGAATATAATCTTAATGTCCCTTAACAAAAGACTAGTTAAATAAAATTATAATCCTCTAAAATAATGAATATTAGTCATTTAAAAGAATGAAATTACTGGGGCGCCTGGGTGGCTCAGTGTGTTAAGCCACTGCCTTCGGCTCAGGTCATGATCTCAGGGTCCTGGGATCGAGTCCCACATCGGGCTCTCTGCTCGGCAGGGAGCCTGCTTCCCTTCCTCTCTCTCTGCCTGCCTCTCTTCCTACTTGTGATCTCTCTCTGTCAAATAAATAAATAAAATCTTTAAAAAAAAAAAAAAGAATGAAATTACTATACCGTCATACTAAGCTGAGCACTATGCTTTTATTTTTATAAACGTATGCACAGGGGCGGCTGGGTGGCTCAGTCAGTTGAGCATCCAACTCTTGACCTTAGCTCAGATCTTGATCTCAGGGTTATGGGTTCAAGCCTTGTGTTGGGCTCCACACTGGGGCTGGAGCCTACTTAAGAAATAAAATAAATAAAAATAAAAATAGGAGTGTCTGGATGGCTCAGTCAGTTAGGCATCTGCCTTCGGCTTGGGTCATGATCCCAGGATCCTGGGATTGAGCCCCACGTCGGGCTCTGTGTTCAGCAGGGAGCCTGCTTCTCCCTCTCCTTCTGCCTGCCACTCTGCCTGCTTGTGCTCTAGCTCTTTGTCAAGTAAATAAATTTTTAAAACTCTTCAAAAAATAAAAACAAAAATGCATGCACATACAGAGACACTAAGTGTACATACACAGAAAAAAATACTGATACATATACATGTACATGTACATATACATATATGTAAAGAGAGAAATTAATACCTCTCCTTCCCTTCTCTCTTATTATACAAACCTTAGATCCTTATCTACGAGGTCTCTTATTTTTTGTCATTTCCACTTTTAATTTTTTTTTTAAGATTTTATTTATTTGACAGAGAGATAGAGAATACTCAAGTAGGCAGAGCAGTAGGCAGAGGGAGGAGAAGCAGGCTCTCCCGTGAGCAGGGAGCTTGATGTGGGACTCAATCCCAGTACCTTGGGATCATAACCTGAGCCAAAAGCAGCTCCTTGACTAACTAAGCCACCCAGGTGCCCCATTTCCACCTTTTAAAAATGTTTTTCCCCCCATGTTCAAAGATGGTTTCTCAAGTATCAACTGAATTTTAAATTTGAAACCATTAAAATCTGGTGGTTCAGTCGGTTAAGCATCATACTCTTGATTTTGGCTCAGGTCATGATCTCTGGGTCGTGGGTTTGAGCCCTATGTCAGGCTCCATGCTCAGCAGGGAGACTGCTTGAGGTTCTCCCTCCCCTTCTGTCCCTCCCCCCACTCACAACCTCACTCTTTTACTAGAATAAATCTTTTTTTAAGATTTAAAAAAAATTTATTTATTTGACAGAAAGAGAGAGATATCACAAGTAGGCAGAAAGGCAGGCAGAGAAAGAGGGGAAAGCAGGCTCCCTGCTGAGCAGACTGCCCGATGCGGGGCTCGATCCCAGGACCCTGAGATCATGACCTGAGTCAAAGGCAGAGACTTAACCCATTGAGCCACGCAAGTGCCCCCAATCTTTTTTTAAGACTTTTTTAAAAAAGATTTTTATTTATTTGACAGAGAGAGAGGGAACACAAGCAGGGGGAGAGGGAGAGGGAGAGGGAGAAGCAGGCCTTCTGCTGATCAGGGAACCTGATGTGGGGCTGGATCCCAGGACCCTGGATCATGACCTGAGCTGAAGGCAGATTGTTAATGACTGAGCCACCCAGAAGCCCCTAGAATAAATCTTTTTTAAAAAAACATTAAAATATAAAAAATAATTTAGCAAGAAAAATTTTTTACCCTCCAACCTCTATTGTAGAAAAATACTTGAAAAAAGTTTTATATTCTTTGAAACAAAAAAGCCAACCTCATTTCTTTCTCTTTCAAGCTGTTCTATTCTGTGTAGAATTTCCTTTGCTTTCTTCCAGTACTCTTCAAGATTCTTCTCTTTCATATTTATGTCTTTTAATTGTTCTTCATTTTCATCAAAAGAATATTCTCCTAGACTTAGAGATAATTTCTCAGCTTTGTAATATGGGAAAAAAAATAGTGAATTTATTCATTACTAGAAATGGGTTTTTTCTGACACTTTAAATGTAATTCTAACACTTTAAATAAGGACTACCTCATACCCCACATCCACCTCTCTAAATTTTGCCCATGTAGACTATCTTAACTAACTAGGTGGTACTGAAAATAAATGGAAAGCAAGTGCATGGCAGAAGTCCAAGCCCCAGTCATAAATTCGACTTTACTCATCAGAGCTATAAGAGAAAGAACATCATGGGGCGCCTGGGTGGCTCAGTGGATTAAGCCGCTGCCTTCGGCTCAGGTCATGATCTCAGGGTCCTGGGATCAAGTCCCGCATCGGGCTCTCTGCTCTGCAGGGAGCCTGCTTCCTTCTCTCCCTCTCTCTGCCTGCCTGTCTGCCTGCTTGTGATCTCTGTCTGTCAAATAAATAAAATCTTTAAAAAAAAAAAAAAAAAAAAAAAAAAAAAAAAAAAAAAGAGAAAGAACATCATGAAAATATGTTATGTCGGGTACATAAACATCTCCAGGTATGTGGATACTGGTTTGAGGTTTGGGTTTTTTTTTTAACAGTTTTCATAAAGCAGCTCCTTCCTTTAATCTTTTAAGTTTTCTTTTTATATACCACAGCAGCAATTTTTCTTCCACAAAGGCCAATTCAATGGCCATCATTTCTTCAATGCATGTTCCCTCCTATCATAGGGTCTTTGTGCCTCACTGTTGCTTATGGCTGACCTAGTTAACACTATACATTCAGTTCTCAGCTCAACAATCATTTCCTCCGAAACCTCTTCCGCTCCAAGTCTAGGTCACAGTCCTTTGTTATATGCTAAAATCTATGCTCCATCCATTCCTAACCCTTCAGTTAATACAGAACAATTCATTCATTTTTTAGATTATTCAAGGACTATTTATCTAGTTAAATGAAGCTCTATGAGTGCTGAGTGTTGTTTCTAATCACTGTATCCCTAAAACCTAGCACAGTGCCTGGCAAATAATAGTCACTCAAACATTTTTTTAAGTAAATAAACAAATGTATTTTGTATTATAATTTAACCTTAAGTCACCTGTAGGCCTCAGATATAATTCCTACAACTAAATTGTCCATATTGCTATACTGTTGCTCTCTTCCAGATAGGGTTAAAGGCTGAAATACTCTTGTTGTCATGTCCAAATTATATATTCCACTTTTCAAATTAAGAAGAGCCTGGGAGCCTAAAGGATTGGGCTCACCAAAGCAGATATAAATTTCCCTTCATAAACTTCCATATTTTTTTTAAAGTAACAATAAACTTACTAATTTTTTTACAATTGTGAAGCACAAAAGTGGCAGCTTTGTTTAGTTCTTCACTCTGCGATTCAGTTAAGGCTTGTATCATGAGTGGAAGCCCATTGTTTTTAAAAAGATCATACTGATTCTCCTCTGGAAAACATCAAAAATCAAAGTAGAAAACAGTTATGTTATTTTTTCATAAACTATCTGCATAAGGTCATAATTCTCTGTGATAATTATGAACATAGTTTAAATCTTAAGAGAGTAAAAAAAATAGTTTCAAAAGTATTTTCCATTTAGAAAATAATCTTCTGACATAAAAATACCTGTCTCATAAAGTGATGATGTTTGAAATACAGCCACTGAGTAGCCATACTTCAGGAGAGTAAAAAAGTAGCCCATACCTGGTTTAAAAAAAGGTATAGTTGAAAAGAAAAAAATATATAGTTTTCAGATTAAGCCTCAATAAAAAATTTAAAAATTTTAAAATTTAGAATAAATCCAGAGCACCTGGGTGACTCAGTTGGTTAGGCATCTAACTCTTGATTTGGGCTCAGGTCATGACCTCAGGATTCTGAGATGGAGACCCACATCGGGCTCCAAGCTTGGTATGGAACCTGCATAAGATTCTCTCTCTCTCCTCCTCCTCCTCCTCCCTATCCTGCCCCTCTTAAAAAAAAAAGAGAGACAGGAGAGGAGGAACACAAGGAGAAATCTCTTCCAATTTCATTGGTGAAAGATGTTGAGGGGCTGAGGGCCTAAACTGGACCTGGACAGAAAGGGATAAGGAAGGATATGGATGAAGAAGGATGAGGAGCAAAATGACAGGTTTGGGCCTGAATGACTTACAGAAAGGCAGTACTTTCAAGCCTCCCATATGACAATAAGGGGGGGAATAAGTGGATTTCTGCTTATTTAGTGTTTTAATAAGCACACTAAATAAATTCAATACTAACCACAATCTTCTGTGCAATGACCAAGAGTAAGTATGATGCTAAATTTTTCTCCTGAATCCAGACTTTCATGAAGCAGTAATGTCAGAAGTTTTGAAACAATATGATACTTGGATAGTATTAC
This sequence comes from Mustela lutreola, assembly GCF_030435805.1. Classification (NCBI taxonomy): domain Eukaryota; kingdom Metazoa; phylum Chordata; class Mammalia; order Carnivora; family Mustelidae; genus Mustela; species Mustela lutreola. Next base: position 18,681,651 of record NC_081305.1, on the reverse strand, counting down.
TCCAAAAGTAGCTATCAGTAAAAAATAGGGGGGAAAAAAGTATAAGCTTAAAACTATATATGCTATTTGTCAGCTCTTATGGAAGAAGAAAAATATCATGCCAATATAATATCTAATATTCCCATCTCATCTATATGCATATGTATATGTAAATATAAATAAATGTATTATAATAAGATAATGGCTTATATAGCCCTCTTAAACCTAGTTATGGCTTGGTGAGTCAGACTTCATACTTTTCAGAAAGAGGTATACCTTAATTCTTTATGCAATTTTAAAAAATCTATAAATTGGATTTTTAAATTGGGTTTTCCATGTTTATGTTTTGTTGCTTATGTTTCCAAGATGTCCCTTCATTTCTCACTTAAAGCTTTTCATTTAATATTGCTCTTTCAGTGAAACAGAAGTTTAGAAACGACAGAATTTTATCTTGTTCTATCATTAGACTTGAAGTCAGAAGACTTTAATTTGAACCCTTAGGGAAGTCATAATCTCCACATGAAAATAAGAAGTTGGACTAGATAATTTTTACGATTCCCTCCCGCTGTGAGAGATGGGAAGTCCAGCCTATATTTGTGTTCAGCCTATCATTTCAACACTCACCATGCTGAATTCAAACAAAACTCAATTGTAGAAAAATTACTAAGTATGTTCACTCACGATTATCAGCAATACACGCATCCACTGTCTTTGTCACCACGACTGCAAGCTTAGCACTGGAAAGAGTCTTGTGTGAATCTGATTCCAGTTGCACAAGAACTTGAGACAACACATCCAGTCCACCCACAGATATAAAGTATTTCTGAACATATGCTTAAGAAATAAAGTAGCAAAACTATTAATACCTCAAACAAGACAAGCGTATGGTTCCATTCAATTAAATTACACTAAATATGACACTGACATGACTTTTTCAAATACTAAAAATCCCCAAATTAAAGAATGAAAAGTCCAATCTTTACCTATGCATATAATCATAAAATGGGTCATTCACTTAGGTAAGGAACAAACTTTTATACCAAGTACATACACAGTACAGTGTTTCCTGTGTGTTAGATATGTTTTTTGTTTCATTTAGCAAGAACTAGTATATTTTGCAAGAATGACATTAGTAAATTCAAAGTTCTTCAATAGAGCTATGAAGAATAACTTCATTCATTTAGTTTGGTATAGCAATTAGCAAGCTGCCTATTTTCTGAATTCCAACATTTACTCATTCCTTAGATTGCTTGAATCTACAAAGGGCAAAGTAATTATTCCAAAGGAACACATATTTTCTCCATCTTTTTAAAGCCTATTTCTTTTACTTCTTAGAATATAAAATTATAACAACTATTCCAAGCAAAGTCTCAGTGAAAAATACATTTTTTTTAGTTTGAAGTGTCTTGTTTTGCTGTTGAAAATGGTTCTGATGGGAGAGTATCTCATGGGTCTGTGCATTCAATAGTCTTCACAGCCTCTATACAGCAGTAGGTTTATAACAAATGGATACATGGATTAGTGATTATAATTCTGCCACAAATCTTCCCAGTCTACCTAGTATCACAAATTGAGCCAAGATTATTTTTTTTAAGATTTTACTTATTTGAGAAAGCACAAAAGAAAGAGTACAAGTGGGATGAGGGACAGAGGGAGAAGAAGGCTCCCTGCTCGGCAGGACTTGATCCAAGAATTCTCAGATCATGACCTAAGCCGAAGGCAGGCACTTAACCAACTGAGCCACCCAGGCACCCTAAGCCAAGATGATTTAGATGAAAAAATTACTTTTTACACTGTTTGATAAAACATAAAGATCTTAATCTAAAATAAACCATCAAGTTCAGGGACACCTGGGTGGTGTAGCAGGTTAAGCCTCTGACTACTGAATTCAGCTCAGGTAATGATCTCAGGGTTGTGAAATCAAGCCCTGTGTCGGGCTCCAGGCTCAGTGCAGAGTCTGCTTAGGATTCTCTCTCTTTCCCCTCTGTCCTCCCTTCTTGTACTCTCTCTTTCAATTAAATAAATAAATATTTTAAAAATATGTATTTAAAAAAAACATCAGGTTCAGAATTTTCTACACCTGGGAAAGGAACTGTTAGGAAATGTTACTGAAGGATAAGCAAACATTTTCAATATTATGGAGACTCCACAACAGGTTTCTTTTCTGCAAAGTATTTTCATTAAAAAAAAAAAAAAACAACTCCTGAAAAAAGAAGTATCTTTAAATGCTTAGATAAAAATAGCACTGTGTTACCACAGTTTCTGGTAATAGCCTATGTAATAAAAATTCAGGCTTATAAGCATAAGAATATCCTTGTACACTGTACACTGAATATTTCAGATTTTATCTAACTGATATTTCATACCAGTTTGCTAAGAGTCCTAAAGTTATTACTATATCAAGCTGACTTTTAAAGAAAAAGGAAATGTCAAAGCATCATGGAAAGAGGATCCAATTTTTGGAATTATAGAGATATGTTCCTTTGCATGAGAAGCATGACTATTTGCTTTAAATATGTGAATAAAGGTACACACAAACAATGTGTGAGAAAGTTCTAGTTGCTCCACATCCTCATCAACATTTAATATTACTAGCCTTTCTGATTGTAGGCATGGCATGAGTATGTATTGGTATTCTTGGGGTTTTCGTTTGGTTTTCTCTGATGATTAACGATTTTGAGCATCTTTTCTTTTTTTTTTTTAAGATTTTATTTATTTATTTGACAGACAGAGATCACAAGTAGGCAGAGAGGCAGGCAGAGAGAGAGAGAGAGGAGGAAGCAGGCTCCCTGCTGAGCAGAGAGCCCGATGCGGGACTCGATCCCGGGACCCCGAGATCATGACCTGAGCCGAAGGCAGTGGCTTAACCCACTGAGCCACCCAGGCGCCCCTGAGCATCTTTTCAAAAAACTTTTCATTGCTTATTCACAATTTAATATTCACATCACCTTTGGTGATGTATTTGTCCAAATCTTGCTCATTTCTTTAATCATTAGATTGTTATTTGTCCTACCAATTTGTAGGAGTTCTCTATATATTTTATAATACTGTATTTTCTTTTTCCTTTTTAATCTCTATGCCTTTTATTTTCTTGACTTATTTCATCTGCTTAAACACCCAGTAAAATTTTTAAGTAGTGGGAGTGGTCATCCTTGTTTTTTTCCAGTCTTGGGTCTAGTGGGGGGCACATTAAGTCTTTCACCATTGAATATGCTAGCTGTGTTTTGTAGAGACCCTCTACCACACTGAGAAGTTCTATCTATTCCTAGTTTACCAAAAGCTTTTGTCACGAATATATATTGAACTATGTGAAAAGATTTCCTTGCATCCTTATAGATTATTATATAGTTTATTTCTGTCATAGCCTGTGAATATGGTGAATTTCCCAATGTTCAACCAACCCTGCATTCCTAGGATAAATGCCACTTGGTCATAACATATTATTCTTTTTATATACTACTGGATTTTAAAATTTTAATTATAAATTTTTTTTCAAATTTCTTTAAGTAAGGTCTGCACCCAACGTGGGGATTAAACTCATGACCCCAAGATCAAGAGCCACATACTCTATAGACTGAATCAGCCAGGCACTCCTGACTGTTAATGTTTTGTTAAGGATTTCTGCATCTATATATTCATAAAGGATATTGACCTATAGTATTCTTTTAAGGTCTTTTTCAAGTTTCAGTATGGGAATAATGCTGAGCTAAAATGTGTGGGGAAAGGGGTGCCTTGATGACTCAGTCAACAGAGCATGCAATTCTTTTTTTTTTTTTTTTAAAGATTTTATTTATTTATTTGACAGACAAAGATCATAAGTAGGCAGAGAGGCAGGCAGAGAGAGAGGAGGAAGCAGGCTTCCCACTGAGCAGAGAGCCTGACATGGGGCTCAATCCTAGGACCCTGGGACCATGACCTGAGCCAAAGGCAGAGGCTTTAACCCACTGAGCCACCCAGTGGCTCATGCACATGCATGCGCACATGCCCGGCCCGTGCAATTCTTGATCCTAAATCATGAGTTCAAGCCCATATTGGGTTAGAGATTACTATAAAAGAATTTTTTTAAAAAAAGAACGAAATAAAATAAAATAAAATAAAAATATCAAAATCTTTTGGGAAATGTTTTGCTTCTTCTACTTCCATTTCCTGGCAATTTATGTAGAATTTATTTTCCTTAAATGTTTGGCATAATTCACCAGTGAGTCCATCAGGGCCTGGAAATTCCTGTTCTAGGGTTTTAAACTATAAATTCAATTTCTTTAATACATATGACGTCAATCAGGCTATCCATTTCTTCTGAGTGAGCTTTGGTGGTTGTGTCTTTCAAATAATTTATCAGATTAATTTAAGTTGTCAAATTTAGTTGTTTGCATAAAGTTGTTTTGATTATTCCTTTATTATCCTTTTAATATCTCTTAAGAGCTAGAGAGATGTCACTTCTTATTCCTGATATTAGAAATTTGGGCCCTCTCTCTTTATATTGTGGCTAAAGGATCCATTTCATTGATCTTTTTAAAGAACTAGTTCTGGTTTCATTGATTTTTCCCCATTCTGTTATTTTTCTATTGTGTTGATTTCTGATCTTCTCTTTATTATTTCCTTCTTTACTCTGAGTTTAAGTTAATTTATTTTCTAGTTTCCTAGGTGGAAACTAATATAATTGATTTGAGAGCTGCTTTCTTTCTTTATACGAAAAACAGTGCTATAAATTTACCTCCAAACACTACTTTTGCAGCAACCCAGCTTTTAATTTTTCATTTATTCATTCATTTATTTATTTTTAGGAATGCAGTTTTTTAATGTTATGCTTTCATAATCATACAGTTAAAAACATTTCTAATTTCTTCATGACTTATTTTTTTATTCATGGGTTTATAGGGTTTTCTTCCTTAGTCTTTTTTTTTTTTTTTTTTAAGCACTGAGTTGTTTAATTTTCAGACATTTGGGACTTTTCTAGAAGTTTTCTTTTTATTTATTTCTAATTTAATTATATGTGACCAGAGAACATGCCATGTGGAGTTTTAGTTTTGCTATCTAGTTGCTCTGTTTTGTGAGGGTAACTAGGGGGATTCAAAACTATGCTGCTACCTCCATCTTCCCAATTATTTTCCTAACAATGTCTACTTTCAAGATTTTCCTATCTGTAATAGTCTAAATGCAACTAAAATGACCCAACTTACTATAATAAAATTATTCCATTGATTCAATTAATTCAGTAATTAACTCAATAGGCTTTTGTTATCTTTTGAACTATGGATCTTCAAGTAAAACTAGAGAATAATGAATACTTACTGTTATTTGCAAGAGTGAGTCCAATAAATGAGCAAACAGGGCGAATTATCTCAGGTTTGACGCAATTTATTAGCCAGTCATTAGCATGTGGAAAAAGTGAACAGCAAAGCATTTGATTTTCATCTGAAAGGACACAAAGTCAATCATGTTTTAAATATATTTGTAAAATATCATCTCATATGTTTTTATTTTGTTTTTATATGTAAATATTTGAGATAATTACCATTTTGAGGATTGTTGACACAGACACACAAAGTACTACAAACCGAAGACCATAACTGATAGCTCTGGAATGCATTTTCATCCAACAAATTCAACTCATATTTTGAAAGAACTGTCCTATTTGGTGGGGAAAAAAAAGGAAGAAGCAAATTAAACAAATGTGTTAAAATCTTAAGTAATGAATAACAACAAAATATTTTTTATTTTCTTACCTGAACAACTGTGTCAGAACTGTAATACAACCTGTTTCTCTTACAAGTGTTTGTCCTGTCCCTTAAAAAGACAGACATATAATACACAAATATGACTTTTGTTTATAAATAAGTTTGCAAAAATGAAAAACATTTAAGTAGTTTTTTTAATAAATAACTTTTAATCACTTTAAGGTATTACAAAGTATCACAGAATTAGAATAGATAAAAATCTGTAATAAGGGGAAAAAAAATCTGTAATAAGGGTTATACATTACCTATGCTCACAGAATGACAGCATTCAAGTTTCCTCCAAAAATAAACAAAATTTAAGAGCTACATGAAATTTAAGACCATTGTTAGCTGATATAATAAACACTGTAACTAAATGTCTAACTCCGTGGAATATCAACCAAACTAATCATCAAATGCCTCTTTTTCTTTTAAAGCTGCTCCTTTTCAATGTTATTTAAATAACACAAATCAATTTACTATTTCTTGTAATTAATAAATATCAAACAAATATATGTGATTCTATTTTTTTAAAGCTAGTGGTTCTCAGAAGTTAGTAAGATTTTTTAAAAGACACATATAAGGGCGCCTGGGTGGCTCAGTCATTTAAGTGTACAACTCTTGATCTCAGGGTTGTGAGTTCAAGCTCTGCACTGGGCTCCACACTTGGCATAGAGCCTACTTAAAAAAAAAAAAAAGACACTGATATCAAGAATAGAACAAAAGGACAAAGACTATTTCAATTTATTATTTTTTTAAATGTTTCTACACCATAAAAGAATGTACTTACTATTATTTGAAACTAGAACCAAAATAACATAGACAGACATTCTTTTCAAATTTGTGTTTGAATCATCATTAGATAAGAACCAAGTTAAGTCTTCAAACAATTCTGAAGTGCATAAAGTCTGCTGACAATAAACTGAAAAATAAAAATATAATTTCAATTCCTATGGATTGGCATAAATTTTAAAATATGTTGAACAAAATATAAAGTTGCCAAACAGTTCTCAAGATCTCATTTCATTGACATTTATCTGTCACGCAATAAAATTTCTGACAAACTGATACATGCTTACTCAATTAGCAGGCCAAAAAAGCCTTAATCAGAAGTATTTGACTGAGGCTCTAAAACATGTACACAATCTCTGAGAATTTCTTTAAAAACCTAACTAGGGACACCTGGCTGGCTCAGCCAGTTAAGCATCTGCCTTTGGCTCAGGTTATGATCCTGGGGTCCTGGAATCAAGTCCCACATCGGGGTCCCTGCTCAGTAGGGAGCCTGCTTCTCCCTCCACCTGCCACTCACCCTACTTGTGCATGCTCACTCTCTCTCTCACAAATAAATAAATAAAATCTTTAAAACAAAAAACAAAACCCTCCAAACCCAAACCTTACTAAACGAAAAAATAAAATATGAAAAAAAATTTAAGGGGATGAGTAAGTAACAAGATATAGCAAGGGAAAAAATTTTTTTAAATTCAGAAACCTGTTTTAGAAGATAGGCAAATGATACTTGTGCAATTTTTAAAGAACTTTCTAGAAACAAAAATATCTTTCCGAAAAGCAAAAACGATATCTAACAGTAAGGTTTTGTGTGTGCATGTATGTATGTGTGTGATACTAACACAATAAACAGAATTTTTAAAAAATAATTTGAGAGGGCACCTGGCTCACTCAATTGGAAGAGTATGCAACTCTTGATCTTAGGGGTGACCAGTCTGAGCTCTACATTGGGTGCAGAGATTACCAAAAAAAAAAAAAAGAAAAAAAAAAGAAAAGACTTAAAAAATAAATAAAACTCTTAAAAAAATAATAATTTGAACACAGAGATATAATTTGTATTTTATCCAGTATTTAAAACAGTTATTAGACTTTCTCTCAAAGGCAAGAACAGTGTCTCATTTATCCCAATGACTAGCATACAACTTGGTTCCTACCAAATGATGAAGAAATATGTATGGATGATAATTTAAGGGGCAATTTAGGCTGTTCAATAGGCTAAGCATTTGACTCTTTGATCTCAGCAAAGGTCTTTATCTCAGGGTCATGATTTCAAGCTCCACATTAAAAAAAAAAAAAAAGAACGAAAATTTAAGAATAGAAAATTGTTTGACAAAACAATACTTTAGATTCAACTTCATTTTGGGTATATTACAGGAAAATGTTTTACCAACATGAACTTCTATACCCAGAGTACACTTATCCATATATAAGATGTTTTAGGTTATCTTCCTCTTTTGATTCAAGCACCTAGATATATAGAGAACGAACTTAATAGAAAAACCAGAGATAAACCCACCACATATACAAATTCATGTAGCACTAATAGCATCTTAAATCAATGTGAAAAAGATTTTTTTAATAAGACGTGTTAGAATAGCTGAATTGCCACATAAAGAAGAAGAAACTGGAAAATAGAAAAGTAAAAAATAAAACCATACTAGTACCAAAAGTCAATGTGGGTGGCTTCCTAGAATCTCAGAGTATGGAAAACTTTCCTATGACTCAAAATCCAGAAGGAAAAAGGGGAAAAAATGATGAATTTTACTTTTGTAAAAATAAAGAACTTTTGCATAACAAAAAAAAAAAAGAAGATATGCACGGTAGAAGACAAAGTGAAAAAAATGTTTCCGACTAATGACAAGAAAAATTGTGAAAGATTTTTAAATGATTACTGAATGTCCTACCTAGCAAACCCTTCTAGATTATCTGTGTCTTTCACTGTCATTGGGCTATTCTACATCTGTATAAATTGTAGAAAACGGATAGTAATAGAAGTTTCCCTTTTAAAAATTATTTATTTATTTATTTTGAGAGAGAGAGAGCGAGCATGCACAGGCATGCATGAGCAGGAGGGACGGAGGAAGCCGGAGAGAGAATCTCACAGGGAGCCCCACACAGGGCTCAATCTCACAACCCTGAGATCACAACCCAAGCCAAAACCAAGAGTCAGACGTTTAACCAACTGCACTACCCAGGTGCCCCAGGTTATTCTTGACCATAGATATATAAAACATTTCAGCCAGTAGAATGCAAATCACTGTTGCCTTGCAGATACTGACCAGTTATGTGCCTACTTACAAATCTATTTCAGCATTGCCAAAAGCCTATGTTGTTTTTTTGTCATTGCCTTCGAAACAGTTGTCATATTTTACTGGTTCCTTCATTAGTTAATAATTGGCATGCATGGATTTTAAAAAATAAAATACCTGCATGAAACTATCCAGACATGTAAAAAAGTAACTTAAGTCTAAAATTACATTTTATTGGTTTGTTAAAATATAGCACAATGCTTGAAGGATAATGAAAAAGAAGTTTTCATATTTTACCATTTTGTTCTGCAACAGCTCCTAATGTGTATAAGGCTGCTTCTTTTACCATGCTATGTTTACTTGACTTTGCAAGGTTTTTTACAAACATCAAACCACCAATTTCCCGAAAATAAACACCTGCATTACCTATAGGGTGTGCAGACAAAACAAAACATAAATGATATTATGAATCTCTTAAGGAGAAAATAATTCACATAAACATAGTAACAAAGCATGTAGAGTAACTGAATTAAAAAGAAATAACTGCATATTTCATTTATCACAATACTAAAGAACTAGAATCACAGATAAAAATTCACTATCATGTCTTACTGTTTTGTTGACAAATTGAAAAAATAGTAACCAAAGCTTCCTTTTGTGAGAAAGGGTTGTCCATTTGATACTTCAGGCACTCCAATAATAAGTTCAGGTCAGTCTTCATTTCTGAAGAACAAAAATTTCATTTTTTTAAAATCAAGTGTTTCCTTTCAAAAACTATTTAATTTTCACTTTCTAAATATATCTTTGTAATGTTCACTTTTAAAATAAGTATATATTCATTTTACAGTCTATCAAACTGTAAAGATATATAAAAATGTTCCTTAAATAAAAGAATTTGAAATGAACTTTTTATAATTATTAGATTTCCCCCCTGCATGAAACATAAGAATAGAAAATTCAAATATTATTTTCTTTAAATAAAGCTACACTAGTTCAAACGTCTGCCATTTAGAAATTAACTGAATGAAAATGAAAACACAACACATTATAACTTGTGGGATGCTACTAAAATAGTATTTGGGAGGAAATTTACAATACTATAGGCTTATATTATTAAAAAAAAAGAAAGGTCTTGGGGTGCCTTGGTTCCTCAGTTGGTTAAGTATCTGCCTTCTGATGAGATCATGATCCCAGGTCTTCAGATCAAGTCCTGCATCAAGCTCCCTGCTCACTGGGGAGCCTGCTTCTTCCTCTCCCTCTGCCGCTCCACTACCCCACCCCCTGCTTGTATTCTCTCTGTCAAATAAATAAATAAAATATTAAAAAACAAACAAACAAAACAAAACACAAGAAAGAAAGAAAGAAAGAAAGAAAGAAAGAAAAGAAAAAAGTTCTCAAATTAATGACCTCAGCCTCCATCTTAAGAAACTATAAAAACAGGGCACCTGGGTGACTCAGTTGGTTAAGCAACTGCCTTCGGCTCAGGTTATGATCCTGGGGTCCCACATGGGGCTCCCAGCTCCAAGGGAAGTCTGCTTCTCCCTCTGACCTCCTCCCCTCTCAGGCTCTCTCTCACTGTCTCTCTCTCAACGAAAGAAATAAAATCTTAAAAAAAAAAAAAAAGAAAAAAACTATAAAAACAGTAAATTAAACCCAAAGTAAGTAGAAGGAAGGAAATAAAGATCAAAGCAAATAATCAATGAGACTAAAAGAAGAAAAACAATAGAATTGGTTCTTTGAGAAGATCAATAAAACTGATAAATCTCTAGACAAACTGATAAGGAAAAAGGAGCAAAGACACAAAATACCAATACCAGAATGAGAGATGGCATCATAAATTCCATTTATATTCAAAAGATAAGTAATAGTTATGCGCAACCTCTTATCCATAGATTCAATGACAGGTGAAATGGACAAATTGCTTGAAAAACACAAATTAGGGGTACCTGGATGGCTCAGTCAGTGAACCACACAACTTTTGATCTTGGGAATGTAAATTCAAGCCCCACATTGGGTGCAGAGATTACTTTAAAAAATAAAATCATTATTCTTTTACTATTCAGTAGTATGTTGTTGTGTGAATATGCCACAATGTGTTAATCCATTAACTATTTAATGAACACTTGGGTTGTTTAGTTTGGGCTATTCTGAATAAAGTTCTTTAAAAATTCAAATAGAGGGGTGCCTGGGTGGCTCAGTGGGTTAAAGCCTCTGCCTTTAGCTCAGGTCATGATCTCAGAGTCCTGGGATGGAGCCCCACATCGGGCTCTCTGCACAGCGGGGAGCCTGCTTCCTCCTCTCTCTCTGCCTGCCTCTCTGCCTACTTGTGATCTCTCTCTGTCAAATAAATAAATAAAATTAAAACAAAGATTCTGTGAAAAAAAAAAAATTCAAATAGAAAAAAAAATAAAAAAAAAATAAAATCATTAAGAAAGACACAAACTGGGCACCTGGGTGACTCAGTTGGTTAAGCCTCTGCCTTTTAAAAAAATTATTAATTATTTTTATTAACATATAATGTATTATTTGCCCCAGGGGTACAGGTCTGTGAATCATCAGGCTTACACACTTCACAGTACTCGCAATATCACATACCCTCCCCAATGTCCATAACCCAACCACTCTCTCCACACATGCCATCCCCTGAACAATCCTCAATTTGTTTTGTGAGATTAAGAGTCTCTTACGGTTTGTCTCCCTCCCAATCCCATCTTGTTTCATTTTTTCCTTCCCTACCCCCCAAGCCCCCCACTCTGCATCTCAAATTCCTCATATCCGGGAGATCATACAATTGCCTTTCTCTGACTTATTGTGCTAAGCATAATACCCTCTAGTTCCATCCATGTCATCGCAAATGGCAAGATTTCATTTCTTTTGATAAGCCTGTGCCTTTTCCTCAGGTCACGATCCCAGGGTCATGAGACTGAGTCCTGTGTCTTATGTGAGGTCTCCCTGCTCAGCAGGAAGTTTGCTTCTCTTCCTGCCCCTGCTCCTCTCCCATCCCTGTTCGTGGGCACACACATGCTCTCTGTCTCAAATAAATAAAATCTTAAAAAAAAAATAAAAAAGAGACAAATTATCGAAACTCACCCAAGAAGAAAACCAATAACCTAAATAGTCCTATATCTATGAAAGAAACTGAAATACTTTAAAAACATTTTATAAAGAAAATTCCAGGTTCAGATAGTTTTATTTGTAAACTCTTCCAAATGTTTAAGGAAGAAGTAATACCAATTCCACACCCAATTGGTGGTGGGGGGGATGCATACCGTCTCCCTGGTTACCAAGGAATATGGGCCCTGCCCTTTGGGAGCCTTTTTGGGCGCCAATCCCAATCAAGGTGTAATAAGCAGGTTCAAATGTCTACTAGGGTAAATTGTAACTCAATTGGTCACCTAGCATCACTGTGGAGTTTCCTGTGTGTGTTACAATCTCATTGGCCACCTGTGCGTGGCCAGGCCCGATCGCATGGCCTTTGCCCTTAAAAGCTAGTCTGTGAAACAGAGAAGGGTCGCCCTCTCTTGTAAGAGGTGCATCCCTGAACGTTCGGTTAGATTCTTGATGCTTGGTGCGAAATAAAGCTTTGCTTGACCTTCGCTTTGTATCAGTCTCACTCCTTTAATCACAGACCCATTATTGGGGCATAACAATTAGAAAGAAAAAAAAGACAACTAGAGACCAATATCCCTCATGAACATTCATGTAAAAAATCCAAACAATTTTAGCATACTAAACCTAAAAACATATTAAAATAACAATACATCATGACCAAGTGAGTTTATCCTAAGAATTCAGGGTTGGCTTAAGATATGAAAAAATCAACTGATGTAATACGACAAACCAACATTGAAAACCATATGGTCATCTCAACAGATGTAGATAAAGTATTTGATAAAATTCAACATTCATTTATGATAAAAAAGAATTGCAGCAAACTTGGAACAGAAGGAAACCTTCTCAACATAAAAAATTATATCTACAAAAAAAAAAAAAAAAAAAGAAAGAAAAACCCTACATTAAACATAATACTTAACAGAGAAAGACTGAATTCTTATCCCTGAGATGAGGAATAAGACAGAGATGTTTAGCATTATACAGGAGAGTCTAGCCAATGCCATTCTATTTGACATTCCATTTAACATTGTACTAGAGAACAAAGCAAGTGCCATCAGGTGAGAAAAAGAAACAAAAGACATTCAAATTAGGAAGGAAGTAGTAAAACTATGTTTTCATGTATAACATGATCTTCTATATAGATAATCTGATGGAATCTATAAAAGAGCTGCTGAATAAAATAAGATTTCAGTATATCGATTTAACATACAGAAATCAATTATATGTCTATATATATAAGCAATAAGTAATTAAAAATTAAAATTGAAAAATAATGCCATTTATGGGGAGCCTGGATGGCTCAGTCAGTTGAGCATCCAACTTTTGATTTTGGCTCAGGTCATGATCTGACAGTCATGTGTTGAAGTCTTTCACTGGGCTCTGCTTTGGGCATGGAGCCTACTTTTAAAACAACAACCACAATGCTGGTTATAAGAGTATCAAAAATACGAAATACTTAGGGATAAATCCGACAAAAGATGTAAACAACATGTCTACTAAAACCTAAAAAATACTTCTGAGACATATTAAAGAAGATTGAAATAAAGGGAATAAAACATTTTTTCATGGGTTGAAGGACTAAATATTGTTAAAATGTCAATTTCCCCAACTTGATCAACACATTCAATATAATCCCAACAGGTTTATTTTTTACAAAGGCACAAAGGCAATGCAAGAGAACAAAGGATAATCTTTCCAATAAATGGTACCGTAGCAACTAGATATCCACATTCAAAAACATAACCAAACTTAAATCAAACCATATACAAAAACTGACTCAAAAGGGATTGCAGACATAATGTAAAATCTGGAACTACAAAACTCTTAAGAGGTAACACAGGAAAAAATCTTTCCACCTTGGTTTAAGCGAAAACTTCTTAGACACAACATAAATAGCACAATCTGTCGAAAAATAATGAATAAACTGTATTTCATCAAAATTTAAAACTTCATTTTCTTTTTTCTTTGAAGATTTTATTTGTTTATTTGAGAGACAGAGAACACAAGCAGGGGGTGGAGCAGAGGGAGGAGAAGCAGCCTCCCAGCTGAGCAGGGAGTCTGACACAGGGCTCATCCCAGAACCCTGAGATCATGACCCAAGCCAAAGACAGACACTTAACCGACTGAACCAACCAAGCACCCCTCAGCAGTTTCATAATTTGTTAAACATATATCTATCATTTGATCCAGCCATTCCACTCCTAAGAATTTATTCAAAAGAAAAGCAGGTATGTGTCCATACAAACACTTATACACAAACGTTCACAGCAGCATTATATGAAATAGCCAAAAACTGAAAACAACTGAAATGTCCATCAACAGATGAATGGATAAATAAATTATGGTGTGACTATATGCTATCACTAAGTATAGCAATAAAAAGGAGTTAACTGGGGCGCCTGGGGGGCTCAGAGGGTTAAGCCTCTGCCTTTGGCTCAGGTCTTGGGATCCAGCCCCCACATCTGCTCTCTGCTCAGCAGGGAGCCTGCTTCCTCTTCTCTCTGCCTGCCTCTCTGCCTACTTGTGATCTCTGTATATCAAATAAATAAATAAAATCTTTAAAAAAAAAGGAGTTAACTATTGATATATGCAACCACATGAAGGAATCTCAAAATAATTATACGAAGAGAAACCACATAAAATATATACTGTATTTTTCCATATATTGGGGAAAAACGTGAACTTCTCTATAGTAATAGAAGGCAGATCAGTAGTTGCTTGGGGAAAAGGGGTCCAGGAAGGGTCAAGAAGAGGTATTATAAGGGTGCATGAGGATATATTTCTTATCCTGATTGTGCCACTATTTGTATATACCCCCACACACACACACGCACATATATACATATATATATGTCAAAACCTATGAAAATATAAACTTGAAATATTTATTTGCAACTAAAAATGAAAGACAATCATTTTCCTATAAAACTCTTCACTATAACCTTTAAACAATTTCTTCTCTTGGTTTTAAGGATTTAAATAAAATTGTATGCAGATTTTGTCATAATGCTTGGATTAACATTTAAAGTTCTCAAAGATACAAGATTAAGAGAGAACATAGAAATATAGAGGAGCACACTAAAAGACTATTGTCAATCAGTATTTAGTCTTCCTTTTAAAAGAAATTGAACAGACAATTTGGTTCAATAAAATTATTCATGACTCAACTTTTTAATGAAAAACCACAGTACAAAGGTTATTACTAAATTAACTTGAAGTAAAAATAAAAAAATAAATTAACTTGAAGCAACTGCAAACATTTATTGATCATATTCTATATTAATAGAAACTGTAAGAAGGGTAGTTTGACTGTATAGATAGCAATAAGCCACTTATCATCAAAAGCCAAAGAGAATTTTTAATGCAACATGGTGATTTTCAATTCCAGGCACAAACACAGAAAACAACACACTTCTTTATGTATTCCTCTATTCTCTCCTGTACTCCCCTCTCCTACTTTGATATTTTCTATTAGAATCTCTCCCTTTCCAAACAAGCACCTAACGACACCTACAACTCAGTTTTATCGTCTCTAGCCTATGCAACCTAGTTCCTTTAATACTTCCGTTAGAAAATAGAACAAAATTGGGGCGTCTAGGTGGCTCAGTGGGTTGAAGCCTCTGCCTTTGGCTCGGGTCATGATCCCAGGGTCCTGGGATGGAGGCCCACACTGGGCTCTCTGCTCAGCAGGGAGCCTGCTTCCTCCTCTCTGCCTACCTGTGATCTCTATCTGTCAAATAAATAAATAAAATCTTAAAAAAAAAAGAAAACAAAATCTCAAGTATATACAATACAAAAGCACAAGTTATAAAAGAAAACTGGACAAATTAGACCTAAAAATTGAAATTTTCTGAGCTTCAAAAGATATCAAGAAAAGACAACTCAGAGAAGGGAAGAATAGATCTATAAATCAGATATCTGATAAGGGGCTTGTGTTCAGAATATACAAAGAACTCTTAAAACTCAATAATAAAAAGATAATTTAAGTAAAAAGCCTAGAATAGACATTTCTCCAAAAAAGATACACAAATGGTCAATTAGTATATGAAAAGATGCTCAACATCATTAGTCATTAGGGAAATGCAAACCAAAACCACAATTAAATACCCCATTTCACAGCACCTGTTGGTAAAGGGACTGCCTTTGGCTCAGGTCATGATCCTAGAGTCCCAGGATTGAGTCCCACATCAGGCTCCCTGCTTTGCAGGGAGTCTGCTTCTCCCTCTGACCCTTCTCCCCATCTCATTCTTTCTTTCCCTCTCTCTCTCCAATAAACAAATAGTTTTAAAATAGTTTTAAAATACCATTTCACAATTCATTTGGATGGCTATAATCAAAAAGACAGATTATGACACATGTTCATATTTGAAGAAACTGGAACCCTTATACATTACCGTAGGAACGTAAATGGTACAGCCGCTTTGGCAAAAAGTGTAGCAGTTACTCAAAAGGTTAAACATGAATTTACCAGAGACTCATCAATATTACTTCTAAATATATACCAAGAGAAATGAAAACATGTCACACAAAAACGTGCACATGGATATTCACAGCAACATTACTCCTAACTGCTCAACAGCAGAAACTGAAATTTCCATCATATCTCAAAGAGATAAACAAAATATGATATATCCATTCAATGGAATATTATTCGGCAATAAAAAGGAATGAAGATACTGATAAAACTTGAATAATCCTTGAAAATACTATGCTACGTGAAAGAAGCCAGCCACAAAAGCCCACATATTGCATGATTCAATTTATTTATTTATTTATTATTATTATTTTTTAAAGATTTTATTTATTTATTTGACAGACAGAGATCACAAGTAGGCAGAGAGGCAGGCAGAGAGAGAGGGGGAAGCAGGCTCCCTGCTGAGCAGAGAGCCTGAGGTGGGGCTTGAGCCCAGGACCCTGAGATCATGACCTGAGCCAAAGGCAGAGGCTTAACCCACTGAGCCACCCACGTGCCCCTATATGATTCAATTTATACATCCAGAATAGGCAAGTCTAGAGACAGAAAATAGACTAGCAGTTGCCTACAACTGGGGAGGGGTGTGATTGCTAAAGGGTACAGGGTTTCTTTAGGGGGATTAAAAATGAACTAAAATTGATTGTGATGACAGTTGTATAACACTGTGAATATATTAAAAAAACTAAATTGTATACTTTAAATGGGTGGATTGTGTGGTATGTTAGCTATATTTTAATAAAGCTAGTCTATACATAAAAATCAAATTACTGGTATGCCTTGCAGTTGTCCCAATGTCCAAAATAACCCCAATCTCAGTTCTTCTGGATGACTGATATGGATACTGGAAAAAAGACAGTCTCTCTTTTCTAAATCTCAGACTATATGTAAATTTGGCTACTCACTTCCAAGGCCAAACTTTGGACCCCTTCCCTTAATCATAACAGGTCTATGAGTAATATTTTCAAGTCTGTATTTTACTTCGGGAATATTATCCCTAATTCTTTCAACTGTCTTACTCTTACTTCCTTATTCTATGTTACTCCTTGATCCCTAAGATCTCTAATCCTTTTACTCCTATTGTTCACTGAGGCTTCTCATTTTATTTCCTTCCGTATTCATCCTAGATCCCATAATTCGTCACCTCAACCATATCTAAGATTACTTTGATCCCGTCCTTCTACTAAATGTGTCCTATAATCCTAACCATGACTCAAAAACACTTTGCTTTCTCTGCTCTTTCAACCCAAATTTGGGCATTGCTAAAGGAAAAAAAAAAAAAAAACAAGCAACAATGCCATTACAAATATTTGATATGCATTCCCAGTTATAACCCCCATATCTACTCTGCAATGCCATCCATGGTCAGCTCTCTCTCTCTCACACACCCTTCCGCTTCCTCTGCCATTTTCCTTAGTGGCTATTCTAAATCTTCAGCTATCTTTAAACCTCCAACCCTTGTCCCACATCTCCTTCTCTTCCACTTTGTTTTAATTGGGTTTCCCCAGAAATAGACCAAGAGACAAGGATTTGAGTGTTAAGTACTTTATGAGAAAGTGAGAGGACAGGAAGGCAGACAGAAGCAAGTTATTATTAAGGGTAACTGGAGCTTCACTGCACAAGGGAACTCTGGGAGCCAGGGTGGAACCACGTGTCTCAGAGTCATCCCAACCATCAATGAAGAGGATTTATTCATCAACTCCAGTCAGTCATTCATTCAGGGCTGCTCCCAGGGAAAGGGCTATTATCTGGCATCTCTGGCTTGCCTTGCTCTCTGGGCAAAAGCAGGTTACAAATGCCAAAATAAGTCCCGAAAGACACAGATGTTAGGCCTCACAGAATTATCCACTTTCCACAACACAGAATTCCTACAAAATATTTACAGCCACACTCATGCTTATCTCTTCCTCCACAATCTCAGAACAGGCATCTTAGCACCTTCGTGTTCCTGGTTAATCCATTCACCTGTGTTGTGGGACCCTACTGCGACTACAACTAGCACACTTTAGTGGGGGTATTTTCCCTGCCCAAAATGACTTCCCTCCTCTTTTTTGTGCTTTCTTTGAAGAACTTTTCCTCAAAATTCTGAGTCTCCCAGTGGTATGAACTGAAGATTTCCTTTCTTGCTTGTACTAGTTCGAGTTGATTTCTCTCACAACAACTCTCAACTGGCACACACAACTCTCAAATGGCACCATTACAGTCCCATGAATTCCTTACAAATATATTTATTCATTTAACAAATACATATTGCCTGCCTACTATGCATCTACTCTGTACTAGATGGAGATTTTGATTCCAAGGAACTCAAAATCTGGTGATGGAGAGAAAGACGTAATTCTCAGAGTGTAACAAAGGGTGTGAGAGGGGCATCTACAATTATCCCCGTCTCTTTTCAGTTTTCTTCAACTTCTCCCTCTCCAGAATCTTCATTCCCTCTTTATATATTCTCTTGTTTCTACTCCCCTTACAAGGCTCCCTTAACATTACAGTCTCCCTCTAACTATTACCATATATCTTCAGTCAAGCTTTTAAGAAGAATTAGGTATTCATAAGTTTCCAGATCCTTATTTCCCATCCAAAAGTCAATATAGTGCAACCTGGCTGAAATGTATTAAATTTACTGTTAGTAAAACAAATGATCTCCTAAATAAAAATCTAGTGGATAATTCAGGCATAAAGTGAGGACGTTTGACACTGATGAGCTCAAGCAATCTTTCTCATGAAGTATTCTTACAAGGCTGGTTTCCACAATTCCATATTCCTGACTTTCCATTCACCTTTCTGAAATGTTTTTGTCTTTGAGGGCCCTCTTCCTCAGCCAAACCCTTAAAAGATGGTGTGCATTAAGGAACACCTTTCCCCAACCTTTTTTTTTTTCTTTTTAAAGATTTCCTCTCTGGTGAATCTTCTCCATGGCAATGGATATAATTTCTACCTTTCTAAGGACAACTCTGAAACCTGTACTTCCATATATATTTTGGCAGTAGTTCTCTCAGGTTCCCACTGTTCTTGTATATATCTCTATTAAATCAGCTATCATATGGTATTCTTATTATCAGCATGCCTTTACCCATTAGAATGTCAGTATCCTGAAGTCAGTGTGACAGGCAGGGTAGATGCACAATAAATATGTATGTAAATTGCTGAATAATTCTTTCATTTCCTGGATCCTGTCAGATAATCTGCAGTGTATCCCACAAATAGATTATAAAATTAATTCCAAATAAATAATCCATTAATTTCTCACCTTGTATGTTCTTTGTGTCCTCACTTGCCATGCTCATCTGTATTCTTTTTCCTTATATTTCACCTATAAGAGAAAGGCATTCTCTTAGTTTAAATCAATGTTTGAGAATTACAGAATTATAAATGTAAAGGAGTAGGAAAAAAATAGTTTTCTAGAAGCCAGAGAGCAGGGACTGAATCTACAGCTTATTAAATATGTGATAATGGGGGCACCTGAGTGGCTCAGTGGGTTAAAGCCTCTGCCTTTGGCTCGGGTCATGATCCCAGGGTCCTGGGATCGAGCCCCACACTGGGCTCTCTGCTCAGCTGGGAGCCTGCTTCCTCCTCTCTCTCTGCCTGCCCCTCTGCCTACTTGCAGTCTCTACCTGTCAAATAAATAAATAAAATCTTTAAAAAAAAATATATATATATATATGTAATAAAGGTTGTACTTAAGTTCTCAGAGGCTCAGTTTCCTCATCTGCAAAATAGGAAATTCTTACTTTAAAAAAGTTGCTGCAATAATTAAATTTGAAAACATACATAAAAGCATGTGGCATTCTTAAGTACTACAGGCATTTGATACATTTTATTAAATAAACATAAAAATGGCTGGTTTACTGAATCTAACTGATCCTCTTCTGGTACTCCTTCCTTATTTTCTTTCTTATAAATTGTCATCCCATCATTTCTGACCAGTCACCCTCCATGAATCAAAAATTTAAAACACACACACTTAAGAGCTCCATTTCTCTACACAAGCTAAGTTTAGTATTAAAAATTTATTTTTTGGATCCCTGAGTGGCTCAGCCCTTAAGTGACTGCCTTCAGCTCAGGTCATGATCCTGGAGTCCTGAGATCAAGACCCACATCAGGATTCCTGCTCAGCGGGGAGCTTGCTTCTCCCTCTGACCCTCCCTCTTTTCAGGCTCTCTCTCTCTCTGTCAAATAAATAAAAAAATCTTTTAAAAATTTATTTTTCTAAAAACTTGGGTTTTTTCAACACAGCATTCTACTGTTAAGCTAAAAATTTTGTTTATATAATACTTGTTAGAATTTTTAAAATAACCAGCAACCCTGATATCCCATCTCATATGCTAAACTGAAAAAAAATCTATCAGAGTCCAATTAACTTCTTAGAGTCATCAGGACTCACAGAACTCTAGAATTCTTACTTACTCCAATACTATATGGTTAAAGGAAGATAGCTATTTATCCTTTCTATTTTTTTCTCATTCCCAGAATAGAAATAAAATTCCTAACCAAAAAACTAATGTGAGAATCTTTTTATAAGATAATATATAAATATATACAGTGTTGCCTTCTTTAAAAAAACTTAGATATTCCATTAAAAATAATAGTTGGGGGGTGCCGGGGTGGCTCAGTGGGTTAAGCCTCTGCCTTCGGCTCAGGTCATGATCCCAGGTTCCTGGGATCGAGCCCCACATCGGGCTCTCTGCTCTCCAGGGAGCCTGCTTCCTCCTCTCTCTCTCTGCCTGCCTTTCTGCCTACTTGTGATCTCTGTCAAATAAATAAATAAAAATCTAAAAAAATTTTTTTAAAAATAGTTGGGGAGTATTTGGGGGCTCAGTAAGTTAAGCAACTGCTTTTGGCTCAGGTCATGATCCTAGGTTCCTGAGATAGAGCCCTTCTTCAGGCTCCCTGTTTCACAGAGAGCCTGCTTCTCCCTCTCCCTGCTGCTCTTTCTGCTTGTGCTATCTCTGTCAAATAAATAAATAAAATCCCCCCCCCCCAAATGGTTAGGTACATTATGGTGCATTCACAGGATACTGTTACAAGAATATTGATATTTACTTGAAATGTTTAATAACAAGGCAAAATGCTTCTGCTACAATTAATCTAAAAGAACAAGGCTCAAACTTTTATCTACAGCATGATCCCCATTATGCAGAGGCAAACATAAAATAAAACCACATAGAAAATATCATATTAACACTTGTCTTTAGCTGGTAGTTCTATGGTGTCTTATACCACTTTTTTCTATTTTTACAATTTTTTAAGAGACTATTTATTTGACAGAGATCACAAGTAGGCAGAGGGAAGCAGGAGAGCAGGCCCCCCACCCGCAGAGAGCCCGACACTGGGGCTCCATCCCAGGACCTCGGGATCATTACCTGAACCAAAGGCAGAGGCTTTAACCCACTGAGCCACCCAGGCGCCCCTATTTTTACAATTTTTATAATAATAAAAATCTTCTAACATTCAAGTCCTATCATAGGCAAATGCTGCATTCTGTAAACCTCATAAATACTATCTTTTTAGTTTTTAGAACAATCCTAAGAGGGCACTATCAGGATGATCCAGCTTGGATTCATACACTGCAGAAAACTCCCTTACAGTAGGAGAAGCTTGGGAGAAAGGCCCAGAATGCAAATAAATTAGCTGTTACAATAGTTTAAGTAGATTGAGAAATAACAGGCGCAGAAAACGAGCTGAGGGTACCAGGAGTGAGTTCACACTACATGTACATTGCCAGACTCTGTAGACCGGAACAGCTGTTTCGCCGCAATCCTCGTCACCTCTTCCGGGTTTGCACAGGTGGGCGACGCCTGATCTTTCCAAGGAAGAAAGGCTACCTCCATCCCATTTCCCCAGTTTGCACTCATGGACACCAAGGCCCAGCTCACCTACAGGGCTGGGAGATCGCCTTTTGAAGAACAGAGGTCTTCCCCAGGCCCTCTCTTCTCAGACCAGGGCTCTCCAGCTCCTGCCAAGGACGGGATGCTGGTTAAAGGCGCAAGACACGCCGGGTCCCTGCGATTCACCAGCTGCGAGATGGCGCCCCTCAAGTGCTGCAGCCCACGCTGCCCGGCCCCCCCGTCTGATAAAGGGCCCCACGACTGGCTCCCCATCCCTCCCATACTCCAGAATCCGGCGAGAGACCAGGGGGGATTCTCAAGTATAATCGGGGTTGGAAACTTCTGTGGGCTCCACACGCCGGACTACATGGTACGTGACAATTCTCTTTCTGCCACCAGGTGCTGTGGGGACTGCAGCCGGGTCCGTTGCTCCTCACGAAGACCCGTTCCCGCCAGCTCAATCCACCCCCTCAAGTCAGCGGGAAGGGTAATAGCCGCGAGTCCCGCATCCCAGCCGGTGTGAGGGCGGAACCAGGCCTACCCGCGGCGGCCGACCTTCCACAGGAGGCCACAGCCTGGTTCCGGGGCGGGACCGAGGCAGGATCTGAACGCTCAGGGAGCAGAGGCCGTGACCTTTACCCTCAAGTCGCAGCGCGCTGTGTTTCCGCCCTTTCTCCCTCGCCGCCAGCCTACAGCGACGCTCGACTCGGTTTCCCGCCCAACGCGACGGGCCCACTTCCGTGGGGCGGGACTTCCTGCCACCCCGACCTCGCCGGAACCGGTGTTCCTCTGCAGACCGCCGCTCCCTGATGTTTCCAAAGCCGGTCCCGGGTGTGAAAAGGGTGGATGCAGTGTCTTTTAGGGGAGGAAAGTCACAACGTAAACGGGAAATCCCATGATCTGAGGGCTTGCAGTTTTTAGGGCTTTCTTTGCAAAGAGGGGCGTTGGCAACAGGGAGTCAGGAGAGCAGGCTCTGGGTGGATGAGGCTGGTTTGGGGACTGTGGCTGCAGGGCACAGCATGAGTTAAGAGGCCATCTGAGCACCAAGCCTAATCTTATTCCTCTCTCCCAAGCTTCCTATCCTTGTTTTCTTATAAAAAAAATATTTGGGGCGCCTGGATGGCTCAGTCGTTGGGCGTCTGTCTACCTTCAGCTCGGGTCGTGATCCCGGGGTTCTGGGATTGAGCCACACTACTCCACCCACCACCCACCCCCTACCCTCGTTGGGGCCTTGCTCAGCGGGAAGTGGGAGGCTTGCTTCTCCCTCTCCTACTCCCCCTGTTTGTGTTCCCTCTCTCACTCTGTGTCTGTCCAATAAATAAATAAAAATATATTTTTAAAAAACTCAAATATTTGTCTTTTCAAATAGTGATGGTCCTAAGAGGACCATAGCTAAAATCTACGCATGGCTAAAGTTCATTATTTAAGACTGTAAGAAAAAAAAGAGCCTATTTTAAGCTGTTTCTAATGCAACATAAAAGAGGTGTTTTTTTTTTTTTTTTTTAAGATTTTATTTATTTATTTGTCAGAGAGAGAGCGAGCGAGAGGGAGCATAGGCAGACAGAGTGGAAGGCAGAGTCAGAGGGAGAAGCAGGCTCCCTGCAGAGCAAGGAGCCCGATGTGGGACTGATCCCAGGACGCTGGGATCATGACCTGAGCCGAAGGCAGCTGCTTAACCAACTGAGCCACTCAGGCGTCCAAGAGGTTTTTTTTAAATGATTTTATTTATTTATTTGAGAGAAAGAGAGAGAGCATGAGAAGCAGACTCCCTGCTGAGCAGGGTGTCCGATGTGGGACTCGATCCCAGGACTCCAGGATCACGACCCGAGCTGAAGGCAGTCGCTCAACAAACTGAGCCACCCAGGCGCCCCTAAAAGAGGTTTTTTTAAAAAATGATTTTTTATTTATTTGACAGCGATCACAAGTAGGCAGAGAATCAGGCAGAGAGAGGGGGAAATAGGCTCCCTGCTGAGCAGAGAGCTCGATGGGGGGGCTCGATCCCAGGACCCCAAGATTACAACCCGAACGCAGAGGCTTAAGCCACCGAGGCACCCAGGCGCCCCAAGAGATTTTTTTTTTTTTTTTTTTTAAGATTTTAAGTAATCTCTATATGGTGGGGCTTGAACCTATAATCCAGAGATGAAGAGTTGGATGCTCTACAGACTGAGCCAGCCAGGCACCCCGCAAGAGATTTTTATAAATAAGCTTGAATTAGCATGCCAGAAATAATGAACTCAATTAAAAGGGGATAGCTGGGGGCGCCTGGGTGGCTCAGTGGGTTAAAACCTCTGCCTTCGGCTCAGTTCATGATCCCAGGGTGCTGGGATCGAGCCCTGCGCCGGGTTCTCTGCTCTGAGGGGAGCCTGCTTTCCCTTCCTCTCTCTGCCTGCCTTTCTGCCTACTTGTGATCTCTGTCAAATAAATAAATAAAAATCTTTAAAAAAAAAAAATGGATAGCTTTTATTCTCTGAGAAAACGACTGCTTCCTTTCCCCTTAGCCCACAAAGGAAAAGACTACATTATTACAAATGAGAAAAATGTTTATTAAGGAAACATTTAACAATCCTCCCTTAACAGAATTATACAGACTAGAGCACAACTTGAAGGCAATTACAGTTCAAATCATTAACACTACATAGGGTGCTTATTCTACAACTGGAAAGTTGCTGAAGTCTGTGACATGCCACTATAAATGTAAGTATTATTAAAAATTACAAATTGCTTAGTGATTATTTTGATAACCTCCTGAGCAGCAGCTCCTGCAAGGAAAAAGGAGAAAGGCAAAGCTTTGAAAAAGGTAAATTTCAAGTTATATAAAAAATATTCAATTCTGTGAAGAAAACCTTTCCTTTCCAAAGGCAAAAGTGTTTAAAAATAAGCCAAAACAGGGATAGCTTACTGAATCACATCAAAATCAAGGACTGCAATTTTTTTTTTAACTATTATTACAGGAACTTGAAATGTTGTCCTATATATTCACACTTTGGGATATCATGCCACAATTTAAAAGAATGAAGTATTATGGTGGTTTTGAATGGTTGATATTTTAAGTAAAGTCAAAAGAGCAGTATGGTTGATGGTAGTGCTTTTTAAAAAATACATATAGACAGAAAAGATTCTCAAAGACCACCCTTATATTTTACCCTGTGCCTACTTTACTTTAATAAGACAGGGATAATGGTATATTTGTTCTAAATACACCTGTAATTTGGAAACAACCTATACTAAACACCACCACGCTGCTATACTCAGTAAGTCTTATACAGTAACAGGTTTTGAGTAACTAATCAAAGCAAACTGCAAATATATCAAAACCTGTTACTGTATAAGACTGTATAAGACTCAAAACTTGTTACTGTATAAGACTGTAGAAAAAGCAAAAAAACTACACAGAAAAAAATTCTTCACCTATTATAATATGAGGCTTCATCTTCCACAAACATTCATTGATTTAATAAAATGAGACTATTATATTATATTATTATTATATTACGTACCAAATACTCTGGGCACTAGGGATAAAGAACAAAAGATATACATCCTTGACTTCATGGATCTTACTTTTTAGTAATAAGAGAGAGGTAATTTACAAATAAGTAAAACGTATAGTAAGTCAAATGACTCTAAGTGCTAAGGAGAAAAAGCAAGAAAGGGGGATATATATGAGTGCAAGAGGAGTGACTCAGTTTTAAACTGCGGAGTCAGAAATGGCCTCACACAGGGAAGATTAACACTTAAACAAAGACCTGAAAGAAACGGAATATAACAATGTCCCATAGAATACAGAACTCGCTTCAGCAGCACATATACTAAAAGTGGAAAGAATACAGAACACATTATGGACTGAATGTCCTAAAAATTCATGTTAAATCCTTAATACCTAATGTGATAGTATTTGGAGACGAAGACGGGAGTCTTTGGGAGGTAAAGAGAGTCATGGGATAGGGCCCTCATAATGGGTTTAGTGCCCAGGTAGGTATCCCATCTGTCCTTCCCCTCCCTGAACAAAGAATGTTATATAATGGCACACAACAAGAGAGTAGCTCCCTACAAGCCACAGACAGGCCTCACCAGAAACCAGGTGCCCTGGCCCTGACCTTGGAGTTCAGGCCTCTAGGGCATTTTTATGAAAGAGATGCTAATTTTCATATGGCCTTGAAGAACAGGTAGATTTTAGACATGTAAGAAATAGGGAGATTTAAGGCAAATGGACCCTGAGGGTTAAGGATTGAAGGAGCAGGAAATAAAAGGGCATGTTTCTGGGAAAAGGAAATAACTAAAAAAAAAACAAGGCCAGAAAGGCTGAATGGAACCAGAACATGGTGTGTTTTTAATGTCAAATCGAGGACTCTGCACTTGTTTTCTGAAGATTACTGTAGTATGCTTGTGTATACTGCCAGCGCATAGGGTCAGTTAAGTAAGAGACATGATCAGACCTGTGCTTTAGAAAAATGACTCTTCACTTTAAGATGGACAGCAGTGGGAGATGGAAAGCAGAGAGATAAGTAAAATAATCTAAACAACACAACATCCTATGTCAGTGACTTCCCTAGTTAAAACTGCTCAGAAAAAAAAACTTCCTAACTGTACTGTGTTACCAGAGATGCCAGTCTTCTTATCTATGGCGTCTATAGAACTTACCCCCTAAGAATGCAGCAATGGTGTGTGGCTCAGCAGCTCCGTATCGGCAACTACAGAAAAAGATGGAGACATGAACTTTGAACTTAGATTAACCTTACAAGACAGGTATTATTTCTCCTATGCCCTAAAAAATACTCACAATTCATGGACATAGTCATCTTTCACCATTACAGATAATCCATATTCCTGAAGGAAGCCAGTGAGACAAGACTTCAGCTTTCCTATATCTTCTTCAACTTGGTAGTTAGATATCCCTAAAAAAAACCAATATGAATTAATTTTCATTAATAAAATTTAAAAACCAATGGCACCTACTATTCTTTTTTTTTTTTTTTAAAGATTTTATTTATTTATTTGACAGAGAGAGATTACAAGTAGGCAGAGAGGCAGGCAGAGAGAGAAGGGAAGCAGGCTTCCCACTGAGCAGAGAGCCCGATGCGGGACTCGATCCCAGGACCCTGAGATCATGACCTGAGCCGAAGGCAGCGGCTTAACCCACTGAGCCACCCAGGCGCCCCGGCACCTACTATTCTAAATCCAGTTTTAGGTGTCCTAGTCAAAATAGTAAGGTATGATATTTACAACTACCACAAAGCTGTAACAATCAAAGAAACCATCTGAAGCCTATTAAAAATTCAAGTTTGATAAGTCTGCTTTGTTTACTGTTCTGTACCCAGTATCTAGAAAACTATCTGACACATCCTTGGTGCTCAATAATTATTTGACAGAGAACTGAATGAATAAGAAAGTGATGTCCCATTTATACTCTGTATAAAAATTACGGTGCTTGAGGGACGCCTGGGTGGCTCAGTTGGTTAAGCAGCTGCCTTCGGCTCAGGTCATGATCCCAGCGTCCTGGGATCGAGTCCCACATCGGGCTCCTTGCTCAGCAGGGAGCCTGCTTCTCCCTCTGCCTCTAGCCTGCCACTCTGTCTGCCTGTGCTTGCGCTCTGTATCTCTCTCTCTCTCTCTAACAAATAAATAAAAAATCTTTAAAGAAAAAAAATTACGGTGCTTGGGATGCCTTGGTAGCTCAGTCATTAAGCATCCAACTCTTGATTTTGGCTCAGGTCATGATCTCAGGATCTTGAGATCAAGCTCCACATCAGGCTCTGCAATGGGCATGGCGCCTGCTTAAGATTCTCTTTCCCTATCCCTCTGCCCCTCCCACCCTACTAAAAAATTATGGTGCTTATAAAAATTATGGTGTTTACTGTTCATTTCCAGAAGATTAAATGACACAGAAGACATAAAGCTATAATAGGTAACATTTATTGAGCATTAGTAAATGCTGGACAGTGTTCTAAGTACCATATAAATTGAGTTAATCTTCATAACAACTCTATGAAGTAGGTACTATTATTATCTCCATTTATAGGTGAGAAAACTGAGGCACAGACACATGATGTTTTTTGGCTGAGTTACTTAGCTCCTAAGTAGCAAAACTTGGATATGGGCCTGGGCAGTTCTTATGCTTATGATTTTATGATTATAGTATGTCTCCAAAAGCAAGCTATTATTACTACTGGAAGGAAGAACACAATTGCTGTAATATTCAAAAGTTACTAAAACAAATCATATTTTTTAGCCCTTCTGGTTTAAAAACCATCACTACTCTTCCTAATAATAATAATACCAAGCCTTTATTGAATACTTACAAGGTGCCATGTAGTGTGCTAAGTGATTTTCATACATCACATGCATAATCCTTAAATCCAAGAGTAGGTATACACTATTATTGCCATTCCATAAGTGAGAAAAGACTTGGAAACAGTGACTCACCCATGATCAAGAGATAGTAAGTGACAGAACTTAGATCTGAAGCTAGGTTCAACTCCAAAGCTTGTGCTCTATGTGATAGCTAGTCTCCCAAGATGGCTCCCCAATGAACCTTCCTTTGTGCCCTCACATAGTCCCCTCCCAGTCTTAATCTAAACTGGCCCTATGAAGCCAATAGAACATGGCATAAGTGATGCTGTATGACTTCTAAGGCTAACTCATAAAAAGCTTTGTATGTTCCACCTAGGTCTTTTGGAATGTTAACTGTGGGAAAGCCAGCCATCATGTAAGAAGTCTGCCCTAAGAATACAACACTAAAAGGAAGCCCCAGTTAGCCATGGAGAGAGATGTCTGACCAACCGCCAAGCAATTCCCGGTGTTCAAACTAACATGCTAGTCATAGTGAAAATGTCTTCTTGGATGTCTAGCTCAGTCAAGCCTTCAGAATGATCCCAGCCCCAGGTGTCACACAACAACAAGAGTGCCCCCTCTCCCCAGCAAGAACTGCCTGAACCCAGCCAATCCACAAATTACAAGATAATAATTTATTGTTTTAAACTACTAAGTTTTGGGATGGTTTGTTATGCAGTAAACCAAAAATACAAGCTATCAAACAATACACATAAAATAATACATATTTGGTGTTTATTCCTTTGTTTTCTTCTGGTACACTTGCTCATTAAAACTGTAACTCAGGGGCGCCTGGGTGGCTCAGTGGGTTAGGCCGCTGCCTTCGGCTCAGGTCATGATCTCAGGGTCCTGGGATCGAGTCCCGCATCAGGCTCTCTGCTCAGCGGGGAGCCTGCTTCCTCCTCTCTCTCTGCCTGCCTCTCTGCCTACTTGTGATTTCTCTCTGTCAAATAAATAAATAAAATCTTTAAAAAAAAAAAAAAAAAAAAAAAAAAAAAAAAAAAAAAAAACCTGTAACTCAGTAGGCATACTACATCAGTTGGGGCAGCAAGTTTTGTGATACTCCTAAAATGTGCTGCTATGCAATAATACGGCACAATTAAAATTATCATCTTAATAAAAATATTCCAGGCAACTGAAGATATTTGAGATTATGCCAATTCTCCAATTAACTACATTTACAGACCAAAAAAATAGATTCTGAGCAAAGAAATCCCTACATCTTCAGAGTTCTGAATTCAAGTCACTGGCATACTTCTTATAGCTTTCCCATTGCACTAAATTAAACTCAGTCTGAGTCTTAGAAGTAAACTATGGAACCTGACAGAAAAACAAGTTTTATTCTAGGGGCACCTGGGAGGCTCAGTCGGTTAAGTGTCCGACTCTTGATTTCAGCTCAGGGTTGTGAGACAGAGCCCTGAGTAGGGTTCTGTGATGAGCATGGAGCCTGATTAAGATTCTCTCTCTCCTATTCCCTCTGCTCCTTCTCACCAACTCTGCTAAAAAAAGAAAAAGTTTTATTCTATATGCAGTCAACCAACATTTCCCTTTAATAGTTAAGAACCAACATTATTCATGGGGCACCTGAGTGGCTCAGTCGTTAGGTGTCGGCTTTTGTCTCATGATCCCAGCGTCCTGAGACTGAGCCCTGCATTGGGCTCCCTGCTTGGTGGGAAGCCTGCCTCTCCCTCTTCCACTCCCCTTGTTTATGTTCCCTCTCTTGCTATGTTTCTCTCTGTCAAATAAATTTCTAAAATCTTAAAAAAAACAACAAACCATTATTTGCAAATACTTACACTTAAAAAACAAATGGTATTTTCTCACTGACCTGAAGAAGGTATAAACTGCTTACGGCGTAAAATTCAAGCACCACTACTATAAACACCCCAAGAACACCCAAGAAACTTTAAGATTTAATTCAATTTAATTATTTATTCAAGACTTTATTGTATATGATAATAAGATTCTAGTCTTACCTGGATATCGACCATGTTGTTTATGAAATCTATCAACAGCCCGTAACATTAAATATAATACTATCTCATTATCTGGATTGTCCATGCTGGAAACTGAAAGGGAAAAACAATTCATATAACTTGGGTAATTCATTACATAAAAACAATGTAGAACTGAATTTACTATATACTCAAGCTTCAGGATACAAAGCAATTCTATCACAAAATTTAAATATTTTGTGACAATAAAATACAAAATGATAAATAATAGTAAAATAAAGGGAGAGGGAGATATTTTAAAAACCCTATGTTCTTAAGGACTATCAGCTACTCACATAATCCTTATTAATGTAGTAATGTTCTGACTTTAGCTCTTCTTCAACTCAGTAGTCTAAATATGATTTCATGCAGGGGCACCTGGGTGGCTCAGTGGGTTAAAGCCTCTGCCTTTGGCTCAGGTCATGATCCCAGGGCGCTGGGATCAAGCCCCGCATCAGGCTCTCTGCTCAGCAGGGAGCCTGCTTCCTCCTCTCTCTCTCTCTGCCTGCCTCTCTGCCTACTTGTGATCTCTGTCAAATAAATAATAAATAAAATCTTTAAAATAAATAAATAAGAATTCATGTATATACTAAGTTTTTATTTTGCAGTTATGACTATTTGGAAGTATGATTACTTCTTGGTTTATAGAATAAAATTTACAGGGCGCCTGGGTGGCTCAGTGGGTTAAGCCGCTGCCTTCGGCTCAGGTCATGATCTCAGGGTCCTGGGATCGAGTCCCGCATCGGGCTCTCTGCTCGGCAGGGAGCCTGCTTCCTTCTCTCTCTCTCTCTGCCTGCCTCTCAGTGTACTTGTAATTTCTCTCTGTCAAATAAATAAATAAAATCTTTAAAAAAAAAAAAAAAAAAAAAAAAAAGAATAAAATTTACAGTACAATATTTACATTATTCGGTCAATTATCATATACTCATTACTATTAAAATATAAAATATTTATTTATATCTCTAAATTTAATTAAAATTAGTAACCTAGCATCAAAAGGTTATTATACTTACTTATTTCCTCTTTGTTAATTGTATCCAAGCCATATTCTTCAGCTAAGGATCGACATCTTACCACTCGAAGAAATGCAGAATTGGTGCCTGAAAACAAGAAAGACATTATGGAAGAAAACAGTTAAGACGTGAATATTCCAAATCACAAGTCACTCTAAGAACAGGGAATTCTGTGTATACTCTTTACAGACATGGAAATCCGAAGAAATACCTCTTTGGCTTGAATGGTTAGCAGAGAAGGCACTAGAGCACAAATCAACTGAAATTCATATCCCTAGCAGTACAACCAGCTCAGCATTGAGTAAGAAGGTGATGGCAAATCTCTGAGCTTGCTTTCATTTGTAAAATGGGGATATTACACCTTTGAAAGCTGTTCTGTGGATCAAATGTGCAAGTGTAGCAAGTGCATACCTAGCACAATGCCTTTTAAGACTCAGTGAATAGTTGTTTTTCTCATTATTAAGGATAAGTAGTCCTAATGGAGAGCATTATATATATTGTACACTTAAATATGTAAAACTTTATTTTTTAATCAATTTTTTAAAGATTTTATTTGTTTATTTGACAGAGACAGAGATCACAAGTAGGCAGAGAGACAGGCAGAGAAAGAGAGGGGAAGCAGGCTCCCTGCTGTGCGGGGCTCAATGCCAGGACCTTGAGATCATGACCTGAGCTGAAGGCAGAGGCTTTAACCTACTGAGCCACCCAGGCGCCCCTCTAAAACTTGCTTTAAAAAAACCTTTGTATTATGGAAATTTTCAAACATACCCCAAAGTAGAGAGAACAGAATTAACTGTCAAGTACTGAACATCCAGCTTCTAATTTTGTATCATATAAGCTAGTAGAGCAAACACAAATGCAGAAACAAGGTGCAAGATTGGTAGTGAAACAAAACATTAAAACTAAGCCTCAACAAGCACAATGGAAGAGTCATTAAAGGGAAAACATGGATAAATATATTTTAAGGCTGGGGAACATACAAAATAAAGACTTTTGCAGAAGCTAAGAGCAATAGCTACAGGGAAAAATTGTCAGCACATAAAAGAAATTTTATTATTCTTAAACTTACTCTTAGTTTTTTCTTTTCTTTCTTTCTTTTTTTTAAGATTTTATTTATTTATTTGAGAGAGAGAGAGCACAGACAGAGAATTAGAAAGCACAGAGGGAGAAGCAGACTCCCCACTGAGCAGGGAGCCCAACAGACTCGGGGCCTGATCCCAGGACCCCAGAACTCTGGGATCAGGACATGGGCCAAAGGCTGATGCTTCACCAGCTGAGCCAGGTGTCCCTCTTAAACTAATTTTTTTTTTTTAAAGACTTTATTTATTTATTTGACAGAGATCACAAGTAGGCAGAGAAGCCGGCAGAGAAAGAGGAAGATGCAGGCTCCCCGTGGAGCAGAGAACCCAATGCAGGCTCGATCCTAGGACCCTGAGATCACGACCTGAGCTGAAGGCAGAGGCCCAACGCAATGAGCCACCCAGGCACCCCAAATCAAAGCTGAAACAGTACTGTCAATGCACACGTGACTCAAGACTTCATGTCCAAAGTCCTCAGATAAAACTTTCCCAATTTATTTAAAAGTAATAAGCTGAAAATAATTCCGTATTAATGACAATTTTCAATTGACCTTTCTGTCTTTTCAGCACTACTATAGACAGATGTGCTCTATCTGTGACCCACTCTTAAAACACACTCTCCTTTTATTATATGATGAGGCAAAAAAAACACCAACTCTTAGTAATTCTTATCTATACCACTGAGACCATGGAAAAATTTTAATTTCAGCCATTTAAAATTCCTGAAAACATTTTAATCAAGCAAATAAGGAAATTAATTCAAGGGGACTTACAGAGTAATTTTAATTCTTTCTCTGAAATGGACTCTGGTGCCTGTAAAGAGAGAAACGCAGGTTTTTCTCCAGTATAAAAGAGGAGATGAACACAGACTGCAGCACAAAGCCAATCACTGGGAGAGGAAAGGCTTTCCCCCAGCGCTGCAAAAGAGTTCTGTAAAAACATCTTGTTTCCTTAGTCAAGGCCTTTCTCATTAGGCAGGTAAGTGAGTGATCCCTCTAAAGAGGCCTCAAACCAGTGCCACACCCTCTATGTCTAAACCTTTTTGGCTCCCAGAGTTACGCAATCAGGCCAAATGGAGCGATACTGTCCACAAAGGCACAATGACTGTCCACAAAGGCACAATGCGCTCAGCTCAGAAGCTTACCTGGCCGATAGACTGCAACAGTTTGGCAACATGATTACCCACGGCAGCAGCATCTTTCTTTGCTTTTTCACGGTAACTGGAAAAAAACAAACATCTGTTTTAATAATTTTTAAAGTTATCAAAATTTAAATATCACCAAGAAGCAAATTTCTTTCCTTTTCATGAAAAAATACTGGTTTGGTAAGACACAAAATGTGAAAATGCCATGGAAATGCTACCAGTAGCAGCTGTTAGTGGCTGGGAATCTCCCCAGTGTTGGTGATGGACTTCTGGAATCTGCTAATGCCCGAGCTCCCTCTATAGTAACAGCAACTTAAAAACTACCCTCCTAGAAGGATCTATGAGCCATACTTCTGGGAGGACCTGACTACATACGTTACTGAAGAACATGATGTATCTCCTTGAAGTTAAATCCAAAGAAAGTTAAATACTTCAAAACTGTCTATCTACAGGGGCATCTGGGTGGCTCAGTTGGTTAAGCCTCTGCCTGTGGCTCAGGTCGTGATCCTGGGGGGTCTCAGGATCAAGTCCCACGTGGGGCTCCTTGCTCAGTGGGGAACCTGCTTCTCCCTTTCTCTCTGCCTACTGCTCCCGATTGTGTTCTGTCAAATAAATAAATAAGGGGCGCCTGGGTGGCTCAGTGGGTTAAGCCGCTGCCTTCGGCTCAGGTCATGATCTCAGGGTCCTGGGATCGAGTCCCGCATCGGGCTCTCTGCTCCGCAGGGAGCCTGCTTCCCTCTCTCTCTCTCTGTCTGCCTCTCCATCTACTTGTGATTTCTCTGTCAAATAAATAAATAAAAAAATCTTTAAAAAAATAAAAAAATAAATAAATAAATAAAATCTTTAAAAAGAAAAAAACTATTTACAAATTCATGTAAAACCTTTAAGTCTATTTATCCTTTCATTCTCTAAAGATGATCTGTGTTAAGCTGACTACCTTCAATGTGAGGTCATACTTCAGTCTATCTTCAACTGACTTTTCCCAAGTTTTAAATAGTTGAAATCTTAGGCTAGGCTAACAAAGATGTGTTAGACAGTGGCTGAGGTGAAAAGTGCAATATCTAGAGAACAGAGATCTTCTGTGTGACATCCTTTGGTCCTTGGGGAACTCAAGCCAGCGGCCCTGAATTCATCAAAAACATGCCTAAACTACATAAGGGTAATTAATATCCACTGAGACCTATACGTGGGACAGTCTATCTGGGTTCAATCTAGTGACACCTAGAGAGCTGGTGTTCATCTACAGTAGCAAACTCTTTAAATTATGAAACATTACGATAAAAAATTCATCAAACTAAGACTTCAAGTTTTAAGTTACAGATAAAAGTTCCTACAGGGCCACAGCTAAGAGTGTAGAGCTGGGCAGCATCTGACTCTTGGTTTCAGCTCAGGTCACGATATCAGGGTCATGAGATTGAGCCCTGCGTTGAGCCCTACCTCCGCCTCTGCAGTGGGTAGTATGTTCCAGGTTCTCTCTCTCCCTCACCCTCTGCCCCTACCCTCTTCATTCACTCTCTCTCCCTAAAAATAATAATCTTAAAAAAAAAAAAGTATAGGGCGCCTGGGTGGCTCAGTGGGTTAAGCCGCTGCCTTCGGCTCAGGTCATGATCTCAGGGTCCTGGGATCGAGTCCCGCATCGGGCTCTCTGCTCGGCGGGGAGCCTGCTTCCTCCTCTCTCTCTGCCTGCCTCTCTGTCTACTGTGATCTCTCTCTGTCAAATAAATAAATAAAATCTTTAAAAAAAAAAAAAAAAAAAAAAAAAGTATAGAGCTGGGTTTCATGGATTCAAATCCTGGTTCTGCTGCTTCCCAGCTATCTGACTCTGAATAAATTACATTTTCTATGTTTCAGTTTCCTCACCTATAAAACTGGGACAATAATAGTATCTCTGGGGCTGTTGTAAACATTAAATTAGTTAATATACAGAGCAGTTCATAGCACAGAGTTAAATGCTCAAATATCAGGTTTTGTTGTTTTTTTGGTTTTTTTTAAAGATTTTTTTTTTAAAGTTTTATTTATTTAGAGAGAGATCACAAGTAGGCAGAGAGGCAGGCAGAGAGAGAGGGAGAAGAGGGTCCCTGCTGAGCAGAGAGTCCGATGCAGGGCTCAATCCCAGGACCCTGAGATTATGACCTGAGCTGAAGGCAGAGGCCTTAACCCACTGAGCCACCCAGGTGCCCCTTTTTAAAAGATTTTATTTATTTATTTGACACAGAGAGAG
This sequence comes from Mustela lutreola, assembly GCF_030435805.1. Lineage (NCBI taxonomy): Eukaryota > Metazoa > Chordata > Mammalia > Carnivora > Mustelidae > Mustela > Mustela lutreola. The sequence continues at coordinate 18,645,726 of NC_081305.1, read as the reverse complement.
AGTTCACAAGTAGGCAGAGAGAGAGGGAGAAGGAGGCTCCCTGCTGAGCAAAGAATCCAATGCGGGGCTCAATCCCAAGACCCTGAGATCATGACTGGAGCTGAAGGCAGAGGCTTAACCCACTGAGTCACCCAGGCACCCCAAATATCAGGTTTTTATAATGAAATATGAAAGAAAAAATCTGCCCCCTATTCAGTAGATGGGAACTCTCTGTACTTTCTGCTCAATTTTGCTATAAAATACCTAAAACTATTTTTTAGCTTATTTTTAAAGAAACTATTACAGAGGTGCACTTGATTTATTTTTAAGAGATTTTATTTATTTATATGACAGAAAGAGACACAGTGAGAGAGGAAACACAAGCAGGGGGAGCGGGAGAGGGAGAAACAGGCTCCCCGCTGAGCAGGAAGCCCTATGTGGGGGGCTCAATCCCAGGAGCCTGGGATCATGACCTGAGCTGAAGGCAGACACTTAATGACTGAGCTACCCAGGCGCCCACTGCATTTGATTTCTGATAGAGTGATAAAATATATTCAACTGTACTAGAAACAGGTTAATTTTTCAGAAACATAGTTTGAAACAGTGAACATAGTCTGAAAACATGACTTACACATTCTGCAGCTTTATATATTTGCTTGAATCTGCAATCATATCAGGAATTGTGCCTCGAACAGGTAAATTTCCCTGACCCTCTTTGGCCACAAATTCCTTTAAGGCACGAGCTAAAATCCAAAATGATGGAGTCTAAAAGAATGAGAAAAAAAATTAGTATTAAATGGCATCTGAAATTGACCCAAAGATTAAGGTGGCACTATTTACTTTTGGTTGTTACCTGTTTGGTGATATTTATGCAGTGATCATCATTAAATATATCTTCAATACTGCTTGGGATCTAACGAAGAAACACAAAAGATTTACTTATACTAAGAATGTGGCCATATGTATTTCCATTATTTCCCAAACAAGTTCTCTGAATTCCTACATTGTAATGAAATACGAACTTCTGATGAGCTTAGACAATTTCGTAAGGATTTTATTTATTTGAGAGAGAAAGAGAGAGAGAATGCACGCACACAAGTGGTGGGGAGAGGCAGGAGAGGGAGAAGCAGACCCCCTGTTGAGCAGGGAGCCCGCACTTGGAGCTCACTCCCAGGACTCTGGGATCATGACCTGAGCTGAAGGTAGATGCTTTATTGACTGACCCACCCAGCCGCCCTGTGCTTAGACTTTAATTGAGAATCAGTACCAGAGAACTGATGAGGAAACAGAGAATGGAATGAAGTCCCCTCCTGCCCACTGGTGTCAGCACTAAAGATTGACCTGTTCTCTTTCATCACACATGGATTACAAAAGGAGCCAAAGTAAATCTTTGATATAGTTACATCTAAAGACATAACAAAGATTTCAGATATTTGTAATTCAGAACATCTGAGTCAGACATTCAGATTTGTAGTCCTTCATGTGTTTTCAGCTTGTCAAAAACTTGAAACCCTTATACCCTAAATCAGTAACTACTGGAAGAGACAACAACTCTGGTAAAAACTACATAGTTTAAGTACTTTTAATGCTGGCAAAATCATCATACATTAGTAACAACTATTGAAATTGTAGATTTTTATTCTATAGCTTTGTGGGAAAAAAAATTTCTTACCAGTAACCTCTTAACTGGTTTCTCTGTTTCTGTTCCCAGTCCCCTGCAGTCTATTTTCCTCACAAGAACCAGAATGATATTTTAGCAACATAAATCAGGTCACTCCACTCCCTGCTCAAAACGCTTCTGTGGACCCCTTCTGATCCTAGGCCTCCTCACCCTCATCATGCTCTACCCCTCTGCTCTGCTTGAATTTTGTTCATAACATCTACTGCATTTGTCTGTTTGCTTAGTTCACTATACAGAACCTAACTATGGGAACCCTGGGTTTTTTTTTTTTAATTGGGGTAAATTTTACATTTAGTGAAATGAATCTTAAATGTACAGTTCGATGCATGGCCTTTTAACCATCACCTCAATTAAGACATAGAAAATTATCATCACGCCAGAAGACTGATAAAGCACACACTTATTTTTTTTTAAGATTTTATTTATTTATTTGACAGAGAGATAGAGAGAGAGCACAAGTAGGCAGAATGGCAGGCAGAGGGAGAGGAAGAAGCAGGCTCTCTGCTAAGCAGGGAGCCAATGCAGGGCTTGATCCCAGGACCCTGTGATCATGACCTGAGCCGAAGGCAGCCGCTTAACTGACTGAGCCACCTATGCGCCCCTAAAGCACACACTTTTAATTACTCAGCCATACTACCTCATTGTCTCCAAAAAGCTTGTAATGACAGCTTAAGTGCTTTTCTAATGTGAAAGACAGCATTTTCTTGCCATATTGAAATTATAAGAAAATTCTTAACTTACCAGTTGTGTTATTCCAAATTTCCCAAAAACCTCACTGGCAAGACCTTAACAACAAAACAAAGGCCATCTAAATGGAGTTATCCTCCGAATAATGTCTTACAATGTCATTAAGAACGTCTTCCATTATATCCAAGTAACTATTGTCAAAAGCAAATGCAGATTAAGATTTAACTTTTAGGCAACACAATTTTGGACCAGCAAAATATCAACCTCATTATATATTTCCTACACCCAAACTGTTACTATTCACAAATCATGTACTTCAAATAATGTATATAAATCATTGTATCACTATTATATCCTGAAGCACTGATATCCATTTCAATAAGGACAGTATGGTTTTACTAAAACACGATTCAATCCGTATTATAGACACTAATTTCTAACAACTTTACAATTTAGGAAATATTAATTTAAATCTAAAGTCAGGGCACCTGGTAGCTGAGTCAGTTAAGCAACTGACTTGTGATTTCAGCTTAGGGCATAACCTCAGGGTCATAGGATGAAGCCCGGCAGCAGGCTCTGCACTCAGCTGGGAGTCTGCATGGGATTCTCTCCCTCTCTCTCTGCCCCACCAAATCACGCACACATGCACGTATGTTCTCTCTGGTGCCCCTTCTCTAAAGTAAATAAATACATCTTTGAAAAAAAAAAAAAGGAAAGAAAGAAAGAAAGAAAGAAATCTAAAATCAACTATTTCACGTGAGGACTTCAAAAAACACCTTTCTTGTATGAATTCTTCAGAAACACTTTAATACCTGAGTTGTATTTAGTGCTGTGTTCACATTTTTAATAGCTTCTTCAAAATTCTCTTCATCTTCTGGAGCCCCGTTTTCATTCTTCAGAATTCCTAGTAAAACAGAAACTGGTTAGCAAAAAATAGCCCTTTCCTTCTCACCCCTATGCTCTTCCTAGCATTATGGAAATAACCTCATCAGATCTTAAAAGGGAGGATTGGATACTGAAACTTAGGAATAAACAGGTTTATCATTAGTCACTTTTTTATTAATATATTAGTAGCTATCTTTTGGAGCTTTTACTCTGTATCAGACACTATTAAATGTACTTTACATTTTATGGTATGAATGAATCCTCACAACAACCCATGAGGTAGGTATGAGCAGCCCCCAGTTCCTCATTTACTGATGAGGAAACTATCATTAGTCGTTTAAAAAAAACTGTATGATGAGTGGCTCCTAAACCTCCCCTGCTCATGAAGGCATCGTCTGATAAAGCTCCTGATGGAAATCCAATAAATAGCTTCAAGCAATTTGCTTTTCAAACTTTATACAACATTCAATTATATCCCATCACATTACCTTGTCTAATCAAATCTCTGAAGTCTTCTTTCTCTTTATACGTTTTAGGTATTCGTCCATTTGTCTAAATTGGTTAGAAATTTTTAAATTCTAGTTATAAAAAATCAAAAGATGGAAATCAAGAGTCCAAAGATTCCCCCATTCTCCCCTCCATGCTGAGATTTCATCAGCAAATACCTCAGTGAAATCAGAGGTTGACTTGAAAGAAAACACAAAACTGGGCCATTTCTCTACATTCATTCCCCATGGCCAGTTTCAGAATGACATTTATTGGTATTTCATTTTGTTAATAAAAATATCAGTCTCAAAAGAGGAAATGCCAGATTTAAACAGAAAAGCACCCACCTCCCCTGTAACCACATAAAGAAAAGAATTAATGTCCCACTTTCCTCCACTGAAATCCTTTAAACTGAAAGTACAGTCACACATGGAATATATATGTTTTTTAAAAAAAGGACGTACTTCACTATACCACTGTGCTAAATATTTAGCTACGATCACAATCCATGGAGTATGGCTATGATCCTAAAAACAAAAGAAAAATCAAAGAAAATGTCAGTATTAGCTAACATTGTTTACCTTTATTCTTCATCACATCATCTCATTTTTAACAAATCCAACAGTAATTATGATCATCTCTCAGTATATGTAGTATTGGTGAATGGAGAGAAATGAACTGAGTTAATGAAAATTGCTTTATAAACTTTTTCTAGAAGTAATATCCAATTTAATCCTAATATGGCAGGTTTGTACAATGACTGTCCCTATTTTACCATCAACAAAAGTGTCTCAGAGACTGCCACCCAAAGAGAAAGCACAAATCTCTTGATTTCAGATATCAATCGTAGACTGAGAAAACTGTCTTCTAGTCAAAAACCTATACTTTTTTTTTTTTAAAGATTTTATTTATTTATTTGACAGAGAGAGATGACAAGCAGGCAGAGAAGCAGGCAGAGAGAGAGGAGGAAGCAGGGTCCCTGCTGAGGCTTGCTGCGGGGCTCAATCCCAGGACCCTGAGATCATGACCTGAGCCAAAGGCTGCGGCTTAAAGCCAAAGCTCAGAGGCTTTAACCCACTGAGCCACCCGGGCGCCCCCAAAACCTGTATATTTTAATAAATACATGGGTAGAAAAAAAAACAACAACACATACTCCTTAAGTTACATAATCTATTATAAATATCATTATTTCTATAATGAAATATGGAGTTGCCTGGTAACTCTTCAAACACTAAAAATAACTTTCAAGAGGAATTAATTTCGGGGTGCCTGGGTGGCTCAGTGGGTTAAAGCCTCTACCTTCAGCTCAGGTCATGATCCCAGGGTCCTGGGATGAAGCCCTGCATCGGGCTCTCTGCTTGGCAGGGAGCCTGCTTCCTCCTCTTTCTCTCTGAGGAAAGAGATCTCTGTCAAATAAATAAATAAAATCTTTAAAAAAAAAAAAAAAAAGAGGAATTAATTTCAATAAACACCAAACCCCAATTCACACTTTTTAAGAAGTATATTTAGTTGTTTACAAAGGGGTCATGAAGAGGGCTGCTGGGATATGTTTATGTCCAATTCACTGACCTGGGTGTTGATTACACTGATATGTTCAGTTAACGAACTTCTCTTCAATAAAAGAACTTTTCAGGGGGACCTGGGTAGCTCAGTGGGTTAAGCTGCTGCCTCCGGCTCGGGTCATGATCTCAGGCTCCTGGGATCAAGTCCTGCATCAGGCTCTCAGCTCAGCAGGGAGCCTGCTTCCCTCTCCCTCTCTCTCTGCCTGCCTCTCTGCCTACCTGTGATATCTCTGTCAAATAAATAAATAAAATCCTTAAAAATAAATAAATAAATAAAAGAACTTTTCAAATTTTGCTGGAAAACAAATTCACTTCAAACAAATTAAGTACAATGTTGTTACTATGTAATCTGGATGACGAGAATATGGATGTTTATAGTATTTTCTCATCGTGGTATAATTCAAAAACCTGAGGTTAAAAAAAAATCTTTTAATCTATCTGTAAATGGAAGGTCATACATACCTTTTTTTCCATATGATCCAAATCATAAGACTGAAAATGTTCTCTCAGTTCAGGAAATGGCTTATCCAGTCGTAGATCCTCTAATGCATTATCTGGATGAGATTCTATTACTGTGAAACAAATAATCCCCCCCAAAAAAGACTTCTTTAGTGATACTTCTTAACACTACATTATATGGGCTTAAGAAATCTGTAATTTTTGAGAGTGGGATATCCAGCTTGCAAGCAAGCAGCTTCATTTTGTGCATGACAAAAGAGTGATTTAAAATTGGATGATGTTGGGCGCCTGGGTGGCTCAGTGGGTTAAGCCGCTGCCTTCGGCTCAGGTCATGATCTCGGGATCCTGGGATCGAGTCCCGCATCGGGCTCTCTGCTCAGCAGGGAGCCTGCTTCCTCCTCTCTCTCTGCCTGCCTCTCTGCCTACTTGTAATCTCTCTCTGTCAAATAAATAAATAAAATCTTTTAAAAAAAAATAAATAAATAAAATAAAATAAAATTGGATGATATTGAGAGGGGCAAGATGATTTTTTGTTCAAAAAAGTGCCCAGTGCCATACTGTGGAAAAGGGAGGCAAGCACAAGATTGGGCCAAATCTCCATGGTTTATTTGGCTGAAAGACAGGTCAGGCCCCTGGATTTTCTTACACAGATGCCAATAAGAACAAAGCCAACGCCTGGGGAGAGGAGACACTGAAGGGGTATTTGGAGAATCCCAGGAAGTACATCCATAGAACTAAAATGAGCTCCGTGACATCAAGACAGGAGGAAGGGCAGACTTGATAGCTTACCTGAAAAAGCTACTAAGGAGAAATAGTTGGCCATGCTCATTTATTACAAAACAAAAATGTCTCGAGACTTTTTTTTATGTGTGCCATATTTAAATTGATCTCATACACCAGAATTCAGATCATGAATGGCTGACAGAATATTTCTTTTGAACAGTTCTGATTTAAATAAGATTGGCTCACGGTTAAATGAATATGATCAGCTTTTTGAACTTTGATAGTAATTCTGGTTCAGCAAGTGCTGTCACTATTTTCCTCTTCTAAAAATATGATAGGAATTGATTAGTTATGTTCAGCTTTTCACAGAGATGGTAAATACTATCTCTAAACTTATAGGAGATTTTTTAAAATTTAGATTCACATAACTGATTATATTAATATATTTAAATCCTGAGGAAATCCCTTCACTGTCTCAGAAAAACAAGACTCAGCTGTGTTTCAAGTTGTGTTCCTTAGCCTGTTAAAGGCAAGGCTAAAGAAAAACTTTATCTTTCTGGTCTTAACTATGCCAATTTAATTAAAATTCCCGCATCAGGTGCCTGGGTGGCTTAGTTGGTTAAGCGGCCGCCTTCGGCTCGGGTCATGATCATAGGATCCTGGGATTGAGGCCCACATCGGGCTCCCTACTCAGCGGAGAGCCTGCTTCTCCCTCTCCCTCTGCCTACTTGTGCTCTCTCTCTCTGTATCAAATAAATAAATAAAATCTTAAAAAAATAAAATAAAATTCCCTGCATCTAAAATGTTGCCCAGGGATGCCTGGGTGGCTCAGTTGGTTGGACGACTGCCTTCGTCTCAGGTCATGATCCCAGAGTCCCGGGATCGAATCCCACATCGGGCTCCTAGCTCCACGGGGAGTCTGCTTCTCCCTCTGACCTTCTCCTTGCTCATGCTCTCTCTCACTGTCTCTCTCTCTCAAATAAATAAATAAAATCTTTAAAAAAATAAAATAAAATGTTGCCTTTTACTTAATGAAAAACATTTGTGTGTTTTTTTTTTGTTTTTTTTTTTTTTAAAGATTTTATTTATTTATTCGACAGAGAGAAATCACAAGTAGGCAGAGAGGCAGGCAGAGAGAGAGAGAGGAGGAAGCAGGCTCCCTGCTGAGCAGAGAGCCCGATGCGGGACTCGATCCCAGGACCCCGAGATCACGACCTGAGCCGAAGGCAGCGGCTTAACCACTGAGCCACCCAGGCGCCCACATTTGTGTGTTTACGTATAATATTAAATAAAGAATATTTAATACTTCTCACATTTTATAGATGGTCTGTAAGGTCAGATGCTTTTAAAATTCAGTGTGACAAGATATAGCAGCAGACTTGGCTTGTGGATTCTTTACTAAGTCAGACTAAGTTATAATTCAGGATTGTCTTCTAAGCAGCTATTCAAAGACACAACTGTGGGAGTGCCTGGGGGCTCAGTGGGTTAAGCTTCTGCCTTCAGCTCAGGTCATGATCTCAGGGTCCTGGGATCAAACCCCGCATCTCTGCTCAGCAGGGAACCTGCTGCCCCTCTCTCTCTCTCTGCCTGTCTCTCTGCCTACTTGTGATCTCTGTCTGTCAAATAAATAAATAAATCTTAAAAAAACAAAAGAACAAAAAACAAAGACACAACTGTGGAACTACCATATATGTATGATTGGTAATGGTGCTTTTGCCAACTCATCAGAAGGGTTAAAATTGAGGAGATAGATCATCAACACAAGCTTGTAAATTATGTGATAAGGCTTAATATAATTAAAAACAAAATCACAGGGGTGCCTGGGTGGCTCAGTTAGTTAGACATCTGCCTTCAGCTCAAGTCATGATTCCAGGGTGCTGGAATCAAGTCCCACATCAGGCTCTCTGCTCAGTGGTGAGTCTGCTTCCCCGTTTCCCTCTGTGATCTCTCTCACTTTCACTCTCTCTCAAATAAATAAGTAAAGCCTTTTTTAAAAAATTAAAATTAAAAAAATTAAAAATTAAACATCACAGATCATGAAACAAAGAAATTTATAATTTTTTCAAAAGATTTTATTTATTTATTTGACAGAGTGAGATCACAAGTAGGCAGAGAGGGAGAAGGAGAAGCAGGCTCCCCACTGAGCAGAAAGCCCAATGTAGGGCTCGATCCCAGGACCCTGAGACCATTACCTGAGCTGAAGGCAGAAGCCCAACCCACTGAGCCACCCAGGTGCCCCAGAAATCTATAATTTCTAAATGGGCATAGGGCTTACAGGTTCTTTTCTGTTTCCTTTTTTTTTTTTAACCCAAGGAACTGATTTTAATTTTTTTATTTTTATAAGTAAGCTTCACACCCTATGTGGGGCTCAAACTCGCAACCCCAAGGTCGAGTCAAGTGCTCCACCAACTGAGCCCTCCACGCACCCCTTTTCTGTTGAGATAAATTTATATATACATATACATTCACATTTTTCCAAATGCACAAATCATAAGTGGACTATAGTTTTAATTAGAAAAACTCAAAATTCCTTTAGAGTTTAATTTTCTTGCTATTATAATTTTAAAAGATCAAAATTGATAAAATAGGGGCGCCTGGGTGGCTCAGTGGGTTAAGCCGCTGCCTTCGGCTCAGGTCATGATCTCGGGGTCCTGGGATCGAGTCCCGCATCGGGCTCTCTGCTCGGCAGGGAGCCTGCCTCCCTCTCTCTCTCTCTGCCTGCCTCTCTGTCTACTTGTGATTTCTCTCTGTCAAATAAATAAATAAATAAAATCTTTAAAAAAAAAATTGATTAGATATGTGTTCAGATAATACTTAACAACAACAGTACCTTTCCCCTCCTGTGGTCTTTAGTAGACATCATTACCATCTACCTAGATCTCTTCCCTAGGAACCTGATGGTTGTCCCAGCCTTCTTTCTTTTTTTTTTAAGATTTTATTTTTAAATAATCTCTGCCACCCAAAGTGGGGCTCAAACTAATAACCTCAAGATCAAGAGCTGCATGCTCTTCCGACTGGGCCAGCTGGATGCCCCTATCCTTGATTTCTTTCTTCTTTGGCCCAACATCAGTTATGCCATATGTCCTAATATCACAGTTTCCATATGGGGGAAGAACAGGAATGTGTAATTTCAGTGACCGTTTAGAACTAGGCCAAGTTTTGTCACTTGTGAGCTGTGTGACTTTAAGCAAATAACTTAATCTCTCTGTGCCTCAGCATCCTGATCTGCAAAAAGGAGATATAATAGTGCCTACATTATAAGGATTTTGTAAAGATTATATGAAATAATCTACATTAAGGCAGGCACACAGCCAGCACATTAACCCTCATTATTTTCTACCCCCTCTTCCTTATCCTTGTAACATCAGCCTTAGGTCAGGGGTTTGGTCTGTCTCCCTCACCTAGCTACACCACTGGAAATTTCCTAACAACAACCCTTTCCTACGATCTTTGCCCCTTCAAATCCATTCATTCTCTACCCCACTTCAGGGTACACATTTGAAATAAAATTTTCACCCGTCACTCTCTCACTTATAAGTCTTAAAAGGCCTACTAGCACCTGCCAACAGTTTATCCCCACAAGCCACCCCCTAACTGCCCAAGCAGATACTACTCCCCAGTGACACTACCAACACCAAGGGCTATCACTACACTAGCAGAGTACCTGGCTCAGAGCCATGCAGGAATACTGAATGAAAACTGGATGATGATTTAAGATTAAAAATTTGTAAGTAGAGGCATGCCTGGGTGGCACAGCAAGTTAAGCGTCTGTTTCTTGGTTTTGGCTCTGGTCATGACCTCGGGGTCATGAGATTGAGCCTCTAGTCAGGCTCTCACTTAGGGCTGAGTCTGCTTGAGATTCTCTCTCCCACTCACCTCGCTCTCTCTGGCCCTCCTGCTCATACTCTCTCTCTCAAATAAATAAATAATGGGGCATCTGGATGGCTCAGTGGGTAAAGCCTCTTCCTTCAACTCGAGTCCTGATCCCAGGATTTTGGGACTGAGCCCCACGTCAGGGTCTCTGCTCAGCAGGGAGCCTGCTTCCTCCTCTCTCTCTGTGTATCTCTCTGTCAAATAAATAAATACAATCTTTAAAAAGGAAATAAATAAAATCTTTTTAAAAAAAATTTGTAAGTAAAGGTCTAACATCAATCTTGAGCTAATGCAAGCCTGCCTATGTACGACTCCGGTCTCCTGTAACACTGTTTACTTGGAGCAGTAGTCAGGTAAATGCCTTGTTTATTGTGTAGAACTGTACCTGAACTGTACCTAAGGCCTCTATGAAAATGTAATGAAAGATTGGGAGAGAAAGGTAGTATGACATCTATGTGTCACTGTGACCCATATACCTTGACTCGCACCTGTAGCAGCTCTACATGCCCTATGTGGGTTAGGGGGCAAAAAAAGCTACAGACTTGCTTTTCTGGTGGGCCTCCTAATAAAATAAAGAAGCTGTACCTGTTGTATCTCCTGCTCTGTATCCTTCTATAATGCTAAGTAAAGGAAATATTAGATTAATGACTATTGATTCTGAACCTGTAACCAGAGTTGTACTGTTAAAATTTATTTTGCAATTTTTTAAAAAGATTTTATTTATTTATTTAACAGAGGGAGCACGAGCAGGGGGAGCAGCAGAGGAAAAGGGAGAAGCAGGCTCTCTGCTGAGCAGGGAGCCTAATGTGGGGCTCAATCCCAGAATCCTGGGATCAGCATGGGTGGTTCAGTGGTAGAATTCTCGCCTGCCAGAATCCTGGGATCAGGACCTGAGCCAAAGGCAGACACTTAACCATCTTGGGCCACCCAGATGCCCCACTCTGTAATTTAAAACTGACTTCCTATGGGGCTGGTGGCTCAGTCAGTTAAGTGTCTGCCTTTGGCTCAGGTCATGATCCCCGGATCCTAGGACCAAGCCCCATATTGCAGAAGTGGAGAGCCTGCTTCTCCCTCTCCCTCTGCTGCTCCCCCTGCTTATGCTCTCTCTCTCTCTCGTCTCTCTCTGTTGAATAAATAAATTAAAAATAATAATAATAAAATAAAATTGACTTTCTCAAATGCCAGGTTTCTAAAAATGTAGCTAAAGCAATCAATGACAAGCCCCATACGTGCAACAGAATTACCTGGATGTTCTTTTATAATGATCCTCATATAACCAACTAGTCCATAAGTCCTACAGATCAAAAGAGGTATTTGTGAATTCCAGAGGACATCTGCTAAACGTAGTAATGTACTGTAAAGGAAAGCACAATAAATAAAAACATAAGCAAATGGATACAGGCCAAACAGGAAAATACCCTAAAATAAAGCAACTTTCTTACTAAGTAATAAATGCAAATACATATCTGTTACATTTACACAAGCAAGACATGGATACACTGAAAAACAAGCAATTCCACAAGACTGCAGTCTCACAGAAAGAAAGTTTGTCTTTTGGACTACAGGGACATGAAAGCCTTCTCTTTTGTATTAGGGAGAATATTATTGAAAGACACTTCTTTAACAAAGAGAAAAGTATTTATAAAATGCTTATCTACACCCCCAAGCACACTGTATAATTAATAAATTAATTAAAAAATTTTTTAAAATAAAGAATTTTAAGAACTACAGTCTTTGCAGAGAAAACAAAACTATGCAAATCTAGTAGGAGACCAAAATAAAAATGAAACATAAAAATTTACCTTTCAGGAAGCTGAGTTGCAACCACAATGGTAAACCTACAGAAAAATGAAGGATCATTGTCTAGAAGGTTTTCTGGACTCTAAATAGGACACAGAAAAAAAATTGAAAAATTTTACAATCATATTAAACATGGCAGAAACAGTTAAGCTATTTTAAAGATTTTTATTTATTTATTTGACAGACGGAGATCACAAGTAGGCAGAAAGGCAGGCAGAGAGAGGAAGGGAAGCAGGCTCCCCGCCAAGCAGAGAGCCAGACGCGGGACTCGATCCCAGGACCCAGGGATCATGACCTGAGCTGAAAGCAGAGGCTTTAACCCACTGAGCCACCCAGGCGCCCCAGTTAAGCTATTTTAGAACAAATGAGGCAACATGTTAGACTCCAATGATAAAGTAATTCAACTCTCAACTGAACATGAAGATACAAAGATTCAAAATTCTAAATACTGGGGTGCCTCACTGGCTCAGTCAGTATAACAGGAGACTCTTGATCTCAGGGTCATGAGACTGAGCCCCATACTGGATGTAGAGACTACCAAAATAAATAAACTCAAAATTCTAAATTATTAGGGCTTTGAATTATTAAAAAGTTACATTTCCACACAGAAATAATAATGTGTAGGGGTGCCTGGGTGGCTCAGTGGGTTAAAGCCTCTGCCTTTGGCTCAAGTCATGATCTCAGGTCCTGGGATCAGGTTCTCTGCTCAGCGGGGAGCTCACTTCCCCCTCTCTCTCTCTGCCTGCCTCTCTGCCTACTTGTGATCACTGTCAAATAAATAAATAAAATCTTAAAAAAAAAAAAGAAAAATAATAATGCGTATACATATGATCTATTGCCCTCAAAACAAAGATCAAACATCTTTAAACTGACTTTATAACTATTCTGTGGGAAAGCAAGGAAAAATTTTTTAAACCCCTGATTTGTATTTATATCCAATAATCCTACATGGGGACTACACTTCTGTCCCTCCTCCATCTAGTCAGACTTAATAAGCTTTTGGACATATACTTACCTCTTCCACAAAACTCCCAGAGACATCGTTATTTAATTCTTGTAAGAATTCCATGGCAGCTTGAGCTCGGTTCTTTTTAAAAAAAAAAAAAAAAAAGCATTTGACTTGAATTAGAAAAAATCTGAGTAAAATGTAACCCCTCAACTTACAGATCAAGCAAACATATTATAAAATTACTCAAATTTCATACATAGATATGACAATTCTGCTCTTCATAGTATTTAAACTAAGGCTCAACCACAATATTATTTTAAATATTACTTAAACAACTGTATTATTTGTACCCAACATTCCTGAGTACGCAAATGACCAGACAACCTTGGGTAGCAGGTAGAGATATTCTGGACCAAGTTTAGACTCACTACAACCTCCTACATTTATAATCCTATATAAGACAGGTCAAAGAAATAATCATTTCTGTTCAGAACATTGTATTAAGTTGACTATTATGGCTTCATAAGAAGATTAATATGGAATGTACAAAAACAAAAGATATGCTGCTAAGTCTTAGAAATTTTGTAAACCAGAATATTAAATCCTCTAAACATTTACACTTTATGTTAATCCCAAGTTGTAGCTTTAATACAGGATATAGCATAAAAACAAAGATAGTACTTTTAAGTTCTTAAACTACTAAGCATATAAAGATTTGCAAGATTTTAAAAAAAAGCTAATTTAACTTTCTTCTCAGAGAAATAATAAGCTCTTTCAAAGTCAAAACTTTTCAAGCAATCAAAACATATGGCACGATTAGATACTCAAACACAACTATATTCTATAAGAAACAGGTGGTTTACCTTGCCGATGCTGCTTCTTTGAAGGAAAAAGCTAGAACAGAATTTAAAAAATTAAGGGCTTCTTTGACTACAAAGGGAAGGTTATTTGTAACACCAAGTATATTTCATTCATAATAGAACACTAACTATATTTTGATTCTAGATTTTAAGAGTCTTCCTGGAGGAAGATAACAGGATGAAACTTGTAATCAAAGACCAGGCTAATAAATCAATATTCCCAAAGTGTATGCCACAGAGTATAAATTTTATAAGATGCTCTGAGAGAATAAAAGTTCCCTGGCTTTACAAAGTTTGGCAAACACATGTTATAATTCCCCCTTAGAAATTAATAATAAATATAACACATGATATTAAGGTCTTATATTAGAGAAATGTTTAACTTCATTTGACCCATTTCCCAAACTCATTTGACCATGAAACCCATTTGCCCAATTAGCAGCTATTAACATTCCCTAGAGCCAGTATTCCACAGACCATACTCGGGATGTGCTATATTGAACTGCTTGCTTTTGCAGGTTAACTAAAACAGACTTATTCTTCCCACACATACCCTTGTCATGTCTCAAGGCCCAGATCTCAGACTGGGTATCATTTTGTAGCATAAAATCAGTGGCTCCATAAGAAAAAGAAACTTTAATTCTCATCACACACTGCCCTAACCAACCAAGTAAGCAAAGATAACAGGACTTTTTCTTTAAAGATACCAATAAAAGGATGCTGCTGCAGAAACACTACCACCCAAAGAAAAGATATCAGAGTTCAATATGAACTAATTCTGACTTTTCTTGTATGTACTCACTGTTGTCATATACTAAAAAATAAGAGAGATTCCAGCCTCCGAGTCCTGAAAAGAGCCTGAAATCCAAATCTTGCAATGCTTTGGAAGTCTGTATTATGATCATCTTTAAAAAATAATATGCAGACCATCTTTAAAACAGCACTTTCAGGGGCGCCTGGGTGGCTCTGGGGGTTAAAGCCTCTGCCTTCAGCTCAGGTCATGATCCCAGGTCCTGGGATGGAGCCCCACGGATCGGGCTCTCTGCTCAGCAGGGAGCCTGCTTCCCCTCCTCTCTCTGCTGCCTCTCTGCCTACTTGTGATCTCTCTCTGTGTCAAATAAATTAAAAAAAACTTAAAAAAAAAAAAAAGCCCCACAGCATTTTTACAGAGACAGTGGAGTATACAGAGATATATATGGACTAAGCTCAGAAGAAACACAAATAAAAGGTAATTTTTTTATTCTTATAATCCAAAAATATAATTTTTTTCAGTAACACAATAATTTCAAATTATGTACTAACTCCTAGGGATCAATGCAAGGACTTAGCAATTATCTAGATTTCACAAATCAAGGAATAAGGATTACTCCTTTGCACTAATAACAACGATGAAGACAGTAACGGCAGGTACCTTTTATTAACGGTCTATCTGCCGGACATTATGCTAGCCCTTTACCTATATTGACTTACTTCATCTTCACCATAATCCTAAACACAGGGATTATTTCCACCTGAGAGTCAAGTCACCTTCACTGAGGAAGTGAAGTTGGGATTTAGGCCTTAGCCTCCTGTGGCAGTGCACTGCCCTTCCTAACACACATGTGTTTGAAAAGAACAGAACATACTTATTTCCTGCATCTTCTCCGCTGACCTGATTTCCATCAATAACTGTAAATGAACCAATACCTAGAAGACAAAACAGAGTCAGTCAAGAACACATAGCTTCTAATTCAAAACCATATAGAGTAAATTGACTACCACAAAACTATATTACCTGGTAGTACCAAGTTTTTAAGAATTTCAGTTCCTGTGGCTGTTGCATTTATTAGGCAAACGTGCGCAGATTCTAAAGCCTCTTGCCCATGATCACCCCACAACCTACAAAGCAAGACAAAAATTCAACATTTCTAAAACTTCCACACAAATACAACTTTCTTATTTGGACGGTGATCTTAGACCTTCAGAGTGTTCTTGGACAGAATGACTGATGTGATCACCATAGTAAAACATGTGAGACAGGAAGAGCAGAGGTGTTATGGGGATTATACAGCTGAGTAACGTAAGACTCAGCATGATGCCTTGCATGATTAGAAGGGGGGTCAAATCAGTACTAAAAACTTGGGTCTTCCAGCTCCTTGTCCATTACTCTTTTCAAGATAACTTACAGTACAGTATATTAGATACACTAACATTAAATAACTGCGTTAGACTTAAAACCTATTCCTCTATTTCATTTCTCCTTAAATTACATAGAGCCAGTATATTTAAGATCTTGACGTAGAACTTATCACTGTGACATCTCCAAGAGTGAGAAAACCGAATTACCATCATCTGAAAAGCCTCACAATGACTTCCACAGGAGTGCTTTAAAATACAACACCCAATGTTATTTTAATATCATGATTAATAAATGTATACATTATCAAACACAAAGATATAATAAAGATCAGAAATATATGTTACATATATTCGCACTGGCATATCATTAACAGGGCAAGGTGCATGATCACACATGTATCATGGCATCTGGCCCAGCCTGGTTACCTTCACCCAGAAAGCCTATTATTCTTCCTTGTCAGTATGGGAAGTCTGAAAGTCACCAGAAAAATGCCACAGTCTGGAGGACTGACAGGCTTTAC
Organism: Mustela lutreola; assembly: GCF_030435805.1. NCBI lineage: Eukaryota > Metazoa > Chordata > Mammalia > Carnivora > Mustelidae > Mustela > Mustela lutreola. The sequence goes on along the minus strand of NC_081305.1, from coordinate 18,629,143 downwards.
TGTGCTTTCCCTGTCACCTAATCTAAAACAGATGCCCTGTTATTGTTTAGCCAGTATGTCCTCCAGAGCATTTCACAACGGTAACTACTTCATTTGGTTTTTTTTATTCGAGGAACATCCATCTCTCCATTCCACTCTAAACTCCATGAGGGCCCACATAACTCCCTGCGTGGGCCACTGGAGCCCCAAATGCCTGGCACACTGCCTTGTCCAGAGTAAGTGATCAGTGAACAGCTGCAAAGTGAATGGAGGAATAACCTAGAAGAACCAAACAGATGGGAAACATCTGTTTTTTTTCTATGAAAGTAGGGCACATAGAAGACACTGACAGATTTGGTTGATGGATGCTTGGGTACTCAGATATTGAGCCTAGACAGAATATTGGTGCATGTCTAGGTTACATGTTTCAAGAAAGAGGCCAGACAAGAAATCAATCCTCGTTGCTCCCTTGCTGGCTTAAGTCTGGAGAGCACGGCCTGGCTGACTGCTGCCTGGCTGTACCACTTTACCTGTAGCTGCCTCCCTATGACACTCCAAAACCGATAAGCAATTCTCACCATAAAAAGTAAAATTTGGTCCTTAACTGGATGAGACTCAGCAAAAATTCTCTTTTGTCCAGTTACTAAGTAAGCTAAAATATCTTCTCAGCTCTGTCTTGTATAGTTATATCTGAATTCAAAACACAAGCAATGCTAAGAATTTACAAAAGAACAGAAGCTGGTTACAAGGGCTCTGTCACCTTGCTTCCTTTCCCAGAAGCTTAGGAGGAGAGTGCTGTGACTGAGAACAGGCTCTGAAAGAGCCACAAGGGCCTATGTTTACATCGGGGCTCAAACACATGGGACACTCTGGACAAGTTATCTAAGTTTCTCCAAGAAACTCCAAAAACCAAGAGAATGCCTGCCTTCAATGCTGCTCTCAAAATTAAGTGCCTAAAGCCCCTAACACAGAACAAGGCTGTAGGTGTATATGAGAGTTCCAGGGGACATATAGGGACATACTGTAATTTCTCCCAGCTTGGGGGGGGGGGTGCTTGAAAAAGGATGGGGCCAAGCCTTTGTGTTACTTCCACTACCTTAACACATAGTAGATGCTCAATAAATAAGGGATGGGGAGTGTAAGGAGAAATGGCAAGGGAGAGGAATTAGCCAAGGACCTGTCTGATGGCTTAGACCTGCAGTGTCCACTAAGGTAGCCATCAACCACATTTGGCTACTGAGCTCCAAAAATGAGGCCCGCTAGTGGGAACTGGGACGTGCCTCCAAGTATGTAAAATGCGAGATTTCGAAGACGGTATGAAAAAAAGAGATAAAAAAATCCCTAATAAATTTATTTTATTCTATTTTTTAAATTTTATATTAAGTGTTAAAATGTTTATATTAAGTGTTAATATTTTGGATATACTGGGTTAAAGAAACTGTATTAAAATTAATTTCACCTGTTTCTTTTTTCTTTTTAAGGTAGCTACTAGAGAATGTGTAATTACATATGCGGCTCACACTCAAGACTGGCATTATATTCCTATTGGACAGCGCTGGCTCAGGACAATCCCTAACACTCGGCGCTGCTCTGGGCGACCGGGATCGGGTACACCCGATCCCCCGATTCTGCTAAATGAGGAGTGAGCGCACAGCGAGGCGGGGCCGGCTGCCGCCCCGGTCACCCGGCCGACGCTGGGACCGCGAACCTCGAACTGCACACCGCGTGGCGGGCGGGCGCACCCCTCGGAGAAGGGGAGTTCCAACCCTCAAGGGACACCCCAGGGCCCCAGGCCGGGGAGCCCCGAGAGTCGGCTCCCCAAGCCCAAGACTGCCCGGCCCGGCCCAGCGGGAGGCCTGGAAGAGGCCCGACCGCGCCGCCCGCTCGCTTAGGCCCGGCTGGGACGCAGAGGAGCCCGCTGGCCGGCCCGCCCGACTCGGTGAGCCCCGGCTCACCTCAGCTGCCGGTCGTACTTCTGCTCCTTGAGCAGCTTCCCCGGTTGCGCCATGGCCGCACCCGCAGCGCGAACAGCCGAGCCCCTGCCGAGTACCGCCACCACCTCCACCAGCACGCAGGCGCACTGAGCACCCCCTTCGCCGTCTCTGCCTCCCGCGCGCCGCCCGCAGGGGGCGCCACCACCTCACTGCGCACGCGTCCCCAGGCCGCCCGCGAGTACACGACCACAGCCCACAGCCGGAACCCGGACTGAGGCGGGTCTTTCCCTCTGGCTGCGTCCCGGCTAGTCGGCCAGTCCGTGACTTTGTAGGTGCGGTAATCGTAGGTAGGGCACTCGGGCTCTGGAATCGGGCAGATTGGTTTTTAACCACTTACTCTTTATGAAATCTGCTCTTTACCTCTTAAATCCTCTGTTTGTTCATCTGTGCAGTGGGGATAAATGGGTCTCCATCATCGGCTTCTGTTAGCCTTAAATGAGGTTTTGAATACACACAGAGCCAGGTTCACAAAAAATCCTGTGTGGATAATAACTTTCATTATTATGGTCATTACTGTTCACTCATTTCTTCCATCCTCTCGTGCAATAAGCCCACGCAAGGTCTTGTTTCAAACTACAAAGTTAGCTGCTCCCAGCTGCAGATACAAAGACAAATAAATCCGCGGCCCTGTTCTTGAGAAGTTCATAGCCTCCAGAAGGGAGAGGGACAGTAAGTAAGTACAATATGGCCCTAACCCTAACCCTAACCCTTAAGCTGGGGTCCTGAAGGCTGTGCAGAGGAACTCTACCCACTCCCCTTCTTCCCTCTCCAAGAATGTTTCACATGGTGTGGGCAAGGAAGCATGTCTCAGGCAGAAAGAACAGCAGGTGTCGTTCCTGGGAGGCAGAGAAGGCAGGGTAGGATGGAGGCTCTAAAGGAAGTTTGATGTGGTGGGGTGTTAGGTGAAGGGTAGGACATGGTCAGGGGAGGCTTGAGAGACAGCAGGGGCGAGGTTGTGAGGCCCTTTAATATAAAAGCCAGAAAAACGTAAAGCGCTCTATTTTCTGTAAAGAGCCACTTTTCAAGAAGAAGAGGGCTGCCTTGTGGGGATGGGTGCCAAGGAAGAGATTTACCCCAAAAGAAAGGGGGAGAGGAGACTAGAAGTCAGAAGAGCAGCAGGAAGGGAGATGAGGGTTCTTTCCCTTCTATTTCCCAGACCCTAAAGGCACCTTCGGGTTAATAATTGCCTGAAATATGATGAAAATGAGCACAGATCCCTGTCCCAATGAACCCTGGGATGAGAATGGGAGGAGGGACAGTTTGATGGTAATGATGCGGTAAAGTGATGGATATGATTCTCCTGGGTGATGTCCCCAGGATCAGGGTGGGGCACACCCTCTTAGGACTTCCCTGGTCCCTACCCAATACCCATAGAATACAACTGATGGGAAACAAAGGCATGAGGTTCTCCCAGCATGTCATGTGCTTATGCTGTCAGATTTCCTTCTCCAGTTGGACAGGTGAAATATAAGGGATAATAAAATACACCCAGGGAATGTGAGAAGGTCAAAAGACAACAGGTGAGAGTCCACAGCTTGGCTTCTCATGCTCTGTGCAGTCATGGACTGCATGAAAGGAAACATCCCCAAATTTGCTGGGGGACGTCATAATGCCCATGCAGAATTGTATGAATTTGACAAGGGTTTGTGTTGGTGGTATCTGTAAAAAGATACCACGCAGCATTAGTTTCCTAGAGGTGTTATAACAAAGTACCACAAACTGGGTGGCTGAAAGCTGTAGATTCATAGGGGCATCTGGCTGGCTCAGTCAGTAGAGCATGTGACTCTTGATCTCAGGCTTGTGAGTTCGAGCCCCACATTGGGTGCATAGATTACTTAAAAATAAAATCTGTGAGAAAAAAAAATTCTTATATAAAAAAAAAAAAAAAAACAAAACCTGACAGAAATGTATTGTCTCGCAGTAAAGCTCAAAGTCTGAATCAAAGTGTGGGCAGTATGTTTGTTCCTTCTGCAGCCTGAAGGGAAGAATCCTTCTTGGCCTTTCTAGTTCCCGGTGTTTGGCTGGTAATGCTTGGCTTACAGCTCCCCACACTTCAGTCTCTCCTTCCACTGGCCCCTGGTACTTGTCTCTCATGTCTCTGTCTGGATCTCTCCTCAAAAAGACACTGGGTCACCAATAAAGACACCCAGTCACATTGGGTCAGGGCTTACCTCCAGGTGACTCTGATGCACACTCAAGTTTAATAACCACTGATCTAGCTTTGCTCAGTGGCAGTATCATAGCCAATGAGGTTTATCCGAGGCACGATTATTGCTAATTGAAAACTTTTCCCAATAACCACTGATCTAAGGGCTCCTGGGTGGCTCAGTCAGTTAAGCATCTGCCTTTGGCTCAGGTCATGACCCCGGAGTCCTGAGATTGAACCACGCAACGGGGTCCCTGATCAGCAGAGATCCTGCTTCTGCTTCTCCCTCTTTTTTCCCCCCTCCCTCTGCCATCTCCCCTGCTTGTGCATGCAGCCAACAAGTACTCTAACTCTCCGTCCAATAAAAAAAAAAAAATCTGAAAACAACAGAAAACACCCACTGACCTAGCCTAGCCCCCCACTGAACAACACAAGTGGGAAAAATGAGCCCCACAACCACAGTAGGACCCCCACTTACTGAGCACTTATTACCTTCCAGCCTTGCCATGCACCATCTCATTTTGGGCTCACCAATGCAATAGATATGTTGCTCACCCCATTTCATAGACAAGAGAGCAGAGGCTTGGAGAGGTGAGTACAATTCCAAGGCCTCACAGCTATTAAAAAGTGGTACAAGGATTAGAAATAAATACATAAATACCCCAGCAGATCTGGCCAGACCCCAGTCAGATCTATTATTTTACCCATCCTGGCTGGTCTTGGCTGGGGCAGACTAAATCCTTGGGCTCCCTGGCAGTTTGGGGCTAGCTCTGCCCTGAAAGAGCATACAATATGTGGGAAATCAGCCATAAAGAATGAGTCACACCCAGGACACCCTCCCTGGCCTCCACCACAATCTCTCCCTTCTTGTCCTTGCCTATCTTTGCCCTTCTCATTCTGGTGCTCTTTGGCCAATTTCTTGTCTTTCTCGCTCACCCCTCCCCTGAGGCAGGTGTGGCTCTGTAATGTTCACAGTTTTATCACCCAAGCCTGGCTCAGAATGTGGCACTAGTAAGGCTTCAATAAACATGTATTGAATGAAAGAATAAATTTTGGAAACTGCTTCCACCGTACTTGCTCATTTTCAAATGCCTTACTGGCAATATGTGTATCATCGGTTTTGGCATTCAGCAGTTTGTCCCAAGGAAATCATCAGACAACCCGCACAGATGTATAAATAAGAATGTTCACTGTAGTGCTATTTACAATAGTGAAAACTGGTTATTATCTATACATTAGAGCATTGTGCAGTTATTAAGTGTCAAGTTCTCCAAGGCTGGCTGAGCAGGGAAATGCTTACCATAGGGCATTGGTTGAAAAAAACCATCACAAAGCTATACGTGTGACTCTGATTGTTTTTTCAGTAATACTAATACATATCTAAAAAGCCTGGCAGATGGCCACTAAAATGTTAACACTTTTGGCTCTTGGGTAATCATATGGCCAGTGGCTTTAATTTTCTTCTCTGTGTTTTTCTGATTCTTCCAAGTTTTCTACAATGAATAGGTGTCACTATTGTAATTGCAAAAGGAATGTTTGGGGTCCTAAATGTGTCCAACAAGTTAAGGAAAAGGGGGAGAGAATAGATGTTCTAAGGTCTGAGGAGTACATCCTTGACACCAGGAGTCTCACAGACATCATGTTACCTGACCATCCTATTAGCCTTCTAGACTCTCTGTTCCCATTTTATAGATGAGAAGACAGGTTCAGAGAGGTGAAATAACCCGCCCCAGGTCCCACAGCCAGGTATGCTGGAAGCCATGTCAGGGCTCATCCTATCCCACTGTTTGCACACACATACCTACATACTTGGAGTGGAAATGTTTTTTTGTTTTTGTTTTAAGATTTTATTTATGAGGCGCCTGGGTGGCTCAGTGGGTTAAAGCCTCTGCCTTTGGCTCAGGTCATGATCCCAGGGTCCTAGGATTGAGCCCCGAATCCAGCTCTCTGCTCAGTGGGAAGCCTGCTTTCCTCCTCTCTCTCTGCCTGCCTCTCTGCCTACTTGTGATGTCTGTCTGTCAAATAAATAAATAGACTCTTAAAAAATATTTTATCGGGGGCGCCTGGGTGGCTCAGTGGGTTAAGCCGCTGCCTTCGGCTCAGGTCATGATCTCAGGGTCCTGGGATCGAGTCCCACATCGGGCTCTCTGCTCAGCAGTGAGCCTGCTTCCTCCTCTCTCTCTCTGCCTGCCTCTCTGCCTACTTGTGATCTCTCTCTGTCAAATAAATAAATAAAATCTTTAAAAAAAAAAAAAAATATTTTATCTTATTTATTTATTTTATTCTGGGGTGCTCCCCAGGTGCCCCAGAAATTTTTTTTTTTTTTTTTAATACAAAAAGCTGACCCTGTCTTAGTCCCACTGGCCAGCTTTGGATGTGGCGGCCCACCCTGGCAGGGTCATCCAAGCAAGGAGGAGACAGTATAAGGAATTAATCTTATTACCCGTGGCTTTCAAATATTTGTGAAATTTAAGAATTGTGACTGCAGTTCTGATTCATGGATCTTCAAAGAAAGCAGAGAAGATTTCAGGATTTAGAAAGGTGCAGGTTTGTACAGATTTGAAGACCAGTACCTTATAAGCTTGTAAAACAGGGGCTGGAAATATGATGGTAAACAAAACGGTTGGTTCCTGCTCTTGTCAGAAGCTAAGGTTTAGTGAGGAAGATAAAACCAAACAAACAAGCAACAAAGACCTATTTGAGATGTGGTGGTTTCAACAAGGTCTCAGTTTCCTCCCTTCTGCCCCAGTAATTTGGACAGCTAATGCTTTCATATTTTCATACATTACGGCCATAACACTTCACCATGCTGACCCTGCTCTGCCTTATATCAGTGACACTGGTTCAGTAGCTCCAGAAAAATGCTTGTTTGGGGCAATGTTAAATACTGCTGCAGTTTTGTGCATTGCAACCATTTATGTTCGTTACAAGCAAGTTCATGCCCTGAATCCTGAAGAGAGTCATATCATCAAATTAATTGAGGCTGGTCTTGTACTTGGCTTACTGAGCTGTTTTGGACTTTCTGTTGTGGCACACTTCCAGACAACAGCCTTATTCCTGTACATGTATGTGGAGCTGTGCTCACCTTTCGTATTAGCTCGTTACACATGTTCGTTCAGACTATCCTTTCCTACCAAATGCAGCTCAAAATTGGCGGCAAACAAGTCTTCTGGATCAGACGACTGGTGGTTATCTGGAGGAAGTTATGTGGAGGAAGTGCATTTAGCATGCTGAATTGTTCATCACTTCTATCCAGTGGGAATTTTGGCACAGATATTGTACAGAAACTCCATTGGAACCCTGAGGACAAAGGTTACATGCTTCACATGATCACCACTGTAGCAGAATGGTCTATGTTTTTCTCCTTCTGTGTTTTTTTCCCTGACTTACATTGTGATTTTCAGAAACTTTCTTTACAAGTGGAAGCCAATTTACATGGATTAACCCTCTATGACACTGCTCCTTGCCTTGTTAACACTGAACGAACTTGGATACTTTCCAGAGATTTATGATGAAGGGATAAAATGTATCTGTGATGGGGCACCTAGAGCATCCCAGGGTCCTGGGATCGAGCCCCGCATCAGGCTCCCTGCTCAGCAGAAAACCTGCTTCTCCTCCCTCTGCCTGCTGCTCTGCTACTTGTGCTCTCTATCTCTCTGTCAAAGAAATAAAACCTTAAAATATAGATTTGTATCTGTGATGATTGTGATTCTCAGGGATTTGGGAGAAATGTTCATGAAAGTTCTTTATTCTGCTCTGAAATTTTAACCAGTTAATCATGGCTGACAGTAATATTGATGAATACTGATAATCAAAAGACATGAATAAAGCCATTTGGTAAGTTATTTTAAAGGGTATCTTCAAGAAGACCATGTAAGGGGCACCTGGGTGGCTCAGTGGTTAGGCCGCTGCCTTCGGCTCAGGTCATGATCTCAGGGTCCTGGGATCGAGTCCCGCATCGGGCTCTCTGCTCGGCAGGGAGCCTGCTTCCTCCTCTCTCTCTCTGCCTGCCTCTCTGCCTACTTGTGATTTCTCTCTGTCAAATAAATAAATAAAATCTTTAAAAAAAAAAAAAAAAAAAAAAAAAGAAGACCATGTAAAAACATTTATGCCTTACTTTTTTTTTAATCCCAGAAAATAAAACCAAAGGACTACAGAAAAAAAAAAGAAAAGAAAAGCTATAATTTTGCTTTTAGAGTCTCCAGGCCACAAGGCTTCTGGCCTGGCCTGTAGGCCCTGTGCATAACATACAGCAACAAAGTCACATACAGTACCTACGACTCTACTTGTTGGAACAGCATTGGACATCTGTTGTCTCAACCAATACTCACAGGATCCCCATGAGGTAGGCCGGGCAGGGACAATCCCTTCATCACCTTGTAGAGCAAAGACATTGTACCTTTGAGAGAGGAAGTGAGATCTGGTCAAGGCCACTTGAATGAGTTATGGCTGTTTAAGCTGCTCCTCCCCTCCTCCCCCAGCCATTCATCGTGGCCCTCATACCACCCACACCCTCTCCCTGCTCCCCCTCCCTTATAAACAGTGACATCTAGGAGCCACTAATGCCAGTGAGACCAAAGAGTAAACCTCTGGGTGGTGAAACCAATTCATTTTTAAAGACAGCCCATAACTGAGACAGGAGGCACCTGAATGGGGTTATCAGCTTTCCCAGATTGACCTGAATGGGCTGCTGGGGTAACGAGGGCTTTACCTGAAATGGGCAACACTGGGCAGAGCGCACTGGCTCCTCTCACCTGCCCAGCACTCCAGAACCCGGAGAAAATTGCTGAAGACAGAGTGCAGGAAGCAAAGAATTAGATAAACTTGGATTTGGTTGTTAAAGAGGTAATAGTTTCCTCCGGAAGGTACAAAGGAATAAGCAATGGTGTCCCTCCCACCCCCATTCCGCACCTTCCCCTACCCTTCCAGTCTCCCAGTCTCCTTCCAGGAGGCAAACACTCTCCCAAGCTTAAGTCCTTCCAGGGAAAGTCTTGCATATATGCAAATGACAATCAAATTTAAAATCCACTTCCTCCCCCTCTCCATGCTTTTAAACATGTTGAATGAGGGACTGGGCAGCACTGGACTTTTTATCTTTGCTCTGTCACTTGCTATGTTCCCTAACTCAATTTCCTGAAGGCTTACTTTACTCATTTGAAAAAAAAGGGGGCAAAAATCCATCTAGGGTTGCTGTGCAGATGAAATTGGTTGCAAAATTATATGCATAATTCCAACTTTTTAATTAAATACTACAAATAAATACGGACTAGGCCTGGGTCACTCTGAAGGAAGAAGTAGCTCTGTGAAGGAGATACATTTGGGCCCCCTCCCCAGACCTGAGAGTGTTGCAACTCCCTCCAGGAGAAGGGACTGAGCAAGCTTTTGTCTTCTTGGTCTGGGGATAAGAGTTCTGGCTTAGCCCTGGGGCCTGTCACATGCTGATTCCAAGGGCCCCATAGTGCCGAATCTCTATCAGGAGCCTCCTGCCCCCACCTGCCAGTCCTATTTCAAGTAAGGACGCCTTCCAGCTCCTGGGTCAGAGAAGAGATCTAGGCAGGTCTGTGATGTCACTGACTGACCTTGACCCAGACAACCAGTTGTCAATTAATCTCCGCAACTCTAACTTGTGGAACTGAGGTTTGAGGCCAAGAAGAGGGAAACTGAGATAACCACAGAGTTGTGTGTGTGTGGGGGGGGGGGTCCAGGCAGACAAGATGGCAGATTCCTTCACAAGGTCAGTGAAGAGCAGGGCTTGAAAAAGTCTCCTCTGGTCAAGGTCAAATGGCCCTCTACCTCCTGTTGGGTACAGATCCCTGAGTGGGATCTTCTGTCTGTCCTTACATCAACCTCCCCATTTGTCTTCCCAAAACTGCCTGCTGAGGCCTACTCAGAGATGAGGCCTATCCTTGGCACAAGGCCACGTCCTAACATGAATCAGATTGGGTGGCCTGAAGCCAGTGGGTGGAAGACAGAGGACTCACCAGCAAGGAGGGCACGGCAAGGACCAAGACTTATTGGTGGGAAAATGTTGGGCAAAGGCAGGCAGGGAGGTTGAGTACAGGGTGGAGGGCCTGAGTTCCCAGAAGGTGTGCCGAAGGTCATGAAGAGAAAAGGAGAGGAAGGACAAACAGCAAGCTGGAGAGGTATGGGCAGATAGTCCTGGAGGGAAGGAGGAAGCAGTGGAGAGAAGAGGGTGAGAGGCAGGGTCTCAGACTCGGTTCTTGGCTCTTGACCACCTGTCCTCAATGCCCACTGGATGCTACTTCCTCCCTATTCCCCCTTTGGGGCCAGAGGTTTGGATTGCCAGTCCTGTCCCCTCTCCTAGACCCATAACCATGGGACCCCTGCCCCCAGCACCAAAGAGAAGTGGTAAAGAGCACAATGTCTAGAGTAAGACCATCTGGGCGTGAATCCTTTGCACACTGCACAGATCATGTACCTCTAGAGGCTTCAGCCCTGTCTCTGTGAAAGTGGGCTCTTGGAGTACCACACAATGTCTAGGGTAGCTAAGGGAGTTAGATGACCCAAAGGACCCAAAGCTTGGTCCAGCACCTGCCATATAGTGTCTAGCTCCAGTCCTGGACACTTGATGGTCAATGCACTTTGCAGTTTTGAGGGGACTCTCCAATCCCGGAGGACTCAGAACCCAGAGTCCAGGTTCCCTGGTAATGGGTAATGGGATTTGCGGCTCATGGGATGGGATGCGATGTGGGGAACCCAGGGCGGTTCACCACGCAGTACAGTGGAGCCTGTACGCGTGAATAGGGGGGAGAGTCGTCCAGCCAGGGTGGGGGAGGGGAGGTGGGGAGTAGGAAGAGGTCTTTAGGTCCCTTGACTCTCCACCTGGACTCAACTCTGGGGTTCAACTGGTCTGCGGGTGGGCGGGGGCGGGGCACCGCCGGCCTCTTCAGCCCTGCCAGGGGGTTGGGGGGCGGGTCCCCCGGGAACTGCTCCTCCCGCGCGCCGCAGCTTTAAGAGGCAGCTCGGAGGTAGCGAGCGGGGCCGGAGCCGCAGCCAGAGCCAGCGGAACTGAGCCGAGCAGGCAGGTGCACGGCTGCGGGGACAGCAGCGGCATGACCGGCCACCACGGCTGGGGCTACGGCCAGAACGACGGTAGGTATAGACCCCGCCAGCCCCGACCCTCTGGATCCAACCCCCTACCCTCGAGCCCAGTCGGATTTCCCGGATCCGCAAGCCTCCACCCTCCGGACCGGACCGGGACACCCCTCTGGTCCAGCCCCCAGAACCCAGGCCACCTGCCTGACGCGAGCCCTGGCTCCCCTGCTCCCCTGCTCCTCGCTCAAAGTCCGCGCTGCGACCCCGCCGGCCCCGCCGCCAGCGAGCCACCCCGCGGGTGAGCGTGAGTCTTGCCGCCTCCTCCGCGCAGCCCGACTGCCGTGCTCATCCGGACCTGGGCCCCGACACTCACTCACCCGCGGCAGGCACAGGGGGCGAAGGTTGCCCTGGGCAGCGGGGGACGGTCGGGGCCGAGCGCTGTGCGCGGGTGTCTATGCGGGGAGCGCGCACGGCGTGTGTGCGGGGGGACCTCCCGGGAGCCAGGCTCCGCTGGACAAGGGCGCGGTGTCCCCGGGAGAGTTTCCCCGCGGAAGTGTCCGAGCTTTCGCATCGGCAGGTATGTGAGGAAGGGGGAACTGGGGGTGCACGAGTGTGTCTGGGTGTCTACATCAAGGAGGGTGTCTGAGCACGTCCTGGTGTGAAGCGTGGGAGTGCGTGGCCCACATCAGCCTCCTGTCTGGGTGAATAGCTCCCAGATCCTGCCTCAGTTTCCTTAGGATGCAGAGGAAGGGAGAAGGAGGCAGGGGTGAGAGCCAGATGGCTTGAATGTGGTCTGGGGCAGGTCAGTTACCTTTTGAGCTATTTTTTTACCAAGTTGTGGTGGGGGTGTGGGGTAACGGCTCCCCACTTTCTGTCAGATGAACAATGAAGACCCAAGATCCACGCTGCCAGAAGGAAACCCCAGACAGGGCAGGTGGATGTGGGGAGACAGGGAAGTGCTGGTGAGAGAACACTCCTCATCTCCCCTTTTCCGGGAGTTACTCTTTGAGGGAGGGTGGGGGTCCTGGGCTAATCTTTGGGTTAGGAAGTGGCAGTGGGCCAGAGGAAGCTAGGGAGGTGCTGTGATGTGTCTGGCTCCCTCTGGAACACAGGGACACAGGAGCATACTCTGGAGGGGAGACCCCCAGATCTGGGTGTGAAAAAGCTAGAGACAGTCACAAAAAGGCAACAGAGACCAGCAGAGTTGGAGAGAGACGGAGAAGGGGCAGGTTGACAGTACCCGTAGAAGATCATCTTCCCTCCAGTACCGGCTCCGAACTAGCTTCTGGGTGCTTCCTCCAGAATTGGAGTCCCCTGACTGTTGGTCCTGCCTACCAGCTCTGAGCATACAGTATCCTATATGGCTTGCCCCACCGGCCTGCCTGCTCAGGCCACTGCCCCTCACCCAGCCGGACCTGGGCCATTCAGTCTAGGGGCAATGAGGGAGGGAAGGACAGAGGATAGAGGTGCGGGCATGCGGCATGCTCGCAGGACTTCAAAAATAACCCAGTGGGTCTGGGCCACGATTCTGAGTCATCCATTGGGGACACAGCTCTGTCGGCACCTGCTGCTGTTTTCTGAGGAAAACTTAAGAAGCCAAAAACGGGGAGAAGCACCAGCCGGCAATAGCTCTAAAAATAGGTTGCATCTCAGGATGTTCCCCAGGGAGATGCCGAGCCTCTCGGCTGCAGATGGAGCCTCTGGGAGGCAGGTGGTGGGCGCTCGTGGGTGTGCACGCAGGTGTGTGTGTGTGTGTGTGTGTACGTGCTTGCACGAGTGTGTGTTTTGCTGTAGTCTTTTATTGCAGAGCTGGGTTTGCAACAGGGATGTTCATGTGTGATGGTGCATATGTGTGTGTCAGGTGTTGTTGGCAGGACTGTGGGTGTGTATGTACACATGTATGTTGCTGGGTCCAGCCACTCTGGGCCTGACGAACCCAGGTCACTGTGCACATATGTGTGCACACGTGAAAATCTCTATAGATCTGTAGGCACACACGAGGGGAGGGCAACTGGGACTGCCCAGGCGCAAGCTGTATGTTTATACCCGTACCCAAGTTTGTGTGTGTGTGTGTGTGTGTGTGCACGTGCACACGCACGCGTGCATGAATGGCCTTCGTTTCTTTCACCTATGAAATGGGGATCATGCTAGTCTCTGTTGCACAATGTGGTCGTGAGGGGCAAGCACATGTCTCAGAGCTAAAGCTAGGTTGACTTTAGCTCTTGTTACTATAATCACAAACACCAACACGAACATGCTCAAGGTGTGGGAAGAGGCCAGATACCTGGGAGGACCAGGTCAGGGACTTCAGAGGCCTGGGGCCCTCTGGGAGCATGTACTGGGAGTTGGGGAGGAGTCGCTGCCTGGAACCACACCCCCCCAGGCTTGTGGCTATCTCATGCTCCCTTGCATGAATTACATCTCTGGGCCTCCTCTCACCTCGGGGGGCAGAGTTTTAGTGAGGCCATTTTGCAGAAAGGAAATGGAGACAGAGAGGGAAATGGCAGAGGTGGGACTGGAGCTCCAAAGCAGGGGCTGACATCTGAAGGGGTATGGGGAGACTGTCCCCCACAGGCATCCTCCACCTGCAAACTCAGAGATCCAAGCCAGCCCGAGCCCTTGCCCTCTCCCCACCTGCAGGCCCCTCACAGTGGCACAAGCTGTATCCCATTGCCCAGGGAGACCGCCAGTCACCAATCAATATTGTGTCCAGCCAGGCTGTGTACTCGCCCAGCCTGAAACCACTGGAGCTTTCCTATGAGGCCTGCATATCCCTCAGCATCGCCAACAATGGCCACTCTGTCCAGGTGGACTTCAATGACAGCGATGACCGAACTGGTAAGTGGCCCTTGCCAGAGGCTGCTCCCCACCCCCCCACTGGGGTCCTCACCCTGCATGCGGCAGGCTCAGGAAGGGCGGGATGCTGTGGTGGGGAGGGGAGGCTCCACCTCTCATTAGCTGTGAAGCCTTGGGCTGAGCCTCCATCTCCTTATGCATACAATGGGAGCAGTATGACCCTCCTTTTTTTTTTTTTTTTTTAAAGATTTATTTATTTATTTATTTGACAGAGATCACAAGTAGGCAGAGAGGCAGGCAGAGAGAGAGGAAGGGAAGCAGGCTCCCCGCTGAGCAGAGAGCCCGATGCGGGGCTCGATCCCAGGATCCTGGGATCATGACCTGAGCCAAAGGCAGAGGCCTTAACCCACTGAGTCACCCAGGCGCCCCAGTAAGACCCTCTTTTCCTCTCTGGGTCACAGAGAGGAAAAATAAAAAACGGAAGTGATGTTTGTAGTGCTGGCACACAGCAGATGCTCAAGAAATGTGAATTCCCTTCCTTCTCTTCCATTTACAGCTTTAGGTTAGGTTTGTTTTCAGTCCAGGCCCTCTCACTGACCTGCTGTGCGGCCCAAAGCCAAACCCTCCTCCCTGTGTGATCTGGCCAAGCCCAGAGAGAGAAGGAAGCTGGAGTGTTCTGTGTGCCAGGTCCCTTGCTAAGGTCTTAGGCAACTCTTTTATTCCTCTCAAGAACCCAACTCTAAGATGGGGAAGCAGAGACCCAATGAGCAGGGGCGTGCCAAAATCAGCCTGGTCCAACTCCAAAAGTCTTGTCTGCAGTCCACCCACAGCCTCAAGATTCCAATCAGCTTGGGCCAGAGAGAGGCCCGCAGAACTTATGACATCTGTTTATCCTTGGTTGAGAGTTCAGGTTCTTTCATAATAAATTCCTAGGCAGAAGCCTCAGAAATGCTCCTCAGTGAAGAGATTTTATCCTTATGAACAGGCCTATGAGGGGTGGAGTGAATCAAGGAGGGAAGCTGCTAGAGTTTCTTGCGTAAGGAAGTAATTGGTACTCTGGCCCTATCCACCTTTCCCCCCACCCACAATGAAAGCACACAAGGGAACTTAAGTTTCAAGAAGAAAATCAAAAAGCAGAGAAGAGGAGGGAAGCCAGAGAAGAGTGATCTTAGTTGCTTAGCACTGAGTTCCCTGGTAGGCTAGGAAAAGAGGGAAAGAGGACCAGTTATAGCTCTTGTTGCAGAAGGGAAGAAATCCAGCAGACCCTCAGAAGAGAGACACTTCCTGGTACTGAGTTTTTAATAAAGCCTCTCACCCAGAGCTTGGGAGAGGGACATGGGGCTCTTGATGACCCTAAATGACAGTTTTTAAAGGAGCAGTTTTCATATGACTATACCTTCTAACAGCCTTCAGAGGGCACTGAAGATTCAATTCAAACCTCAATAGCTTAGTGAAGGCTGTTGTTGGGAGGCAGGGAGGGAGTACAAGGGGGCATTGCTTCTGGATCAGTGATCCAGTGGCTTACTTTGAGGCCTGGCTCCCCTCTCCTACTAGGATACCCAGGCTCGAAGGAGCAGGGAGTCAGCAGAAGGAGAGTGGGCTTTGGGAGTGAGACTGCTGGGGTTCTGCCACTCACCGGCTGTGTGACTTTGGGCATGACATCTGCTTTTCCGAGCCTCAGCCATACATCTGTCCAACAGGGGTAATAATATGTTCCTCTCAAGTACACTATGGGGGTTGATGGCAACAGAGTGCAGAATACATGGTGAGGGCACAGTGAGTGACAATTTGTTCAATAGTCAGGACATTGGGAGAGGGCTAGAGGTGCTATGTTCAAGGGCTTAGGTAGGGAGTTTACTCCCTGATAGACCACACTGTAGCATCCCAGGTGGGGCATGCTCGGAGGCGTGGGCCCTCACAGGTCCTATCAGGGAGCTCAGCCTGCAGGCCCTACCGCTCCTGCCTCCCCAGGATGGGACAGCTTGATTGGGCCCCTGCCATGCCACCTTCCAGGCTCTCTTTGTTAACCCTCCAGCAATGCTATGGACAGACCCTGCTTCTCAGATAAGGCCAGGTAGCAAGGGTGGGCCTTTGGACTGTTCTGTCATCCTCCTCCTCACAGGCCCCACAAAGGGGCAAAGCCCTGCCCTGGTCACCCATCCTGGAGGGGCCTTAGGGTGGAACTCGGAGCCGAGGGCTGTCACCTGATCCCAGGGCTCCCTCTACGGCCAGATCCCTTTCACCTGGAAATTCAATCAGTCTCAGGAGGCCTTGTGTTTGGCCCCAGCTCACCAGGTATCAGGGTGAGAAAGTCACCAAACCAGCACAAGTAGGGACCTACTAAGAGGCCATGGGAGATGGCCTGGGTCTGGTCATCAGAGTGTGGACCCTTAGGAGCTGCACTCTGGACAATACCAGGTCCTGAGAAGGCTCAGGGTTCTAGGGAGACAGTGTGATCTGGCAAGTAGGGGCTTGGGCTCTGGACTTACAAGGGAGATAAAGGCTTATATCTTAGCTCAGTGCCTTGCTACGTGACCTGGGCCAAATATCTTGCCCTTTCTGTGCCATTTTTCTCCATTATGAGACAGCGATAACAACAGGTTCTGTCCCTCATGACTTCTAAAAGGCTTCCAGAAGGACTGAACAAAAGAATCCTTCCAATCTAGCCCGTGGTCAGGGATCCCGACATGAGAGTCCTCTTATTAGTGGTAATGGGGACCTGGGAGACAAGGTCCCAGCTTCCATACAGAAGCGGGAGGGAAAGGGGAGGATGGCCAAGTGGACTGGTGTATTCTATCACTACCTTTGCCACCTTCAGGCAACCACCATGGTCCTGCTAAGGGCCTAGGGGACTAGGTGAGCATGGCCCCAAGCGTAGTTAGCCCAACGAATTTTCCAAATGAAAACTTTCTCTGTGTCCTGGACACTGGACTGGTCCTGGCACCACCACCTGCTGGGCCACATGGGCTCTCTCACATCAATGACTCCACACCCCACTTCTTCCTGCAGTGGTGACTGGGGGGCCCTTGGATGGGCCATACCGGCTCAAGCAGTTCCATTTCCACTGGGGCAAGAAGCACAGTGTGGGCTCAGAACACACGGTAGATGGCAAGTCATTCCCCAGCGAGGTAAGAGCCCTCTACCTGAATCCCTTTACTGTTCAGGGAAGGACAGGAGAGTCAGGGACCTGATGGGTGCCTGTGTGGGGTTCTGGAGAGGGTGAGGAGGAGCACCCAGGGGTTTCTGGAGAGACACCTTCCACCTGAACTCTGCCCACTGATAGCCTGCTCTGTGGGTCCAGAAGGAGTTTTCTGAAGAAAAGTCCAGTCCCACCACATGCTTGCTAACAACCCTTTAAGGACCAGCCTGGCATTTAAGGCCCCACACGTAGTGGCTTTGCCTGACCTCATCTTTTCCTGACCTCTCCCCATATTGACCGGCATGTGATGAATGTCCTGTCCACACCCAGCTCCTGCAAACCACCAACCTTTTGCCTATGCTATTCTCTCTACCTGGGGTACTTTTCCCGAGGGTTTTATCTTTGGACCCAACTGCAGGCATTGCCTCCTCCAAGATGTGTCACAGGGAGGGCCATTATCTATTTCACAGTTCACTAAGGGCAGGGCCCCAGCCAGATTCCTCTTTGGTCACTGGGGGCTCAGGAAAAGGTGGGGCTCAGAGCAGTGTGGATGCTAACTGTGACCACTGGGGGCTCCACTGGGGTTCTTCTGGGTCCTCCCAGAGGCCTGGGAGGTTTAACAGCCTTACCCCACTTGCAGAGGGGCCAGGAGTCCAGTGGGAGTGAGGGAAGCCCGGCTCTGAGCTTCCAGGGCCCCTCAGAGGCGCTAAGCACTGGCCTTGCCCCCGCAGCTGCACCTTGTTCACTGGAACGCCAAGAAATACAGCACCTTTGGGGAGGCAGCCTCAGCACCTGATGGCCTGGCTGTGGTCGGTGTCTTCTTGGAGGTAAGGGGTGGTTACTGGGGGCAAGACGGGCATGGGAAGCCTGGCGCTGGGCCTCATTCCAAACGTGGTGGGTGTTGGGCTCACACTACCCTTTCCCTGACAGACAGGGAACGAGCACCCCAGCATGAATCGGCTGACAGATGCGCTGTACATGGTTCGGTTTAAGGTGAGCCGGAGGGTCTGTAGCCCTGACCCGAGCAGCCTGGTGGGAGGGAGGAAGAGGGTGGAGCAGAGAGTGGGCCCATCCACTGCTCTAATCTGACAGCAAACCCCCGCTGAGCTGAAGGTTACAGGTTAGCAGCTGCAGGGCCCTGCGAATGACTCCTCCTCACCAGAGTCAGTGGCCTCACGGAGTGCCCAGCATATCACCCGGTTGGGTGTAGGATTGGTCAAAGGCCTTCTTACAGGAAGCTAAGGGCAGCTGAAGGACAAAGCAGAGACAGAACACAGAGACTAGAGAGCTTAAGGAACCACAGCTTTTACATACCGGCCAACAGGTGGACCGGGCCTGGGCCGGGCCGGGAGATGGCCTCTGGTATCACAGGCCTAGCCCACATTTGCATCAGTGGGCCAAGGAGAAGCCTAAATCCTACCGACAGGAAAGAGTGGGGAGGATGCTGGTCTGGTCCGAGTGGCAGGTCTACGCTGATTCCTGCCCTGCCCCAGGGAACGAAGGCCCAGTTCAGCTGCTTCAACCCCAAGTGCCTCCTGCCTGCCAGCCGGCACTACTGGACCTACCCAGGCTCCCTGACGACCCCCCCACTGAGTGAGAGTGTCACCTGGATCGTGCTGCGGGAACCTATCAGCATCTCCGAGAGGCAGGTGAGTTTTCCCAGAGAACCAGGTGAGATGGAGTGATACGGCATTCAGGGCCCATCCCAGGGAGTGCGACTCTCCCAACCAACAAGCTATAGCTTATGGTCCCTCCATCAAGGCTGCCACCTTTTACTAACAGACATTTAGATTCTTTAAAAAAAAAAAAAAAAAAAAAAAGTATGCTCAATGCCCAACGTGGGGTTTGAACTCATGACCCTGAGATCAAGATTTGGTTGCTTTCTGGATGAGTCAGCCAGGTGCTGCCCAGACCCCTCCCACAACCTCCTTTTTCTTTCGTGCTTTCTTTTTGTTTGTTTGTTTTTGTTTTCATATTTAGATACTTCCGGGAGTTCACTTGATTGTAAGTCATTAGGACCTCAGCACAGGCTGAGAGGCGAGGTCCCTGGATCCTAGGACCACCCCTACCAACTGTGTTAGAATCTGAATCCTGCAGGTGTGGATAAGTCTTAGCTAGACGGAATTGGAACTGGAGCTAGGTGGGGCAGCGTCCAGGTTCAGGGGGCCTTTAGTGGGTAAATATTTGAGGTCGGGATCCCAAAGAAAGAACGAGTGGGGAGGAGTGGGGACAAGACCTAGGAGCAAAAGGAGGGAGAGGTGGAGCTGATTGGCCAGATGATATGTCTGGGATCAGAGAGGACCACAGCACCCCCGTTCTGCCCTGAGTATCTCTTCCATCTTCTCAAGATGGAGAAGTTCCGGAGCCTGCTTTTCACCTCAGAGGACGATGAGAGGATCCACATGGTGAACAACTTCCGGCCGCCACAGCCACTGAAGGGCCGCGTGGTGAAGGCCTCTTTCCGGGCCTGAGCTGCCCGCCTGCCCAGGCGGCCACTAGAGCACCATTTTCCCAAGGGCTTCCACGTCAGCAGACACCAAACCATCCGAGGCTCCCTGCCTGGGGGGGGGGGGGGGGTTGCTGTGGACCCCCCACTTCAGCTGGCTTGCTCCTTGGCCACCCTGGAGGATTCTTGATGGGACCCTCAAGTCAGGGGACACCCTTCAGCTGGGGACAGGAAGGACAGGAGCTGAGCATGGTCCAAGCCTGAGGCTGCCTCTGCTCTCCAAGACCCAAAGGCCCCTGGGAATCTCTCCCATCTTCCCCACTGGCAGTGCCAGCAACCCCACCCCGAGCTCACACTGTGATGGATGAGACCGAGCTCTCTGGGGCAGGCAGCTGGCATTGCCAGAAAGACTCAAGCAATAATTAGAGGTGGGCAGGGCTGCCCTCTCGGCGTTACCTCTTCTGCAGGCCTCCGCCATGCACGCACCTCACTGCCGGGCCATTAAAATCAGCACTCAGCCTGCTGGAGATGACATGGCCTTTTCCCTCCAGCCACCTGCTGCCATGGGCAGACACTGGCTACAGCTTCTGTAGTATCTTCCCTCAGCCCTACCTGGCCACCAAAGCCACCTACATGACAATCCATCCATGCAATTATTAATAAACTAATCTATTCATGCCACAAATACCCACTGAGTGTCTGGGCTGTATCAAAGACTGTTCTAGGCATTGGGGGAACTGACAGTGGTAAGTCAAGCGGACTATGTGGGGAGGGACATGGGTATTGAGTGGGTGAGAGTTATATAGAGGGCAGGGCAGGGGCCATGGAAACAGAGGAGAGGGGGAAGGCCTACCTCATCTAAATTAAACTCAAGTCAGTATTCCAAAGCAGAGAGAAGGGACCAGCAAGTTTGAAGCCAAGGGGAAGCAGGTGTGCAAGCCTAAAGGTGAGAGAGAGCCCAGAGTGTGGAGCTGAAAAGGACCAGAGGTGTTGGGGCCCTGGGGGAGAGGCTGGGATTCTCCCAAGGCGAATGGGGAGTCACAAAGAGTCTGGGGTAGAGGCAGATGTAGAACCAGGGCAGATCCCTGGGGGCTGTGAATGAGCACGCAGGAGTGGCAGCAGGGAGGAGGTGGTGGCCAGTGGCCAGGAAAAAGGGGACAGGATGGTAGAGGTGAGGAGCAGTGGGCTAGATGAGAGAAGTTTAGAAGGTGGAGCCCAAGGACAGGGTTTGGCTACAGGGAAGGAAAGGGGACCCAAGGGTAGGGCCTCCACCTGGACTGGGGAGCCTGGGCAGGAGCTGACCAAGGTGAACGCAGCATTCAGGGCCCTGGAGGAGAGTGCTAGGAATTAGTGGAATGTTGGGGTCTTAGCCAGGAGAAAGATAGAGGGTTGGGCTGCTCTGGCATATCTTAATTCAAGGTGATCGGTCTAGAGGCTGCCCCAGAGGGGTACCCATGAAAGAGGGGGCCGAGGATGACCGGAGGAGGAACAGGAGGGAACCCTGAGCAGGAGCCGCTGAGAGGTGGGAGAAAAGTCACAGAATGGGATCCAAAACACCAGGGGAAAGGGACCCACTGGGGGCTGCTGAGGAGTCTGAACAGGGCTGGGGCCAGCATGAGGCCTGGCCCTGCATTTATAGGAGCCTGCGAGTGGGCACCTCCTTAAGTTTGCACCCTATGTGCCTCCTTGCCTTGCCCTAGTCCAGTCAAATCTGGAGGGTTCCCTAAGGAAAGCCCCAGTTGTTATGCCAGATGATGTGTCTGGGAGGTGTTTGTAACCCAGACAGACGGGCAGGGGGTTGAAGACTGAGGGGAGGTGACAGTCGGGACAGCAACTGTGAAGCAGAGAGGTACACTGCTGAGGGGGCGCTGGGTCAAGGCCTTTGGAGAGCTGGGTGGGGGCCTGTCTGAACACCCGTGGGAGGGAGGCTGAGCTGCAGAGATGGGAGGGGCTGCCGGCATGTCTGTCTGCTCACTCCACCACAGCTCCTGTCACTGTCACTATTACCAGAAGGGCACTCCTGCGTTACGGGGTACTTCTGAACTTTGGGTGAAGCCACAGGAAAAGGGAAGAATTGGGTCTGAGATGTTTAGCTTCGAGCCAAGGGGTGTAGGGAAGGGAAAGCCTTGTTCTGGTGGGCCCTCTCACTCCCATGCTTAGGAAGAACCTGTCTCCAGAGGCTGGGGCTGAGGCTGGGGGACAGAAGGGACAGGGCCCCTTGATGAGAGGCCAGGCACCCCGGCCTGATATAAGAGCCATTCTCTTCCTCTGTATTGCCAGAGACCGTCTGAGGATGGCGTTTGCTTAGCTTTAACACAGGCAGCAGCAGAGAAGTAATGTTAGGAAAGCTGCCTCCAAAGTCAGGCCAAGGGCCCTGGGCAGGTGCCTGACTCCCGAGGATCCAAGAACTATCTTCACCCCCATTTTACAGATGAGGATGAGGCTGAGGGAAGGTAAGTAGGCAAGCAGCAGAGTGGGATTTGAACCTGGATCTGTCCTATAACTCTCCAGCTCTATACCACAGCCACTGGGCCCAAGGGAGGGAGTGGTGGGCATGGTGGTGGCCATATGGAGTTGGAACAACAGGCCGACGCTGCTGGCCATGCCAGGGACCTTGGCCAGCCCCTCCCAGGGATAGTGGCAGGACAGGCTTGGCACCACAGAGGACTTGAGAAATGGGAGCTGGTTTAAGAGTAATTATCCTGAGGCAGCCAAGAATCCTCACCCATTAAATCCTTCCCCTTAACTCATTTTTTTAATATAAAACTATTTTAAAATCAAAAGTAGCCTCTTTATAATCGCAGCCCAAGATCTGACCCTTTTACCTCCAAATGGGATGTCCCAGCAGGATCCCAAATGCCTCCAGCAAACCTAGCCTCAAGGGACCCAGGACCGTGTCCTCAATCCTTAGCCAGGGCAAGACTGCCTCCTGGAGCTGGCGCAGGGCACATGTGGAGCATTGAAGATGAGATCGGCTCTGCTTGTTCTCAAGATCCCAGAGAGCCCTCCCTGGCAGCCAGGGTGGCCCTCGAAAAGATCTGGGTTGGTGGACCAGGCCAGTGGCCACAGCTTGCTGAATCTGCAGTCTGGGGGCACTGTCTTCCCTCCAAACCTGGAAAAGCCAGGCCCTGGGTCTCAGAGCAGCTCTTCTCTGGGCCTCAGGAGATAGGGCTATAAAGACCTGGCCCCCTGGGGTTCTGTCTACAGGGGACCTGCTCCCAACCTGAGGGGTCCCCACAGGGCTAGCCAGGGACACCCATCTGCCAAAGTGCATGTTTACGAGGAAAGTGGCCTGTGGCCTGAGCAAAGGTTGGGGATACAGACAGAAATGGGTCTGAGGGGGCACCTGGGAGGCTCAGAGGGTTAAAGCCTCTGCCTTCAACTCAGATCATGATCCCAGGGTCCTGGGATCAAGCCCCACGTCAGGCTCTCTGCTCAGCAGGGAGCCTGCTTCTCCCTCTGCCTACTTGTGATCTCTGTCTTTCAAGTAAATAAATAAAATCTTTTAAAAAAACAAAATGGGTCTGAGGTGATGGTTGCAAGGCATGCTGACGGCACCGCTGTCAGAGTTCATGTCTGGGAGAGCACCCCACTGATGTCCAAGCTGAGAGGTCCTGGAGCAGGACAGAGGCTTTCGCAGCAGCTGGGGCTGGCCTGAGGATGGGGTCACACGACAACAGCTGCCCAGCCAGGACAGCTTAGGAGTCCCCCATGTCCACGGGTCAAAACATCAACTCTGAGCTTACCTTTGAAGGAGGACTAAACTGCTGTTTGTTCATAATTCCGAGCGGAGTGGGGAATGTGATTCTGGAGACTGGAAAGTTCTGGTATTTGTCCTGCAGCCAGAGGCAGGGCCTGGGGCATGCATCCCTTTTGGAGCCTTTTCTGCTCACAAACTTGGGCAGATGCATGGGCACCTTCATACCTGGGGCAGTTTACCACATGTCACTCAAGTCCTCGGAAGCTTGTGTTCTCCTCTGTAAAACAGAAATGATATAATGTGAGTCACATATGTAATTTCAAGTTTTCTAGCAGCTCCATTTTCAAAGGTAAAAAAAGGGGGGTACCCAGCAGGCTCAGTCGGTAGAACGTAGGACTCTTGGTCTTGGGGTTGTAAGTTCAAGCCCCATATTGGGTGTAGAGATTTAAGTAAATAAATAAACTTTAAAAAAGAAAGTGAATAAATATTAATAAATAAATAAATAGTAAAAAAGAAGTAAGTATATTTAATTTGAATAATATATTTTATTTAACTTGTGCCCAAAGTAATTACCATTTCAACATGTCATCCATATGAAAAAAATAACGAGATATTTCACATTGCATTTTGTGCTCGGTTTCTGAAATCCAGTGTGCACTTTACACTTACAGCAGAGCTTGATTGAGAGTAGCTACGTTTCAAGTGCCTAAGAGCACATGTGGTCAGCGGCTACCACATTGGATAGCACAGCCCAAAACGGATGTATCCCTTTGCAGGGCCGTCTGCTAGCAAGGTGGGCCGGTAGCCAGGCAAGGTGGTGGCAGGAATGAGCCAGATCTGCTCCAAGCCTCTGTCCTCCTCAAGGGCAGTTTCAGAACATTTGATGCCAAACTGGCTCCCTCTGTCGGGGCCTGCCACCTCCAGGAAACCTCCAACCTGGCTAGCCCTGCCCCAGGTCACTCTGCAGGACCTTTGCTGTTCCTCCAGGAGAAAACTGGAGGAACTGACCGCAAAAGACCATCAAGAGTGGGGGAAGGTAGTCGTGTCCCCGAGAAGGGTACTGGCTTGGTTGAGGAGACTTGATCAGTCTGAGAGGGCTTCCTGGAAGAGGGGTCCAAAGCCAAAGTAGTTGGCAACCCAGCAGAGGCACAGAAGCCTCAGCAGCAGTGAACATTTACCAGACCGAGAGGAAGGCCTGGCTATGACCTAGCATGTATCAACAAAGAGGGGATATGTGGCTGGGGCCACAGGGCTCCCCAGGCTCTGGAGGCCTCCAGTGCCAGGGAGAAGTTGACCTTATATACCCAGGTGGCATGAGGAGCTGCTGGAGGTCTGGAGCAAGAGCTGGGGGCCTCCCAGATTAGAGGAAGAGGATGCTCTCTGAGGCTCAGAAAGCACTAGGCATCATTTGGCCTGACTCCCCCTTCCAACACAGGCTCAAGCGCAAATTCTGGCAGGTACAATTCATCAGGCTCTCCCGCCGCCCCTCCTCAGCCTGGCAGAATGGACGCACACCTGGGCCCTGGCGGTTCTTGGCTTGGCAGTCTCTGAGTCTAATCTAAATCCCTTCAGCTGCAATTCAAATATTTTTGTCTTCAGAGGCTTGGGAAGGTGAGCAAGTGGCTCTTCGGTCCCCCTGAGTTGTTCTCTCAGGACAGGCATTGCAGGAAAGGTAGAGGAACACAGGGCTAGAGGGTCATCTGGGCTCCCAGGGGTCCCTAGGTTTTCAGGAAGGAGCTCTTCCTCCTCCTCTGGGCATGGTGGCTCCAGAGGGCACACCATCCTGTCTCTCCAGCTTCCCAGGCCTCCCCAAGGAACTGGGAAGTGGGTCCTTGCTCGGCTGCTATTGTACCTGCATGTTCAAGAGTAGAGTTTGAGGGCACCTGGTTGGTTCAGTGGGTTAAAGCCTCTGTCCTCAGCTCAGGTCATGATCTCAGGGTCCTGGGATCGAGCCTCGCATTGGGCTCTCTGCTCAGTAGGGAGCCTACTTCCCCCACTTTCTCTGCCTATTTGTGATCTCTGTCAAATGAATCAACAAAATCTTAAAAAAAAAAAAAAAAAGAGTAGAGTTTGGAGGGTATAACTTTTTCAGCCCGAGGAAGCCATAGTAAGAATCAGTAAGCTGCTCAGAGACTCCCAAAGGATCCACACCAAAGGATTTCCTGTTCTGACCCCTCTCTACAGACAGAACAACTGCGGCCCAAAGAGGGAACAGAGTCTGTCGAAGTGAGCTGGGGGGAGAGCTGGGATTTATGACTCCTGGTCCAGTGCTCTTCACTCCTCAGGAGAACCTTACACAGCAGGAAGACCCGTACACAGAACAAGCGTGTGCTTGCCTGTCATGGAGCCTGGAATCTCACCACTGGAGCTTCAGTGCTCAGTTGACGTGGTCCCCTGATGAAATGCAGGTGCCCCAGGGAGGCAGTACCACCTTCTGGTGGAATGATGTTATCACCTCCCTTTCAGTCTGCCCTGTGACTTCTCTGCGTCTCAGTTCCACATCTGTACAATGTGTCAGCAGGAGGGCTGAGGGGTCTAAGGTAGGACTTGAGGGAGGAGAGAAAGCAGATTTCCCAGAAGTAGAGGCAAGCTGTGGCTGAGTTGGGGGCCAGATGACAGCTCTGGATCTCAGGATGTGCGTCACCTCCTGGGCCCCCAAACTACAGGGGGCCAAGGTGCTGGGCCCAAACCAGCACTGGAACTGAAAGAGTCTCCCAAACCCCCCAGACCTATGCACATCAGTGTAACGGGATTACCTTGGCTGAATTTCCAGCCAGCCCAGCTAATGTGGGCTCAGAGCTTATTTGAAATGGTTTACAGGAAATAAATACATTTCCTGTGTTTCACATATCGAAGTCCATGAACTATGCCACATACAACAACAGCATCTGTACTTCAGAAGTCAGTGCTTGGAAATGATTTCTCTCCTAGGAGAGCAGAGCTCTAATGGTTTAATTTCAGGCAGAGGCAGGTGAGCTGAAAAGATATTTTGGGGGCAGCCAAGCTTTTGAAGCCTTGGCCCCAGTACTAAATCTAGAAGCCTGTGGTTTCTGGGGGCAGCAGAGGGGACCGAGAGGGGGGCTCTTCCCTCTTGTTACAGCTTGGGTCTACTAGGTGCAGAGTTGCTCACATGGACCCTATGACCCCAGGTTGGGGGTAGGGGTGCCCTACGTCAACCAGGCTACTTTAGCTGGTGCCAGTGGTGGCTCCAGAAACTCCATGGGTTCAGATCAGGGCAGCAACAGCCAGCTCTACAGTCTTGGGGGCGCCTGCTTCAATCTCAGTGCCTCCTGAGGTTAGATGTCACACTGAGGAAAGAAAATCAGGTGTCTGGCAGCAGGCAAAAGCTTGACCAATCTCAGCCAACTTTCCTAAGCCTTTACTGTAAGCTGAGACCCCCCAGAGATGGATCCTTAGTGCTTGTGTCCCGTAAGACTTGGAATGTCAGGAAATGTCAGGCTTGGGATAATTCACACTGACACCCAGGAAAACTGTGGTTGCAGCCACAGGAGCAGAGAGATAGGGATGGCTGATGTTTAGGGCTCTGCTAGCAGACCCAGAATCCATTACCTCAAAACCTTTTCAGTTTAGCATAATTTCAGATGTTAGAAAAGTTAAAAAAAAATAGTAATACACTGAATATACTGTAGACTTGTCAACAGACTCCCCATTTTATCGCATTTGCTTTCTCTCTATCCCTCTTTCTCTCCATATATATGAATTTTCCCAGTGTACTTCCTAAAAATGAGGGCATTCCATTATGTAACCACGGAATGAGAATCAAAAGCAGGAAATTAACACTGTTGTGTTACTATGACTGCATCAACGTACCTTATTCATATTTTGCCAATTGTTCCCAATGATGTCTTTTGTAACAGAAATGACAAAAACTCCCAGATCGTGTCCCGGATCATGTACTCCATTTGGCTGTCCACTCCCCTTAGTGTCCTTTTCTCTGGACAGTTCCTCCATCTGTCTTTGCCTTTCATGACACTGAAACAGTCAGAGAGGACAGGCCAGTTAGTAGTAGAAAGTCCCTCAGTTGGGTTTGTCAGATGTGTCCTCAAGGAGACTCGGGTTATCCACTTTTCATAGACTGAACACATGGAACTAACATCCAGAGCAGCAAAAGTATGTTTCCAACATTCCCCCAACCCCCATGTCTTCATCAAGTTCCTACCTCCCAAAACTAATCACTATCTTAACTTCTAAGAGGATAAATTACATTTGTCTGGTTTTGAACTTCAAATGAAATCATTCATTTCAGAAACCTTCCTAGCTTCTGACTTTTTGGCTCATATTATGTTTGTGAGATTCTCAGCACCGACTTTTTTTTTCAGAGCCTACTTTTTATAATACAAATGCAATACCTCCCATGATGAGCCTTCGGTGGAAATCAAAGAAAATACAATTTATCTACATACCTGATTTGTTAAAAAATCACTTAAATGCCTCAGTTGTAATATAAAGGACAGTCCTTTATATTACATGTTTATATATACAAATAATATACTTTTCAATAAAAAATACGTGTATCAGGAATGTAAATGCTAGCTCACAAGGATGTGATGAGATCTTTTGAGGTTTACACCCATATACAAAGGCCTCACAACATGGTAGCTACAAATTCATTCCAGGGAGAGGGACATGAGTATTTTGCCATCATGGTGTGATTTTCCTAGATGGTGAACAACTCCTATACTCTTCAGAACAGACATGAAAAGATTCCATCTACTCACTGAAATTGAAAAGCATGTTTATCCACTGTACAATGTTTCATAAGTCATCATATTTTAACTCATAGGGGGTGAAATTTGTCTCACAAGATTATGAGCAGAACAACCCACAAATTAGACATAACTGGTAAAATTCTGAACGACACAAAGTACAATAATTTGTTTTATATTAAAACTGTGCAAGCATTACTCTCTGTTTCTAAATAAAGTGGAACCGGGTTGTATGGAGTGAATAAGTCATGGGGATAAAACATAGAGGACAGGGAATATGGTCAGTGGTATTGTAATAGTGTAATATGATGACAAATGTTCCTACACTTGTGGTGAGCATAACCTAATATATGGATTTGTCACTGTGCTGTACACTTGAAACCACTGTAACATTGTTTATCAACTATACTCCAACTGAAAAAAAAGAACAAGGCTGTAGGCTCCAAAGAAGATAAACCGATTCTTCTCCTGTCTGAACATCCAGGTGAGACATTCAAAGGTAGGGCAGGACTCGGACAATTCTTTCTGTGTCAAACTGCCCTGTAGGATTTCTAGTACCACTGACAACCCCGAATGCCAGGGGTCTCCCCAACCATGTAATAGGTGCCCCCAAGATACCCTAAATGCTCTCCAAGGTGGTCCCATGAGTCGAGGACACGAAAGAGGAGGCCATCTGGAGGTCAAAGGACCTCAGGGAGAGGCACCTGAGTAGGTGAGAGGGTAGAGGGTTGGGGTGGCCTGAAGAAAGTGGGGGCCCAGGTGAGAGCACTAATGGGGGGTTCTAAGGTGGGACCTCTCCAAAGTCAGCTCCAGAGAGAATAGGTTGCTTTCTAAGGATGGAGGGTTGCAGACACCGTGTGAACTTTGCTGCCTCTCACCCAGCTCTTCCCTCAGAGGATGCCACCGGACCTACACTTTCCTGGTTATCAACTACTCTGGGCCCCTCAAGGACTACACCTAAGCCACACACTGAAAGGATTATGGGGCCCTCATATTGGTAATTAAGTACAAACACAGTGCAAGATGTTACTAAAGTGGTAGGTAACTATAAAGAAGGTAAACATAATTCTGATTTCTCTCCTCACACTTATTTCAATAAATATTAACTAACAAATTATTTTAAGGCACCTTCCTTTGGATTTCCTCTAAGACAGGCTCCATGTGCATGTGGGGTGACCCACCAGTGAACACAATCTATGAATTAACTTCTTTTTAATGAATGGACTCATTTAATTAACTCCTTCATTAATTGACCCATGACTTTTTGAAGTGGGTACCATTCTTATTTCCATTTTGCAGATGAGACACTGAGGATCAGATTGATGAAGACACTTGCTCTAGGACACATGGTTGGAGCTGGGGCCAGGACCGGCCTACCTCCGAGCCAAGACTGTGCACCATTCTCTAGGCCCCTTGAAAGGCATTAGGTCAGGGGATGCCTGGGTGGCTCAGTCTATTAAGCCACGGCCTTCTGCTCAGGTCATGATCCCAGGGTCTTAGGATCAAGTCCTGAATCGGGCTCTCTGCTCAGCAGGGAGCCTGCTTCTCTCTCTGCTTCTGCCTGCCACTCTGCCTACTTTCTCTCTCTCTCTCTTTCTCTCTGATAAATAAATAAATAAAATCTTAAAAAAAAAAAAAAAAAAAGAAAAGAAAGGCATTAGTCAGACTCCCCACAGATGACAGTGTTGTGGAGGGATGTGTATGCATGTAGACACACACACACACACACACACACACACACACACACACACACACCACCCCCCCCCCCACACACACACACCCCACACCCCCCCACACCCCCCCTCCCTCCCTCCCTCCCTCCACCAGCTATGGGAAGTGAGAGATGCTCAGGTGTTTCCTGCAGTATGTTTACGCCCCCTTGTGGCCACATGTGAGGCTGTAGCTGGATCTGCTAGGAAAGAACCTTGGGAGCGAGGTGGGGGAGTATATTTAAAATATTGTTGCTGCTGTTTGTGCTCCTGCTTTGCTGGGCACCCTAAGCTCTTGCTTCGTCTGCTGTCCAGGGACTCCCGTCCAGGGTGGAGCAGGAAACTGGTCAGTGCCACCAAGCACCACTTGGCTATTGGGAAAAGAGCATATGGAAGCTTGAGGCAAAAGCCCCACTGTTCACTAAAGGTATGGAGGATTGAGGAGGGCATGCCAGGCAGGGGAACAGCAGGGGCTTTGCCCTGGAGGTAGTTACATGAAACTGAAGTTAAGTGTGGAAAAAAAAGAAAAAAGAAGGCTGAATTAAATTTGACCCAGTCTCCAGCATAGCCTGGGGATGGGGGTGCCCTGATTACAGTGATGGGTCCTAGTTCTTCAGACAGAAATAGCTCCAGAGCCAAGGAAAGGAGGACAGCTCTGCTTCAACACCCCCACATACTCCTTTTTGCCCCCATTCCATAGTCACTATACAGCTAGGAGGAGGGATATGACCCTGCAACAAACATGGGAATGACTGCCCCCGTTGAGCAGATGGTGATACAGAGACTCTAAATTTGACTGATGTCCCTTATGTCTGCCTGACCCATAGCCCTGCCTCTGAAACCACCCATTACATGGGGTACCTCGTGCTAGAAGAGGCTCCTGTCTTTTGGAAAAGCAGGTATAAAAAATGCTCAAAAACTTCATAAATGAGCCCTGAGGTCACAGTGCCATCCTGTCCCTAGGCAGGGAAGAAAAACTACACAGTCTGTGGGTTCTCAACCTTCTACAAGAAGTAGGGTGTTAAAGTGGAAGTTTAGATTGTTGCTATTGGCCGATTAAAGTATATTTGGTTTTCCATGAGTGTGTTTGCAAGGCACTAAGAGACCAGGCTCAGAAAGGACACACGTCATTAGCACCCATGGAGATGAAGGCCCAATTTAAATTAGTCTTTACCTAAAGATGCCTAAATAAGGGGTGCCTTGCTGGCTCAGTCAGTAGAGCATGTGACTCTTGATCTTGGGATTGTGAGTTCAAGCTCCACATTAGGCCTAGAGCTTACTTAAAAATAATAATAAGATTGACTAAATGAAATGATAGAATGGGGAGAGAGTAACGGTCTTTCCCTCAGGGGAACTCTTCCTCTGGCTTCAGAGAAGCTCCAACAGGCCCCTTAGGCTATTAAACATGGATAAAAAGCTTCTAGAAGAGTGACTTGATTGTGAGTCCAGAGAGCAAGGCTTGGAGCCTTCTTAGCCACAAGCATGAAAGTGGGACCCCTAGGAACCTGGGTAAGTCGATTCAGGTCTCTGGACTTCATTTTCTCTTCAAAGAATGACTATCTGAGCATTTCATAAAGTACATAACCAGATATGAGTAGATTTATAGCAAAACAGAGGACCATGGTGAAATATTTAGAATTGCTGCAAGAAAGTTGGATAAATTCCTTTTACTGCATTATTTCTCGGTGCCTTGACCAAGTCGATGTCATTGTGAATCTGTTCCAGGGGTGGGTAGTACAGATGGGACTCTTTATCTCTCGGAGCTTTTTCTAGGATGCTGCTCCACGAAGCACACTTTTAGAAAGTGAGACGCTTTCTCCTGTTCTTTCCAGCCCTGGCGCAAGGGTTAAAGATGGGGAAGGCAGGCCGGGCCATAAAATTCAAGTACAAGACCTTTGTCCTTGCTGTTTTTTCTTCAATGGAATGCTCTCTCCCATATAGGACAGGCTCACTCTCTAACTTCCTTCAGATCTCTCTCCAAAGCCTATCTTATCAGAGGAGCCTTCCCTGATTTCCCTGTATAAAACAGCCTTGGGGTCCCTGGCCCTCTCTCCAGCTGCCTCCATTGTCCCAAGGCAGCCCACTGTGACTTCTCCTTTCCCAGTCCTACATATAAGGGTGTAGGACAGACATTATTGGGGATTTTACTGATTATTAAATAACGTGATGCATGTCAGAAAAGAAAAAGTGTATAAAGAAACAAATGGAAAAGGAAAAAATGTGAAAGTTTCATGACCCAGAGATAAGCACTGTTTACAGCTAGGTGCGGGCCCTGCTGTTCAACTTTTCTCTGCACGCAAAGATACAGGCACAAAGGGAAGAAGAGGAGGAGGAAAAAACCACATAAATAAATAACTGTTATTATGACACACACACACACACACCCAGTTGTAATCTGGCTTTTCATCTGATGTTCTCTTCTGTCCTAGCTAATAGCTCCTTCCTGGTCTTTCCAACCCCACGCTCAGTGTCTTGTTAGATGTCGGGGGGACACCTGCTCAGGTGACACTGTACCCCCTCACCCCTGAGCCTAGGTCACTGTGTCCCTCAAGGAATTACCCCTGGGCCTGAAAGGGGTGCTCCAGGGCCTCGGGGTGGGAGCCTCACAGGAGCAGCACAGAGCACCTGCTGGGCACCCTCAGTTTCTTAGAGAATTTCACAGGGTAGCATAGGCCTCGCTGCAGGGCCATTGCTTGCTGATGGAGCCTACTCCACACCCTGCAGCTACAAGAGAAGGCACGAGAAGCGTGGAGGGGCTCCAGGGCTGTCTTCCAACTCCCTCTTGCTTCCTCTTACCCATACCAAACCCCAAGAGTGGTTCTTCTGCTCCACTCCAAACTTACTTTCAAGAAAAGATATGAGTCACTGGCAACTTGAAGTGCCAGTGCCAACTACCAGGCCCACAAAACTGCCCCTTCCAAACAAGGAGTTCTACAGAGGCTCAGAGAGAAGAAGTGACCTGCCCAAGACCACACAGCAAACAGGAGCAAGAGCTGGGCCTCAGGCGTAAGACTCCAGGATGATGGAAAATCCTGGGCCTGCCAGTGAATAAGTCTGAGTCAAGATGACTGTGGGATGGTGGTGGCCAAGGAACTGATTGTTTTGGGGTTATAGGAGATGACCTCTGGCCTAGGTCATCACAGCCTTGGGTGCAGCTGATCCACCAAGCAGGTAAAAGAGACTGATCTGTGTTTGGAAAAGCCTTCAAGAGACCGAAGTACCGAATGAGTTTTCCCCTAAGGGGTCTGCCCATCTGCCTCCAGGGAAGGCCAATCTTTAGCTTTGGCTCTACTACCTAGGAGCTTAACACAACCACTTTGAGGCTTCCTGATAACCTGGTGAGGTCTGTTGCTTCAGAGCAAGTTTGAGGAGAGGGCTGAAACAAGACTTGCATTTTTTAAAAATTCCCAAGCCTTTGTCACTAGTGTCCCCAAGACTTGCTAAATATGTCCTTGAGTTTGCTACTCTGTATGGATTGTTAACCATTCCCTCTGAAGGAGAGAGGGCCCTGTGTGTGTGTGTGTGTGTGTGTGTGTGTGTGTGTGTGCAAGCACACACGTGTCCATGTGTGTGATCAGTTTGGGAGAAAATGGCACCAGGAAAAGCCACCTGCTTGGACAAATGTGGTGAAGCTGAGTTACTTGATTTGGGATGGCACCAGTCTGGGATACAATTGTCTGAGAGCACAGATGTGCTCAGAGCAGTGGGAAGGTTTTTCTGGGTTTATTCAGATGTGTTGAGGAGCGATGATGCCTCTGAACCTCTCCATGGATAAGTGCATCTACTTGCTGGCAAAGAAGAAAGATACCTGAGGTTTCTACAGATTCTCACAGGCCTAGACGTTATAACTATATCTATAGTTATAGACGTTATAACTATCAGGCCTAGATGTTATAGTTTTGGCAGTTGGGAAAAAAAAATGGCTGTACCATTTCAGTTCCCCCGACACAACATTATCCTCAGATCCAGCTTTCCTAACATTCCATAGAAACTCTTATCCGTGTAGCTAGCAACTCAGGGAATTTCTCCAAAATCATCCAAGATATCTAACTCCCTACCCAGGTCAGGCTGTTTTTTAAAATACAGTTTTGCTGCTGCTGCTGCTCCTTTTTCTCCTCCCCCTCCTCCTCCTTTCTTCCCCTGATTATACAAGATAGGCCAGATGGAGTGATATATATGTATGTTTACTGTAGAAAATTCATATTGGGGGTGCTTGGGTGGCTCAGTGGGTTAAAGCCTCTGCCTTCAGCTCAGGTCATGATCCCAGGGTCCTGGGATGGAGCCCCACATCAGGCTCTCTGTGTAGCAGAGAACCTGCTTCCTCCTCTCTCTCTGCCTGCCTCTCTGCCTACTTGTGATCTCTGTCTGTCAAATAAATAAATAAAATCTTTTTAAAAAAAGAAAATTCGTATTGTTTACCTTTGACTGTCTCTCTCTCTCTCTCTTTTTAAGATTTTATTTACTTATTTGATAGAGAGCACACATGCAAATGTGGAGAAGAGCAGAGGGACAGATAGAGGGGGAGGCAGAGGGAGGAAAGGGAAAGAATCTCAAGCCCACTCCACACTGAGCACTGAGTGTGGAGACCAAGTTGGGACTGGATCTCACTACTCTGATCACGACCTGAGCAGAAACCAAGAGTCAGATGCTTAACGGACTGAGCCACCGAGGCACCCCTACCTTTGACTATCTCTTCAAGATAAATTAAAAGAAGTAGAGTAAGTGGATCAAAGATCTATCCATTGGGTAGCCTCAATTTACACTCCCAGCTGTCTAGATGGCAATGCCTACTCACCAGTATGAGTGTTTTTTTTTTTTTTTCAAAGATTTTATTTATTTATTTGACAGACAGAGATCACAAGTAGGCAGAGAGGCAGGCAGAGAGAGAGGAGGAAGCAGGCTCCCTGCAGAGCAGAGAGCCCGATGCGGGGCTTGATCCCACGACCCTGGGACCATGACCTGAGCTGAAGGCAGAGGCTTAACCCACTGAGCCACCCAGGCGCCCCACCAGTATGAGTGTTTTAATGTTTGTTCATGTTCATGTTTTAATGTTTGTCAGGCTGACTGACAAAAACCAGTATCTCATTTTAATTTGCTCCGTTACAACTGAGGCCAAGTATTTTCACATTTCCTCAGAAAACGATAGCTGATCTGCTGCTTTTCCCTTCTCAAGGAGAGTAAGTCCTTTTCCTTCATTTGTCTTCTTATAAGGCCTTGAAACAAAGAACCACTAGGAGACTGGCTGGAGTTCTTGGGCTGACCGTCATATGTCAGTGACTGAGCTACTAGCTATAACCCTTGAAGGAAAGTTCCAGTGCACACAAAATTATCAAGGGCATATTTTTATTTTGGAATTGTTGTTGTGTGTGGTAACTTAGAAAAATTCTGTGGTTTCAGAGTTAACAGAATGCTATAATTTTTCTCAGGAAAGTGTGGTGGGGGCAGCCAGCTGTGTGTCTCCAGCAGTCACCTCAGGCACCCATAAACACCTACAGATGGAGTAATTATGCTGTGTCACCCTTTGTCACCCCAAATGAATTATCTATATGAAAAATAAAAATAAAATTGCACCATTTCTTTAGAATGCCTTGGAGCTACTTTTAGTTTCAGTCTGAACGAGTCTTCTCAATATCCAGGAAGAGAGATAATGCAAATTATGCAAATTATGACTTACAGATAAAACTTCAGGAAAGGGCCAAGGGTGAGTGGCAGTATGTCATACCAGGAGTAAGTCTGACAGGAGCTGTCGGATGGCACACACGTCCTTGGGTCCACATGGGCTGGCCAGGCTCTCCAGGTAAGCTGGCGTGTCTTCCTTCCTGAAGAACACATTCTCAGGGCTCTCTAAGTGGCCTCTCTGGTCATGAGTTTTCTCTCTTCCAGGAAAGGACTGCACTTGCTTTACAACAGTTAGTAGAAGAGTTTGAGTAAATCCATTAGTAAGCAAATGGGATAACCGGAATCCCACAAGGCAGGGGACTGAGGCATTATCTGGTATCTTGGTTCTCAGCCTTTCTCAACCTACCAACTGCTAACCATTTCGGGTAACTGTCAGTGACCAGACCAATGTAATTGTCTTTTGAAGGCCCAATGGTCCCTAGGGAACCAATGAAGACTGCAGAGCAGGAATTTAAGTTTTAGAAGGGTAACTGTCTAGTCTACGTTAGAAAAGCTGATATAAATTGAAGTGGAAGGCAGGGAGCCAGATGAGAGGATTAGAATAGGGCCCTGAAGTCGCTGGAGACAAAAGCCTGGATTGGAGAGATACTTGGGAGATAAAGCGAACAGGATTAGATAACTGACAGGAGAGGGGGTAGAAAGAGGGAGAGTAAAGACTCCCAGAATTCCAGGGGCACCCAGGTGATTCAGTCAGTTAAGCCTTCGAGTCTGGGTTTGGGCTCAGATCATGCTCTCAGGGTCCTGAGATCCAGTCCCAGTTAGGTTTCCGCGTTCAGCGGGAGTCTGCTTAGGATTCTCTTCCTCCCCTCTCCCGCTACCTCTCTCTCTCTCTCTAATAAAAATCAATAAATCTTTAAAGCAAAAAAAAAAAAAAAAAAAAAAAAAAAAAAAAAAAAAAAAAAGACTCCCAGGCTTCTGGTTTAGGCCATCTGGGAAGACAGTGGGCCCATTACTGTAGGTTAGGGCAGGAGAGCAAGCGCAGGCTTGGCAGGAAGGCGTACCTACCGCCTCCAGAAGGAGGTGTACAAGTGACTGAACATAAGGCTGCGGTGCCTGGGAGAGGGGTCTGGACCAGTCGGCAAAGCAATGGAGAGGAAGCCGTGAGGTATTATTAACAAGAGTAAGGAACTGGAGAGGCTTCTCGGTTTGGGGTGTGCAGAGTGTGGGAGGTAAAGCGGTGGGGTTCCAGCCGGACGCTCAGCCCCCTCACCATTCAGAGCCCAGGAGACTGGTGGGGATGGGTGGGGAGGAACCGGATTTGGTCCATCCCGCCCTGCCCGCCCCCTTGTCCTCCTCGGCTATTGGACAATTTCTCCGTCCGTCAAGAGCCCGCCTCCTCAGGTGAACCAATAAGAGCCGGCGAGAGGATGCTTCCTTCTCCATCTAGATCTGCACAAGGGGCCGCTTCAAGGAGGTGAGGCTGGAGGAGTGGCAGCCGCGGCACTGTGCGCAGGCGCGGAACTGACGGGACGGACCCGGCGGCGGTGGTGGCGCAAGCTGGTGAGAGGAGAGCGAAGGTCCGAGGTAAGGAAGGGGGGCGATCGTGGGATGCGGACTCTTCCTCCAACCCCCTGGGTGTCGCCTGCGCCTGGCTCACCCCGGCCCGCAAGATTGGATCAGGTGATGAGGTGGAGAGCGGAGGTGAGATGAGGTGAGGGGGCGGACCCGCAGCGACGGTCACCCCACCGCGCGCACGCGCCACATGGGCTCGCGGACTTGCCAAAGACCCTTGGCTTCGGACCCGGGCACCGCACGAGCTGCTTTAGCTCTTGGAGCACCCCTGTGAGCTAGGCGCCTCGACTGAATTTGCCTGTTTGGCAGGCTGAAGCTGGGGCTCAGGGACGTGGCCGGTGCGGGCTTGAAGGAGATCGGGCTTGGTGGACTCCGGAGCCGGAACTCTTCTTTATGAGGCTGTGGGTCAGAGACTTGAACTTGGGACCTGTTTGATTTTTTGAGGGGCGCGAAATTGTTTGAATCCCTGCTGCGGCGGACCTTCTTGGGCTGGAAAGCGTTGCCTGGTTTCTCTGTAGGGCCCCGGAGGGGTGGGAGGTGCCAGGCGCCCTCTGTACTCCTTGACCTACCGCCCCGGCCCCACGTTCAGCGGGGGGGGGGCTGAGGGGAGGAGGACGATCCTTAGTTCTGTAAGCTCCCAGTGCCTCAACAGACAAACTTGTGGAGGGCTGGTCTTCGGAACAAAATCCGAAAACACGTGGGAAACGCTCCTCTTAGGTCATCTGAGAAAATAAAATAGAGCAGGGGTTTTTTTGGTTTGTTTGTTTCTTTGTGGGTTTTGTTTTGTTTTGTTTTATTTTGTTTGGGTCTAAGAAAAAATGCCATCAGAGTCTGTTGAAGCTGCTAGGAAACTGTTCCTTTCGTGTCCTTGGGGAGGCATGTGAATCTTTTGGAAATCAGTTTGGCAAGACAAATCTACACCCTTTGACCTACTGATTCTGGCCTTCGGGAAATAAGTAGGTTAAAACCTAAGTAGGGAAAAGGTTGGTGTGCAACACAGTGCCGTTTGGTGTTCCATAAATGTTAGCCAATGGAAACGACCTCTGAATCTACAACAGTGGAGAACAGTTAAGTAAATTGAGATTGTTTATGCCAAAATGGGGTATTGCACATGCATGAAATTTATTGTGAATAAAATACTTTTAAAAAGAAAACCACAGTGTAAGTTGTGGTTTCAACTATATAAAAATGTATGCAGAATGATTAGAGGAGTCACCTAATGATAAAAGTAATAACTACCTTTTTGGAGCAGAAGAGTCATATTTCATTAAATCCTCAAAAAAAACCTCATGAGGCTGGTGTTCTCATCCCACTGTCAGACAGCTGGAGCTTAGTCAAGTGAAGCAGTGTATCTGATGTTAGAGAGCTCGTGTCATACCTGGTTTGCTTTTGGGCCTTTGGCAATGCCATGTCGACCAGTAGTTGAGGACCTGTTGTGTTCTTTGTGTAGGGCTGGGCCCTGGAAAGCCACTGGTGAGTAAGGGAACCTGGGTTCCTGATTTCATGAAGCTTATAGAACAGTGGAAAAGCAGGTATCTTGCGTCAGTTGTGAGGAATGAATGAGCCCGTGGGGAAGCCTTCAGTGGCTCTCTAAGAGTGGAGAGCATATAAAAACCCTGTTTTCTCCACTTTCTGGAATGTTACTTATGTGTTGTAATGGGAGGTAGGGCAACTTACTTATGTATTTTGAATTTAGTCAACTCTTTTGAAGTTTATCTTAAACTGCATTTGTTCAGGATGGTAGCACAGAAGTCATTGTTTGTTTGTTTTTTTTAAGATTTTATTTATTTATTTATTTATTTATTTATTTGACAGAGATCACAAGTAGGCAGAGAGACAGGCAGAGAGAGGGGGAAGCAGGCTCCCTGCTGAGCAGAGAGCCTGATGTGGGACTGGATTCCAGGATCCTGGGATCATGACCTGAGCCGAAGGCAGAGGCCCCAACCTACTGAGCCACCCAGACACCCCCAGAAGTCATTGTTTTTAAGAAATTTAATTTGAGCTTTCTTCGACTCTTTAATTTTCAGGTCTAAAGAAAGCCCCTTTTGCTGAAGGAACACATTTGCTGGTATAGTTTCATAATGCCAAGTACTTTGCCCTTCTGGATCTTAAAAAATTCTGTGAGGAGCGGCATTGCAACATTACAGGGGGGCAAACGTTTATATTCAAGGTGGGCCTCAAATGGAAATGAAGCAAGGTGGAGACTCTTTTCCTACCTACCAGGCACCAGAAAAAGCAGTGTCCCGTGCAGTGGCTTTGCTCTGCAGAAAGCCTCCAGACACACATCAACAGAGGAAGATGACTTTCAGTTGCAGCTCAGCCCTCAGCAGGTAAATGAAGTTCTGCGAGCCGGCGAGTCAGCCCACAAGATTCTTGACCTCGTCAGTGGAGTCCCAAATTCGGTGTTACGGTTTGAGAGCAACCAGCTGGCTGCCAATTCCCCGGTGGAAGACCGTCGAGGTATCGCTACCTGCCTGCAGACCAATGGTCTGATGTTTGGCATCTTTGATGGACACGGTGGCCATGCGTGTGCTCAAGCAGTGAGTGAGAGGCTCTTCTACTATGTGGCCGTGTCACTGATGTCCCAGCAGACCCTGGAGCGGATGGAGGGAGCTGTGGAAAGCATGAAGCCCCTGCTGCCCATCCTGCATTGGCTCAAGCGCCCAGGGGACAGTATCTACAAGGATGTCACGTCCGTGCACCTCGATCACCTCCGTGTCTACTGGCAGGAGCTGCTTGACCTGCACATGGAAATGGGACTCAACATTAAGGAAGCATTAACTCATTCCTTCCAGAGACTGGATTCTGACATCTCGCTGGAAGTCCAGGCCCCCTTGGAAGATGAGATGACAAGGAACCTTTCACTCCAGGTCGCCTTCTCTGGAGCAACAGCTTGCATGGCCCACGTGGATGGAGTTCACTTGCATGTGGCAAACGCTGGTGACTGTCGGGCCATCCTTGGGGTCCAGGAGGACAATGGCATGTGGTCTTGTCTACCCCTCACCTGCGACCATAATGCCTGGAACCCGGCCGAGCTGTCACGGCTGAAGAGGGAGCACCCTGAGTCAGAGGACAGGACAGTCATCATGGACCACAGGCTGCTGGGCGTCCTCATGCCCTGCAGGGCCTTTGGGGATGTCCAGCTGAAGTGGAGTAAAGAGCTGCAGCACAGTGTCCTGGAGAGGGGCTTTGACACCGAGGCCCTTAATATTTACCAGTTTACCCCCCCACATTACTATACTCCCCCCTACCTGACTGCCAAGCCTGAGGTCACCTACCACCGGCTGAGACCCCAGGATAAGTTCCTCGTGCTGGCCTCAGATGGTCTGTGGGACGTGTTGGACAACGAGGAAGTGGTGAGGCTGGTGGTGGAGCACCTGGCCGAAGCAGGTCGGCACAAGCCAGACCTGGCCCAGAGACCTGCCAACCTGGGACTCATGCAGAGCCTGCTGCTGCAGAGGAAAGCCCAGGGGCTCCACGCAGCCGACCAAAACGCGGCCACACGTCTGATCAGACACGCCATAGGGACCAATGAGTACGGGGAGATGGAGCCTGAGCGGCTGACAGCGATGCTGACGTTGCCAGAGGACTTGGCAAGGATGTACAGGGATGACATCACTGTCACGGTGGTGTATTTTAACTCAGACTCAATAGATGCCTATTACAGGGGGGGTTGAGAGGCTCCCGTCTGGCCAACGTTAACTTAAATGCTTTGCTAAGACATTTTTCATTTATCCTTAAGCTGGCTCTTCAGACCTTACTCTTAAAAAGGCAGGCAGATGTAGCTTGCTTAAAAATAGACTAACGTGAGCGAAAAAAACTAGCCTTGGTTTAAAAACAGTAGCAGTGATTTCATGTCCCCGAGTGTTTTGGTCACCTTTTCTATGCAGAGAGGGCAGGGCATGGAGAGCATATGGGCTTGGGCCCATAGCCAAAGCCCTTTTATAAAGACACTCTTGTTAAACTGTCAGCCTGAGCCTTCCGAGGGTAAGTTTAATCATCGTTCTGAGAATGTGAAGAACTTCAGGATTTTATGAGGTTATGCCGCAAAATCAGCACACTTGGCAGTTTTCCTCAGTTCACAGTCGTGGACAGCTAGACTATGAAGGAAGGTTTTGTTTAGTTTTTATTTTTAAATTACTAAGACCTAGGTTTACAAAGCATATTTTAGAATACTTTTCTATGCAACATTCGAACTTTTTTGTGTGACTCTACTTGTGAAAACATTATGTGATGCTACACCCTCATTGTGTTTTAGGTTGGCCTAAAACCGAGTCCTCAGAGTTGCAAACGGGCCTGTTTGTAAGCATGCTTGGAATGATTCGTCTTGGTTTTCAGCCAAGAGGAGTGAGGGTGGGTAGGCCTCTACCAGCTGAATTCACTTGTGCATCTGGCGAGCCCTTCTGCTGTGTCTCACCCCTTGAACCTTGAGCCATACTAGGAGGTAACTTCTGTCTAAGCCTTAATTCCTGGCCTTCCCTGCATTAATAAAATACCCTCCGGGCTTAGCCTCTGGGCAGGTTAATTGAGAGCACTTAGCCTTTCTGATTATACCTCTCAAACATTCTTCTGTGAATTCCACCTAATCCTCCTACCTCTGCTCTGCTGACTGCCTCGCTCTGCAGCTGCTGACTGCGCAGTGCTGTCCCGGAGGAAGGCTCCCTCTCCAGAGGGTTGCAGGGAAGGAGAAGATGTGATTATGTACCATGATAGTTGGGACAAGTCAGTGGGCAGGATAAGACTAGACCTGAGTCTGGACTGTGAAAACACAAAGGATTTGAGAAGTCACTAACTGAAGGCTGCCTGTTCACCTCCTGAAAGGCAGGAGGCAAGTGGGAGGAGTGAGATTGGTCAGACAGGACACTTGCCTGGAGACTGTGGGCTGAACGGCCTCAGCTGCTCCTTGGGGAGCAGACCATATTTAGTATAGGAGTTGGGGCAAAAATAAAAATGTGACCCGTAATGACTTCTGTGGGCGGCACAGTCTTCGTGTTTATTTCAAATGAAGGCACGTGCCTCCTTTCTCGGGGAACGAATTTCATGTTCTCGTGAATTGCGGTGGCATTTAAACAACAGGAAGTGTGTCCCTAAACAGAAACACACATATAATCCCACAAAGCTGACCATTCTGTCTTCCCGCACTACGTTGGTTGAACACTCTCTTCGTCTCCATCTTGTGCCATCCACTGAAAGAAAAGAGAGTTTGACTTTTCATGTCCCAGTGACATTCATTCATGTGTTGGGGACTTCTAGCTGGGACACATTCCTCTGTCTGCTTTCCAGTGTAACTTTTTGGTGACAGGGGCTTCATCTCTACTCAGTGCTTCAGGCTTGGTCATTCTATTTCAAAACCATAAGTGTTCCTTTTGATCTCCTACATCCTAATTGAGAAATGAAACATGAATCACTGCTATTGTGCTTGCAGGAAGGTTTGTTGCTGGAGCTGAAGACTGCTTGTCTGTCATCCTTTGTTCTTGATGCCAGCTCAACCCTGGCCCACCTCCGGGCATTTACCATATTTCTGACTGTCTGAATCCCATTTGGGAGCCTAGTGTGGGTCACAAAATACATCTGATGCAGTAACTCATGGGACAGCTGAGAGGACACAGACTTCCTGCCTGCTTCTCCAAGCATATCTGTGTTCTCTCTCTGCCTAATATATTGCCCGCTTTCTAGTCGGTATATTGAAGTGGAAAAAAGGCTGAATTGTTGTCTGCCTTTTTCCACAGTGAACTCTCTCAGGCTCTCTGAGCTCTTTCCCTGAATGCTCCAAGGAGAGCCTCCTGGTTAAGCCCCAGCATGTCTATGTCCCTGACCCAACTTCTGGTGTCACTGGCCTTTCCGAGGCAACATAGGCTATTGCTGGAGGACACTGGAATTTGAGAGGGAGTTGGTGGTACTTGTCAGTCTTCCAGAGCATTTATCATTTCTTTTATGTGAAGCTTTCAATTTTGAGACATCTAAAATGAACTAAGAAATAAGATGGACCATTTAATATTTTGGATGTAACTTGAATACATTATGCTTTGGTTCTTTAAATTGCGTCATAGTTTAGGTAAGAGGCTTTGGTAATATTGGCATAATATAGATATTGTTTTATGTATAAATAATACAACCCTGCTGATTCCGGGGATTGGTCAAAATAGAGAAGATGGTATAGTTCTAGATTCAAATTAGAATGCTAAGTCAAGTTACTTAGATTCAGTTTTTCTTACATAGTATTTGTAACAGTCAAGCTAATTTGTTATTTTTTAAAAAGCTGATTTGTTAAAATGAAAATGTGAACTTTGAGGTATGTTAATATATAAACAGTTTTCCCAGAAGTCGGATTGGCCTAAAAGATCGTTTGCATCAGACACACTGGGTAAAAGTTCAGTTTAGACACAACTAAGTTGCACCTTGTGTACGTCAGTGCAATAGAAACAGCTTGAACTTGAGTCAACTAAAGAAGAGAATAATGAATTGTATGGAACAAGAAAATGTGTTCAGAACGAGTCTGGCTTGACTCTTTGATCTCTCAGTTCCTGGTAACCTATCTTCACTTGACAGCTCTTGGGAGAACTCTGCTTCCCAGATTAAACCAGAGGATCCTGGAATGCAGCCATCGTAGTTTCATTTTAAAGTGGTGCATTTGTCTCAACATGACTCCTTCCCCTGGCAGAAAAAAAACCCTGGTGTAGCTTTGGAGCTGGGCTATGAAGACTGGTGCTGCTGTCATCATGTCGACTGCCTGGCTTATCACTGAGCAGGAACGTGTGCTGCTGTGCCATCATCTCTTGAGCTGGCTGAGCCTCTGTCCCTTATACCTGGGACACCTGCTGTGTAACGTGCTTCCTGGAAAATAATTCTTATCAAGCATTGACTTGGAAAAATGATTAACCCTGTTCTTTCATATTTACTGACATTTGTATTTTAAGATGTATAGCAATGTTCTTATTGGACATGGATTTTCTAACTGTTAGAGATATTTAAATGAAACTTGTCAATAAAAGAGGCTAAATGAAATTTGGTGTCTTTTGGTTTGAATAGTAATTTCCTTCATTCCTTAGGGTACTGGATTAGTCCAGTCTTTGAGTCACCACCTTTATCTGGCCAGGGAAGATTTTAGTCTGTTCAAGGCCCCCCCTCCCCCATGCCCCCAAAGAAGTTTTCTCTGCAAATTTTTGATGGCTGCTGACCACACAGGAAGTCCTCATTTGGTGTTAACCCTGTGTGCAGGGACCTGAAATGAAGGAAAAGGAAGTGAAGGCTTGTGTTGTAAGGATGTCCACACACTCAGTGCCAAGTCCTGCTGGGGTTTTGTATTATTTAACTGAGTTCATAAAACCAGCTTGTGTTCAATGCAGAGCCAGCGTTAGGGAAAATTTCCAGGCAGTTACCTCCAGAGTTGAAGAGTCCCCTCCTTCCCATCCCCACTCCCTGAGCTCTGTCTTTCTGCCTCTGAAGAGAAAAAGCTCCTAAGGACTGCCCCTCCACCCCACCCCCATCCCCCCCCCCCCCCCCCGCAGGGCAGCAGGGCGCTTCTTGATAGCAATCCAACTATTAAGTCATTAACACTTCAGTGTGGGCTAGGGTGGTTCACCTGGGCTTGAAGAGGAGCAGGTTTGCTGGAGGGAAAGGTGGAAAAGGGAATGTCTGAGGTCTGATGAAGATAAGAGGAGGAGCTCTTTCCCTCTTGAATATCACAAAACTGAAAAACTTGCCCCGGACACTATGGTAGGGCTGAGATTTGAACCAAATCCACAGTCCATCCACTTGTCCCAATAATGGCCCCTTCAAAAAGGGAACATAAT
Organism: Mustela lutreola; assembly: GCF_030435805.1. Taxonomy (NCBI): domain Eukaryota; kingdom Metazoa; phylum Chordata; class Mammalia; order Carnivora; family Mustelidae; genus Mustela; species Mustela lutreola. The sequence goes on along the minus strand of NC_081305.1, from coordinate 18,584,467 downwards.
GCATGAAAACTCTTTCATTGCACAGTTTCAGCCCAGGGTGGGTGGAGATGGGATGGAGAAGTAGGTGGTGCTGAAAAGAAGCTAGATATACTTAACACATGTGTTCCAATATTCCGTCATTTTGGAACATGATAAAAATACAAGGGGAAAAATACAAGGGAAACGGAGAATTAAATTTTAAAGATTGAGCTCTTTGGACTCCTTCCAAGGGGAAGAAATAAATTCATGTCGTTTCCTTCATATCTAGAGTTTTTGTTTTGATTTCACTTGATGCTGTTAAATCCCCTATAGTGGTTCCCAGGCTCGTGGCCCTCTGAATCCGGGGTGGCCAGTGCTCCAAGCAGCTCCCTCTGGAACGGGTGAGTCCCTACCAGACTTCTAGGGGTCAGAGTGTCTTCGTTCCATGAGCCCTTGACACATTCCTTTCTGTCACGTCTGGAAAAGTGGTCTATGGAGGGACTTTCCAAAACCTGCTCTGTCCCAAGTCTTCACTCTTCCTGCCTTTCCAGAATTCTGGAAAGACCTCACTGGCCCAACCTTATCCTCCTTACAGCAGATGAACAGAAAGAACGTCTGCCACCAAATGCTGCTCTGTCCTGTCCACCCTGCACACACCTTACGCCCTGGGTCCAAGGCTCCCGGGATGGCCCCTCCCAGTGGGGGGCTGAGAGGTGTGACCTTGGGCACAATGGCCATGAGGATGGGCCAGATGGAGCAGGGAAAGGAGCATGAGGAGTGAAGAACAGGGGTGGGTCTGGTCCAGTGGGTCTGAGGACAGACTCTGGGGTCTTTATGGAAGCAGAGATGAGAGTGCAGTGAGGGCTAAGGCGAGAGGTAGCCAAATGTGGTTGGGTGGGCAAGGGGGGCGCCTTCGGTGGTCTCCTGGGAGAGGAGAGCGAACGCCGCCAGGCAAAGCGCGCAGAAGGGGCTGTGGGCGTGGCCTACGCCTGGTCCGCGTAGAGGTGCGGTGGGCGTGGCTTTCTCCTCGTCGGCTTGGAGGTGCGGTGGAGGCAGCACCGCACCCCTCCGCTCCCCTTCACTTCCCCTGCAGGGCTGAAACCAGGCGCTTTGGGGCGTTGGTTCTTGTTTTTCTCCTCTCCACTCCACTGCTGTAATATCAGGCCTGGCCCCCTGTCCTGCTGATTGTAGAATGAACGAGGAAGGATGGGGGGATTGACAGAGGGAGGGATGATTGGGGGGAGGGGGGAGCAGATGAAGAGGAATCAGTCAAAGAGAGGTCAGAGAAGTAGTAGCAAAACCGTGAGCGGTGGTGTGAAAACGTGTGAGGAAAGGGGCTGAGGAGAAAACCGGTGGGTGTGGATAGACGAAAATGCACAAGTGATTTTCAAAGCATCACTAAGGAGAGGCAAGGTATTCTCATGTGGGGCTCAGGACACAGGGTGGGCCTGGAGCGTGGGGGCTGGCTCTGTGATAAGAGGCGGGCTGAGCTGCTGGGATGACCCTTCCTCTGAAATAGTGTGGCGTGGTGGGTAGCGGATGGGGAATGTCATGGAGCTCACAGGTCTTTGGCTTGTGGGAAGAGAGAGTATCCCTGGGTTCACTTGGGGCTCCAGCGGCTTTGCTGACTCCAAACTGGACTTTGGCACTAAGGGACGGAGGAGCCAGCTCTTTTCTGAACTCTGCCTGGTGTTTGGTCACTCAATCCGGAGGAGGACATGACAGGAACACCAATGGGGAGCGCTCGCGCCTGGCACCGCCTGTCCAGGCACTTTGCTGGGGGATTCTGCCCAGAAGCAATGTGAGACAGGAGTCTGCCTCTAGATGTCACCATCTGGCCATGTTGGTGCCAGCCACAGCTGGAGGGAATGGGAGGACTTCATGCCTGAGATGAGACCCTGAGGCACGGTTCAGCCAGAGCAGAGGGTCCCTGGGACTGCAGCCTGGGACACCCTTCAGGGAGCCTCACCAGACCCTGGACCTCCCTGGGGCTGGAGTGAGTTTGGGGTAGGAGAAGGACCCTGTCCTGTGATCACTTAACCCTGCTTTGTAGGGACAGGGCGGCTGAAGTCCCAAAACAGCCAGAGCCAGGTGGTGGCTGTAGGTGGGGGGGGATCAGTTGCCACTTTTTCCAGTCTCCCCCAGTGTGGGTGCTCCCCTCTGTGGACTGCTCCACACCTCTGAACCCTTCCCACCTCCTCTTCCTGCTCCCTGAAGCTGGGCCCCACAGCCAGCTGCCCAGCTCTGGAGTCCACTGCCCCATCCCCTGTCCCAGCCCCAAGAGCCGTTCAAACCACCTTTACCCGCCACCCGCGGTCCCCAAACAACAGCTTCCCCCTCCTGTCAGCTCCACCCAACACACAGCAGTCAGAGTGACTGTGGTCAGACTCAAATATTATGTATCACTCGTCAGCTCCAAACCTTCTAGGCTCCCCCTCACTCTTGGGAGAAACCTCAAAATCTTCCTCCCCAACTTCCTCCACTCCTCCCCAGGTGTCACACAGGAAGAAAGAAATGAGTAGAGAGAAAAAGGCCTTTCTTCCACAAGCTGAGGTCACCTCTTCCAAGAGTCAGGCTGCCCCCTGGTCATCCCTGGGAGGGAGGCTGGAACCGTCCCCCCTTTTGCTCCTTGTGATTTTAAGGATGACCACAGATTCTTTGCCACCCCTCCCATCAGGCTGTGGGGTCTAATTCTCCTCCTCTTCAATCTGAGCTGAACTTTGATACTGGGGATTGATATTTGTGTGCGGCAAAGTCTGGATAACTGGTCAATCTGAGAGATGGCTGTGATGGTTAATTTTATGTGTTAACCTGACTGGGCTAAGGGATGCCCAGAAAGCTGGTAAAATATTATTTCTGGTTGTGTCTGTGAGGGTATTTCCAGAAGAGATTAGCATTTGAAACAGTAGACTGAGTAAAGAAGTGGGTGGGCATCAGCCCAGGGCTAGAACAGAAAAAAGAGGCCAAGGGAAGAAAGAGGAAAATGTGCTGTCCATTGAGCTGGGACATTCACTTGTGCTCTGGGACATCTGGTGCCCCTAGTTTTTAGGCCTGTGGACTCTGACTGGAACTTAGACCATTGATTCCCATGGTTCTTCGGCTTTGCACTGGAACCACACTGCTGCCTTTCTTGGCCTCTAGCTTGTAGAGAGCAAAGCATGTGGAAGAAAGGCCTTTTTCTTTCCTGCATAAGCACGTGAACCAATCCTTCATAGTAAATCTCACGATTATATGAAGCAAGTATCATGAAGCCATTCTATAGATGGTGAAACTGAGCCTGGAAAAGTGAACCAATGTGCTCAAGATCACAAAACTAGTAATGTAGAGCTGAGTTTTGAACCCTGGTATCTGACTTCAAAACTTCCTCTTGGCTTTCATGTGATTGCCTAAGCGTTCATGTGATTCTGTTGAATATCCACTCATCTGATAAAAAAAAATATACCAACATGCCCTCTCTGCTCCCTTAAATTAAAGTCAGGCAGGGAGGAGTGATCTATCTGTGCAAGCATTCTAGCAGAAGCTAGAGGAATGTTTGGCAAGATGTGAACTGGATGTACTGTCAGGGGTCCCACCCTGAGGCTGGGTCTCCGTCTCTGCCTGGAGCAGGGCTGTGTGGGTGCAAGACAGGACGCCTTTACTTGTGTTCCCAGTCAGCCTGGCCTGTAGGGTTGGGAAGGCAAAAGCAGGTGGAAACTGGGGGAGGGGTTGCTTGCCTCAAGCAGGTGAGAGGGGCCTGCAGATCAGAGCCTCCCTGGCTTTCCTGACCTCGGCACCCTGGACTGGTCTCCAATCCCCCTCCCTGCCCTGGGCTTGGCACCTCTGGCTTGGGGGAGAGCCCAGAACTATTCTGCCACACAGTGAAACCTGCTCTCCTGTCCAGCACCTGTCAGAATGTATCAGAGAGAGAAGGAGAGAGGGACAGGACCAGGCAGCTGCAGAAGGGGGGGGTTGGACAAATATGGCCGTGGCCCTGGTGTCAGTAAGAAAGAGAAAGTGGACACCGCTGACATGGCCTTGCTCAACATACTGGACAAAAAGATTCTGGTGCAAAGTCGGGTGGACTTTAAGGTGACAGTGAAAAAAAGTGATGGTGGAAGACCTTTATTATTAGACGGGAAATTGCTAAATGGAGATACTGTAAGTGGGGGGGGGTAGGGTGGGAAATCACATTATGAAACTGAATGTACAGTGTGACCTCAAGCTGAAATCTTTCCCCAACCCCCCAGCCCTCACACATGCCCCTCCACCAGCTCCCTCGTGACTTAGCCCACAGGCCAGGGGCTGGCAGTGGAGGAGGGGACTGTGACTATATTGGGAAGGGGATGAGATCACCCAGAGGCTGGCTGATTTAGAACCGGGTAACTTTTTCCACCCATATGGCTCTCAGAGCCTTCTGCACTGGCTCATAAACCTTGGCGCCAGCCTGCAGGGTAGAGGGGAGCCACGATCCCCTCCCTAGGGGAGGAGATGGTGGTTGAAGCTGGATAGGGGACAGGTACTAGGTTGAAGTTAAGATAGAAATGATAGGAGTGTGGGGCGCCTGGGTGGCTCAGTGAGTTAAAGCCTCTGCTTTCGGCTCTGGTCATGATCCCAGGGTCCTGGGATCGAGCCCCACATCGGGTTCTCTGCTCAGCAGGGAGCCTGCTTCTCCCTCTCTCTCTGCCTGCCTCTCTGCCTACTTGTGATCTCTGTCAAATAAATAAATAAAATCTTAAAAAAAAAAAATGACAGAGTGGACCTAGTTGTGCCCAGGGTCCTGCTGGGATCCTACAAAAGCTTTGCTCCCAGAATGCTGAGTATTCTAGCACCACCGGGGACCTTTTTGGGCATTTCGTGGGTGCAGGAATATCCCAGAGGGTGGCGAAGGTGACCACCTTGTGGCAAGCTGAGCCAGGTCCCCTTGGGCCCAGCTGTAACACCTTGTTTTGTCTTGAGATTCCTATTTGCCCGCCTGACTCTCCCCACCGAGAAGACCCCATCCCCACCCCACCCCCATTCCTGGCCAAACCCAGGGAAAACCCTGGTTGGGGGTAGCTGTGAAGGAAGAGACCCAGGCTGGGAAAGCAACCGAGTTCCAGTTCCAGCTCAGCAAATAACTAAGTTCAGTTCATTTCCCACCCTTGACCATGGTACCCATCAGTCACCCTCAAACCTGTGCTCCAGCCTCAGGGAAATGTCATAGTAGGTCACAGCATGTCCCAGTCCTCAGAGATTTTGCCCATGCTGTTGTCCCACCTTGGTCATTCTTTCCTACTCTGGCTGCCTTTGTCAACCCCCACCCCCTGAGCTGGGTCAAATGTCATCTCTCCCCCAGTCAGTGTCCACCACGCTGGCTTATCCATTTCCACTGGGGTTGATCCTGAAGGCAGGGGCTGGTTCCAGGGAAAATGCTCAAACATGTTGGATGAAGAAAGGGGAGGAGCCCTGGAAGGGATGAGGGGTCAGAAGAGGACCAGCTGTGAGCCCAGCACCGTCCTGTGCCAGGGCCTCGAGTGGGACCTTGGGGCCATAGCAAACAACAAAAGCTTATGGTTTGAGGCACCCTGACCTGAGCTTTGCAGGCAAGGAGCAGGAGCTGGACAGAACCAGAATGAGCCAGAGCATCCCCTCCTTAGCCCAAGCCCTGGGCAGCAGGGCCAGGAATGGAATTCTCCAGTTGGATGGAGTTTTTCCTGGAAAATCCCCACAAGCCCTTCCAGAAACGTGCTTTTGTGCCTGACTCTGACTCCTTCAGACTGGTGGGTAAGAGGCCTGTTGGCAGGTGGGCTATACAGACAAGGCCCTTGCCTTCTCTGGACCCCTTGCACTCTGGGACAGCCGAAATAGAGATTCACACATCAATTGTGCACTAACTGTCAGCTTCAGGGATCGAGGTCCCTATCATTTGAGAAGGACGCTGATGCTTGGAGATGCCAAGCGACTTGTCCAAGATCCCGTGGCCGAGTCAGGATCTGAAGCCCACCTCTCGAGGGTTGGCCTGCATACAGCTCCAGTCCCCACACCCCATTCAGGATTCCTGAAAGGGCAGGGTGAGCCTGCAGGCCAAGGATGCCACTTCCAGCTCAGTTCCATTTGAGCAAGCCTGGCCTGGCTCTGTGCCTGCCGCTCTCAGAATAACCCTGGTAGTTCTGGGCATGGATCACTGGCCATCACCTGGGATCTATTTCAGTCCTTCGGGTAACAAGGAAGTCTCACCTTGCGCGGTAACCACTTGGGACAAGGGTGGAACAGGTGACCCCCCAGCCCTAGCTGACCTTGCTGCCCTGTTGGGAAATGACCCCAGAAGGGAAGTGGGAAGACTGGCTGTCCTCTTTTCCCTTCCCAGCCACTTCCCAGAATCTGGCTTTCTACCCCATCTCCTCTTCCCCTCTTCTTGGCAGTCCACACCCCCTGCACACACACACACACACACTATGACCCGGAGGCCAAGAGGATCTTCATTTCTCCTCATGACCCGTTACCAAATCTTCCACATCTGAACAGCTGGAAAATTCTTCCTCACATCTAACTGTGGAAACAAGCCCATTTCCTTAGGTTCTAACCGGAGGGTTCTAGAATCTGGAGCTGTCTGGGGATCCAGCATGTAGAACTTGAACTTCTGGGACCCCGAAACCCTATGGGAGCAGGGGTTGATGGCATTTGAGATGGCAGAAGCTGCAGGCATATCAAAGACATTCTGAAATGTCAGGTACAATCTCAGGGGTCCAGAATACAGAGAGGAACACCCCAGCCGAGTTGGAGGAGCTCCTTTCTACAGAATCCAGTTGTGTTCCTGGAGGAATATTATTGCCCAAACTCAGCAACATAAATCCATTTTAAATAAAAAGACTGGAAGGAAACCTGATTTAAAAAATGTTACTGTAACAACAAAAACAAGAATGACCATCGCTGTAATGACAACATAAAAAATAGTAGTTCTTCCCATTTTCTGAGGGTGCCTGACATGCCAGCCCCTGCGCTAAGTAAGGGCTTTGCTCATACTATCTCAGTTAATCCCCACAACGTGCTCTTCTCTCCACAGCCCTGGCCAGCGGCCTGCAGGGTGAGCCTGATAAATGAGGTTGGATTTTGCCAGATCTGCAGCTTCCCCAGAGGTGGATGGAAAGCCCTCAGCCCAATACACAGGGGATGCCATGCTCCCCCCAACAGGCAGTGCTGGGTATCAGAGGGCAGGGTTGGCCCCCAGAGGCTGCCTTCCAGGAGCCAGCCAGGCCCACCAAGTTGACCGCAGCCCCCACTTGGCCCTACTCCTGTAGGCGCTGGGGCTTGAAATAGTGGCCGTTTGAGAGCTGACAATCAAAGGGCAGCTAAAAAAAGTCCGCTTCAGTCTGGGCTCTGTCGCACACGGCTCTTAGGGCCTATTTTGGGGGAGAGGGTGCCGACGTGCCAATGGAAAATCCATGAGGCGGGAGTCTCCAGGGTGGGGGACCTGCGTGCCTCCCTCTCCCCATCCTGGCCACCCACCAGAACATATGTGCATGGACACGTACACACACACACACACACACACACACCTGCAGCCCTCAGGCCTAATTCCTTACTGGACTTTGTTCTTAAAACAGCCTAGGAAAGGGATGAAGAAACTGAATCTCAGAGAGGGGAAGCAACTTGCATAAAGTCACACAGCCGAGACATGGGCAGGACTGTGGCTGACCTGGGCTTCTGCAGCTCACAGTACAGTGCTCTTCTTCTAGAGGAAGCCCCTGCCTATGAACTCACCGGGGAACCCAACACATTGTCTTCTGGGGCATGAGAAACTCCGGGCTTGTGTCTTATCATTGGGATTGGGTGGGAAGCTGAGGACAACCTGTGGGTCTTAATGACCACATGGGAAGATGTTCCCCTGGAAGTCCCACTTCTGATGGGACCTTGCTGGGCTGTGCAGGCAAGAGGCAGCTGCTGCAGACCTTGTCCCAAGTGAGCCCATCCCCTAACCCAGTCCATGTGACCATCTGACTGTCCCCCTACCCAGGCCCCCAAAGCTGGCAGCCCTGGCCAAGTTTCCAGAGAATGTGTCAGATAAGGGGCTGGTACTCATGACTCCCTCCCACCCAGCCACTATCTCTGACCCTGTGGCTACCACTAAGTAGGTAAGAATAGCAACAGCCCCTGGTGACAGGGCAGGCACACAGGGACAACACAGCGACATCTTCAGGCAAGCACCAGGCCCCCTGAGGCAGCAGTTCTAGCCCTATCCAGCTCCCCTCACTGTCCTGGGTCCGAAGTCCCACAGCATCTTAGGAGACAGGGCCAGGCCTTGGCCTTGGCCTCTGTTGCCTCAATGGATGGGCTGTGGAAGGCAGCTTGCCACCTTGTTAGGGCCTGCCCTCTGCTGAGGAACCGTGTGACCTGGAGCTGCATACTCGTCCCTCTCTGGGTCCAGAAGCAGGACAAGGAGGCCCAACGGCCCCCTGGAGACTGGCAAACATCCAGCGAGGCCTCTCCTGGGGCTAGAGCCCTTTGTTGTCCTGGTAACCACAGCCTGGCGGGGCTGTCAAACACCCCCATGAACCCTGACCCTCTGACTTCCCAATCAGTGGGAATTTGGACGGGGTAATGCTGTGGGAGTCCCTAGGACATGAGTACAAGGTAGGGGGTCATGTTGTGACTGATTCCCCTCTTCAAGTCTCCCTATGACACTCCTGTGGGTGTGCTCCACTGTGTCGCACGAGTGTGCGTGGGTGGCAGAATCACTCAGAGCGAAGAAGCTGTTGTCATAGAATCCAGGGTGAGCGTCACCGTGACACCAGAGTGAGGAGATGTAGGGAGCTTGGTGTCCAAGTTCCTGAGTCACTGTGATACCTGGGGGGTGGCGGGGAAGGAAGCAGCCCTCTCCCGCCCCCACCACCACGTCAGTGGCCCCTGCAGCTCCCACAGCCTGACTCACTACATAGCTCAGACCTGGCCCAGGCCCCTCCCCGCCAGCCCCCTTGCCCTCTTCATCTTCCCCTGGAGCCTACCTCCTGCCAGCCTCACCACCCCCCCGCCAACCCCTGTTGATCCAAGCAGTCTTGGGGAGAGGGGTCAGGGAAGGGGAGGAAGGGAGCGGCTGGGGTGAGTTCCGGCACACTCCCACACTGTGACACCATGCAGATCAGACTTTAATATGAACGTTCACACCCACATTCACACACAGACACACACACATACACACACATGCATGCATGTGTGTGCACTTAGTGGAATGACAGGGCCACCAAGGGGTCCCTAATCTCAGTCTCTCAACACTAGCCCTGCCAGGTAGGCCCCCATAATCCTTGAAATCCTTTGGATCCTCCCATATCTCTTAGGTCCCCTCATTAGAAACATGCTATCCCATAGCAGCAGGACCTCTGGAGGTATGATCAGAGGAGGAACTGCCCTGAGGCCCAAGCTAGGGTCCTGGGGTGGATATAGGTAGGTGTGGGTGGGATCAGAGTCTCTGAGGTCCCCAGACTGTTTCTCTGTGAGTGAGGGCCAGACTGACTTCTGGGCCTCTCCCTTCAAGAGCCTTAATCTCTGGGGCTGGAAAAAGTTTAAAAATATCCTCATGTTTACATTCTTTCCAAGCCCGCCTCCCAATCCTCTCCTCAGTGCTGGGTCCCTTTGATCTGGTCCTGTGCCTCTGAAAGGGGCCTGGGAGAGGGGGAGAAAGAGCTCCCCACTGGGGCAGACCCTATGACTCCCCGAAGCTCCCGACAAGTCTGAACCCCGTGAGACCCCTCAACGTCTCCGCAGAGAGAACTTTAGACCTGGCAAGGAGCCAAGGCTGGAGGGGGTGTCTTGCCCAGGGTCACCAGTAGGGCCATGTTGGGGCTAGAGTTGGGGCTCCCCTTCAAACTCCCTCCCAAAAGCCTGGACCTCATGGGGCCCCTGGGGAATGTGGGAGTAGGGGGCTGCAGTATGCGCCTCGTGCAGCAAGGAAAGTCACGTGTACTCAGCTCTTGTTGTGGGCCCAGTGCTGTGCTAAACACAGTTTAGCAGGGATCATCTCATACAGTCTTCTCAACAACTCCATTTTTGTGAGTCCCGTTTTATTAACAAGTAAACCAAGGCTCAGAGAGGTGAAGTGACTCCTCTGGGAACACACAGCAAAGATGAGGCAGGGCATGGACCTCATGTTCCTTTATCCACACTGAGCTCTCAGTTATTCCTCACCTTGGCTTAGCAGCTAGGCCCTGCCTGCAGAATGAGGCCTGCCTCCCGAGGGTAGTCTCTACCAGCACTCACTGACCCACAGCCAAGTCCACAGACCAGTACTGGCCCTGTGCTTCTGACCCTCTGGGACCCAGAAGGAGGACTGACCCCTCTCTGATCCTCACTTTCCTCTATAGAATGGGCTGCAGATCATGGAGAGGCTTCTGTCCACAGACTCTCAGGGAAAGTGAGTCTGCATCCCTGGGGATTATGGACCTTCTGGTCAGCACCAGAACTGACACAGTCAGAGGGTGGCCTGGGGCCTGGAAGCCAAAGCAAAAAAGGCCTCAAGCTGGGGCAGGTGCTTTAATTTGCCCTGTCACCATCCACTCCTTCCTTTGTTGGTACCCCACCGACCTCTTTACCAACCCATCCACCTGTCCACCCATCCACCAACCTGCCCGCCCACTCACCCATCCACCTAACTACCTGTCCATCCATCCAGAACAAAGACCCAGAGAGTGGGGTGACACCAGGGTCCCAGCTCAGGTGCTGTTGGCTGGACTTGGGAAGGTCCCTTCACTTCTTCATGATTCGCTTTCCCATTTTTACAAGAAGGAGCTGGCCTGTTGATCTCTAAGCCCCTTCTCAGGGATCTTGTGGGAGCAGAGGCCCGCTGAAGGCTGTGGACACTTGAGGAGAAGTAATTCTAACCTCGGCCAGACAGTCCCACCTTGCACTCTGCTTCCAAGACTCTCAGAGGCAGCCCTTCACCTCTCTGACTTTCAAGAAACTCCAGGGGCAAATGGGGCCAATAATCCTGCCCTCACAGGTTGGTGGGAAGATCAGATGAGATGCTACCTTTGAAGAGCTTTGCACCCTGGAGATTTCTAAGTGGATGCAGGCCAAATAGAGAATCCTGGGAGAGGGGCAGGAAGCTCTGCTTGAACCGCAGTAGTTAGCAGAACCTCCAGTTGGGATGTGTGTGTGTGTGTGTGTGTGTGTGTGTGTGTGTGCGCGCGCGCGCACGCGCACGTGGGCGCATAAGTGCGTCCTGGGCTCAGGATGGCGGGGACCGGCCTCAGAGTTCATTCCTGGGCTGGGGATCCTCTGTGAGTCACTCAGACTCTCAGACCAACCAGGATGCCCACCCCATCTCTCTTGGTTGGGCTTGGCCCCCATCCCACAGAATCTGCCAGGAGCAGAGAGATTATCTCCTAAAAATAGGGCCTGGGCCCCACAGAGGTTGTTTTTCTCCCTTCCCCGTGATTTACCATCATCAGCTCAGGGTGCCTGGGACAGCAAGTCCCACCCTGGCTCCCCAGAGACCGTTGGGATGGGTGCATGGAGGATCAGTGTGTATCTAGGGTCAGTCAAGGGTCAGGGATTGGAGCTCCGCCCAGAGGTGTGGTCAGGGCTCAGCAGAGCACCAGAGTCATGGTTTAATCTTGGGTCAGGGAAAAGGGTTCATTCACTAGGGGCAGGGGCAGGGACATCTCTAGGGTGAGCCATGGGGTTTCCTGTCCTTCTGATTCCCCCTTTCTCTGACTTTCTGCAGACCCTGCCCCAGTACATTGACCATCATGTATATGAAATCCAGAGGTGCCCTGGGGCCTGTGCTGGAGCAGAGGGACCCATTCCCAACCTCACCTCTCCTTTTTCAGTCCGATTAGACCCTCATGATTCCCAAACAGACCCCTCTTAAAATTATGGGACCTCTGCCCACCCACATGCAAATACAGCAGTGTGCTCCCACATAAGCACAGGAGCCCTCTCCTAGCAAACACAGTTTTCTGTGTCCCGGAAAACACAGAATGCACTCTCAAGGACATCATCCTCAACTTGACCCATCCAGGGTCTGCAGCCATGGTCTCCAAATGCCTGGAAAAATGACCCACCGTGCTCCAACCTCATGTTCTCACCAAGAAGCAACGTGATGCCCCCATATCCCTCCTCAAAGGGGACCCAGGCTTGTCCCTCAAGTCCCTAGACTCTCTGCGCAGTAGGAGATGTGAAAGGAATGAAGGTTGACATGAGTAATGCACACATTCACATGACTCTGAGAAGCAAGCACAGGCCCTGTCTGCTCTCTGAGGCTTTATTGGTAGACAAACATGGCCCCATATGGAACATTCCCATGGGCAGCCCATCAAGTCAGTATTCAGGCTCTACAGACTTGTCTGGTAATGTTGGCTCCATCACAGGCAGGGGAAGGGGCTCCAACTCTGTCCTAGCCCCCAGTATCCACAGTGCTGGGCCCTCTCCCAGGAAACCCAGATGGAGGCAGAGGCCAAGCTCCCAGCTGGGGCTGCCTGGACCATTCAAACAGCCGCCTTCAGGGGCACGCTGTCCACTGGCTGATCTAGATCCTTCTTCCTCGCCAAGGTCAAATGAGTGAAGATGAGGATGAGGAAGATGCCTGAGAGGCCCAAGAAGGATGCATCAGCTCTCAGGAGGAGCCATGGGATTGGTCCACCACCCTGCTGTTGCTATTGGTTTAATAGGGTAGTAAAATTTCCTAAGCAGCATCTGCAATGCTGGGTGCATATGACTGTGGTTCTGGGCCCAGAAGAAGCCTGACTGCTTGGACTGTGGCTATCCAGAACACCCCAGCCTCGTTCCCCTCCTCCGGGGAACAGTTTGGTGGAAGTCATCTGGGAGCCACTGAGCTGTTCCCATAGACTCAGGAAGTATTGTGCTAGAACCACCACCACCACCAACAAAAAAACCAGCCAAGGGAAATCCAGAGGGCCAAAGAAATCAAGGGGATAAAGAGGGAGGCTTGGACTAGAAGGATTAGGCTAGGAAGACCTGGGCTCTGCCACATTCTGGCTGTGTGATCTCAGACGAGTCACTTGACCTCTCTGAACTTTAGGGACCTCATCTGAAAAATGGAGCGATGCCACAATCTACCTCACAGGGTTGTGAGGACTGACTCTGATAATCCTATATTACACAGTCAATGTATAATCACAGAAGAGCAAATGCTGTCATCAATGATGATGATGGTGAGTAGGATAGTATGAAGGAGGAACAGATGACTAGGAGAGCTGTGGGGTTCCTTCTCCAGCCCTGGGGAGCCCCGCGGGACAGGGCACTGTGTACCCGGAGGCTATAACTCTGAGCATCCACCATCCTCCCCTGCTAGCGAGCCCCGCACCCATTACCTATCGCCATCAAGGTGCCCACGAGGATGCCCACCGCCGACAGCTTCGAGGGCATGCCCTTCATGCGGCCGACCTTGCGCATGCACTGCCCCTCCACGTTGCAGCGACACACAATCACTGGGGGACAGGGGACGGGGGAAGGTAAGGGTCTGGGGGCCGGAGCTCCAGCTGCTCAGAGGCTTCTGAGCAGCCAGCTGATAGACGATTTGGGGCACATGTGTATATTTATGTGGGGGGGGGTGGGCGCCTACTCTTCTGCATGCAGTGCCTCTGTGCGCTGTACCCAGTCCCTCCCCCTACACCCCAATGGTCGCCTCGGGAACTGCAGGCACACAGAGCCCTGACCTTACCTTGGACCAGGAGCTGCCACGTCCCAGTGTTGTGGCTGACAACCACAGGCACTGTGTGCTCACGTGGCTCCACCCAGTGCAGGGCCAGGGTGAGGTAGGCGTGGGAACCTGTGGGACCGCAAGCAGTGACCCTAGTCCCTAGTCCGGGCAGGCCTGAGGCCCAGCCCCACCACCACAGCACAGGGCCATCTCATCTCCGATGCCCCCCCACCCCCGCCTCCCGCCTTGGCCACGGTCTTCCACCTTTCCCCACCACACACCGTTGAGAGCCTGGAGGTGCCAGTCCCGCTGCACCGTAGGGTTGGGGCCAAGGGCAAAGCTGTAGGGACCGTGCCCACCAGCCGGGTCAGGGTCCTCTCTGGGTCCACTGATAACCACGCCATGGTCCTGGCGGGGCGTGCAGAGGTGGCGGGTGGGAACAGGGTTCAGGGTTGGGGCCCAGGCAAACGGAGACTTCAGGAAGTGGATCACGAGGGTTGCAGAGGTGCTCAGTGTCGGCCGGTCTGCAGAGGAGGCCGTGTGAGCTAGTCCCAGGCCGGGAGATCTTACCCTGCAGCATCTAGGCCACACCAGCTCTACTGCCTGCCTCCCCTGCCACCCCCAGCCGCATCCTCGCACCTGTCTCTTCCTCACCATGCACCTTGTCCCCTTCGCTATCCAAATGGCTGCCAGGCCTTTCTGTGCCTTTCTGGATACCCCGCTTGCTCTCACCCCCAGCCCCCACCCCACCCCAGCCACCAGTGTCAGGGCCCGTAGAAATGCCCTGACTATAGGGACACTCGCTCTGCTGGGTCTGTCATGCACCACAGGACAGTCCAGCCCAGAGCAGAGCTGCCTCCCTGATAGAGCCATGTCAGGGCCAGCTTTTCATCCAGTCAGTGTGGCATTCAGAGTCCTCCATACCTGGCTTCAGTGGCCCAGCCTGGCTTACGTCCTGGCCTGCAGAGACACGGCCCCCAGCATTCCTTCCACCTGCCTGGCCCCACAGCCTCTGCTCCTAGCCTACATCTGAAGCCAACACCTGAGAGGCCCTCCAGGGCCGAGGGGCAGGCTTGGAGGATTGTAAGTGTCCAGTGAGGAGCTTGGTCTGAGAGGGGATGTGGATGCCAGGCATCTCAGAGACCGACGTTGGCCCCAGCCCTCATTCCTCTTTCCTGCCAGGGGCAGAGTGGATGCCAGGAAGGACCCCAGGAAGGAAGCTCAGCCCTATCCATCTCTCTATCTCCCCAAGGCTTACTGTCCCTCGCGGAGGCCCCACAAATGCCCGGCCATACCTTCGTACTGGGCCTCCACGAGCACTGTGTACATGTCCCCAGGCTGGGCGCCCTGCAGGGGCCGGGCTGTGCGCACCTCCCCAGAGACCTCCTTGATGCAGAGCCAGCCCTCTGAGTCATTGAGCAGGGAGAACCTGAGGCCCAGAGAAGATGGGGGGGGGTGGTGGAGGGAGGCACTGGGACCATATATGGGGTTTTTTTCAGAGACACCCCCCGGGCCATGTGACCTGCTCAAGTTCCACATCCTCTCTGTGACTTGGGGGTGTCCCCTAAAGGGACAGGATGGGGCCGGGGAATAGAACTCGTCTGCGCTGCAGTCTGGGTGAGGGATGGGGTGGTTGGCATCCAGGACAGTGCAGGAGGCAGCCTCTGAGCTCGTGTGGAGTCTTAACTCTCCGCTCCATGCCCTACCCAACTCTTCCAGCTCTGACCCACCCTCAGGACTCACAACCTCGCCATTAGCATTGGTTAGAGGAACATTAGCATTGTTAGAGGAACAACATGAGTCTGCTCTGAGGCCCTGGGGGTCATCCCTGGGGAGCAGGGGAGGTCCTGTCCAGTTAGAGGCTGGGCTTCTGGCTCACCTGAGGGGGCTGCTTACGGATTCTGAGGGTTGGATGGTCAGCAGGAGGGAGCCAGCTGGGGTGCTGACTGGAACACTGGCTTCGTAGCTCTGGTCCAGCCTGGGGGGTGGCACCGGCTTTTCCACCAGCACCGTCACTGTGGCTGTGGCTCCAGGGCCTGGGCCTGGCCCCACCAATTCTGCCACGCTCCGGACCACCACCACCAACCTGTGACTGGAAGCTGCCTCATAGCTGAGGTTCTAGAACCAATGGGGTCCGGGTCACTGTTTGGGCCAGGGCACACTTGTGCATTCACCTGAGAGGTGCCACATGTGCCTCTTCCCCAGCCCCAGCCCCTTACCTTGAGGAGTCGGAGTTGGACATGACTGGAGTCTGGCTCCCAATCCAGGCCAAAGGTCCCCTCCATATCCCCTGCCTCAATGGCAAAGTCCATGAGGCGGAAGGCAGGCTCAAGGTCAGCATCAGTGGCCATGAGTGTGGCCACTAGAGTCCCTGGCTCTGCATCCTCAGGAAGGCTCACAGGCTCAATCTGGAGAGATGCAAAGGGGCTGTGAGCCCCTCATCAGTACCTTCCCAAGGTCTCCTCCCCTGTTCTTGCTTACCTGGGAAATAGTGAACTCGGGGGCATGGTCATTGATATCTGTGATTGTGACAGCGACCTCACACGTGCTGCTGAGGCCTGAGGCAGGAGAGGGCATGTTAGAGAGACCAGGAAGGGAACAGAGAGGGAGAGAACCTGGGTCACCATCGGGCACTTACCACCCTCAGCTCCACCTCGGTCAACGGCCTTCACCCGGAGCAGGATGTTCTGGCCAGCATGGAGCGGGGCATCCCCCAGTGTCACACTGCCTGAGGTGAAGTCCAGCTCAAAGGCTCTTCCATCTGCTCCCTCCTCAGGCTCAGGGCTCAGCAGCTGATACACAATGTGGGAATTGAGGGAACCGGGGGCATCCATGTCCTCTGCCAACAGCCTAGTCACCTTGGTGCCTGTGAAGACAGCACCCACCTAGGTGGGACCACAGCCCAATCTGGAAGCCCCATTCCACGCCCTCGTCTGTAGTGCTGGGCCGAACCTGAGCTCGTGGGAAGGTAGGGGCATGGATGGAAGGACCTAAGGCTGGCCCCATCTCAGAGAAGAGCAGAATGGGACGGCTCCCAAGGACGCAACCCTCCCCCACCCCCTGTCAAGCCGCATAGCCCACCTGGGGGGCTGAGCTCAGGAATGCTGACTGGGGAGTCCTGTGGAGAGCAGACAGGTGCATTGTCATTGTCATCCATCACCACCAGTCGCAGCTCCAGAGGTTCTATGTAGTCCTCACGGTGGGTGTTCTGAGCCCGCACCTGGAGCAGGTACTGAAGTGGGCAGTGGGGAGCTTCAGATGAAGGCCAAGGGCAGTTTCAGCCTGGCCAGGGTCTGCGTTCCCCTCCGGTGGCCAGCTCCAGCTTTCTGGGTGCCTTTCCACTGTTTCAGTGCCTGCAGGGGATGTGATACCCCCAGAAGCCAACCAGACATTGACCGGGCACCCCTCAACCTGCCCTCCTGGCTTCCCCCTCACCTCACCTCAGCCTGGGATTCTCGGTCTAGCTCCTTGGTCACGTAGACTTTTCCCTCTGTATCCACATCAAAGGGGCCAGGGGGCTGGCTCTCCAGGTGATAATGTACATCTCCCCCATTCCAGTGTACCTGGGAGGGGGACACGGAAGGAGGGCACCCTGGGACGAGGGACAGGGGCTGTCAGCTCTTATGCCACAACTCTTCCTGGGTGAGGAGCTTGGGCCCCTGCTGCTGGGGGACCTCAAGCGAGTTGCTCTCCTCCCTGGAGCCCAGGTAGGGTCCTCTTGTTTGTAACACTTGTAGCAAGTCCCTGGTGGCCTTAGTCCAAGCCTGGTCCCCACCCAAAGTGCCTCAAGGACCAGGCTGTATTATTCTCTGCCCTCCCAGGCCAGGCCTGACCCCAGGGCATTCCTCGAGGAAGTCTGAGACATTCCAAGCCTGGGTGACAATCCCCATGGCAGCAGGGAGGGAGCAGCTGTTCTCCCTAAGGAAGCCTGGGGCAAGGTCAGGTCATGGCCCAGAGCCACACTGTCCAGAGGATAATAGGTGAGGGGCTGTGGTTCTGGTCCCAGGGCCCTGGAGACCCTACTCCATGATGGGAGCCAATGGGGACAGTAGAGGGAGGAATATAGGTAGGGGAGGAACAGGGGTTAAGCTGGGCCTCAGACCCACCCCCCAGATCTTGAGACTCAGGCCCAGCTGTACCAGCCATGGGGCGACTTCAGCCCCTGGAAGCCACACTCACCTGGGCTATGGGGTGTGGGTATGGAACTTTGAGATTCTCTGGCACGTGGACGGGATCTAGGGGAACCCAGGTGTTCTCTACTATGAAGACATCTACGGTGGCAGTGGCCTGGTGGCCCGAAGCCTGGTCACCCATGTCCTTGACCTGTACCAATAGCTGGTAGAGCCCTTCCGCAGCCTGGCCTAGGCTGGTGCTTCCTAGAAGGGGCAGGGTGGCCAGCTGAGCAGGAGTCCAGGGCTTCCTTCTCAGTGAGTAACAAACACAAAGCCAAGCCTATGGCAAGTGTTCAGGTGCCCTCTGGGCCCAAAGGCAAGAGGTGCTTTGAGCACCAGAGTGAGCACCCAAGCAGGGCTTGGAAGTTGCAAAGCCATTTCCATATCTATGCACACAGTGAATGGCTGATGGACTGGATGACTAGGAGCAGGATGAGGGTCCATGGGGGGATGTGTAGATGTGTAGATGACCGGCTGGATGAGTGGATGGGGAGTTGGGTGTGTGCATGCGTTCTTTTGGATAGCTGTTTGAGTAAATGGCAGTGTATGTGGTTGGGTGGCAGATGGGTGAATGGGGGACTGGCTGGGTGGGTATATGGCTTTTTCTTTCCATCCCCAGCCTGTGCCTCTGGCCTGAACTCCCTTACAATCAGTCCAAAGTTCTCCTGGCAACATCCTAGGCTACAACCCCCCAGGTCTCTCCTATCCTTGCCCCTTAGGCTTGGGGTCCAGAGTGTAGGGCTGAGGCTACTCTGTTCATACAATTTTTTTCTCTCCATGCATGGTTCAAGCCTTTTGCTTTGCCACACTCCACCTAGAATGCTCTTTCTTCCTCTCTCCAGCTCCGACCCCCCCTTCCATGGCAGCTCACATGCCGCCTTCCTCAGCTTTCCCCGACCCTCTCCCCTCATCACACCCAGCTCAGGCTCACCTTCAGGGCTGAGGGCCAGAGCCCCCAGCTGAGGCTCCAGCTGGAACATGTGTGGGGAAGGCTGGGCTGGGGCCTGGTTCAGGATGTAGAATCGGAGATCGGAGTTGGCTGTGCCCGGCTCATCCCCGTCCGAAGCCTCAAGGAAGAGGAAGGGGATGCCTGGTGTGTGTGGAGAGGGCAAGCCGTAAGGGGTGCAGCGGGGTGGGGAGAGTTTCCCCGCCTCCCTCATCTCTCTCTGGTACTTCCTTCCATATCTATCATTGTGTCAGGAAGCTGGAGGTGAGCCACAGATTTTCAGCCCACTCTGCAGGGGAGCCATCTGAGGCTAAGAGTGGAAGGGACTGGAGGACTCTCAGTGGGGTATGGAGCAGGATGGGACAGAAACGGGAGGGGGCAGCTTGGCCCTTGGCTGCCCTGTCCTTATGCCAATGGCCGGCCATCTCTTTACTCTCTGTTCTCTCCTCAGGGCCCACCTGACCTGTCGTTCGCTGGTGGCCCTGGGCACTCACCAGGCTTGGTGCCCAGGCTCAGCTGAAATTTGTAGACGAACTGAGAGAAGTGGGGCACCTGGTCATTCTCATCCTTCACATCCACAAGCACAGGCTGTGGGCCCCACAAGACACGTCCATCCTCAGTCTCCAGGGTGACCTGGAAAGGAAGGGTCGTCAGCGCCCCAGCCTGCCTACACCATTCTCCCCGACACTGGCCCGGTCATACTTGCAGCTGGTACTCGGACTGTTCCTCTCGGTCCAGGGTCCTGGTCACCAGCAAGAAGCCAGACTCTGGATCCACAGCAAAGAGGCCCTCAGCTACCATGCCTGGGGTCCCCGACAGCACAATCTTGCCCTCTGTTTCCTCAGGGGGCAGTGGCAGCTATGGAGGAGAGCAGAGGTAAAGGCAGTGGGAACCAGGCCTGGGGGGTGCCCCTCCACCCATTGGCCCCATTTTATATGTAGGGAAACTGAGGCTCAGAGAGGGCTAGCACTTGCCTGAAGTCACACAGCCAGTAAATCACAGGACCAACATTCAAAGCCAGAGCCCTTTTTCCTGTACTTGATGCGCCCCAGGACTCCCCACCCTCCTTTCTAAAGCTTGAAACCCCACCACCAATAGTTTATTAAAACTCTACTTTCTACTGGAATTGACATTTTGTTAGTCTCTCACACTCTATCACATTCTGTTTGGGAACTAGGATTGAAAGGCAGGCAGAGCAAGAAAGAGATAGAAATGCTGGAGGCAGGGGAAGCGTGACCTGGGGGAGGGCAGCCCACCCAGTTCTTAGGCTCACCTTGATCAGGTACAAAGGGAAATTTCCACCATAGTTTTCAGGGACTTCCACCTTCAGTTCTGCATACTGGTCTTCGGGGAAAACCTAGGGGAGGATTCTCTCCTTGTCTCCAGGCTTTACCTTCCTATCATGGGTGCCTGACAAGGAAGTGGAATTTCTGCCCCTTCTAGGGGCCTGGCCATACCTTAGCCCAACCACCTTCTGGCCTTTGACCTCCTGATCCCACAACGAGGTCTATAGTCAGCTCTGCACACCCTCCCACAACTCGTCCCTTCTATGGTCAGTGCAACTGGCCCAGGTGGAATGGGAGAGAAGGGTGCCAACTCCCAAGGCCAGGGTCTGAAGGAGATGAGTGGGACCCAGCTCACCTGGGCTATGGAGAGGCAAAGCAGCAACAGCCAGGCAGGGACCATGGTCAGGATGGGCCTGAGGGACAGGGCAGTAAGGATCCAGCCAGGATCGGTAGGCAAGGATTCCCTCCTAATACTCTCCTCCTAGAGAGGGTCCCTCCCTTCACTCCCACTCAGCCCAAGCCATGGCTTCCACAGGCCCCACAGGGTGCAACTGTCCCTTCTTCCAGCCTTTTCCAGAAGCTGGACCTCCTGCTACCTGTCACTATGGGAAAGGCAGCCAGGCCTTCTTCTGCCCCTGTCCTTCTGTACTCTCAGAGCTGCCCCTCCCCATCCCATCCACTTGGACATTGCCCCCCACCCACTGTCATCCTTCCATACCAATAGCCAGAGGGACCTCAAGACACACTGGCCTCCTCTTCCTCCCCTTAGAGTCCATGGGTCCCCATCACCTGCAGGGTTGAGGGCCATCTAGCTCCTCAAGCAGGCCCACCCAGGCCCCCAGGCCCAGCCATCCTGTCTCTCGGTTCCTGCCCCCCCAAGAATCTCCATTGGCGTTTCACCTCCACACTTTTGGCTCCTTCCTGACATAGCCTCCCCAGTTTGTACGGAGATCCCAAAGTGGTAATTGCCCAGCCACCCCAAATATCACAAAAGTCTGAAGCTGGAAAGACCCTGACGACTCTGAGGGTCACTTTCTGCAGCCACCTCATGCTGGAGGCGAAGGCCCGACCAAGGTCACACAGGACTTTACCACAGGACAATTCCTCCTGGAACAGAGGACCCATGGTTCAGGGTCTTGCGCCCTGATTTCCCACCCACTGCCATCCTTCAGACACAGAGTCCCCTCAGGGAGGGAGTCCTGCCCTCGTCTTCATATTTGCCAGCACACAGCGTGGAGTTGGGCCTGCAGAGCAATGGACAACCACTCCAGCCATTCCTGGCAATTCTTTCCCTGAACAAAGGCTGGATAGGCCAGTGTTATTCCTTCACCTACCACCGACCCCAGCCTCAGCCCTGCTCACCCCTCCACTCCAGGGCACCCTCCGGTGCCTAAGGCGGGCTCCCTTGGTCCAGCTGCCAGGTGAGAGGGCTCTTTCTCCAGGGAGTGCTGGCCAGGCCGGGATGGGTGGGGTAGGGCAGGGCGGACACTTGAGCAGGTAGGCGGTCCAGCCATGCTTGCTCAGGAATGGAAAACACCACTGGGCCCACAGCAGCAGGCCTGGCCGTGCCCAGCCCCCCAGGTTACTCATTGACTTTGGAAAGCTGGGGGCTGCTCAGCATCCGTGACTGCCAGCCCCAGGAGGTGGGGAGATCATTGGCCTGGCACTGCTCCTGTTCCTATACATCCCAGTGGGGACTTCTTGGCTCTTGGGCTTGGACATTACTTCTTTTTCTGTGATTCCAGACTCAATCGTACTTCTCCACTGTGGATCAGCATATGCAGCTCTACCTTGGCCCACTCTGTTCCTTTTGTCTGGAATGCCCTTCCCTCCCTTCACCTGTCTACTGAGCACCTACTCAGGCTTCAGTACTCAGCTCAAATGTTCCCTTCTCCAAGAAACCTTCCCTGGGCTCCCAGGCTGGTTCAGGATTCTTTTTTGGGGAATACCCTCTACTCCATGCCTTGTGCTACCACCATCAAAGCAGAAAAGACACCAGATTGTCATTGTCTATCTCTTTCATCAGACTGGAACCCCTCCAGGGCAGGTCTCAGGAACCCGGTAATGACCTTGCCCTTCCTTAGCCTTGCCAGCTTCTAACTTGATCAAAAACAAGGAGCTGGAGGTTCCACACAAAGGATAAATGAGCATGGCCTGAACTGGATATTTGGGGCTCTAGACCACCCACCAGTGGGACCAGTGGGTGGGAGACACAGCAGCCTGTGAGATCTCCTGAGGCTCCCTGAGGGCTCGCACCGGCTGCTGACACAGCCAGCCATGGACAACAGCCTGTCTAGTGCCTCTGAGAAGGAAGAGCAGATTGAGCCAGCTCAGGTGACCTTGAGAGAATCGCAGGGCTTGCCAGAGGCCCCCTCCCCCACCAAGGGCAGCCAAGTGGAGCCAGGAGAAGCTTCTGGGTCCTGGGAATCCGACAAGGGGAGGGGTGTGTGGGGGAAGGGTCAGTGACCCCGTTGTCAGTCCATCCTTGTCGTTGGAGTTTCCCATGGTCTTCTCTGAGTCCTTCCCACCTCATATCTGGAGGATGGGCGGGGATCCCTCAGCTGCCTCCAACCTTGTCTGCTACAAGCCCAGCGCACCTGCCTCAGGGCCACTCAGGCTCCCCAGGCACCTCAGCCTGGAGCAGGGCACTGTGGAGTTGTTGAAGGGGTCTCATATGGGTTGAGCTCCTACCATGCACCCAGTACTGCTCTAAGCACATGACTTCATTATCTGCCCCCACCTCCATTCTGAAGGGTCATTGTTCCCATGTCACACCCTAGGGCACAGAGATGCTGAGTGGCTTGCCCAGGGCCACACAGCCAATAAATAGCAGGGCTGAGAAGGCCTGGATTCTTCTTCAGGCCTCAGGACATTCACCTGCTCTGAGAAAACCATGCCTTCCACATGCCTCTACGTATGTTGCAGGCTGGGAATGGAGAGCCGCAGCAGCTTGGAGCAGTTAACACTGCCCTGGGGGGTGTGTGGGTGAGTCAAGAGAGGTCCTGCACCTTAAGGAGTGGCTTTGACACCTGCCATTGAACAACTGCCATCAGTGTTCTAACCAGGTTGCAAGAGCTCCTAGGGGTCTGTGGAGTAAATAAATTGAACCAATGAAGGAAATGTATCTTGCCCAGAACCTTCTCAGAAACTGTCCCGTGCCTCACTACAGGCTGCTTTCGGTTCTGGAGACCAGCAGACATATATACCAGTCCCTACTCAGCCACTTCCACCTGTGCGACCGCAGGCAATCGCTTCAGTTTCCCATGTGCCATTGCTAAATGGAGCTATTCCTTCCCAACACAATATGGGGAAAGTCCCAGCAGTCACCTGTGGTGGGTGTGGGTGGCAGGGAGACAGGCACACCTCTAGCAATCAGTGAACATACACATATTCCCACACAAATGCAAGGCCTCTCATTCTAGGCAGGGAGGGCCCCGGAGAGGGGCTCCTGCCAAGACCACATTACCTAAAATTGAGCATGGGATGCTCTCTCCTGGCCCCTCCCAGAGGAGAGAGCAGTGAGGCCCTTGCTTGGTAGCCCAGCCCCAGCCACTCACCTCCTCCTTTCCCAGCTGGGGAGTCTCATAAGTATTCCACAGCTACCCTACCTCAGCAAATTTCCAGCCCCTCGGGAGGCAAAATGGAGACACCAGCCCAGAAGTCAGACCCAGGATTTTTGTTTGGCCTTGAGACGGGGGCAGGGCATGGTCCCTCAGACAGCCTACGTTTTCCTTATATATAACGGGGTGACTGAACCCTTAATTAGCTAGGCAATGCCAGGCCCCAGGGTAAGAGAAAAATCTGGATAGCGGGCTGAAAGGGGCTTTTGTCTCCTCCTACTGCTTGGATCTCCGGTCAGGTCACAAGCCACACCTGCCCTTCTGGTCCATTTGGCTAGATTGGAGCCCAAATATTAGGAGAGTCAAGGCCACACGCTAGGGTAGGGCAGTGAGGCCCTGTCCCTCAACCCCAGGAATGCCCCCTACTTTTACAGCCCCCTTCGGGAGGAAACACAGAGTCAACAGCCCTGATCTATCAGGAAATAGTCTTTATTACAAAAGTTTGCATGTAAACAAATAAACACTGCACTGAACAGCCTCCCTTCAGAGCATGCACACCCCAAGTGTGGAGAAAGCTGGAGTCCCATCCCCACACACAGGCCTGTCCCACGGGCTGGGCTTGGGCTGCTGCTTGGGACACATATACACCGGCCTATACACGTATCACTGTGGGCCCAGCCCCTGATGGCCCGTGGGAGCTGCCTGGGCAGCACCATCTCTCTGTCCATAACCATGAGGTGGGGTATGCCCAGAGTTTGAGCCAGCCCTGAGGCACCTAGGGCAGTTGGGTGGGCCAGCCCACCAATCTGTCCACTTGTATGCACAACGCGGTATGGGTCTGTGGAGACTAGAGCACCGAGAGATCATGGCAGGACTTGGACTTGGCACGAAAGGCCATCTTGCGGCTGTTGCGTGCTACGATGCGGCCCAAGAAACGCTTTGCCTTCTTGCCAAGACTCTCTCGCCGCCGGGTACCTGC
The DNA here is from genome assembly GCF_030435805.1 of Mustela lutreola. Lineage (NCBI taxonomy): Eukaryota > Metazoa > Chordata > Mammalia > Carnivora > Mustelidae > Mustela > Mustela lutreola. The sequence goes on along the minus strand of NC_081305.1, from coordinate 18,559,954 downwards.
TTGTCGACGTGCATTGGCCTCTTTGCTGTCCCTGCGCAGGCGTATCTGGCGCACGACACCCTCGAACAAGGCCTGGACGTTGTGGTGCAGCGCTGCTGATGTCTCAATAAACTTGCAGTCAAAGACCACGGCACAGGCCCGGCCCTCTGGTGGGGACAGGGATGTGCTGGTTAAACTCTAGCCACCCCATAGCAGCTACCACTCAGGAATCCAGGGGTCAGAGATGGAGCCCTGGTGGTCCCCAGAAACACAGACCCCAGGTCCCCTACAGAGGATACAAGGCATTGCTGGGTCACCTAACTGGCAAAATGTGCCCACCTTTAAGGAGCTCACAAAGGCTCACAAGAGGAAACTCATTTATGGAAATAATTTGAAGCCTGATACTCAAATGGAAATGCCTTAGCAGTCAATACAAGACAAGGAGAGCTTTGATGGGCACCTTAATATTTCATGGTTTGATGTTATATGATGATGAATAACCAGTGAAATTGGGAGGAGGATGTCACCAAGTCACTGCTAGGTTCCTCTGAGGGACTCAGTTCTGAGGGCCATAGAGAATACTGAGCCCAAGAGGGGCAGATCCTCCCCAGAGTCAAGACCATGCCGAGACCAGCCCCAGCCCTGAATCCATGCTCTGACCTCCTAGCCCAGCTCCCTGCACTCTCCTCACTCCTCATCTGTCAGGCCAGGCCCAAAGGATACAGGAGAGGAAGGCCCTGAGGTGGCCCAGCTCAGTGCCCAGCAGCTTCCTCCCCCTACCCCCAGTGTATCTGGTCCTTCCCCCAGGCCTCTCAGCCCTCTGGGAGTCCTGTGGGAGGGCAGCAGCTTTCCCCCTCTCCCCCTCAAGTATTCTTCCTGAACATTTTTAGCCACTTATGATCCCCAGGGACTTGAGCTGAGCCAAGACTTAATGGACCACAGGCCAACCAGGATGTCCCTCCCTTTCCGACCCACTCCCTGCTCACCATCCAAGGAGACCTCTCGAGAGCGCACCAGGTCGCTCTTGTTGCCCACTAGGATAATGGGCACGTCGTCCATCTGCCGTGCCCGCCGCAGCTGGACCCGCAGCTCTGAGGCTTTCTCGAAGCTTCCCTTATCTGTCACTGAGTACACGATGACATATGCATCCCCCATAGCCATGCAGTGACCAGGTAGCCAGCGGCTGCTATCCTGGGGAACACATACACATGCATATCTGCCAATTGGTCTCATGCCCAGGCTACAAGGCTGTCCCTCTAAGCAGGCTCCTAACCCCAGGTCAGCCCTCCCATCCAGGCCTGGGTCTCAGCCTACAGCCTACCTGCTCCCAAATGTCATAGACCATGAGTGATGCCTCTTCTCCATCCACCATGATGGACCGATCATACGTGTGCCCTAGGTAGGAGACTAGCAGTCAGGTTACCTGCTGGTTCCCAAAAGCCACCCTCCCACACCATGTGCCAGGATTCCTATTTTGGCCACACCCTCCAACTTCACCATAGAGGGCTCCCCACCCCCCACCCCACCCCAAACCCCCGCCAACCTTTCCCTCCACTGATGGTCACTATGCGACAAAGAGGTGACAGGGCTGAGAAGCAGGATGTAGAGGACATGTTGTGCCTGACCTCACCTAGACAACTCTTCCCCAAGCTGGCAATGTCCTGGGTTGCCCCTCCCGTGTTCCCCGCCCTCCTGTTGCATGGGCCCCAGGGTAGCTCTGACCATAGCAGCCTAAGTTAGAATAGTGACTGTCACATTCTTTGGGAGCCTTGGTCACCTAGGGCTCTTCTCCTAGAAACTCCCTCTGGCTGTGTTCCTGCCACCCCTGGCAAGGAGGGATGTCCTATCCCCATCCTACAGAGTTGCCTCAGGTACAGCCTGGGACTGCTACTCTGGGCATTTCTTCCCTTACCAAGGGCTGGAGGTCCCTTCTCCCTCAGTTTCCCCATCTGTGAAATGGGTAGGTAGAGGCATGACTCTGAAAGTGCCATGGTATGCGCCGCTTTTAATTCAGGTCCCCAGCCCCGTGCCCTCAGTCCTCCCCTGGCATCTCCCCTCCCTTAAATAGTCCCAGCCCCTCACCTGCAGCCTCTGCTTCAGGCCCATCCTCTACACCACCGAAGATGCGCGCCAGAGCGCTCTTGCCCACGCCAGGCGCCCCCAGCAGCAGCACCTTGTAAACGCTCTCGTCTGAGTCGCTGCCCCCTGAGCTGAGCGACTCGGAGGAGCCCTCGGGCCAGTCGAGCGCCGCACCCTGGGCCCCGGTCCCCGCCGCGGCCGACGCCAGAGCGCTCGGAGCCAGCGCCGCCTGCAGGTCACGCTCGTCCACCGGCATGCTTCGACGGTGCAGCGGGGGCGCGGGGCCCCAGGGTGTGCTGCCTCGACGGCGCTCGCGCTCCCGGCCCCCGCCGCGGCTCCCGCCGGCTCCGCTGCCGCCGCCATTCAGAGTCATGGCGCCCGACGCCGTCTGAGGAACGGGAGTGGGGACGGCAGGGTCAGCCGTGGGACAGACGGTATGGGCGGCTGGACCCCCGGCGCGGGCTCAGGCTCGACGCTCGGGCCGAGGGCCTGCGTCGAGGACACAGCGGTCCGTCCCCTCCCGGCCGTGGAGGTCCTGGCGCGCTGACTCGTGAGCCACCCTCCCGACTCGTCCATCCATCCGTACCCTGGACGGTACGACCACCTGCACCCCGCTCCGCCAGGACACTCACCCAACCGCACACGGGCACGGTCAAGAGAAGTAGGTTCCAGGCCCCGACACAGTCCCCTCGCAGACTCTGGCTCGGACACCCGACGCTGCCGCAGCCGCCGCCTCCTCGGTCCGCTCTGGGTCCCGGCTCTAGAGCTGCCTATTTAAGTGTCTGCCCGCCCCCGCCCCCGCCCCCACCCCCGCCCTCACCCACGTCCCCGCTGCTGCGGGGGCTGACGTGTCGGTCCTCCTCCCCCTCGGGGGAATCCCCCGCCCCCCTCCCAGGACCTCGCACCCACCGAGACCCCGCCCCAACCGACTGGACAGACAAAGCCCAGGCAGAGCGTGTGTGGGGTGGAAGGCAGGGAAGGAACCAGGAGGGGGACTAGGTTGAGTGGTATGTGGGAGGGGCTTGGAGTTGGGGGTATCAACATGGCTGGGGTCAAGGGGGAAAGCCCGACAAGCCAACTGTGCCAGCTCCCCTCTGGGGAAGAATTAGTTCTGGCCCTTTAACAGTGAATTCTTCCTTTGCTCTCCCCCAGCCCTGGCCTGCAGCCCAAGCAAGCCGACTGATACAGGCTGGTCAGACTTCACCCTTCTCTGTTCAGGACACCCCCTCCCGAAAGGGCCCTTATATGAGGTCGAACTGAAGGGTCCTAAATCTGAGCTTCAAGTCTTGGCGCCAAGTCCTGCCTACCTCCCCTCCCTGCCCTGGGAAATTGAAGGTTCTACCTGATGAGCCTGCCCTTCAGGGTGAGGGTTAGTGTCACCCTGTGAGCCTCGGGGAGCACGTGGAGAACTTTGGGGTGGGGGGTGAAGAAAAGGAGGTGCTCTGGCAGTGTACTGCGGGTAGAGATGCATGCCTGATTTGGAGGGAGGGAATAGAGGTCCAGAGAAGGGAAATGATGAACTCAGTCAGCACCACCTCACCTCCCAGCACCCCCCAGACAGCTGCGAGCAACTCTGCTAAAAATACCTGGTCCTCGCCCTTCCTGGACTTTCTGCTCCTGGTTGTTCTTCTCCTGGGCTGGAGGTTGCCCAAAGTTGGGGAAATCCTGGCAGACAGGTGTCAGATGGCAGTAGGAGTGGCTAGGGGTGGGACTGGACCAGGGCTGGATTCAGCTGCTGTAAGTCTTCAAGGTCTGTTTCCTTCCTTCTGGTCCCAGATGGGCCTGTAGTTCAGGGCATATGCAGGGCCTGGAAGTTCAGACTCCCATCTAGGAGCATAGATGTAGAGTGCAGCTGGGGCAGGGCTGGAGCTGGTGGGTGGGATGAGCCACCATGTGGAGTCCCCACTGCCCAGAGCTCACCTACCCCTTAGAACTAGGGTGGGTTCCAGGGCCTGGAGGGGAGGAGATATAATGAGGGAGCTTGGTTTCTAGACCTGTCTCTGCCTCCACGCTTGTGTCTTGCCTCCTCTCCCTGCGTCAGGGTACCCAACTATAAAATGACCTGTTCCCTCCCTGACTCATGTCTGGGTGTGTGAGGATGGGGGGCGAGGGAGGCTATGAGGTGCTTTGTGACAGGGATTTGTTATCAGACTCTGACGTTTGATTGTGATGAGTGTGGTGGGGTGGGGGTGGGGGTTGCCCATTCAGGCTCAGGTGACATCACTGATGGAGATCCTGGTGGGTTGTGGTAGGTTGCTATGGAGACCTGGGTGGGGCTCTCTGGAGGCTCTATCAGTTTCCTTGGCAACATCTCAGGGGGCCTTGGGATGAGGAAGGCCTGGCTAGGTAAGTAGGAGGCGGTTCACACAGGACCCTCTGGTCTTGAGATCTTCAAAGTAGGCAGGGGCTAGACTGAGGGGTGACCTGGCCACTACTGTCCCTCCCATGGTCCTGTGTTCTTGGGGGCCTGGGCAACCCCCTACTGGCCCTAGCTTCCTGGATGAGATCCAGTAGCAAGAATCTCATCTTGGTGGGTGGAGCCTCCAGCCAGGACACAAGCCTCAAAAGCCAGCAAACCACTTCCCATCAGGAACCCTGGCCCGGGCCGTTTATGACCCCTCCTACCCCTGAAAATAACCCCCCAATGTCCAGCAGAAGATAGGTATGCGGCATAGCTGTAATACTTCCCAGCAGGGAGCTGTGCGAGGAATTAGGGCTGGGTTTCCCCTCCAGTAACCTGAACCCTCGACTTCAGCAGTGTTTCTTCATTGCCAAGGGAACTGCATCCACACTGGGCTAGTCAGGCCCCAGGCATTCCCCAACAGGCCAGGCTCACCACAAGCCTAGGTATGGCCAGGGGCTCCAGAAACCAAGACCAGGACATGACCTTGAGACATCCCCACTCCCACCTCCTGGTCCTCCCAGCTCTGTGGGCTGAGCTTGGCTGCCCTGGAGCAAACTGAATCTGTCCTAGTAACACACCTAGGACAGCCCAGCCTTCAAATCCCAGCTCTGCCACTTACTAGCTGTTTCTGTCCATTTATCTTGGGTGAGCCTCAGCTTCCTCCTGTGTAGAACAGAGATAATGTTTGTATGGGGGTTGCTGTAAGATGTAAATAACAATATGAAATGCAGAGGTAAAATGCTTGGCATATAGTCATATCTCAATACGAACACTTTTACCATTCTTGTTTGGATGGGACAGGTTGAATGAATCTGTGTCCCCCTCCTGCTGCTGCTTGCTTCTGTTCCATTGTCTCCAAAACAGTGGTTTGCCTAGAGAGGGGCAATGCAGATACCCTTCCCCGCCACTCCATACCCACCTTCCCTCTGTGGGATGCCACACCTTTCCCCCTCCCTCTAGTAACAAAAATTTACAGAGGGAACTTGGCTGGGTTTCAGTATCTCCAGCCCTCCTCACACAGCTGCTATGCCCCACACTGTTTGTTCTAGGGCTCATTTCATTCAGGGGTACCTGGCTGCCTCAATCAGTAAAGCATGTGACTCTTGAGTTGTGAGTTTGAGCCCCACACTGGACATGGAGGCTGCTTAACAAAAAAAGTTAAAAATAAATAAATAAGGCTCCATTCATTCATCTCACTGACCTGTACTTAGTACCTACTGTGTGTCAGCCCCTGTGCTGTGGGCATGATAATAAGCACAAATGGACATAGCTGGGCATGTTCATACATGTCATCTAATCCCTGCGCCAACCTCTCCAGCTATGATTTGTTGTTCCCATTTTGTAGACATGGCAACCAAAGCCTGAGAAGTCACGGGCCAGAAATAGCAGAGCCAGACACACCTGACAGAGGGCTTCAGAGACCTCAAAGCTCACCCCATCTCATACCCATATACAACAGATGGAGTTCCAGAAAGTTCCCTGGGCCCTAGCCCAAGATTCACAGATGGTGTCCTTGCAGGCAGCCAGGGGCCACACACAGATGAGTCAAGACTGACAAAGGGACTATCTGATATGCCAGCTGTGATATGAACAGCTTGATATCCCTTGCCCATCATGGCCTGGCTGCTAGGAGGGCCAGCTGAATCACTCAGTGACTCCTATGTCCCTCATGACCTCCTACCCCCAGCAGACCTTAGACAGAAGGGGTAGGCAGTGCAGAGGTACACACATGGTGAAGCCCACATGTGGATATAGGTGGTGGGGAATGCTCCCTGGGCCCGAGGGACCCTGGCTGGTCACCTTGCCTTTTCCCTGGTAATTGTCACAACTATGCCCACAATACACATGACGAAACCAGGGAATGTGGACTGATGACTTCATCTGTCTGAGCGTGGGCAGCCAGATCTTGGTCACTAGGTGGCAAAGCCCCTCCTTCCTGGAATTGGGGGTTGGCAGCTGTGTGGGGAGGGTGGGAGCCTAGGCCCTTCCATCCAGGCAACAGCGCCCCCTGCCAGCTGAGGAGTATGAGCCAAACTGCTTACATTCCTCTTTACTCCCTGACTGGAGGCCTTGGGGAGTGAATTATTTCAGAAGCTTGTTTTCTCATCTGTGAAATAGGGATAATAAAGGGTAGAAACAGCCACACAGGGCTGGGTGGAGGACTGACGGACTAGGTAGTATATGCAAAGCTCTCAGCTAGTGCCCACTCTCAGGACAGGCTCAATATTGTCAGCAGACCCTCAAGAGATCTGCAAAGAGCCTCTGGAAGTCCACAATCACACCGGAGCCTTTGCAGGGATGAAGTGGCCAAGGCACGGCTTCTTAATATCCTTTGTATCCTCAGAGAAAGAAACTGAGGCAGGGAATCATGGCATTATAGTTCCTAACTGGCTGATCCTAGATCCAAGCCCCATGGACCATGCTGGTGACAGACTGTGCTTTGGGCACAGGGTTGGGGGAGGCAGAGGGCCCAGACCCCAGCACCTGAAGTGACACACATCTCTGGGGATGCTAGGGGAGCGGGCGCTTCAGGGTCCTTTCAATAGAGAAATTGGCTGTCACTGCCCTGACCAGGGGACCAGACCGGGCATCACCAACAGTGAGACAAGCGGGCATCATATAGCTACAGGTGGATGCTAAAGGATATATAGGAAATTCTTGAGTTAATAAACTCAAACCTGAACTCAATCAATTTCCAGTTAATAGGAAACATAACCGACAAAGAAGAAATCAGATTGCAGGACTTCTTCAGGACAACTCATCTTTCAAAAAAGTCACTGTCAAAAAAAGATCAAAACATGGGGAGTGGGGAGACAGTTTTAGAAGAGGCTAAAGAGGGATACCAATGCACATAAAGTTTCACTGGAGCATTATTATTTTTTTTTTTAAATAGGCTCCACACTGAGTATGGAGCCCAATGAGGGGCTCAAGCTTATGACCCTGAGATCCAGACCTGAGCTGAGATCAAGAGTCAGATGCTTAACTAGCTAAGCCACTCAGGTGCCCCAAAGCCTGATTAAAAAAAAAAAAAAATTACCAACTATGAATCGCATTTTGGGGAAATTCATAAACAACTGGATATTAGATAGTGTTAGGGAATTTTTCTTTCTTTTTTATTTTTAGATTTTATTTAGTTGACACACAGGGAGAGATCACAAGTAGGCAGAGGCAGGCAGAGAGAGAAGGGGAAGCAGGCTCCCTGCTGAGCAGAGAGCCCGATGTGGGACTCGATCCCAGGACCCTGAGATCATGACCTAAGCCAAAGGCTGAGGCTTTTTAACCCATTGAGCCACCCAAGTGCCCGGGAATTTTTCATTTTTTGGCCAGATAACAGTACTATGGTTATAGTACTCTTAGGAGACCGAGTTGAAATACTTAGAAGTGAAGGGCCATTTATCTGCAGTTTACTCTCAATATATTCATAGTATGAGACCGGTGACGTAACACATTAACAACTATTAAATATAGATGATGGGTATACAGGTGTGATCACTACACTACTCTCTCAAAATTCTTGTATGCTTGTAACTTTTCGATTGGAAGAAATTTTTAAAATGCACTGCATCTCATCCACTCAGCCTGTAGAGGAACTTGCATTCATGATCACCATCTCCTCTCAAACCTGGAATGACCCAAGATGAAAAATTCTGAGACACACTGGAAATGAATATAAATTAAGGGTTTATTACAAAATGTAAAGTGTTAGTTTAATGACTTGTCAGTGATTCAAAAAAACAAGGCCTTGAGCCCTGGGTGTGACTGGGGGCAAAAAGCCAGGCTCAGGAGCGGGCTGACAGGCACTGGTTCACAACCTCCAGCAGGTGGGTATTCTCTAGAGCAGCTGCTACCCGTTCCTTATCTGCAAGCTGCTTGTTCACTGGATGGAAAAAAAAAAGAAGGAATGGGGAAGGAGGATCAAAGCCAGGCTCTGGCCAACCTGCCAGCCAACCCCACTTCTAACCTTTGCATATATAGGTACACACTTGCACCAACCTCCTGTCACCTCCTTCCCGTGACCCCAAGCCTTGACCAAGCCACCCAAACCACCTGAGCCAACACCTACCCCCACCCTATTAGGATCCCTCCCACCTGGCTGCCTGTGTCTGCTACCTCCTGTACTATCACGTCTGACACACCCTGGTGCTGTGTCCTTAGGAGAGAGAGCAGGAATGGAGAAACATGGTAAGCACAGGAGACTTAAGCCAGCTTCACTCTAAGCTGCCGCCTTCCCTGAGGAGTCACCCACCCAGGCCCCCTCCTTCCATCTTGCCCTGCAAACCACCAAGGCAAGGGGGAAGCCTCAGGGCCAATGCCTCAACATCAGCCCACACTCACCTGCATGCTCCGAGGCATGAGTTCCTGGTGTAATGTGCACATCCATCTGGGAGGGAGACAGATGGGGCCTGAGCATTTATCACCTGTCTACCCCCTCGACCCTCTTCCCCCCACTCCCCACCTCCCACCGATCCCACCTCCTAATGGTGACTGTGGACTCTGGACCTTCCATTATGCCCCAAACCCACCCAAAGCCACTCCATCTCTACCCAAAGAACTGGGTCCTACTGTTGGCTTAAAGGACTGCCTGTGCCCTATCCCTGCTCCAAATCTAGCTACAGCTTCCACTCCCCTTCCTGCCACACTCACTACTTTTCTGCACTTCCCACCTCAGGCCTTTATCCTTGTTGTCCCATTCAACTGGAAAGGCTCCTCCCAGTTTCATCATTGTTAGTTGGGATCCTTGCAGGCCTCACTCTGATGTCCCTGTTCACACTCTCCGAGGCTTCCTCAGTAGCACAAGCTCACCCCTGCCCTATCCCTGGGGCTCAGTTCCAATTTACCTTGAAACGCTGGGGAAGGGATCGAAGAAGCTTGACTTTGATGGACAGGCCGATAAGAGTGGCCATGCTGCAGTGTGGAATGGTGGGTGTGAAGGCCACAGCCACCGTACTCTCGGGGTCGCTCACCTGGTTGGAAGAATGAGATCTCAAAAGGACTGCCTTCTCCTTCGCCTTAGTATTTTGCTTCAGGATAATCGTCTAGCCTCCATAGGCGTTTCCTTATCTATAAAATGGGCACAGCAATCCTCCCCCTTCCGAAGATATCCTGACAAGTCCGTAAGCTCCTGGTGCAGATAAACTTTTCTGACTCTTCCGAACCATCTGCCCCCCTCGGACGCAGGCAGTGACTCACCTGAACCCGGACTTGCTCCACTACGTTCAACTCTTCCAGGGTCAGTGGATGCTCTGGGTCATTGATGGAGCGAATCAGATGTGGCAAGTGAAGGAAAAGGGACTGTGTGCGCTGGCCCACTCAGAACCCTCAGCGGGGAATGACCAGCACCGATAAGCTCCACTAACTACTGGACAGCATCACTTCAGCCCCCTCCCAGGCCCCAGAGAACCCAACCCCGCGCGGCAGCGGCGGATATCGAAGATCTCGCGCGCGTCGATGCTGTCTGGAACCTGCTCGTCCTCCTCGCCGGCGGTCACCGGTCGCTCCCCAGAGCGCTCATAGATGAGCGGGTTAGCGTTCTCCAGGAGGCCGCCCCCCATCCCACCGCCGCCCACCATCGCGAAACTGCTGCCGGCCGCCGTAGGCGTGCACTTCCGCTCCGGCCGAGGCACTTCCGGGGAACGGGCGGGTGTGGGGGGCGTGGCGTGGCGACGGGGTCGCTAGAGGGACAAGCTGCCCTCCCAGACCTCAGCTTGCGGTGTAGGGGGAGCGGTGGCCTCGGCGCCCTCTGTACGTTAATCCGGAAACGTGCAGACTGCCCCGGCGAATACACAGAGAAGGCAGTCGAACGGTTCGGGGCGTTCGAGCGCGTAGGTGCTGGACCGCGGAGGTCACGGCTGGCTTTCTTCGGTCAGGCGTAACTTCGGGCACCACTTCAGGAAGTCGGCCCTCAGGCTGGGCGCGTCGCTACGGTCCAAGTGTCCTCTTCCTGGCACCGTTTATTGCATTTCGGAGCCTCTAGGTGACGTTCCTGCATCGCCCGTTCCACCTAGGGCCCCAGAGTGCCCCCGCGGAGTTCCTAGCACATGGGACCCACAAGCACGCTTTTAAACGTTGTCAATCTATTTGTCAATAAATGAGTTTGAGCTCGATCTTTGCGGAAGGTGGGGAGAGGGAAAGCCATAGGATTGGGTTGCGGTTGTCCCAGTCATGGGTGCATTGGCAGGCTGTGGCTGAGGAGGGAGAAGGCTCACGGAGACCCTCAGATCAGGGAAAATAGGGCATGAGGGACCTTGAAGGTGGACCCGGAAACTGAGTCCTGAAAGCAAGGAGGAGCTCTCAGGATAGGCAGTCACACCTCCCTGCTTTTCCTCATGCAGTTCCCTTCACCCTGAATGAAGGTCGTTCCCATTTCTACATCTGTGGGAATCCTGAGCACACACCTCCTCACAGAAGCTCTCCCGGGTTCCCCAATCACAGCTTATTGCTCCTGCCCCGAACACCCTTATCAGGCCAGTGACCATGAGGACAGGGAACCCAGTGACTCCAAATTTGAGGAGACCGTTGTGGGTATTGTGGAGGGGCTACAGAAGCCTCCAGCCCCTTCTGCGCAAGCCCCAGAAGCTTGGTTTTTGTGCCCAGAGGCACTGGTTTTTGCATGTTCAGTCTCAACCCCCTTTCCCCTCCCAGCTTGCCTTTCCCTTCCCAGCTTGCCCCGCCTACTCCCAGCAGAGCCTAAACTTCAGACCTGGTCAGGACACTCCCTGAACTGCAGCAGGAAGGGCCCCTGGGCAGTCTTTGGGTGAAAAACAGCGGTGTGCTGCGAGTAGACAATGCTGCTGGACCGACTTTGCCTGCGGCTGAACACTGTGGTCTGTGGGCTCCTGCTTTTCCTCGTCCTGGGCCAGGGTGAGGCTCTTTCACTGGGGGGCAAGGACTGGGGGTTATCTTGCCAGATTCTGCAGAGGCAGGATGTGAAGCTGCAGGAGGGAAGGCCCCAGGGAGATGGTGAGGGTGGAGAACTATAGTGTGGGGAAACTTGCACCTGACCCAATGCTTTGAAAGCCCTGGATGGGTCCCTGAGGTGCAGAGAGAATGGTGGCTGACTGAGGTCACATAGGTCATGTAGTACTGAAGGGCAAGGGAGGCCAGGAACTCTGAGCACAGCCTGGCATGGTAGGTGGAAGTGGGGGGTCGTAACTCAGAGCGTTTCCTCCTTAGTGTTTGTGATAGAGCTAGCACTCCCTGTGAAAAATAACAATAAGTATCTTCCTGCTGCAGTTTGGCCCTGAGTGTTGTGCCCTTGGCTAGAGGGATGTCCTGGCACCCACTGAGTGTCCTTCCAAAGGGGCCCCAGTCAAGATTACTGGCTCTTGGGGAATCTGGCTGCATAAGCCCCTACCCTTGCATCCTACAGCCCATGTGTTGGAGAGACTGTCATATCCTTCTCTTCACCCCATGCACCCATCCTGGGTGAGGCCGCTGTCTGGCCTTCAGAGCAAAGGTGACTGCACTTCGTGTCACCACTTCCTGGCTCCCCTTGGCTGTTACCAGTAGCTTAGGTTATTCTGGCACCATGCCTGAGGCCTCCACAGCAACTGTGTCCCCTCTTGCCAGTGTGATCCTCTCACCCCAAATGGCCCAACCATGAGCCCCAACTGTCCTTCCCCTTCCCAGGCCAATTTACTTGGGAGACATCCACATTAATCCATTCCGCATGGCCCACCCCCAGGGGCTTCCGCCCTTAGTAGCCACTCACTAGGCTCTTAGAGGTCACCAAGAGCCTCCAGCAGGACAATTTGTTAGGCCTTGCTGATACCTCCCTTTGAAAAATGTTTAATATTTTAGATTGGATAAGGTGTTAGAGGGCACAGGTGATATGTCTGACCCTCTCCTGTCCCATCCTATCCTGGCTCCTTCACAGGGGCCATTAGGATCCCCAGGGCCTTCTACACACCACTCAAGAGTTTCCTCAAGAATGAGTGTGTGCACACATCCTTGGTTTTCACCTAAATGATCACAAACCCCCTCCCTTTCTGGCACACAACTTTTCCACTTCTTGACATAGGGGGCAACTTCCCCACATCTGTATGTGCTAGAGCTTCTTCGTACTGTTTCATGCAAGGGTTTCTCTTCAAGGAGAAAGGATCCTTTATGTAACTAGCCTCTGATCAGGAACATCAGGTTGTGTCCTTTGCCATAACAACCTTCAGGCATTGGAAGCCAGTGGCCACAGTGAGTTACATGGACAGATATCCCAGCTGCCAAGGAACTGTGTGTAGATAGATGTTACTGGGAACAGGGGTGGGCCTTTGACTTGGAAAGACACTGCTCAGTTGCCCTCTGTGGAACCTGTGAGTGGCTGTTGACTCTGACCAAATCCACCTGCTATTGCATCAGGCATGGCCTGATGTGCATCAGTGTGCATCAGTGTTGACCCAATAGGTGATCTGAGCAGGGAATGGGCAGGCGAGCTGGGAAGGGAAAGGTAGGTCTAGCAGGAGAGTGAGACTGAAAAGGCAAAACCCAGTGACAGGCAGGCACTGGCATGGCCACTTCCCCTTTGCCAGGGGGCCCCCTTGGGCTTCCTCAGAAGGGGCTGGAGGCTTCTGCAGCCCCTCCATAATACCCACAACCGTCTCCTCAAATCTGGAGTCACTGCATTCACTGTCCTCATGGTCACTGGCCTGATAAAGGTGTTCAGGGCTGAAAAGCAGGAGCAATAAGCTGTGATTGGGGAACCCAGGAGAGCTTCTGTGAGGAGGTGTGCGATCAGGATTCCCACAGATGTAGAAATGGGAACGACCTTCGTTCAGGGTGAAGGGAACTGCATGAGGAGAGGCAGGGAGGTATGACTGCCCATCCTGAGAGCTCCTCCTTGCTTTCAGGACTCAGTTTCTGGGTCCACTGTCAAGGGCCCTCATCTTCTGTTGTCTCTGGTCTGTGGGTAGTATAGATCCCTGAAGCTGTTTTTTGTTTGTTTGTTTGTTTGTCTGGTTTGGTTTTTTACTTCTTATTATGGAACCAGGCTCAAATTGGCCAAATTCTGCAGAAGCAGGACCTGAAACTGCAGAAGGAAAGCTTCAGGCAGGCAGGAGCCAGTGGAGGACACCAGAGGAACTGGGAGCCTGACCCCTCATCTCCCTGCACCCCGAGGGATGGAGAGTGTTGGGGCTGCCCGCAGCCACACAGCACCAAAGGGTTTCCAGTCTGTTGTAGAACAGTATAACACATAAGCTTTTTTTTAAAAAAAAATTTATTTATTTATTTGACAGACAGAGATCACAAGTAGGCAGAGAGACAGGCAGAGAGAGAGAGGAGGAAGCAGGCTCCCCACTGAGCAGAGAGCCCGATGTGGGCCTCGATCCCAGGACCCCAGGATCATGACCTGAGCCGAAGGCAGATGCTTTAACATACTGAGCCACCTGGGTGCCCCAACACATAAATTTTTTAAGGTTAAGCCATGTCAACATGTTCAGTACTTTTTTCTCTGTATCGCTGGATGATATTCCATTGTACAGACGCAGTACATTTTATTGCTCCGTGTATCAGTTGATGGACCTTTGGATTGTAAATTATAGATAATCCTGCAATGAGCATTCTCGAGCAGGTTTTTTTTTTTTTTTAAAGATTTTATTTATTTATTTGACAGACAGAGATCACAAGTAGGCAGAGAAGCAGGCAGAGAGAGAGGAAGGGAAGCAGGCCCCCCGCGGAGCAGAGAGCCCGACGTGGGACTCGATCCCAGGACCCTGAGATCACGACCCGAGCCGAAGGCAGCGGCCCAACCCACTGAGCCACCCAGGCGCCCTCGAGCAGGTTTTTGTGTGGTTGTATGTTTTCAGTTCTCACAGGTTTATACCTAGAAGTAGAATTGCTGGCTCATATGGTAAGTCTATGTTTAACTTTTTGAAGAACTGCCAAATTGCTTTCCAAAACACCTGCACCACTTCACCTTCTCACTAGCGAGGTGTGAGGGTTTCAGTTTTTCTATGTCCTTACCAACGTATGTTGTTAGCAGAATCTCTTACGTGAATCTCTTTGAATCTATTTTCCTTGTAATTTTGCTTTTCCATGGAAGAAACCAGTTCAGTTCTGGAGAGGATCCTGGAGTTTGGACTTTGCTTATTATATCCATATAGCGTCTTTTAACTATTTCTCTGCCCCTGGCATGCCTGTAAAGTTGTACTCATTACTTGTATTCTACAGGCTTGATTGGATTTCAGTTTCAGGTTCTGCTTTGTTATGTTTTGGGGCAAGACTACTTTGTGTAGGGCGATGGACTTCCATCAGAAAACATACATTGCTTGTCTTGCTTTTTGTGGCAAAGTAAGTTGTTTGACGTCACAGTCAGATTTCAGCAAATGTTTCTCTTAGCATGAATGAGGTGAACTTTTCTTCCTTAGCGTATGAGCCATTTATTAGTATTCCTTACTCTATCCCTCATTATTTCATATTCTTTAACCAAATATGCGTAGCTGGCACATTTCTTCATCTTTTGTAGAAATTCTTTGTGTGTTAAGAATATCCCGGGGCTCCTTGTGTCAGGCGACTTTCAGCCCCTTCCTCCCTCCCTGATTCCCCTAGTAAGGCAGGGGGTCGTTCTTACCTTCTAGTTACAGTGGTGCCTCGCTTTTGTAGTTGTCCTCACCATATCATCACTCTTGGTTTGAAAAATGCTCTCTCTTTATTTTTTTAAGATTTTGTTTATTTATTTGACAGATAGAGATCACAAGTAGGCAGAGAGGCGGCAGAGAGAGAGAGGAGGAAGCAGGCTCCCTGCTGAGCAGAGAGCCTGATGTGGGGCTCGATCCCAGGACTATGGGATCATGACCTGAGAATGAGCCCGAAGGCAGAGGCTTTAACCCACTGAGCCACCCAGGTGCTCCTGAAGGATGCTCCCTTTATGTCATTTCTTGCCACCTAGAGCATGAGATCCCTAAGGACAGGAGCCTTGAGTGTTTAATTCCCACAGTTCTACTGCCTCATGAGACCCACACAGTTGACAGAAAGGATACTCCCACCCTTTCAAGCTTATGTGACCCATTTGTTTGAAGCTCCTGGGGCTAAACTTTGGTGCCAGGTCCCACTGAATGTGATGGGAAAGGCTGGGGCCAGACCCAGGGAAGAGAGTGGGGGGAGTAGGCAGGAGTTGGGGGGACAGTGCACACACAGGGTTAAAGGCAGGAAATTTGTAAAGCAAGTGTTTGTAGATCAGAGTCCCTTGAGCTGAGGACAGGAAGCGGCAGGCAACATCAGTAGCCTGGGAAGGCCGCTGATGGATAGACTCAACCCTGGTGTCTGTTTCTATGCTCACAGGCCAGGATTCTGCCAGCCCCGTCCGGACCACACACACAGGGCAGGTGCGAGGGAGCCTCGTCCACGTGAAAAACACTGATGTGGGGGTCCACACCTTCCTGGGAATTCCCTTTGCCAAGCCGCCTCTAGGACCCCTGCGATTTGCACCCCCCGAGCCTCCTGAACCTTGGAGTGGTGTAAAGGATGGGACCTCCCACCCAGCCATGTAAGTGGGGATTCCAAGGAACTCCAGTCCCTCGGGTGGCGGGTACTCCAAACCCTGGGCCAGGCTGCAGATGTCATTTCATCTAAACCCCCACAGCCAGTCTCCCCTCTGAGTTTGGTGGCTCCCCACATGCATTTTTCCCATGAGCATGCAGATGCTTGGAAGGGTAAAGTAACTTGCCCAGGCTCTGGGCTTGGCACTTAAAACAGAGATACACACCTGCCTCAGTTCTAGTCGTGTCAGGCATTCTCTGCCACCAGCAGAGGTTTGGGTTGGCTCCATGAACCCCGTAAGAGCCTTTGACTCAGCAGCAGATACTGAGATCCCTGAGGGGTGGACGACCCCCGCTCTGTACAGTTACTGGGCCAGGGCCAGGGCCAGCTGCCTGGGGCCAAAGGGCATGTGTGTGTTCTTGCATCTGGAAACAGTGGAAGAGATGTGGTTCCCTGAGAGCCTGACTTGAGATGAAGGCTGTCCCATTGCCCTTCTTCTTCTTTTTTTTTAAAGATTTTATTTATTTATTTGACAGAGATCACAAGTAGGCAGAGAGGCAGGCAGAGAGAGAGGAGGAAGCAGGCTCCCTGATGAGCAGAGAGCCCAATGCGGGACTTGATCCCAGGACCCTGAGATCATGACCTGAGCCAAAAGCAAAGGCTTAACCCACTGAGCTACCCAGGCGCCCCCCATTGCCCTTCTTACGAGGGGGTAAATCTCCATTCGTTCGGGCAGCACACAGATGTGGGCTACTCCCTGGTTCCACACCGGTCCAGGTACAGGAATACAGTGGGGAATGTCAACATGTGCAGCCCATGGCTCTCGCAGAGACCCCGAAGAGTCGAGATTTCCCAGCCTCGGGGGGATTGGTATCCAAGGCCTTCATGCCCTTGAGGCCTCCCTGGAAGACTGGGCTCCATCCCCTGTGGGACTAAGGGCAACGGGGAGAAAATCTGGGCTCAGGATCTGGTTTTGACCATGGCACGGCCCCACTAGATGTCCGCAGAACATCACAGTCTTCAACATGATGGCTATGAAGCTGATGAACTTGAGCCTGCCCTTGATCTCCATGTCCGAAGACTGCCTGTTCCTTAACATCTATACGCCTGCCCACGCCCATGAAGGCTCCAGTCTGCCGGTGAGTGCCAAGCCCCTGCCACCTGAGGGGTGAGAGCATATTGCTTCTGCAAGAAGATCAGAAGGGACAGGATCAGCCTGGGCCCCTCTGCAGTGTGACCCTGTTGAGAAGCCCCTCACCACTGGGTCTAAGAGTGTTTCTTACCCAGCATGAGTGCTGACCCTTGGGCCTGGGGTCATAGAACCCTGGCTGCTCCCAGAGGTCAGAAGCTGGATGGACCCAAGACTCATCCAACCAACTCATGCCCAGGAGACCCACTCAGGGGCTGGATCTGTGGAAGCAACGAGAATGGAGAAACTTAAGTAATGTTCCTGTGGGATGATCAGGAAGATGCCCCTTTCTTCCAGTTCAGAGAGTGCCAGGAGAAATGAAGCCAGACTTTGGTACATAGGGTGGGACACAAAGTATGGGAGATCTAGTTTTCCTGATAGAAATTAGGTCCTTTTCAGTCTAAGTCACGAAGAAGGTCACCCTGTCCTGCCTGAGTTCTGTTTATGCAGCTCGGCACTTAGAGCCAAAGTGGTGGAGAATCCGGCTAGCAGCCCCCGTGGGGTCTGGGCAGGGTGGGAGCCACATGGTGTCTGTGCCTCGATTTCCCCAGGTGATGGTGTGGATCCATGGTGGCGGGCTTGTGGTGGGCATGGCTTCCATGTATGACGGCTCGGTGCTGGCGGCCTTTGAGGACGTGGTGGTGGTCACTATCCAGTACCGCCTGGGTATTCTGGGCTTCTTCAGGTGAGACTGGGGCTGGGCAGGGCAGCACTGGTGGAGAGAAGCCAGGACCGCCCCGTGACCCCTGTTCGTGCCACCTTTCAGCACTGGAGACAAGCATGCCCCCGGCAACTGGGGTTACCTGGATCAGGTGGCTGCGCTACGCTGGGTCCAGCAAAATATTGCCTCTTTCGGAGGAGACCCTGGCCATGTCACCATTTTCGGTGAGTCCGCGGGTGGCACAAGCGTGTCCTCCCATGTTGTGTCCCCCTTGTCCCAAGGACTCTTCCATCGTGCCATCATGGAGAGCGGTGTAGCCCTGTTGCCCGGCCTCATTGCCAGCTCAGCCGATGCAGTGTCTGCGGTGAGTGCCCCCAGCTGTGGGAAACCAGACCACTGCCTCTTCTCAGACCTCTCAGCCTCCATCACTCTGCTAAATGAGGATGATGAGGGGCCCCTTCATGGGCAGGACTGTCTAGGCAGCCCCTCTGGCTGAGACATCTGAATCCACACCTAATACCTTGTGAGATTTGGGGTGCACCTGCCCCCAGCTGCGACCCTGGGCAAATCCTTCTCCCCTGTCTGGAAGGATGAGGCAGCCCCTGCCTGGTCTCTTTACAGATGGTGGCCAACCTGTCTTCCTGTGGCCAGGTTGACTCAGAGGCCCTGGTAGGCTGTCTGCGGGGCAAAACTGAAGAGGAGCTTCTGGCCATCCAACAGGTTGGGCCGAATGGACATGGGTGTGGCAGAAGGGGACCGGTGGGGGTGGGGAGCAGGTCCTTTACATTCTCTGGGCAAGTTACTCCATCTCCACACCTTGGTGTCCTCACAGCCCTGGGTGGGAAGTTGAGGCCAGGCCATGCAAAGCCAATGGCAGGATCTCTTGGGGGAGGGGGTGTGAGCATCCTGGATGAGCTAGGAGGGGGTGAATGGGACTCAGAGCCCATTAGAAAATGTCTGGGACCTCGCTTTGTGGGCCCTCTCAGCCTGTCATGATCATCCCTGGCGTAGTGGATGGGACCTTCCTGCCCAGGCACCCCCAGGAGCTGCTGGCCTCCGCTGACTTTCAACCTGTCCCCAGCATCATTGGTGTCAACAACGATGAGTATGGCTGGATCATCCCCACGGTGAGGCCCAGCCCCAAGCTCCCAGGTGCGGGGGCGGGCACAGGGCGGGAGAGGGGATTCTGGCAGGGCTCAGGGCATCATAGCTGTAGGCCCATCCTACTCTCAACTGGAGATTCCCTCACTACCCAGTTCATGAACAGCTCTGAGACCTGGAAGGAAATGGACAGAGAGACCGTGAAGGCCATTCTGCAGCAAATGTTGACAATGTTGGTGAGGCTTCTGGGGTCCTGCCCAAGTGGACGGGGACTTCTCTCCTGTCCAGAGGAAAGGGAAAACCCATCCGCAAGATAGCTTGTCCATGCATTGTCCCCCATGAGCAAAGGCTGGGGTCACCCCAGAGCTCGGCCTCTTCCTCCCCATTCCCTGTACCATCCCAGGATCCGTCTTCCCAAACCTGACTCTGCAGCCTCCCTGCTGCTGCCCGCTGCCTGACCTGCCTATTTCTGATCCACCTGGGCTAGATGTTGCCTCTTGAGTCTGTTGACCTGTTGATGGAGGAGTACATGGGGGACAGTGGGGACCCCCAGACCCTCCGAGCTCAGTTCCATGAGATGATGGGGGATGCCATCTTCGTGATCCCTGCACTCCAAGTAGCCAATTTTCAGCGTGAGTACATCTATGACTAAGGCCACAGCAGTGAGGGGGCAGCTCTGTGGGTCCCACGTGAGGTCTGTTGGTGTGCCGGTCCCAACCCATGCCTATATATTAGGTCCCTAGGTGCTAGACACTTGATGTCCCTCATCTCAGTAAATCCTCGAAGCTAGTCTAAGAGATGGGCATTTCCCCCACTTTACAATGAGGACCTTCAGTGACTTAACCCAAAACCATATAGCTAGGAAGTTCCAAGATCATGATTCGAACCCTTGTCCTTCCCACTGCTCTTGCTCCAGCCAGGGGCTTCCTCACCCCACTGTTCAGATTTAGACCAGCTTCAGACCTAGCTATCTTGTCACCATGGGTGATGCAGGAGAGCCCCAGGCAAGGGACCACCACGTCACAGCCTGTGCTCCCCACCCTCTAGGCTCACACGCCCCGGTCTACTTCTACGAGTTCCAGCATCGGCCCAGCTTCCTCAAGGACATCAAGCCGCCCCATGTGAGGGCAGACCATGGTGATGAGTTACTTTTTGTCTTTGGAACCATCTCTTGGAAAGGCTACAGTGAGTGTTCCTGGGCGGGGTCCCTCAGAGACTCCTTGTTCCCAGAATGTGGGGTGGGACCTTGCCTGGGTCCCTGCGTGAGGGTGATTGTCCTCTCTGTACAGATGAGCAAACTGAGGCTCAGAGAGAGGGTGGAATCAGGTGCCCAAGATCTTACAGCTAGAGAGGCTGAGCTGGAACTCGCTCCCCTCCACCCCTCCCCACCCGAGCCGTGGATGCATGGCAGGGGTGCAGAGGAGGGTATTTTGGAGGCATATTTGTTTCTTAAGTGACTTCCTGGTGTCAGAAGGAAGAAGGGAGCCTTTTTGGTCAGGAATGAGCCTAGTTGGGTTGAGGAGAGGGCCTGGCACCCCAAGGCTGTGGGGGGAGTGGGCAGAGAGCCAGGCTGGGGAGGGCAGAAGAGGACCCAAGGAAAAGCTGCACGTGGGCTGGTGAGTGTGGTGGGGGCTGACCCGTGTGCTGGACAGGGGTTGGCCCCCACCTAGACCCTTGTCCTCTTGCTCTCTGTAGTTGAAGTCACAGAGGAAGAAAAGCTGTTGAGCAGGAGAATGATGAAGTACTGGGCCAACTTTGCTCGAAATGGGTAAGATGTCACATCCCACCTTAGCTTCGGGGGGCGGGGCTTGAACCCATTCAGGGGTCCCCCTTTTCTGTTGTGATCTCATTAGTGTACATGTATCCTTAATTGCAAGGTGGCTCCTTCCCCAGTTCCAGGTCCCACATAGACCTGGGGCCTTGTGGGTGCTGGATGCTCCGCCCATCTCCAGGTGACCTGGAAGAAGGGGACAGTGCCATGTTACCCACAGAGCCTCTCTGACGGGAAGCAAAAAAACAGTCCTAGTCACCCTGCCCCCTGGTGACACTCTAGTGGGAGGTAATTTCTTTCCTAGATTTAGAAACATCCCCCTGTCACTCCCCAACCCCACCTGGCCTGTCGGATGCCTCACCTGACCCCAGTTGGGGTGCCAGGCCTGGGCTCAGTGGGGCTCTGAGTGACTACCCCCTGCCCTGCCGGGAGGGCATGTCTACAGGAACCCTAATGGCGAGGGTCTGCCCCACTGGCCCGTGTTGGACCAGGAAGAGCAGTTCCTGCAGCTGAGCACACAGCCTGCAATGGGCCGGGCCCTGAAGGCCCACAGACTTCAGTTCTGGACGAAGACCCTACCCCAGAAGATACGGGAGCTGATGGAGGCAGAGGAGAAACACACAGAGCTGTAACTCCCTGTGGGTGAAGGGCCGGGGATGGGGGGCTTGAGTGCAGGTGGGGGTCTGCCGGCTATACCCACGCACACCCACTGAGGAGCCAGGAGCTTTTCCTTCCTTCCTGCAGCCATTCATTCGTCCTGCCAGCCAGCCAGCCAGCAAACATTTATTAAGAACCTAGTGCATTGGGGTGCTTGGGTGGCTTAGTTGTTAAGCAACTGCCTTCAGCTCAGGTCATGATCCCAGGGTCCTGGGATCAAGCCCCGCATCGGGCTCTCTGCTCAGCAGGGATCCTGCTTTCCTTCCTCTCTCTCTGCCTGCCTCTTTGCCTACTTGTGATCCCTGTCTGTCAAATGAATAAATAAAATCTTAAAAAAAAAAAAAAAAGAACCTAGTGCATCATGTTAGTTGCCAAGCCCCCCATAGGTCCTCTCATGTTAGACACACTCAGTGAATCCCCCGCATGAAGCTGTGAATGAGCGAACCTCAATGGAAATTCACCCCGCGCTGAGCCTCAGGTCCCATCCCCTTCTCCTCCCCTCTACCCCACCCCTACCCTCCCTGTCCTCCCCCTTTGGAGAAGGGTTCTTTGGGAAATGTTACCCACATCTGGCTCTCAGCGAGCTCCACGGGCTGTCATATCTGTAAGGAGCCAGTAGAAAGCCTGGATGCCAGGAACCCAGGAGTTCCGAGGTACTGGCCACTGAGGCCGCCAAGTACTGAGGACAAAGTCCCCATCCCCACCCATTGTCCCTGGGAGTAAATGTCATCTACCACTGACATTGCAACACCCAACCAGTCACTTACCTGTGTCCCACGAGGTGACTGACCCCATTTTTGTAAGAAGACTGAGCTTGTCCATGGGCCCCTGGAGCCTGGACGAGCTGTTTGGGGGCCAGGAGAGCCAGCTGGGTCCCTCAACCTACCACAGGGTTGGGGGAGGGGTGCAGGGTGAGGCGGCGCAAACCTTACACAATTGTAGCACATCCATCCAGATCATGGTCCGTATCTGCGAGATGGTTCCTGGAAGTTGGACTGGGAGACCAGAAAGTCCAGAATAAGGGACTCTTAGTTTCCAAAGTTCTCTCCATCCAAGGAGATCTCTCCTCTTGCCTTTTGGAATTCTCCTTGCCAGCCATGCCCCCCACCTTGCTGAGCTTCCCCCAACTCCCCATGGGTATCCACATGATTAGTTTTCCTGCTTGCCCCACTGCTTTCCCTAAACTCTTCCTTCCCTCACCTTGTGCATCCTCCCTGCAAAGGAAACCCTCTCTTCTGCAGTATTTGATCACAGCGCACAGATACCGAACTATGTTCACTCTGCCTCTTTGTTTCACCAAAGCACTTTTTTCTCTGTCTCTCAGAGGCTGTATCCTTCTTCTCATAGACCTAGGAGTCCTGCTATGCCCCTGCCTCTGACCAACTTGCCCTCTCCAGGCACTAGATCTTCCAGGAGGAAAGTCCCCTTCTTTCCCTCCACTGCATGTGAGCCCAACCACAGAGCCTCCTGAAGAGGGGCCTGAGGGATGGAGACTGGCCACCAGATGGCAGACAAGGATAACCTTAAAACTAGGGAGAGGGGCGGGGCTTTCCTGTTAGCGGCCTCTGGTGCATCACGCAGCTCCTGCATCCCAGAAGCATTTGCTGAGCACCCACAGCATGAATGCCTCTGTAGGTCTTTCAGTCCTGCAGATGCACGATATATTTTCCAAAAGTGGATTCCCAGTATTAGTTTCTTAGTCATCTTATTTTTTAAACAGTTTTATTATGGAATAATTTACATATAAATAAATTCACCCACTTTAGGTGTATGGTTTCACAAAGCTGGCTAAATATTGGAGACATACAACCACCATCACATCACGTTTTAGAAGGGGGAGTGGCTGGTGGAGCAGGCAGAGGGAGAAGCAGGCTCCCCGCTGAGCAAGGAGCCTTACGCAGGACTCCATCCCAGGACCCTAGGATCATGATCTGAGTTAAAGGCAGATACTCAGCTGACTGAGTCTCCCAGGCATCCCTCAAGTTTTAGAATGTTTCTGTTGCTCCAAAGAGTTCTTTCGTGCCCATTTGCAGTCAATCACTGCCCTGACCCTGGTCCAACATAGCCACCAAATTGCTTCCTGTTGCAATAGTTTGCCTTCTCTAGAATGTCATAGAAGTGAAATCATTTATTACCGATTTCTGTCACTTAACATAATGTTTCTGAGATTCAACCAGTGGTTTCCTTTTTATTGCAAAGTAGTGTTCCATATGTGCCATGCTACATTTTTTCTATCCACCAATTAATGGATGTTTAAGTGATTTCTATTTTTTGGCTCTTTTTATTAAAGTTCCTGTGAGGGGCGCATGGGTGTCTCAGTGGGTTAAAGTCTCTGCCTTCAGCTCAGGTCATGATCCCATGGTCCTGGGATCAAGCCCCACATTGGGCTATCTGCTCTGCGGGGAGCCTGCTTCCCCCTC
This sequence comes from Mustela lutreola, assembly GCF_030435805.1. Classification (NCBI taxonomy): domain Eukaryota; kingdom Metazoa; phylum Chordata; class Mammalia; order Carnivora; family Mustelidae; genus Mustela; species Mustela lutreola. The sequence goes on along the minus strand of NC_081305.1, from coordinate 18,536,224 downwards.
TCTCTCTGCCTTCCTCTCTGCCTACTTGTGATCTCTCTCTGTCAAATAAATAAATAAATAAATCTTAAAAAAATAAATAAAGTTGCTGTGAACATTTTCAGACAGGTCTTTGTGCAGACATGTTTTCTTTCTTTCTTTTTTTTTTTTTTTATTTGTTTGAGAGAGAGAGAGCACAAAAGCTGGGGTGGGGGGAGGTCAGAGGGAGAGGGAGAAGCAGACTCCCAGCTGAGCAAGGAGCCGATGTGGGGCTCAATCACAGGACCCTGGGATCATGACCTGAGCTGAAGGCAGACACTTTAGCGACTGAATCACCGGGTGCCCAATGTTTCATTTTTTGGGGGAAAATAGCTGAGTGGAATTGCTGGGTTATATAGCAAGTGCGTGTTTAACTTTTTTTTTTTTTAAGATTTTATTTATTTATTTGACAGACAGAGACCACAAGTAGGCAGAGAGGCGGGCAGAGAGTGTGAGGGAAGCAGGCTCCCTGCTGAGCAGAGCCTGATGTGGGGCTCCATCTCAGGACCCTGGGATCATGACCTGAGCCGAAGGCAGAGGCTTTAACCCACTGAGCCACCCAGGCACCCCGCATGTTTAACTTTTAAAGAAAATGCCAAGCTGCCTTCCAAAGTGACATGTTTATGCGCCCACCAGCCATCTATGGGGATTTTAATTGCTCCCTAGCCTTGTGCACACTCGGTCTTACCCGTCTTCCACCGTTGATTAATTGTAGTGGGTGTGTAGTGGTATCTTAGTGTGCTTGTTCCCTGTTTCAGTGTCTTTTTCTGTCTCTGTCCTTGTCTCTGTCTCTCTCGCCTCCTTGCTCCTGCTCTGCTGCATGTACCAATGGATCAAGGTGCAGGGAGAGGGATGGGCCCCACCTGAGAGGCTGCCAAAGACAGTCCAGGGAGGTGCACTGGTTATTTTTCATGGAGGGAAGTTTGACCCTGGGCCTCTCCAGCTCTGAATGCCACCTGGAACCCCAGGAGAGAATCTGGCATCTTGTCTAGGCATGACCCTCACCCAGCTCCTCACTAAGCCAGCACTTCTGTTTGAATCAGTAAATATTTGCCAGAGCCTCGCACTCCCACACATCCCCCACACCATGCCGACTCCCGGCCAGCCATGCTCTGGACACTAAGGCCCAGAGTTGAGTCCTGCCTTTACTTGGGCTAGAGGCTGTCCCAGAGAGACAGACCCCCTGACAGACTGCCCAGCCTATGGCAAGAACGGGCTTCCATGGGCTCAGGTTCCGTGTCTTGTGTCTTCACACATGTAATCTCAGACCCTGTGAGGTGCTTCCTAGGATGGTCACTGTTTCACAGACGACAAAACCAGACCCAGGGCTCTGGGTAAAAAGTGACACAGCTAGCGCTCAGCAGGGCCTGGATTTGAATGCGGGAGTTCTGGCCCTTCAACTACACCATCCCGGGATTCGGAGTGGGATTTGAGTTGTGAATAAGAAGCTTCCAGCTCCTCTTACTCCATTCTCTCTGCAGACCTCAGAACCTCCTGCCAGGAGTCCAGGGGCCCCTTGAGGGCAATGCCCGGCTTCTTCCCTGTTACTTGAGGAGCCTCAAGAGAGAGGAGCTGACAGGAGAAAATCATGCCCCAAATACACCCTGGGCATCCTTGGACCTGGAGCCCCATGGCAGGGCCACCTAGGCCCAAGGCCCTGAGGCTTCCCAAGAGTATCAATGCAGCCAAGAGAAATGAAAACCTAGGAACTCAGAGAAACTGGTACACCACTGTCTGCGGCAGCATTCCTCAGAATAGTCAAAAGGTACAAACCACCCAAATGCCCATCCTTGAATGAACGAAAAAACAAACTGTGATAGAGTCATACAGTGAAATATTATTATTCAGCCCAAAATGGACAGAAGTACTGATACGTGCCATAACTGGAGTGAACTTCAGAAACATTACACTAAGTGAAGGAACCTGGACACAAAGGGTCACCTATTGCATGGTTATTATGGGCTAGATCCTGGATAGGGAAATCCAGGGCAGCAGCAAGCAGATGAATGGTTATCAGATTATCAGGAGATGGGGGAGCGTGTAGCAATAGGAGTGATTATTGAACAGGTATGGGATATTTTGCAGAAGTAATGAAAGAGTTTTGTAACTAGAAAGATGTGGTATTTGCACAAAATTGCAAATACACGAAGTGCCACTGAGTTACATACTTTAAAATGGTTAATTGTATATTACATAAATTTTACCTCAATTTAAAACAAAACAAAAAACAAATAATATCACCTTCAATTCCCTGTATCCAATATCAGGGGGCTCAGGCACCCCCTTGACTAGTAGGACTGGACACTAGCCCCTGCCCCAAGCCATGGGCTCCCTTGGAACTGCAGCACGGTCCCTGGCCACCATTCCCTTGGATGGGTGCTGTGTGTCTCTTGCAGTGAGCACACAGGACCTGGTGGAGTTCCCTGGGTCAGGAGAGCTGGAATTTGAACCCAGGGCTTCGGAGCTCCAAAGCTCAGGCTCTTTCCCTTCCCCCTTGCCGGCCCGCCACCCCCCTACCCCTGGGGAAATATCACAACATCCACCCCCCTGCAGTGGATCTCTGAACCCTCCCTCCCCAACTTGGGTAGAGGTACTGTGTCCTAGGGCTGGCCACCAGCCAGATGGGGAGGTCCACTGAGGTTTTTATAACATAACCCTTCAGAGATTGGTTGTGCCAAAGGGTGGGGCCTTACCATACCTTCCACTACTTCTGCTCCCAGTTAGTTGTGAGGAGCATGGGGACAGTGGTACAGAGTGGGTCCAGGGTCCTACCCTGGGTGGCCTGGCTGCTCCTGGTGTTCCCTGTCACAGCCACTGGTAAGATATGCAGGCAGAGCCTACCCAGGTGGGAGCTTCGGGGTTGCTGGGAGGACTTGGGTGGAGGGGACAAGCGGGAGGCAGAGACGAGGAGGGGTGGGCAGCCCGCTCGCTTGGGGAGGAAGCCCTCAGTTCTCAGAAATGGCAGGGGTTGTACGCACCATCTCTGGGCAGAGCCGCTGCCCTTGCAGTCATGTGTGATCTCCAGAGCAAGCCTCCAGAGGCCATGTTCTTCCTTGTGTTTTCAGGGCACCCAGAATTTGATTAATCAGCAAGACACAGCCGTAGGAATGAGGGTCAGGAAAGATTTCCCCACAGTTCTAGAAACAAGCAGTGTGCAGGGAAGCACCGGGTCAGTCAAGAGGCGGACGAGGGGAAGGGAAAACGTAGGCAAGAGACTTTATTGTTTGCAGAAGGAACCGGCCAGATGGCTAAGCAGCTTCTGGAGAGGCTGATTCAAATATTCTCATTAGGCTCTGGGGCAGGGGCTGTCCTTCCTTATCCGGTATCTTGCCCTGGTGTGATTAGGGCAGGGGTTATTGATGGGAAATCTGAGAAGCCCAGAGGGAGGTGGCTGGGGGCTCAGGCTCTGGATTGGTTGGTTTGCATCTGAAAGACACCTTTCTGGGAGTTGTTTATTAGCTCTAAGAACTGGCCAGCCCTGGAAGGTGCACAGTGTCTCCAGAGTCTGCAGGGCATCAAAATAAAGAAAACAAAATGATGTGGTTATTACACTTAATTCAGCAGATGAGAAATCTGAGGGTGAACGGCTAGCCTGATGGCCCAAAGCCCCATGGCAGGTCTGTGGGTCCCAGGACAGCCTAGTTCGCCCTCCGGGGATTCGTTGGCCTAAAGGAGATTGGCAGACCTTCAAGGGGGGAGGAGAAAGTGGGGGGTCATCCTAAGGCCCATCTCCCAGGCTTGCTGGGAAGGCTAGTCACAGCCCTGGGTGCTAAGTGCTCAGAACACAGCTCACAGAGCGGGTACATTCGCTGTGAGTCCATTCACCTCCCTCCCACCATCCCCTGTGGAGGCTACAAACTCATTCACTGGCCCTCTGTCCTGCCCACAGGGCCTGAGGTCACACGGCCTGAAGTGGACACCACCCTGGGCCGCGTGCGAGGCCGGCAGGTGGCCGTGAAGGGCACAGACCGCCTGGTGAATGTCTTCCTGGGCATCCCGTTCGCCCAGGCACCGCTGGGGCCCGGCCGGTTCTCAGCCCCACGCCCGGCACAGCCCTGGCAGGGTGTGCGGGACGCCAGCACTGCCCCTGCCATGTGAGTAGCCCCTTGCAGGTGGACAAGCTGGTGGGTGGCAGGGGTCTAGATGTTGGGGCTGGTGGGCTGACGCCCTGGCCCTCGGGCCCATCCCTGGATGCAGGTGCCTGCAAGATCTGGAGAGAGCAGAAAATGTCAGATTTGTGTTGAATGGAAAGCACCAGCTCTTCCCTATTTCAGAGGACTGCCTCATCCTCAACATCTACAGCCCAGCTGAAGCCACTGCAGGGGCTGGCCGGCCGGTGTGCAGCCCTGAGGGCCCCGTCTGCACCTGCAGCTCCGCCTGGCCTGTCCTCTCCCCAGCCCTTTTCTCATACTGCCACAGGGGTCCCAAGAACACCCTGGGTTGATGGGAGGGCAGCTGCTGTCTTAGGAGCTGGGCGTCACTGCCCCATGGCCTCTCTGCAGGTCATGGTGTGGTTCCATGGAGGCTCTCTGGTGGTTGGCGCTGCCACCTCCCAAGACGGGTCAGCCCTAGCTGCCTACGGAGATGTGGTAGTGGTCACTGTCCAGTACCGTCTGGGCTTCCTCGGGTTCCTCAGGTGAGGTGGCCAGCCCGGGGGAGCGCCTTGCTGGCACTGGGCAGAGGCCAGCTTGGGAGGCCCGTCAGAGAACTGGGATGGGGTACAGAACTTGAATGCGGATTTCTCATGCAAGTAGGGTGGCTGGAGACCAAGGGCTCCTCCCCAATGCCCAGAGTTATACAGAGAACTTGGTCCTTTGGACAGGAAGTGTGGACTCCTGACCTGGCGCCAGGATCCCAGCAAGGGATGGGAGCAAGGAGGACTGAGCTCTGGCAGGCTGCCCAGCTGGGCACACCCACACCACAGGCAGGGCAGGGGGCTCCTGAGCCTGCCTCCTACCCAGGCCAGACTTGGGGCAAGGGGAGGGTCTGCCGTCCTGGGGGTTGGTTAAAGGCTGACGACAAGCCAGCCAGCCTACCCTAATGACTGCTCCCAACCCCCGGCTCCCTAGCACTGGGGACGAGCATGCACCTGGCAACTGGGGCTTCCTAGATGTTGTGGCTGCTCTGCAGTGGGTGCAGGGAAACATCTCCCCCTTTGGAGGTGACCCCAACTCTGTCACCATCTCAGGCACCTCTGCTGGCTCCTGCATCGTCTCTGCCCTGGTGAGTCTCCACAGGGAGCCAGCAGCCATATCTCCCGTGGCCCCAGACCTCCCAGGGTCTCTGCCCACCCCTGACAGCCCCCATGTCCTCCACACGGCACCCAGGTCCTGTCCCCGCTGGCCGCAGGACTGTTCCACAGAGCCATCGCACAAAGTGGAGTCATCACCACCCCAATTTTACTGGATTCTAACCCAAGGGTCCTGGCTCAGGTCTGCATTTCTTTCATTCTCTCTCACCCAACACGGGCCAGCCCCAACTTGCCCTGTGCTTGTCCTGAAGTTCCAGAGGGTGTCACTGGTAGGGAGATCCCTACCTCTGTTGGTGGAGAGGGACCCACTGGGATGAAAGAAGCACAATATCCATGGAGGCTCAGAAAATCACCAGTGCCTCCCTTCCCGCTGACACCCCCCCCAACCTGGCACCCCTGTTGTCCCCTCCCTGCCACACTAGCCCTGCTGGAATCCCTCCTCTCTGAACCCTGTCTCATTTCCTTACTCACTCTGCACAGCATGACTGAGCCCGCTAGCTCTGAGAATAGAGTTAACTAGATAATGATACTGTTCTCGAGGGTAGGGGGACTCGGCTACCCACACGGATAATGACAGTATGATGCAATGGGAGACACGCGGGGTGCCTGGGGACCACCCAAGCTTGTGGGCAAGGAAGCCTTGGGTTCCTTGGGTTGGTGGCAGGTCTCTGGCCAGTCCCGAGGCCCCATCTCTGACATCACTGCCCGTCTTTCCTACTGATACACCCTGTGTGTACAGGGAGGCAGAGGTCTGGAAGGTGGGGGTTGATGGGGGAGGGAGAGGCAAAGCTCTTGTCTATCCCCAAGGGCTTTGCAGACTCCCTGGGCTGCCGCTCCACCTCCTCGGCTGAGATGTTGCAGTGCCTCCGGCAGATGCCAAAGGAAGAACAGATCCTTAACATAAAGATGGTATGCCTACCTCTCAGGGGGCGGTGGCAGGCAATGGGACAGAGGGGTCTGTCCAGCTCTCGTGGGAGCCGAGAAACTGTCATCAGTCTGGGGTGAGGCTCAGGGCAGCCTCCCCTGAAGGGAAGGCTCTCCTGGCTGTGGAGGGCCCAGCCAGGTCTGGGAGCATGAATGGAGGGCCACCTCTTCTAGAAAAGAGGTCTGCTTGGAAGCATCCTTTGATTGGGCTCCCTATTCCTCCTGGTCCTCCAACCCTGGTGACCTCTATCTCCTCTAAGGCTCAGCCACCCAGGCATGCAGCCACCCAGGCATGCACCCATCCAGATGCACCTCATCTGGGTGAGCCCCAGATGCCATCTTTTTAGGGCATGGGCCTGATTGGGAAGACCTGTGCCTTGCTTTCTCCTGCAGAACATGACAGCGTTCTACACCATTGATGGAACCTTCTTTCCCAAGAGGCCCATGGAACTCTTGAGGGAAAGACACTTCCACTCTGTGCCCTTCCTCATGGGGTTCAACAATCATGAGTTTGGCTGGCTCATCCCCAGGGTGAGTGTCATTTGGCTCTTGTGCTTTCAAGTACCTGCCCCAGCCAGTCCTCTGCTGCCCCAACACCATCACCGCAGCCTGTGAGCTGACACTCCCATTTGATAGGTGAGAAAGGAAAGCTCAGGGAGGTTTATGGGACTTGCTTAAGGTTACCCAGATTAATTTTCCAAAAGCAAATGCTTGGGGACCAGGCTCTTGCACAAAGTAGCCTTCTGGGCAGCACTGATTCGCAGCATATTCTTGCCTTGGTGTCTGGTTTATACATCAAACTCTATGAGACTGGTTAGTATGTCTCTGTGCCTGGGAGTCTGATTACCTGAGACTTTCAGGTTCCAGATAACAATAAACTAGTGGGGGACATCATGGCCCAAGTGCCTTCCAGTCCCTTCCAGGTGAACAGAACTCCCCACACAAAGTGTTAACATGATGCTTTCCTTCTGTGCTTCTTTCCTATCATTCTCTTTCTTCTACCCATCTTTACAGTGATGGACTTTAATGACTGCAAAACTTACAAAGGGAGCGTCTCATCGTAACATTCCTTAATTTCCAAACTTGGGCACTATCTAGTTTTTATGACGGAAACGAATAAGGCAGTGAACATCTGCACGTCCGTAGCTTTTTTTTTTTTTTTTTAAGATTTTATTTATTTATTTGACAGAGAGAAATCACAAGTAGATGGAGAGGCAGGCAGAGAGAGAGAGAGAGGGAAGCAGGCTCCCTGCTGAGCAGAGAGCCCGATGCGGGCCTCGATCCCAGGACCCTGAGATCATGACCTGAGCCGAAGGCAGCGGCTTAACCCACTGAGCCACCCAGGCGCCCCGTCCGTAGCTTTTGTCCTTTGATTTCTTCCTTTGGAATTCCTCTCCAGGAAGGACATTTGGGTGTTTGCTGGATGACAGGCTCATGCAATCTTGACACTCAAGGACAAAACTTAGAGAAGTTTCCAGGCCAGGGGTGTGTGTGTGTGTGTGTGTGTGTGTGTGTGTGTGTGTAATGGCAGACGAGTGTTTGGGGGAAACAGTGCCCTGGACCCTGGCAGGCAGCCTTGGCCCCACACTGTCAACTTAGAGCCATGAATTGAATGGTGAGAAAGAGCCAAGCCCACTGGCTCCCAAGGCCCCAGGCAAGCCTCCCTGGTACAGAACCCTGTGCCTGGGACTTTGTAGCCACAGATGCTTCTCAGGAATTGGGTGGCTCAGGGCACTGCTCACCTTCTCACTGGTGCAGGCATTCTCTTCACTCTTCTTGTTATCCCTCTGGGCACAACTGTATATTTCTCAGCCAACTAGACGTTTACTGGATGTCCATGGTGGAAGCTTTAGCCATGGAAAGTAATCGAGACCCCGTATGGAGGCCTCACCATCTCTTAGGCATGGCCACTGGCATAGCACTTGGCGAAGTTGCTACGCCAGTTTCAACTGCGGCCGGCAACTTGAGTCCCCAGGTTTTGTTGCAACTTTACCAGCATTTGCAGACTATAATTTTAAAAATATAAACTTTATTGAGATGTAATTTCCATACCATAGAATTTACCCTTTTAAAAAGTATATAATTCAGTGGGCTTTATATATCCACAAAATTGTGCCACCATCACCATTATCTTATTCCAGAACCTTTACATCACCCTAAAATGCAGCCCATACCTGCTGGCCATCACTTCCCACCCCACCTCCTCCAGCCCCTGCAACCACTAATGTGCTTTTTGTCAAATCTGTGGATCTGCCTATTTTAGACATTTCCAGCAATCTCTACACAGGAAGTGGGGCTCAGACTCACAGACCCTAGATCAAGAGTCACATGTTCCACCAACTGAGCTAGCCAGGCACCCCCTAGACATTTCAAATAAATAGAATTCTACAATATGTGGATTCTACAATATGTGATTTTTTTAGCAGGATTGGTTCCTCCAGAGTACTGTAAGAGAATCCAAGCCTCTTCACTAGTTTCTGGTAGCTTCAGGCATCCCTAGCTCTTCGCTTATGGATGGCATTCCCCCTCTGTCTTCACATAGTCCTTCCTTAGTACCATCCATCTCTGTGTCTGAATTGCCCCTTTTTACGAGGACACTAGTCATATTGGACTAGGACCCAGCCTAATGATTACCTTTGTAATCATCTTGACTACCTCTCTAAAGTCCCCATCTCTAAATAAGGTCACATTCTGCAATACTGCACATATCTCTTTGTGGAGACCCAAATCAGTCCCTAACAATTGTTCTGGTTATTCTGGGTCGCTTGCATTTCCATATGAATTCTGACCAGCTTGTCGAGTTCTGCGCCCCCCCCCCCCAAAAGTGGCTGAGATTTTGATAGGGATCATGCTGAATCTATAGTTAAGTTTAGGAAGCATTGCCATCGTAACAAGATGATGTCTTCCAACCCATGAACATAGGCTGTCTTCCCATTTACATAGGTCCTCTTTAATTTCCCTCAATTATATTTTTGAGTTTTTAACATACAGGTCTTGCACTTTATTTTTTTTTTAAAGATTTTTTATTTATTTATTTGACAGAGAGAGAGATCACAAGCAGGCAGAGAGACAGGCAGAGAGAGAGGAAGGGAAACAGGCTCCCTGCTGAGCAGAGAGCCCGGTGCGGGGCTCGATCCCAGGACCCTGGGATCATGACCTGAGCCGAAGGCAGAGGCTTAACCCACTGAGCCACCCAGGCACTCCGGTCTTACACTTTATTAATGAAGTGGATTTCCAAGTATTTTATTTTTGATGCTATCGTAAATGAAATAGTTTTCTATATATCATCTTCAGATTGTTCATTGCTGGTGTGTAGAAACACAACTGATTTGTCTGTTGTTCTTATAGACCATCATTTTTGAGACATTTGCACCTTTAGCTACTGTGGTCTTTAGTTTAGTCTTTTACTTTTTAGTGCAAGTAATATCCCCTTTTGGGTATACAGTCTTTGTGTTTACTCATCTGTAGGTTTTTTGTTCCTATTTTCACAAAGATTAGCAAAGAGCCTTGTAGCCATGAAACTAACTTCAATAATTAATGTTTCCGTAGTGTTTACTGTATGTCAGGGTCCTTATATTTACAACCTCGGTGTTCATAATCCTATGAAGCAGGTTATTGTCATTTCTTTTTCACAGATTAAGAAACTGAGACAGAGAGCTTAAGTAATAGACCTAGGTCACACACCTAGAAAGTAGCAGAGCTGGGATTTGAACCCAGAGACTATGCCCTTAAAACTGTAACATATAAAGACAACATTTCACTTTAAAGACAGCATTTTAACTTCCCCTGTGGGCCCTCATATGATACCTGGTCACAGTTGGCTCTGTTCACAGGGTTGTGAACACCTGTCTGTTCCTGGTTGTGAGTGGAGGGTGGGCGGTGATAAGACTGTGATGAGAGGACCCTGATGTCCCCACAGGGCTGGGGTTTCCTGGATAAGATGGAACAGTTGAGCAAAGAAGAAATATTGGCCCTACTGAGACCCTACTTGGCTGATTTGGTGAGTCAAAAGGGAGAAAGGGGTAGTCCAATGGTATCCTATCCAGAATAGTTGGGCACCCTCCTCTTCCTCCTACCCTCCATCCCCCACAGCTACACCCACACTGCCAAACCCCTTGGTTCAGCTGCTGAATTTTAGTTCCACCTAGAAATCCCCTTGGACATGAGTCAATGTGGTTCTCAAAGAAAGATGATCATCATCATCATCTTCATAGACTACCCCCTAATGAGCCCATACTGTGTGCCAGAGACTGTCCTGTGCTGAGCCCTAGGACATGCATTCATCTCCTTCAATCCTCATTATAACCCTGTGAAATAGAAATTTTCATTATTCCCATTTTGCAGAAGAGGAAACTGAGGCTCCAGGTCTCACAAAAAGCAAAGGGCAGAGGCAGAGCTTCTGCCAGCTCTGTCTGATCCCAGAGCTTCTGCTGTTAAGACCATCCTGTCAGATGTGGAGCCACTTGGACCTGAAGTCCAGTCACAACCCTGGCTACTTGTCCACAGTTAGCCTTTGAGCCCATTTCTTCATCTGTAAGCGAGGATAAACTTCCCACCTAAGGAAACTGGATGCTGTATTTGAAAAGTCTGCCAGGAAACTAGTATTCAGAAGGTGCTCAATCTATGCATATTTCCCTCCCTTCTTTGGAACCCTCAGAGTTCTCCCCATTCATATCACCTCATCCCTGTTCTCTGGAGCTCTGGGGGAGCCCCCATGATTTGTTCTTTCACTAACTTCCTGGTTAAGTTCAGCCGGGCAGTTCCTGAACACCAGAATCCTTAGCCAGGAACTTCACATGAGCTGCCAGGCAGCTCTGCCAGGCAGGTTACGACTTTCAACCTATTGGAGATCACACAGCCAAGCTGGCTGACCTGAGCCAAAGGTCCAGATCTGACCTGATCCTGCCCAGACACTATCTAGAACCCCCAAGGGAGGCAGGGGCACCCAGCACACGAGTCCTGGGATATGAAAGAGGCCATGCTGGAGGGTTTGGAGCTTCTTGGGAGGGTCTGCTGGGGCCGTGGGACCAGAGCAAGCCTGAGCTTGGACTTCTGTCCTAGGATGTGCCCCCTGAGGTGATACCCAACATTATAGACGAATACCTAGGCAGCATTTCTGATGCAGAAGCCAAACGCAATGCTTTCCAGGAGCTTCTAGCTGACATGATCATCATCTTACCTGCCATGAATTTCTCTAGAAGCCTCCAAGGTGAGCCTATCCTGTTCACCTGCCCCACCCTTCCCATTTTGGCCCAGGAGCTGGATTATCACAGGCTACATGGCCCACACCCTGCTGCTGCCCCATACCCTGCTTCCTCCCCAGGACACAGACATGACTCTGGCAGGTCACTCTGCAGGCCAGTAAACCAAGGCTCAGAGAGGTGCTGTGACTCGTCAAAGGTCACCCAGCAGGGCTCATCACCAACTCTCAGGGATTCACCTGATTCATGAGTGAATTTTCCCCACATTCAGCCCTTCTCCTGGGAGAGAAGTCTTGCTTCCTCCAAGCCTGGTGGCTAGTCCCTGACACAGCACTAGAACAGCTCCTAGCTCTTATCTTCGTGACCTTGAGCAAGACGCCTGGCGCCTCTGTGCCTTAGCTTCCTCATCGGTAAAACGGCAACAGTAACAATCTAATTGGTATGTTGCCAGGAGGGTGAAATGAATGATGACACAGAAAGCGCACGGCTTGGTGAGTGACAACCAGCAAGTACTCAGCACATGCTTGCTGACAGTGAAGTTGTCAACATCAGAACCGTTACTGGATTGGTGTTACTACCAAAGGCAGGACCCCATTAGACTGAGGGTACCTAACCCTGAGGCAGACCTCTCTCCACAGATTCCGGAGTCCCCATCTTTTTCTATGAGTTCCAGCATCGACCCAGTTCTTTCGCGAAGATCAAGCCGGAGTGGGTGAGGGCTGACCATGGGGCTGAGCTAGCCTTCATGTTCGGGGGTCCTTTCCTCATGGACGAGAGCTCCCTGCTGGGTGAGGACACAGAGACGGGCGATCCTTGGGCTACAGGCTCCAACGGGCTAGGCTGGGGCTTGTAGGCACACACGTCTCCAGTCCGCACTGGGGACCCTTGGGTCCTCTCCAGGACCCACCTGACCCTGATCCTGGTCTGTTCCTTCCATAGCCTTTCCAGAAGCTACAGAGGAGGAGCAGCAGCTGAGCCTCACCATGATGGCTCAGTGGACCCAGTTTGCCAGGACAGGGTGAGTGATGGGCAGGCACACCTGACTTTGGGCCTAGATGACTCTCATCTTCCCCCAGTGGATAGTGTGGGAGGCCTTAGCCTTCATTCATTCCTCCCTCCCAGGGACCCCAATGGTGAGGGGCTGCCTCTGTGGCCCTCCTACAACCAGCTGGGGCAATACCTGGAAATCAGCCCGACACCACGAGTTGGCCATAAGCTGAGAGAAGCCCGAATGCATTTCTGGACGGAGACACTTCCTGCCAAGATCCAGCAGTGGCAGCAGACACAGAAGGGCAGGAAGGCCCTGGGGGAGCTCTGAGGGGTGGCACAGTCCCAGCAACGCAGCTTCTTCCTCCTTCTGCTAAGAAACTTTAGCTTAAACCAAGCTGATGTACAGACATGTCCCTGAAAGAATCAGCCCCTCCATGACTAGCATTGTGCTCTGTTGAAATGTCACCTGCTGCCTTCTGCAAGGGCCTTTGTACAGACTCTTCCATCTTCCTGAAGTGCCTTTCCCCCTTACTTCACGGTTAGTCACAGATTATTCTTCAAGCCGGGGATCCCCCTCCTCCAAGAAGCTTTCCCTGCCTTCTTTGGGCCTAAGTCTGTGTCCATTACAGTATAGTCCACCCCAGACTAGCACTGTCTGTGTCTCTTTCACTTCTATGAGGATGGCAGTCAGCCTGACCCTGCTCTGTGTCTCCCACACAAGGGTCAGGCAGGACCTGGAATCAGGGATGTTTGATGAACGAGTAAAAGAGAATATGAGAATGGCGGCTGCTGGATGTGAAACCAGGCTCTTCAGCCACCGAAGCTATGCTCAGGGGTGCCTGGGTGGCTCAGTGGGTTAAGCCTCTGCCTTCGGCTCATGTCATGATCTCAGGGTCCTGGGATTGAGCCCCTCATCGGGCTCTCTGCTCAGCAGGGAGCCTGCTTCCCCTTCTCTCTCTGCCTCCCTCTCTGCCTACTTGTGATCTCTCTCTCTCTGTCAAATAAATAAATAAAATCTTAAAAAAAAAAAAAAAAGAGCTATGCTCAGTCCAGCACAGATGTCCTCCTTAGCCAGGAGGGTGGACAAGGCAGTCCTGGGGTATAGGGGAGTCCTGAGACCTCAGGGGATCCAACCTAGAACAGATCTTACCCCCCCAAGCAGCAATCACCCCCAAAGCCTGACTCAGGTTGAAGGAAGTTACTTTCTCTGTGCTATGCACAGCTGTCTCCTGCATAAGACAAAACAGAATCCAGCTAGGCCAGAGCCTGACTCTTAGGATATGAGATGTGAGTTTCCCAGCCCTAGCATTTCGACCCTTAGCTGGGCTCCTCCCTCCCCTCCCAGATGGGGGAGACCAACTTCTAGCGGAGCTTAGCACAGTCCCCACAGCACCTACAAGGACACAGGAGAACAGGTTGGAGGAAGGTGTCTGGACTAGTGCATCAGTCAGGCCGTTGTCACAGAGAAAAGAAAAGACCTACCCACTCAGGCTATAACAGGTGAAAAGGAACCAGAGGTTTTTGAGTGAGGACAAACATTTCTTTTTTTGAGGACTATTACCCCATTCCCTTGAAACATCTGGATTTTAATACATACCACAAAAACTTTCCCTGTCCCCACTAGCTCATCCTGCAGGTTCAAGCCCACATATATGCTTCCTCAGTCAAAATTCCTGACTGCATGGGGCACCTGGGTGGCTCAGTGGGTTAAGCCTCTGCCTTCAGCTCAGGTCGTGATCTCAGGGTCCTGGGATCGAGCCCCGAGTCAGGGTCTCTGCTCAGCTGGGAGCCTGCTTCTTCCTCTCTCTCTCTCTGCCTGCCTCTCTGCCTACTTGTGATTTCTGTCTGTCAAATAAATAAGTAAGAAAAAAAAAGTTCCTGACTGCTGAGAGTTACATGAAAAGCACTTGCAGTTGGGACCAATGCTGTTCAGAGAAGTCCATTTTGGGCAGGAAGGAAAGATACAAAGCCAGATGGGCCCTGAGTCATGCCACTCCCCTGCTCAAAAGCTTCCTGTGATTCCTTGCCACCCTTAGGGCAAGTCCAAGTTCTTCACCTGGCATCCAAGGCCTCCTGTTCCCATCCCCTTCTCATCCCCTGGGAAGTTTGTACCCACAAGCCAGTAGAGAGCCTGACAAATAAACAAGCCCCAGTCACCACGTTGCCACTGGGGACACAGAGGACAGTAGCAGGAGCAAGGCATAGGCCAGCCCTGACTTGGGAAGGAAGGACACCTAAGCCAAGACCTGGAGGACAAGCAGAGATTTCTCCAGGGTGCAGGCTGCAGCATGGCCTCGAGGGATGGACAGCAGCAGGAAAGGGTGTTCCTGGCAGAGGGAACAGCAGGCATAAAGGCCTGGAGGCTGAAATGTACTAAGGAAACAGTTCTAAAGGCTGGAGAGGTCAGCAAAGACCAGTCTCTGAGGGGCCTTGTGGGCTATAGTGAGGGTGTGTGCTTGAGAGGAGTGAAGGACCTTGGAAAGGCTTTAAGCAGAAGGTGACGTGAACTGGTTGGGCGTGGTGGTGAAAGTGGGCATAGGGAGAACAGCGAGGGGACCAGTGTAGGCTTCCAGCTAGGTGGAAAGGCACTGGCTGGCTCTAGATTTAGAGCAGACAGATAGATCTGCTGACTGATGGACACAGAGGTGAGGGGCTGCCTGGAGGCGAGCAGACCCAGGCTGGGAATCAAGGGTCCAGGTTTGACCGCGCTGAACAGGCAGTCTGTTTCTCCGTTTCTTCTGTCCCTCCCCACCCCCACTTGTGTTCTCTCCCTCTCTCTCAAATTAATTAATTAATTAATTATTTTAAAAAGAGAAAAGAACTGGCCAAGTTGCTGTACAGCTGAGTGGAGTAGTGTATATGTGACAGGCCCCCATGCCTGGCAGATAGACACACGCAGTCTTATCTGCCTTCTCTACCACCCTCTCCCTCTCCCTGTCCTCCGTTCTCCGGCTTGTCCCTTGCTTTGAGGGACACAAGTTTAGTGCATTAAGGTAAACAACCTTGTCAGATCCTAGGTGAAAGAAACAAGCAGCTCTGTCACCTCCCTCAAATGGGGCTCCTTACTCCTATTGATGTGGCCACACACAAACCACAGGGTAAGCTGGTAGAGGGAGGTAATGAGGAGGGGAATGTGGTCCAGAAAAAGGGTCATGGAACAGACCAGACGGAGCTATAGTAACCCCTCCTTCCTTGGTCCTGCCTTCCCTGTCCTCCTATCCCTAGTCTCTTGAACCCCACGCTGATGCTGAACTCTCCACTTATGTTTTTTGTTTAGTGGGTTGTTGTTCTGCCGTTTGCTTGTTTGTTTGTTTAAATAGGCTCCCCACCCAGCATGGAGCCCAACATGGGGCTTGAACTCACAACCCTGAGATCAAGACCGGAGATGAGATTACGAGTTGGTCACTGAACCCAGGTACCCCCTCCATTACTGTGTTGTTAAAGAAAATATGGAAATACAGAAAAGTAAAAGAAAAAAAGCAAGATCACTAATAACTGCAACTCAGACACCATTTTGACATTAATACTTCCTGTTACTTTGGACATCTTTGGAGTGTTTTGGTGTGCACTCTCTATGGCCAGTATGTAATTTCAAATTCTGCCCTTTTCAAGTTGTTAAACCACATCAGCCTTTTCCCAAGTACTAATGACAACAACTGACATAATGGGTTTTCCCTGTTTTAAGTGCTTTCCCTACATTAGCCCATTTAACCCTCACTACAACTGTATGAGTTAAGTACTATTATTATGCTGCTTTTACAGATAGAGTAATCAAGGTTCAGAGAAGGCAAGTGATTTTCCCAAGGTCACACAGCTTAAGATTGGCAGTGCTGGACTTCAAACCCAGCAGCCTGGCTCAGAACCACCACATTAAGCCATCTACTGCTATCGAGTCTTTTACAGAACATACCATTACTGACCGTGAAACCAAAATTATATAATGTAGATATAACACCCCTCCTCACCCATCCCTTCTGGTCATGTTGAGGGGAGACTGTTGCCAACAAGGCTACAGGATACTCATCACATATAGAATTTTTTTAAGATTTTATTTTTATTTATTTGAGAGAGAGACAGCATGAACATGTGGCAGGACAGAGGGGAAGTGAGAAGCAGACTCCCCACTGAGCAAGGAGCCCGACGAAGGGCTTGATCCCAGGACTCTGAGATCATGACCTGAGCCAAAGGCAGATGCTTAGCCCACCGAGCGACCCAAGTGCCCATAAACAATTTTTTACATATTTTGGACTGTCTCCCGGACCAAATTTCTTGGTCAAAGGATGGGGGAGTTTTAAGGTTCTTGCTCCATGTTGCTTAATGATATTAGTAAAGTCTGTTATTAACATGCCTGCCATCAGAGTATGAAGACATCTACTTTGCCAACAGTAAGGGTGTAACCCTTGATGTGTTAACCAAGACCTGGGATTGAGCCCTGCATCAGGCTCTCAGCTCAGCAGGGAGCCTGCTTCTCCTGTCTCTCTTCCTGCCTCTTTGCCTACTTGTGATCTCTCTCCCTGCCAAATAAATAAATAAATAAAATCCTAAAAAAAAAAAAGAGAGAGAGAGAGAGAGAGAGACCCTTGTTTTGATGAGTTTCTGACTCTTTTTCCGAACCGAAGAACTAAAAGGGAAATCACTGAGTCAAAGCATGCGACTGCTGCACCTTGGGCCAGCGATTTCCCCGAGGTGTTGTGGCCATTTATCCTCCACCAACAAACAGTACCTGGGAATGTCCTTCTCACCGTATCTTTGCCAGAGCTGAGTGCCATCAATTTTTAATGTGTTGGGTGGAAGTTGTAACTTCTGGTTTTATTTATTTATTTTTTAAGATTTGATTTATTTCAGAGGGAGAGAGGACGCATGAGCAGGAAGGGGGCAGAGGGAGAAGGAGAGGCAGACTTCCCACTGAGCAGAGAGCCCAATGTAGGGCTCAGTCCCAGGACCCAGCAATCATGACCTGAGCCGACGGCAGATGCTTAACCCACTGAGCCACCCTGGTACCCTTTAACTACTGGTTTTAATTAACACTTTATGTCTACTCAAAAGGTGGAATATTTTCATAAGTGCTTACCCATTGTCTCTGGATAGCAAGGCTGCAATGAAGACCGCTCCAAGTCATCTCCTGTTCAGGGGTGTAGAGTGCTCTGCTGTATGCTTAGGTGTCCCCAGAGACTGGAGTGAGGACCACAAAACAATACCACTTAGAGCAGGAGAGCCTCACTGTGTGGCCTCCAGGAAGTTTTAGAACCCCCTTGAACTTCCATTGTCACCTTTATATAGTGCAATAATAACAACATTTACCCTCTACAGATTTTTTTTTAAAGATTTTATTTATTTATTTGACAGACAGAGATCCCAAGTAGTCAGAGAGGCCAGCAGAGAGAGAGGAGGAAGCAGGTTCCTCGCTGAGCAGAGAGTCCGATGCGGGACTGGATCCCAGGACCCCGGGATCATGATCTGAGCTGAAGGCAGAGGCTTTAACCTACTGAGCCACCCACGTGTCCCATCCCTCTACATATTTTAGGAGGATGAGGTGAGATAGTCCATGTAAAGTGTTTGGCACAGTGCAAAGCATCAGAAACTCATGGTTGTTGGCTAGTTAATCGTGTGTAGACCCAAGCTTTGGGGCAAATCCAGATTATGTGGCCGGCTTCTGCTTCCTTTTTCAGTCCTATGAGACCTCAGGCTGGTCATTGCCCCACACTGGGCTTCTGAGCTGCTCCCAGCTCTCCCCGGGGCCAATGAGAAGCTCACATGGCAGGACCACATGAAAAGGCTTTGTAAACTGCAAAGGACAGGACACATGGGAGGTTTGAGATGGCCCTTTGCCCCCAGTGACCTGCCTATGTGCCTGCAGGCTCACTGTTAAACCACCCCGTTGTGCCCAGATATTGCTTCTGTCAGCCCTGCGGAGACCTGGAGACGGGCACAGAGAAGTACTTTGGGCCAGCTGCAGCTGGAGGGACTAGGGTGCACTCCATCTTGTCAACTCCAAAAGCTATTACTGAAGCCAGGTGTTTGTAAATCTACTTTCCGAACGCAACCCTGAGATTTTCACTCAGAGGGTGGGCCTAGGAACCTGGGTGGGTTGGTTTTTGTGTGTGTGTTTTTTTTTTTTTTTTTTTTTTTTAGATTTTATTTATTTATTTGACAGAAAGAGACACAGCGAGAGAGGGAACACAAGCAGGGGGAGCAGGATTGGGAAAAGGCTTCCCACCAAGCAGGAAGCCTGATGCAGGGCTCAATCCCAGGACCCTGGGATCAGGACCTGAGCTGAAGGCAGATGCTTAACAACTGAGCCACCCAGGTGCCCCAGAAACCTGGGTTTTAACATGATTTCCCCCACATGATTCTGATACACAGCCAAGTTCAGTAATACTTGGATCATATTTGCTTTCTGTCATTTGCAGAGTGAGCCCCAGGGGATCAGAACATAGAATAATTCAGTCTTGATAAAGGAGAGGAAGAAAGGACAAGGGTGCTTCAGGAAAGGGCAACAGATGCGAGGGCTAAGTGATGTTTGGCAACAAAATGGGGGGTAGGATGAAAGCCCAGAAAGTGCGCATTGGCAGAGTTTAAATTCAACTTGGTCTAGATCATATTTATTCCAAGAGCTGGTTAAGATGTAGATCTACTTGTAGTGTGTCCATGTCCATGTGCCTGTGTGTAATATGTGAATGTATGCTACATACAGATACACTGGAACCTTTAGATAACTGTTTTTACATGCATATATATATATGCATATGCATATAGCTCTTGTATTTCCACATGTCTCATTGTAAATGAACTGAGCTCGTAGATACCTACCCACACATAGATTTGTATGTACATATGAGTATTAATGCGAATAGACATACAAACGAGAATGCTTATATGTGTGTAATTTCTTCCCAGAAGTATGTTATGTTAGCAATAAGAAAGAGGTATGATAATATAAATATCAGGTAAGCAGAATCAAAATGATACAATGTTATTGACATTAAACGATATATTAAATGACAAAAAATAGGGGCGCCTGGGTGGCTCAGTGGGTTAAGCCTCTGCCTTCGGCTCAGGTCATGATCCCAGGGTTCTGGGATCGAGCCCCGCGTCGGGCTCTCTGCTCAGCGGGAAGCCTGCTTCCTCCTCTCTCTCTCTGCCTGCCTCTCTGCCTACTTGTGATCTCTCTCTCTGTCAAATAAATAAATAAAATCTTTAAATGACAAAAAATAATTTTTAAAAAAAATTTTATTTATTTATTTGACAGACAGAGATTACAAGTAGGCAGAGAGGCAGTCAGACAGAGGAGGAAGCAAGCTCCCTGCTGAGCAGAGAGCCCGATGCGGGGCTCGATCCCAGGACCCTGGAATCATGACCTGAGCTGAAGGCAGAGGCTTTAACCCATTGAGCCACCCAGGTGCCCCGACAAGAAATAATTTTTATAATAGATATGAACCTTAATGCATCTACCAACATAGTGTTGAAATCGTAAATCAAATAATAAGAGAGAAAAATACTGAGAGAAACACAGAAAAGGTACAAATACACAATTGTGAAAAACTTCAAGCTTCAGCTGGGTCATGGGAGATGGGCCAGTGTCTTTTCAGGGACCAGAGTGACCCTTCTCCTCTCTTCCTAGGTACCCTGCACACCAAGGTAACCATGAAGTGGTTACCAAATATGGGACCCTCCAAGAAAAATAGATGCTCATGGGGAGACACCCATCAGTGTCTTCTTAGGAGCCACCTTCTCCAGAGCTCCTGTGAGTGCCTGCAGGTTGGCTGCCCTAGGGTCCCCAGAATCCTGGGAAGAAATCAGAAATGCCACCACCTATGCCCCTGTGTAAGAGCCAAAGGACTACTGCCTGGGAGGTGGGCAAACCTTAAGGAGGCTGGTGGACCTATGTATGCCTCTGAGGCAGAGTTTGAACCACTCACTAAAAAGAGTACACTGTGCGGCCATAAGCAGGCCAGGGACCCATTCTGGGCCTCAGTTTCCAAACCTGTATAATGAAGTCATTGGCCTAGATGGTGTTTAAGGCACTGATAATTCTGTTCTTGTCTCTCAAATGGGAAAGCTCCAGGTGAGGAGGAGGTGCTCACCCAGGACCTTCTGGGGTGCTGAGTTCCTGACAAGCAATTCATTTGTTCTTGCTTTCTTTCCTTTTTCTTGTTTCCTTTTCTCTCTCTCTCTCTCTCTCTATTTCTCTCTCTCTCTCTCTCACACACACACACACACACACGATACTCACTTGGGGCTTGAGCCCAAGGACAAGCCCACATGGCACATCCAGCCCTTCGCTGTGAGAGGACCTCCAAGATGGGGAGCTCACAGGCTTAGGTTCGGTTTTAATGTTCCAGAATCTTAATGTAACCTCTGGCAAGGCTCAAACCCTGAGTCACATGAGCATGTTGAGAGAGAGAATGGCTGCCCTCTGAAGCCCTGGCTTGGAAATTTACCCAGAACAAAATGTATTTATTATTTACTCAGATCCTTGAGTAACCCACCATCCAGCATTTTTCATGGCAATCATTAATAGTTAGATAAAGCACTGGGTTTAGAAAAACATCTATTGTAAGAACCTGTGTGTCAGTTGATATGAAAAAACTAAAACAATCGGAGCGCCTGGATGGCTCAGTGGGTTGAATATCCCACTCTTGATTTTGTCTCAGGTCAAGATCTCAGGGTTGGGAGATCAAGCCCTGCACTAGACTCCATGCTGGGCTCTGTGCTGGCTGTGGAACCTGCTTGACATTTTCTCTCTCCGGCTACCTCTGCCCCTCCCCCATCCCGCATATGCATAGGTGCTCCCTCTCTCACTCTCTCTAGAAGAAAGGCGGGGTCCCTGGGTGGCTTAGTCAGTTGAGTGACCAACTCCTGGTTTCAGTTTCAGCTCAGGTTATGATCTCAGGATCGTGAGATCAGGGCCCCCAAGGGCTCTGTACTCAGTGTGGAGTCTGCCTTGAGATCCTCTCTCTCTCTCTCTCCCTCTCTCTCCCTCTGCCCTTTCCCCTGCTCATGTGCATACTCTCTCTCTCTATTAAATAAATCTTAAAAAAGAAAAAAGAAAAGAAAAGGGAGCCTGGGTGGCTCAGTGGGTTGGGCTTCTGCCTTCGGCTCAGGTTGTGATCTCAGGGTCCTGGGATCAAGGTCCGCATCAGGATCTCTGCTCAGCAGGGAGACTGCTTCCCCCTCCGTCTCTGCCTACTTGTGATCTCTCTCTCTCTGTCAAATAAATTAATAAAAAATCTTAAAAAAAAAAAAAGAATGTTAAAAAAAAAAAGACAACCACCGCCCTGGATGTCTGATTGTTGAGAACAGGGCATCCACTGTTAGAACACGAACGGCTGTTACTAGAATGCTGGGGTGTTAGTCATTAGAACAATGTCCACCACTGAGAGAAGCCCAGTCATTCTGAACACTCTGGGAATCCCATGGATCAGGTGACAGAACATGGGATAGCCTTTACGAGGGCCCTAAGGATCAGGGGTTTAGAGACTGGAGTATCCATTACACCAAAGTCCGGATGTCAGTTGTTGGAACACTGGCCATGAGATGTCAGACAATAGCTGTTTGAAACACAGAGTGTCAGGTATAAGACTTTGTGGATGGCTTAGAACAGACTACAGGGTAGTAGTTAAGAAGGGAAAAAGACCAGTGACAAGTTTGGATAGTGACTAGTTTGGGGCCAGAGCAACAAGGGAACCAGCAGAGAATGGAGCAGAATAAGCAAACAGGGTCTCCTGTAGCCAGTCAGATGGGCCCAGCCCCAACTTCTGAGAACAGCCATTCTCAGGGCTGGCCCAGCAGGGAGAAAAGGTGAGATGGTCCAAGACCCAAGCTCTACAAATGTCCACATGGGTGCCATCCCTGCCCCTGGGGAGTGCATGACTGCTTGGGGAGAAAAACAACCAAATGAAACTCCAACCCAGTACTATAGTCAACATGGATAGAGCTTTGGGGAAGCACAGAGGGGAAGCGCCTAGCAGAGGGGGCACCATTTGAGCAGAGCCTTAAGAATGAGTAGGATTTTGCAAGGCAGAGGACAAAACATTTGGCAGAGGGGAAAGAAGCAAAGGGGCTTAGAGGTGAGAGGCAAGGGTCCATGTGTATCTGGAGGAAAGGGTGGCCAGAAGAAGACTAGAAGGTAAAGGTCTGGGACAGTACAGGTGAATCTGGATCTTATCCTGAGCACAGCGGGGCCCAGGAAGGCTTTAAGGAGGGGAGGGAAATGGTCACGTTTCTGTTTTCTCTCAGTCCTGTGTGGAGGATGCGTTGGAAAGGATGTAAAGAGGCTGGGGCAGTGTCCTTGCCAGAGGTGGTAATGGCCTTTGCAGGGCACCAGCTCTGGAAGAGAGGAGGAGTGCTATTTAAGAGCTGTTTGGGAGGCAGAGCAGAGACTGAGGGGAGGAAGGGGGCATGAAAGACAGGGAGGTGCTCAGGGTACCCAGGTTTCTGGCTTGACAACACCAACAGGGTCTCCAATAGGAGCAGGGAGCTTCTCCCTGCACAGACTCATGGGGGTAGGCTCCAGGCGGAGGGTAGACCTTGGGGAGACCAAGCCGCCTCCCACCCCTGGACTCTAACGCTAGTGAAAGCCACTCGAACACAGGCAGATACGCAGATACACACACACATACACACCACCACCACCACCCCCTAAATTTTGCATTTGGCTCTATTCCCTCAACTGTTGAACCTGGATTTGCAATCATTCTCCCCTCTATGGCCATCCCATTGGGCCCAAAAGGTATGGTCCGCAGGGATCTTCAGGAGGCCTGGGGCCGACCACCTCCATGTATCTCAACACTCGAAAACAATACAAGTGGCTAAGCTTCCGGGAGGACGGTCTGTACCTGAACTTGTACGCGCCAGTGCACGCGCGTGGGGACGCTCTGCTGCGGGCGAGTGTTCATCTCCACGCGCGCCGCCCCTCTCAGGCCTCGGCTCTCCCCGCCCAGGTGATGGCCCGGTGCCCAGGTGATGGTCCAGTGCCCAGGAGGCGCCTTCCTCGTGGGCTCCGCTTCCGCATACTGTGCCTATGAACAGGGCGCCCGCAAGAAAGCGGTGCTGGTGCTGCTGTAGCCGAGGCTCGACCTCCTGGGCTTCCCGAGGTAGGCAGGGCCAAGGGACCAGCACGAGGAACCAGGGACCCGGCCTCCTCCGAACTCTGGCTCAGGGAGGAGGAGGTGGGCGGGATGGAAGGATAGGGGAGGGGGCTGTGGGGGCGCGGCTGTGAAGCGTGCGTGCTGGGGCGGCGCCTAACTTCACTGGATGCTCCAATGGCGAGGGACCTAACTCTCGGGGAAAGAGGTATGGTCCCAAGACCGGGTGTCTCAGGGACGCGCCGAGGCTACTAGGCGAGGCGAGGCGGGGCCAGGCAGAACCAGGCAGGATCCCCTGAGCAACCAGACGGTCGGGGCTCTGGACTCTGATTATCCCAGAGAAGATGATGAGATGAAACAGAGGCAGGAAGAGTGGAATGTGGAAGGTCGCTGTAGAGGGATGCAGGAGGCCAGATGGGTAGGATGGGGCAACTGGGTAGGTGGGTAGGCAGAGCTGATAGGAAAGGCCCCTAGGGCTGGGTGGATAGTGTGGGGTGAGGGACACCACCCCTCCATTGACCGACCGTACGGCAGTTCCTAATCTGGAATGTTCCCTGAAATGAAAGCCTTTTAGTATGGAAGCAATAGTGGAAGGAGCAGGGTGGAATGTTCTCTTCCAAATGTCACATCCTATTCTGGCCCCCAGACATTCCACAGATGAGGAAAAGGTGCTGAGTTGCCAAATGATGAAATACTGGGCCAAGTTTGCCCATACAGTCTGAGTCTGGTCCCCTGACACCTCTGGGCAGTCCTCCTGCTCAGTGCTGGACCCACTGACCAGCTGCTTAGGTATTTGTCTCTGTGTGTCCCAAAGGAAATGCATGATCCCCAGTCACCAGGTCTTAAATGTCCCTAGAATGTGTTTTTCTCTGTCGCATGGCCACACTCTTCATTCACTCTTGTATTCATAATGCTCTGGTTTTTGCCCAGCCCTATACTGGGAGCTGGAATTCAAGAATCTTGCAGACATGACACACATCCTCCAGCTGCTTGTTAATGTTATAACAAAAACAGTAAGTTGCTGTACTGGGGGGAGCAGAAGGTGCTTTGAGAGCACGGAGGAGGTGTGCTCTCCTTCCTATCCATCTCCCATATGACACTCAAGGGATCTTTCTGAAATATCATCAGACCAAGTCACTCACCTGCTTAAAACTCTTCATGGCTTCCCTCTGCCCCCATACTAAAGTCCCAAACCATTAGCCTCTTGGCATGAAAATCTTCAAAATCTTTCCTATGACATCTCTCCACATCCATCCCCTTCACACACCCCCATGTTTTTCTGTAATCTTATAATTGTGCTTCCTTCAAAAGCCCTGATCTTTCATACCAACACTTTGCACATACTGTTGCCTCTGCCTGGAAGCCCTTTGCCACCACATACTCTCTCTCTCTTTTTTTTTTTTTTCCTTAAAGGTCTAAATATCATCTCTGTAAAGACTTCTTGGACCCTAACTTCCAAAGGGAAGGTGAATCAGGGAAGGGTAAGAGAAAGAGGCATGGTAAGACAAGTGTGACTGCACCAGCATTGCAGACCTGAGAAACAGAGGCATTTCTGAGGGTGGTTATGCAGGGAGGGAGTCTGAGAGATTGTGCCACCACCCAAGCCTTGGGGAGACTGGCCATGGACTCATCTGAAACAAGCAACCTGTCTTCCCCAACGTAAGCCCTGCAGAGGCTCCCTCCTACCTCCAGGCCAGAGCTAGAGCCTTAGCTTGTTGTTTGGGGCCCTGTACTTCCCTCTTCAGCCTGACATCCCATGATGCCCCAGGTCTCACTGATGCCATCAGGTTAGGCCAGATCCTTTTACTGCTATGCTGTGCCCCGCTACCCAGCCTCAGGGCAAATCCTACTCTCTCTTCTCAAAATCCTCCCCACCCTTCGAGGTCGACTTGAAGCCACTTCTTTTGGGAAATCCACCCAGACTGCCACTGCCCCTAACATTGAACTCAGCTTGTCATTTACCATTCATCCTGCTCAGCCTTGTGTCTGTTCATATCACATTGGCCTGAGGCCTTGGGAAGGTTTCTTATTATGTGGAGTGAAGCTTTGACAGCTTAGGATCTTCTCTCCCTCCCCTACTCCCCACCCCTACAAAATCCCCCCCACCAAAAACCTGGACAGGATTGGTCCTCAATAAAAACCTGTTGACTTGGGGCACCTGGGTGGCTCAGTGGGTTAAGCCTCTGCTTTCAGCTCAGGTCATGATTCAGGGTTCTAGGATCGAGTCCCGCATCGGGCTCTCTGTTCAGCAGGGAGCCTGCTTCCCCCCCCCCCCCTGCCTGCCTCTCTGCCTACTTGTGATATCTCTCTCTCTCTGTGTCAAATAAAGAAATAAAATCTTAAAAAAAAAAAAAACTAAAAAGAAAAAAAAAAAAACCCAACCAAACAAAAAAACCTGTTGACTTGACCTGACCTTCTCCATCTGTAAAATGGTTGAGTGAAGCAGATGGCATCTTGATTTGAGTCCTCAGAGGAAGGGTGCACTGCTGCCTGCTCCTCCTTGGGCTGAGTCTGCTTTGCTACAGTCAGTGACAGGGGCTATGGCAATTTGCCTGGGTTGCAAAACATCCAGCTTTTTCATTGTCTCAAGTGTGCCCCTCAAGGACATCCATACTCTATGCTCACTTGTCCATAGATTTAGATTTTCGTGCTGCAGCCAGACTCCTCACTCTGGCCTCTGCTACAACTGGATCTCGGCATACCCCAACCTGTACCACAAGTTTTATTGGCTTAGTTTAGTTTTTTGTTGATTGATATATATATATATATTTTATGTTATATATATATATATATATATATATATATCAATATGTTATATATATATATATATATATATATATATAACATAAAATTTGCCCTTTTAGTCATATTTAAATGCCCAGTTCAATGGTATTAAGTACATTCATGTCGTTAGGTAACCACTGCCACCATCCATTTCCAGAATTTTTTCATCATCTCATACTGAAACCCTACATCTATTAAACACTGACTCCCTATTTCCTCTCATTCCCAAACCTTGGTACCCACTGTTTTACTTTCTATCCTGTGAATGTGACTATCCAGGTACCTCATAGAACTGGAATCATACAATATCGGTCCTATTGTGTCTGGCTTATTTTGCTGAACATACTGTCTTCAGAATGCATCCAAGTTGTAGTGTGCATCAGAATTTCATACCTTTTTAAGACTGAATAATATTCCATGCTATGTACACACCGTATTTTGTCTCTCCATTTATCTGTTGATGAACCTTTGGTTTGTCTCCACCTTTTGGCCCTTGTGAGTAATGCTGCTATGAACAATGCTGCTATGTAGTTTCCCACAGGTTTTATGCCCCAAACTACAGTGTTGCTTAGTTTCTATTCCTAGGGCCTCCGGAGATCCAGAGACAGCTAGAAGCTGCAGAGAGTGGTGGGGGGCAGGGTCCCCCAATCTTCCATGCCCCAGCATCTAAGCCCCGAAAGCAAAGGTTGCAAGAGGGAGACAACACCCCTTATTTATCTTCACAACAACCCTGTCTCGGATTTTATTACCCCTATTCTACAAGGGTAACATTTTATTACCCCTATTTTACAGATAAGGAAACTGAGACACAAGACATAAAAGGCCTCGCTCAAGGTCATGACCTAGTAGTGGCAGAGTAGGAATTTGATACAGGCCTGTCTGACCCACCCTGTCGCTTCCATCCAGACCTGGAGCAATCCCTGAGGGAGGATGGCCTCTAGAGGAGGTGTGGCAGCCCTACTCTCAGGGGACATATAGGCAGCAGAACATCCCCGCCCACCCTAACCAGGGAACAGTCAACCAAACAGCCATTCAGTGGGACCCTGAGTGAGAGCTAGGAGCTCAGCCCCCTGGAAGGTGGTCCTGGGCCACCTGTGCACAAGTCAGCAGGGACTAGCTGGGCTTGATTTACTTCTCAGCAGGGACTAGCTGGACGTGATAACCTGACCTGGAGGTCCAAAGGTCTGACTGCAGGTTAGTCCAGGCCTGCTCCTGAGGGTCCCTCTGATCCCTCCTTGGGCTCTCTTGCATGTCTGGGGAAGAAATGTGCTCCGAAGAGCCACCTGTCCAGAGGCTGTTATCTCCCAAATCGGAGGGTGTGCCGCTGAGGAGGAACTAGGATTCAGTCATGGCTCAGGCAGGCTGCAGCAGATGCCAGGCTCATAAAGGACTCCCAGGGATACCCTAGGACCTTCTCTTAGAGTTGGAGCCTGGAGGAATTCCAGTGGGCAGCCAGGATGGTGAGCTGGCCCCCTGCCTCCCACAGTCCCTGCCCCACACCCACCCTGTCCTCTCAGGAAGACGCCCCTGTTCTTGTCTGCTCCTCCTGAGGTGGCACCACTGGATGAGGGAGGCGGGGAAGGCCGCCTCCCGGCCTGCGTCCACCTGGGCTTCCTGGCTGCACCGGAGTCTCCGACGGCCACCCAGACAGAATTGTTCCTAAAGTCTCCGCCAGGCCCCATCCCGCAGGGAACGGTGCACAGATCTTGGTGAAGGCCCCAGGACACTTGGGTGGCTTTTCCCTGGGTTTACCGTGGCGTGCCAGGGCCGCCGCGAGGACGAAGGCACAGCGGCGCAAAGCCCGCGTCGGAACAGCGCGCACACGCGGCTCCCGCCCGCCCCGCGGCTCAGCTCGGGCTGAGCCTCACGCCCCGCTCCGGAAGCGGCGCCCCTTCCTCCCCTCCGACACCCCGCCTGCCACCTCCACCCGGCCAAGCAGCAATTACTCGCGAAGACGGCGGAGGGAGGGCCAATTAGTGCGGGAGACGCGGCGGATCCGCCGTGCCGCAGCTGACCGCAGCCCCCGCAGCGCCGCCGCCCCCGCCTCCGCTCTCCCGGCCCGGCAGACAGCGCCGGCCGCCTGGGAGCCCCGTGGGACCCGCCGTCGCCTCCCTCCAGCGGCAGTGATAGATCCAGTCGCCTGGCTCCGGGCCAGAGCCCGAGCGGACGCGAGGGCGCCGGGAGCTGAAACTCCCGCGGTGGCGGCGTGAGGACTGGGTCGGGAGTCGGGGGCGGCAGCGGAGGGGGGTCTCCCTCCCCCGAAGGGCTC
Organism: Mustela lutreola; assembly: GCF_030435805.1. Lineage (NCBI taxonomy): Eukaryota > Metazoa > Chordata > Mammalia > Carnivora > Mustelidae > Mustela > Mustela lutreola. The sequence continues at coordinate 18,507,703 of NC_081305.1, read as the reverse complement.
CTGCGCCTGTGACGGCCCGAGCTTAGGCGCCAGTCAGCAGTCTCCCGGCTGGCGGGCGGCGGGCGGCAGGCGACGCGGTGGAGCGGAGCGGCCCCCAGTCTCTGGCAGCCGTGGAACCGGTGAGTTCTGCCCAAGCCCCTTGCGGTCTCGTGGTTCTCCTGGCTTCTGGCTCTCCAAGGTCCCACTAGGGCTGCCCGCGCGCAGAGCAGGTCCCTCCTGGTGCCCCCATGCTGGCTCGTGCCCCCGTGGCCGGAGGTGGGCAGGAATTTGAGTGGGCAGCGCAGGGCCACAAGCGTTCTTCACCGATGAATGAATCATGGACTTCCTTCCCTGGGTCCCGTGCCGTGACTAGCCACCTGTGGGCTCTAGAAGACCCAAAAGGGATCAATCCTGCCTTCCAAGAGCCCACAGGCTGCCAGGGGAGGTGCTCCAAGGGCCGGGCCGGGATCCCAAGTTTACAGAAGCTCTGAGGTCCAGGGAGGCATCAGGTGAAGGAAAGACGGCCTGGAAGAGGAGCAGTACGGTCAGGTGCTACCACTTCAAGGCTTCCTCTTTCCCAACTGAGCCCTTTCCAGCCCAAGCTGGACACACTGGGGTCCTGCAGTGAGGGACAAAGTAAGCTTATGCCCAAGACACGCTAGATGAGGCTGAAGTTTCTAGGAGAGAAGATGCAGCAGCGAGGGTTCAGGAGGAAGGTTCACAATTCTTCTGTTTCCCCCCATCAGTGCCACAGGGGGCTGTGTTAAAGGTGCTGAGGCTCCTGACCAGTGCTGGATGCAGTGGCATGGGGAGGGCAATGCAGAACCAAAGAATGAGTCCTTCGTGGGAGACAGCAAGCAAGTTCATAAAATAGTTGCACAGGACTAGGTGACAGATGAGGGAAGGGGAGGTAGAAGTTGAGAGAGACTCCTAGATGTCCTATTGTTCTAAGGAGTTTTAGACAAAAGCGGAGGCCAGGTCTGACGACTCCCTTTCCCCTATTCACTGGAGGGCTCCTAGGACACTCTGGCTGAGAGGTCTCCCACCCAGCCCAGCCTGGGGCTGGCTTTCCCCCACCCCCAGGGCCTGGGGGACCTCAGCCCCTACCCACCAGATCCATGAAAACGCCAAGAGGATGTGCTGTCCATGGTGGGGACAGAGGCAGGGCCCACTATTGCTGGGGAAACCTCTTCTCTCCCCAACTCCTCCATGGAAAGCTGATCAGGACAGGACTCAAGCTTCCTACTACTTACTCTCTAAAATCACATTGGTAACTCCATGGCCATAAGGAGATGGGTTTGGGCCCATTGGTCTGTGGGACAAATGGGGAGGGGAGGAAGACTCACTTGAAGCCTGAAAGAACTCAAGATCAGATGGTGTCACAGAGCAGAGTTCAACATGCCTCTTTTCCGACAAATTGGGAAACTGAATATTCCTGTCTTTGCCTATTCTTCTATGCGTGTCCTCAGGCAAGCCACTTGCCTCTCTGGGCCCAGTTCTCCTCATCCGTACATCTGGGAACAATCCCAGGAGGACCATACTCCAGCCCAGCCCCCTCCAGCTGTGGTCCAGGACTCATCCCTTCCCAGCTTTTGGCCACAGATGCTGGTGGAAAAGCATGCCAGCGACCTCACCAAGGAGCCACTGCATTATGGACCTACTGCTAAGGAGCAAGAACCCTTTTGAGGGGGAGCCTGGAGGTGGAGGAAAAGCCTTTCAGGAAATTAGCAGCACTGGCAGAAAAATTCATCAAAAGCTGATGGAGGCTCCTATGGCTGATTTATGTCTCTTGACTAAGGAACAACTCTTCTGGCCTGGAGGAAGTACTATAGCCTCCAGATCCTTCCAGAGACCCCAGACCCAAGACTCTGAACCTCTAACTCTGTTGCTGGGCATCTCCACATCTGCCAGAAACACCACCATCAATTTGCTACTCCCGGAAAATGGAACTCTGCTGTGCCAGGAAAGGTCACCGATGGGCAGGGATCTTGAGTTTTAATACAACTCTTCCTCTGCTGTGTGACCTCAGACATTCAAATGGCCTTTCTAATCCTTCCTTCCAGGAGAAATCCTAACTACCTAGGCTTTAGGCAACCAATACATCTACAATACTCAGCATATCTGGGAAAAGAATAATTTTTTTCAAAGAGAGATGATGCAAACATACCCAAACAACTCTTGGTAGTGGGAGTCTAATGTGAGAAGACTGGAAACAGTCAGGAACCCCTTGTCAGGAGGAGGCACAGTCCTCCCTCCCTCTCACAGAGCCCAGGTAGGGCAAACAGAAGAGCTATTGCAATATGCACCTCCAGGGGGCACCACTTACCTGGTTTACCGCGTGAATGAGAGCCTGGCTGGAACCTCGGTTCCAGCTCTGCCTCTTCTGGGCTTACCCCCCCCCCCCCCCACACACACACCCTTACACCACACATGCCTTTCACTGGGACATTGCTTGCTCACTACCTAACCAAAGCATCCACACTGGGCAGTCTTTGCAGCCCAATGGACTCCCCCAGCCCATCCTCGGCTGCCTTCAGCTCCCAGAGCTGGTTGCCCCCAAGTCATTTGATGCTAAAAGAAGCAGGATCCTTTGAAAGATCTTTGCACATAGCAGCCCCAGAGCCTCAGGAAATCCCCTTCCAGGGCCACACCTTGATTCCGTCATTGCCCTTCCCCTGGCTCAGCTACGAAAGGAGGCAAGGCCCAGGCAGCTACCCTCTGCTATGGGAGAGCATGTGCTCCTTTTCTAGAGTTCCTTTTCTGGCCCCTTCTCAGCTCATTTTATGGTATTTTAAATTGACCTTGTATGAACTCAAATTGTTACCCTGCACTTTCCTTGACTGCCAACATTTATAGTTGGCTTTGTATCAAAGTATGGAGTTGGAAAATCCTAGAATTCCAAAACCAGAAGGGACCTTTAAGATTGCCATATGCCACCGTTCTTTGAGAGCTTGTAACTTTGTGCCAGGAACGAATCCAGGTATCATCTAGTGTTTTTGCCTGCCTAGTACATCCGTTCATGCAATGTTACCCTCTCAACAGCAGTTCAATGTCCACAGGTCAGGGATGAAGAGGTAACCCAAAGTATTAAAGTCTATTAAAGTCAAACCGAGATTTTTGGAAAGAACAGTTTTCACCATTGGAGGATAAGTCAGCATGTGAATAAAACTAAAACAGAGAAACAGAACCAAGAGACCAAGAGAGACAGAGACACAGGCAGACAGATTTCTGGAGCCAGTGCTTGAACACCTAGATCCAGCCATGTCTGAAGTCACTTAATACACCCAGAGTTGTCAGCTAACTGAGCTAATACCTTCCCTTTTCTATGTAAGCCAGTTTTTAAAAAAGATTTATTTTAGTGGGGAGGAGCAGAGGGAGAGGGAAGAAAAACCCAAGCAGGCTCTGTGCTAAGTGCAGAGCCTCATGTGGGGACTCAGTCCCACAACCTTGAGATCACAACCTGAGCCGAAACCAAGAGTCGGACGCTTAACTGACTGTGCCACCAAGAAACGCCTGCATAAGGCAACTCTAACTGGGTTTATGTCACTTGAAACCAAAACAGTCCTGACAGACACAAGTAGATGCCTTTGTCCTTAATTTATAGATTAAAAAACTGAGTAGCCAGCTAGCTCTAGGATCTTAGACAAGCCATGAAAGGTCTCTGACATCAAGTTACTCTAACAAAGAATAAAGAGACTGAATTCCTTTAACTTCAGGACACCTTTGCTCTTCTGGGATCTCTCTCTGTGCGTCTATCTGGCTGTTTGCCTTTAAATAAGGTAGTCACTTGTTCTGAGTCCCAATTTTCTGAATTGCAAAATAGGACAGTAATTCCTTTCCTCCTTACTGGGAAGGAATTTAGGAAAGTCCAATGACAGAGTGTTTGGAAATTTACTTTTACTAAAGCAAATGTTACACAGTGTCCATATTTTACAAGTGAGGAATCTCAACTCATACCAGACAACCACTGATGTCTACAAATGGTTCATGTCTCTTCCAAAACAGTTTTTTTTTAAGATTTTATTTATTCATTTGACAGACAGAGATCACAAGTATGCAGAGAGGCAGGCAGAGAGAGAGGAGGAAGCAGGCTCCCCGCTGAGGAGAGAGCCCGACGCGGGGTTTGATTTCAGGACCCTGAGATCATGACCTGAGCCGAAAGCAGAGGCTTTAACCCAGGCGCCCCTCCAAAACAGTTTTTAAAAGGTTTTTTAAAATAAAACTTAACAAGAGCTCCTGCTTGGCTGGCTCAGTCAATGGAGTATGTGACTCTTGATCTCATGGTAGTAAGTTTGAACCCCACACTGGGTGTAGAGATTACTTAAAGATAAAATCTTTAAGCATCTGGGTGACTCGGTCCATTAAGCATCTTCCTTCAGCTCAGGTCATGATCCCAGAGTCCTGGGATCAAGCCCCACATCAGACTCCCTGCTCAGTGGGGAGTCTGGTTCTCCCTCTACCCATCCCACCTGCTTGTGCTCTCTTTCTCCCTCTCACATAAATAAATAAAATCTTTAAAAACATAAAATAAAATCTTTAAATAACTAAATAAAACTTTGCAAGACCTTAAAACACGTTTATAAAGTGACTTCCCCACAGCGCCTCATCGTCCAGACTCTAAGTTAGGTCGCACCCAGGTATATACTAAGGGAGATGGCCCTGGGTGAAACTCTGTTGGGAATAACTCTTTGTCACTGTCATAGGGTCAAGTTCTCTAGGAAGTTTTGCTTGCAAGATGTTTATTAAGGAGTGCCTTTGGGATCAAAACATGTTGATGAGAGAGGAAAAAACAAAATTGGGTAGAGGAAGAAGTGAAGTTATACACCGCCCAACAACAGCTTCAGGGAGCCTGAGAGTTCATATGGCCCATCAGCATTGCTCTGCTGGGCCTTTATCCACCCATCACTGGGGCGCCTGGGTGGCTCAGTGGGTTAAAGGCTCTGCCTTCGGCTCAGGTCGTGGTCTCAGGGTCCTGGAATTGAGCCCTGCATCGGGCTCTCTGCTCAGCGGGGAAGCTGCTTCCTCCTCCCTCTCTCTCTCTCTGCCTGCCTCTCTGCCTACTTGTGATCTCTGTCTGTCAAATAAATAACTAAAATCTTTAAAAAAAAATGTCTACACCCACCAACAGTCATTGGATATAAGGTGCCTAGAAAAGAAGAATGACTTGCAGGTAGCTCTCTGTAGCTCAGGGAATCTCAGAAAGGGCTGAGAGCAATCCCAGCTGCTCAGGTAATAAGTTCTTCACTGAAGAGGGATCTAGGTGGCTCATCTCTGTGTCCATCTCAATCACTAACACTACCTAAGGCTCAGGTACTTCTGGAAGTTCCCCTGGGGTAGGAGGAGCAAGCTTCCCTAGCATCAGGTGGGCTAGGGAAGCTATCAGGTGCCTTTGAGGAGATTGGGTCCAGTCTCCATCAGGCATTGGTGTGTGGCAGTCATTCTCCCAGTATAGTTCTCAGAGGCCTCTGACCCCACATTTTGTTGTTTCTTGTTTTTTAAGATTTTTTATGTATTTATTTGAGGGAGAGAGAGTGAGCATGAGAAAGACAGAGAGCACAAGCAGGGGTAGGGACAGAGGAAAGCCCAATGCGGGGCTCAATCCCAGGACCCTGGGATCATGTCTCAAGGGCAGACGCTTAACACACTGACCCACCCAGGTACCCCTGACTCCACATTTAATGAAAGAGTATTTAAAAAAAAAAAAAAAGAGTATTAATTTGCCTGGCTGAGAAAGGGAGGAAAAAAACAAGCTAAACAGAGGAAGCTAGCTAGGACTAGAACAGTCTGAAGCCAAACAAACACATTGCCCATTTACCCAGAAGTATCATCTAGAAGATGAGAATTATTGTCTGCTTTATTTGTCCCTCTTGTGTTCCTAGAGGGAAGGCAGGCTGGTGAGGAGGCTGTCGGCTAGTAATTCTGTCTATTTGCAAGACACTATTACAGCATGATGGGAAACCCTGCTTGCCAGCATGGTTTGGAGCTTGGGAAATTTGGGGAATAATCCAAGAACAGGACACGGTGTCGGTGTCGAGGCATCATCAGCACGGAGACAAAAGGAGAGAAGGTAAAAGAGAATGTATTTGGATTCAAGAGTCGATAATGAGCCAGAAGTGAATGTTGAATTATTCAACCTCCTTTATTGATCCATTGATCTCTATCTGCAGGTCTTGGTTTATTCTTGGTTGGCGTTTCCTGTGTCTGAGACACTGAGAAGAGAAATGGGGGAAGGAAGGATTTTTAAGACTCAAGAAGAAAGAAAATTCACTGCCAAAGAGAAATTTGGCAACAGATATCAGAAACCTTAAAATGTCAGTACTTTATGACACAATGGTTCTACTTCTGGAAATTAACCCTAAAAACACTATCCAAAACTTTTAAGAAAAATCCTTAAGCACCATGATGTTCACAGAAGCCAATTTTATACCAGCGAATAATAGGAAACAACGTGAATAAATGCCCAACATAGGAGATCAGCCAGGATGTCATTAGGATTTTTATATGATTACATGGGAAGATATCTATGCCATAAGGTTAGATTATAACAGTATCCAAAACTGTTCTTTTTTGTTGTTGTTTTTTAAGATTTTATTTATTTATTTGACAGAGAGAGAATGAACGAGAGAGGAAACACAAGCAGGAGGAGTGGGAGAAGGAGGAGAAGGCTTCCCCCTAAGCAGAGGGCCCTATGTGGGGCTCAATCCCAGGACCCTGGGATCATGACCTGAGCTGAAGGCAGATGCTTTAATGTCTGAGCCACCCGGGTGCCCCCAAAACTGTTCCTATAGAATATCATAACTATGTAAAGAAATGTAGATGGAGAAAGTCCAAAGAACATATGCTTAAATGTAGCAATGATTGTTCTGGGGTGGTGAGACTCTCTTTCTATACTTACTAAGTTTTCTACAAAAATATGCACAAGTTTTAAATAATTTTTAAAAAATGGAAGGGTGGGGCAAGAGACACCCATATGAAGGCTGCACAGTAGTAAAATGAACACAAATTAGTGGGGAATCAAATCTTGCCAGGGTGCTGCTATGTCCTGTGTGTGCTGACCATCTCCCTGATTCGTCTATGTGTTGTATGGACCCAAATGATAGAGTGAGGGACGCTGTGGGTAGTGAGTCTATGGAGGACAATCAAAGGTCCCTGAACTTGTATTTAAAGAAAAAGTGTGAGTTTTCACAGAAGAGAAAGGGGAGGAAGTCATGCTAGACAGAAGGTACAGTAAGAGCAAAGGCACTGAGGCATGTGGAAATGTAAACAGGTCAGAACAGCTGGACTATGTGGCCAATAATGGGAGATGGAATTGGAAAGGAAAGGAAGTTGTGAATGCTGGGCTGAGGGCTCTAGCCTTCCTGCAGAGACAAATCAGAGGCTTGGGGGAGGGGCTTGGGGGATGGGCAGTGCGGTTAGAGCTCACCCCTGCCATTCTCTAGTCCCCTAGTCTCCTCTGTTTCCCATCACCAGCCAGAAACTCAGAGAGCAGGGGAGGAGAAGGGGAGAAGTCCCAAATAGCCCTCAAAGACTGGTCAGCCAGGCCTCCTGACCCCAGTCTGGCCCTCTTCCCAGTATGCGAGGCTCGGTCCCCATCCCCAGGCATCCAGACAAACCCCTCCGCCTCCCATGACAAAGAGGCTCGCTTGGAGCCTGGGCAAGATTTGCAAACGTCAAACTTGTAATTACAAGGATGAAATCATCTGGTTCCTTTTAAGCAAACGGGTTTATTGATCCCAACACTGAAGAAATGCTATTCTAGGGAAACTTGCTCCTCTCGGTTTTCCTCTCCCTCTGGGATGGCTGGGCTGGTGGGGGAGGGTAGCAGGGGAGCCAAGAAGGGGGAGAACCTCCTGGGAGGGGAAATTCTTAAGGGCTTAGGGGTAAATTTTATAGTGTAGATAGATTTTATCTCAAAAAAAGAATTCCTTAGGGCCCAGGAAACTGCCTGGCGGTTTGAGCAGATGAGTCCCTCATCCTGGACTTGGGCCCTTCTCCATCCCCAAACTAGAAGCTAGGTAGAGCTGGGGTGTTAGGAGCTGTGGCAGCCACTGAATTCCCTTCTTTCCCCTCCCGCCGTCAAGTCTCATTTGTGGTTCCAGATCCTATTTCAGCTTCAAGATGGCACAATATTTCCTCAGTAACTGAAAGGAAACTCTTTCCTTAGAAAAAATGTACTAGAGGCTCAGGGGCCTGGGAAGACCTCACCCTCTGTATGAGGCGAGGCAGATGTGGGGAGCTGCCAATACCACACCTGGATAAAGCCATCCTTTCTGCTCACTTAAGGAGGCAGGATGTCTAGTCTAGGCTTTGACCTTCCAAGCCAACAAAGGACAAACAGATGGGCTCAGGGGACAGGAATGCACAATCATCGAGGTCAAGAAACACATCCTGCCACAAGGTCCACAATAGGATCCCTTCATTCAGCCTGTCGGGGACCCTTTGGGAACATGGTAGGGTGCTCCAGAAGGAATGACCTCCAGTTGCCACTGTCCACCACCTCGCAGTTCAGCCAGAGAGAGGAGCAGTACTTTCAGCAGCTCCACCAGCGGATGTCTTAGGGCAGAACAGTTAAGAGCACAGCCCGGGGATGGCCAGCCCTTCTGAACATCAGTTCCTTCATCTGTAAAATAAAGTCAATCTTACCAAACTTGCAGGGTTATGGTGAGGAGTGAATGAAGATGATATACCCCAATGCCATTTTGTTATCTCTGCTGAGTCAAGGTCTTGTCACTGTCCTATGATCACTTATTTATTGTTTCAAAGCCTCTGTTTCCTCATCTGTCCAGTTAGGACAAGAAAACTTGTCTTAGAAAGTGGTTCTCTGAATTAACTGAGATAAGGGATATAAAAGCATCCAGCTCACAGCTTCACAGGTGAGCCGAACGATTGAGGGTTCCCATCCCCTGCTCAGTGTTACTGCGCATTCTCTGCCCATCCATTCAAGATGGGTCAGGGAGTCCTGTAGGAGCAGCTATCCACCCAGGAAGATAGGAAAAAGAGGCCCTGGGCACGCTGAATCCTTAGGAAAGGAAGGATCCAAATGGCAGGGCTTCAGAGACAGTTCAGCCCGGTTTGGGGTGTTTCTAGGCAAGGAACAGACAGCCACAGGCTTCCATCTATGGACTGACCCTACTAGAGCTGGCTCTTAGCAAACCCCTCCATGGGGTCATGGCTGGACCAATCTATACCCAGCTGGACAGAAACACAGAGTTAAATATACCTGACACAGGTGATATTTTCCATTATTAATTTCCTCATCTAATTTTTAAAATAAGTGAAAAAAACTTGTGCAACAACAAAAAAAGGCATACAGAGGTCAGCCGAGGAGATGGCCTCCTCCAGCCTGCGGCTGGTTTCCCAGTCGTCCTGGCTGGTTGGACGCCAGACAATGCCGAGTGGGTTATCCTGTGGCCTGGAGTTGCCAAAGGCTGTCTGTGGTGTTGCTGTTCTGGATCTGCCTGGCAGGCTTTCTCAGCCCTTTCCCTCAGGACATCATTCCCCACCCCCATGAGGCTGATGGTTCATGTACTCTGCTCCGTTTTGTACTCCCACCCCTCCGCTAAGATCAGCTACAAGTTCATGGCCCTACCTGGACACACCGAGGAGTAAGAGTGCTGCCTTGTGGATCATTCTTTAGAGGTAGAAATGGAAAATTTTATACTAATGTCTACCTTAAAGGAATATGAGGGTGTCGAATGGTGACATGGGATATACTATCTGAGGCTGCCCATCCCAGTTCCCCCAAGTGCTGATGGGAGAGCAAGCTGGCCCATGTCATCATATCACCCTGCACATGGTGATTTGGTAGAGGGAAGAGTATGTGACACAGACTGGGCCAATCCAAGTCCTTCCCAGAAATTTTATGACTTGGAGAAGTGGCTGCTCCCATCCTTTGCCAGGAAATGGACACCATTGAAGGGTGCTTGAGAAAGGCAAGCAGGTGAGAAGAAATGGAAAAACGGGGAAAAAAACCCAGGAGACTATCCCTCCCTCTGTGTGATTTATTTACTTAAAATAAAATGAAACCCTTTCTTTAAGTTTATTGTTTGAATTGGGTTTCTGTCACTTGCAATTGAAAGAGAACTGAGGGACTATTTAGAAATAGATGGAGGCCCAATGGTAGTATTTGGTGACATCCACATCTGTACCTTTTCTATTTGTGCACATTCATATATTCACACAGGTTTGATGTGGGCCCGGTAAGAATGCCCTTGGAGAGGGTTGATTCTATCTTTGCTATTCAGAAAGTGTTTGTTAAAACCACCAGCTTACAGGTTTGACTTCGCTGAAAACTCCCTTCCTGACCTTGGGCAATTGATCCATCTCTGGATCTCAGTTAGGGTGACCAACCATCCCAGTTTGCAAGGAGCTGAGTGGTTTCCTAGGACATGGGACTTCCACTGTTAAAACCAGGACAGTCTCTGGAAAACCCAACACTTGGTCACCCTAGCTCAGTTCCGCATGTGCAAAACTGAGAATGAACTAGGCAGGGGTAGGAAATTCTGCCAAATCCTGTGTTAGGGCCGGCATTGTATCCTCATTGTCCTTTGCAATATGGCCAGCTACTGTCAGTTAGAGTTGGCACCTATTTGCCATCCTTGCACTGAGTTTTTGACACGCTGGAATTTTAAGGACCAGAATTTATTGAGGATCAACTTTTAGTCAACCTCTGCCATAAATCCCATATCAAACTCTCTCCAGCTTGGGCCAAATAACTCCCTTAAAACTTGTGGATCTTTTTTAGGGTTTCATTGCACATTTGGGTAAATAGATGGACTGGCATTAGGTTTACATACAATTCAGCTTTTCTTCTTTGGAGACTTGTTTATTGAATGCTCATTATGTGTTGCACTCTCACGCTAACCCTGAGAGCTTGTGTCTGCATTTTGCAAATGGGCAAACTGAGGCTTAGCGTCCAGGGCTCGTTTCAGGCTCGTGTAAACAGTGAAGTGAGATTCCAGACAAGTACCCTCTGACTCCCAACAACAGCTCCGACCTTTCCATTACGATGTGGATTCAGTTAGATTCTGTGGTGTTACCACCTTTAGTCTTTGCTAGGTGCAGCCTACATCCCTCCCCGTCGGTTTTGGGATACAAAGTCCCCAAGGACCTAAGTTTCCTCACGTTCAGGTGACAATCTGGGGTCACTCCGAGCAGCTGAGGAACCCAAAAGTTCCATACAGTCGACGGAAAGGACCCGCGCGGGCCGCTCCTCGTCTCTAAGGTCCGGGCAGATGCCCGCAGAGCGATTCTACACAGAGCAGCCCGCGGGCGGCTAAAGGAGCGAGAGGGCCGCGCAGCGGGAGGAGCTCTGGTTCGCCGCAGCCTAGCCGCCCCGCAAGCGGGCGGGCGGCGCATGCGCGGCGCGGGTCGCAGAGTTGTGAATGGTGCGTTTTGTTTGCTGGAGTTTGGGGCGGGCGGGCGCGCGAGGAGGAGGGGTGGGGCCGACCGGGGCGGGGCGGACGGGCGGGCTTGCGAGGTGGGCGGCGAGAGGAAGTGGCGGCGGCGGCGGCCGGGGGCGGCGAGTGCTGGGTTCGCGCGGGCGGTAGGCAACGGCTAAGGCAGCGGTGGCGTGGGCTGGGCTCTAGCGGGCGGCGGCATCTCAGACTCCCGGGAGCGGGAGCCCACGCGGGCGGGCGCCTGAAACAAAGGAAAGCCAGAGTCAGGGCGCCGCGGGTGGGCGGTCAGTCGGTCAGCGTGAAGCCGGCCAGCGGGTGCCGCGCAAGCCCGGAGCCCGGTCGGCCGGCGCTGCCTCAGGGCGGGAAGATGCCGCGCGTCGTGCCCGACCAGAGAAGCAAGTTCGAGAACGAGGAGTTCTTCAGGAAGCTGAGCCGCGAATGCGAGGTGAGGCAGGCGGGCGGCTTGGAGGCCGCAGCGCGCCCCGAGTGGGCCTGGGCGGAGAAAAGTTTGGGCGGCGCAGCCCTGGGCAGCCCGGCGGACGGGCAATCTCGCCCGGGCAGCCGCCAGCCCGCAGACTCTGCTTGCCCTTATCTGCGCCGCGCGGGGCGGGCGGGCGAGCAGGCGGCGTCGCGGATTTGGCTCCTGATTTCGGGCCGTCTCTGCCTTGCAGATTAAGTACACGGGCTTCAGGGACCGGCCCCACGAGGAGCGCCAGGCGCGCTTCCAGAACGCCTGCCGCGACGGCCGCTCGGAAATCGTAAGTCGGCGGGGTAGGGGCGCGGGGGGCCCGGGGCGCGGGGACCGAGGCGCGCGCGGGTCACTTGTTGCGCGGGGAGCCGCCGCGGCCCAGGCCGGTTCCGGACCGCGCCGCGGACGCCGCGACTCCCGGAACTGAGCGGGCGCCGTCTCACTTCCTACTCGGGATTCAAAATGCGAAACCAGACACTGGCGGGCCGCGTCCTCGCGGGGAGACGCTTCCCTGTGGCTCTCTGCGGGCGGGTTGTGTTTCCCAGACGCGGCTCGGCCAACAGTTTGTCGCGAGGAGAACTCACTCCCGAGCCCCACTAAACAGGGAGAGGTCTTTGTAAGGGCTGTGTCACTCATTAAGGGGTAGGGTATTTGTCAGGGAGAAAACACCCATGCGGAAAAAGAACGGGGCTTCATTCAAAGATCTGATTCCTGGGCGAGAGTCAGTTTCTCAGGACGCTAGGTTTGTTGTTAAATCTGTTTGCGAAGCTGTTTAACCGCCAGTATAGCTGAGAAGCTTTATAACCAGTCATCTATTGTCCTAATAGAGACAAACAAGCCCTGAAGACTGAGCCATCTTATTTTCTTAGAATGTTAAGGCTCAGGAGAATCAGAAACCATCATCATCTTTTTTCAAACCTCAGAAACGTATCCCGTTTAGTGCCGCAGTTCCTGAAGAATCGCATGGGTTTGTGAAACCCACAGCTGATCTGGAGGCCTGTGTTTTAGGGGGTGAATTCAGTGCGCTTCACCTTCACCAAACCTTACCTTAGGGGAAAAAAAAGCTCAAGTGTCTCATCGTCTTTTTGGTTTGTCTTATTGGAGATGCTAACGGGGGGGGGGGGAGCCAAAGATAAGTAGGAAGAAGCTAAAGAAAAGAGATCTTACTAATTAAAAGACAGAAGTCGAAGTGCTGTCTAATGGAATGCAGTTATCTATTCTGAACTGGGCCCATGGCATTTGCAGAGACTTGAAGCAGTGGTAGAGTTTGAATTTGGGTTAACAATAGGAGGACATATTGGAACATTTGCCCCCCCCCACCCCTTATAGACAATATATTTTATTGAAAAACAATTCACATACCATAAAATTCTCCCTCTTCATCACCTAAATCAAATTTATTTTTAAGAATATTTTTCTATTTAAAATGAAGACTTTTTAGAACTGTATTACAGATCATGTGAAGATACTGGCTAAATCTATTAGGAGCTCTAGAATATTTGGTCATTAGTGCCTGTTATGTAAGTAAAACACTTCCAAGTTTCTTGAGTAGTTATAATAGTTCATGATTAAAATGCCTAAGACATACTTTCGGTTTTGGCCTGAGTGATAGAAGAATCATTCATTGGTTGATCCAGTGATAAATTATTCGTTGTCTGGGCTTCCTTTTGCAAAAGGTGGATGGTATACCTAACCAGTGGATTTCCTGGAGTTAATTAATGTAAGTGTGAAGGATGAGGTACAAAGTACTTCCTGATATTTAGAGCTGAGGGGGTTTTTCGGGGAGGACCTATAAAGTATAGTTATTAGGTTGTTTTCTGTCACATCAGAAACTTTACTGAGTATAATTGTGAATTGGGAGTATAATTTAACCCACAGTAGATCCGAATTGCTATATTATAATATTATTGTAATATTATAGTAGTATTATAGGTTGCTTGTATTTATCATAAGTTTCTTTCCAGGGATAAATCAGATAGACTTTTTAGGCCTTTCTCTCTTCCAGATATCTGATCCTATGAATTTTAATAAGTTCTTAATATCTGACAAGTATTAAAAGTTAAAGGAGGGTAGGTTGAGTTCTGTGTAATATTCTCACTTAATATAGCATACATGTCTTTATTTGTTGAATAATGTAATTATTTGTAATTTGGGAAGGAATTTCACATTTCCTCCTTTTTCTAGCCCCCCCCTTTAATTCAGTATTCTTCACATTTAAATGACAGGATCCCTAGCTCCTAGAGGGTACAGACCACATTAACTGTGGTGTATACATTATTATACTCTCCTCTAAACAGGTACTCTGCATAACGTCTTTTGTATCATAGCTACTTGATTAATTGAATTTAGAGGTTACTTAATATAATGCCTAAAATTTGTCTTTTTAGTTAGGAACAGGCTGTGGTTTTCACTTATTTGGTTGTGGAAAATAGGTGCGGAGAAGGTATTATTTTGACTCTGTTTTGACGGCAGCTATATACAGTAAAAATATGTTGTGTAATTGCCAAAACTGTTATCAATCCCCCCCCCCTTTTTTACTCTTTTAATTTTGAACATCTCCTTAGTGTATCATTGAGACTAAGGAATTTATTTTGTATTTAAATAGTTGTGGTCATAACTATAAAACTTACCCAGACTCCTTATCATAGCATGAATAAAAGTGATTATGGGTAAGGGGTAGAATCTATTTGGTCTGTTTTATTCCTCATGTAAGTTTTATTGTGGTAAGAGTGTTGGGAGAAGTCTTCAACACTAATGGTAAATTAAAGAATTCAGGTATGGTGATGACTGAGACAGCAGTAAAAACTATATATTTTTAGTCCTGAAGATGGAAGGATAAAGGTATGTTGAATTGGCTTAAAGTGTGTTATTTTACAATTTGTGAAACCTGTAGAATAATCATTGGGACAAACTGGAAATCTTACATAAAGACAGTGATAACCAGTGTAAGCATTTTTGTGTTTTTAAACAGAGTTTTCCCAATTGTTATGTGTGTGTAGATACTCCATTAGAAAAAGAGTTCTATGGTCAAATTTGTGAAATGCTATTGTAGAATGATCTGTTTTTACCACTTCTCCTCTCTCAGAGAGAGGGATCTTGATGAGATAATGGGTATGAAGTGATGAAGCAGGAAATCTCTTCTGAGGTTGGTCTTCAGACAGGAGGTGAGGTAATAAGATCTGTAGATTGTTTTTACTTGCACAGAGCTGATTTGGGGTACATAGGGAGTGGAAGGATTTGTTACTAGGTGAATACTAAAGAAACATGCCTTGAGGATTTTGACACAAGACATTCATTCATGGGCTGAATCTCTTTATCTGCCACCACTCTACACTGAGAATTTATTTTATTATCTGAGGCTGAAAAAGTTAGCTCTCTTATCCAGCTCAGAACTATTTCTCTTATTTAGCAAATACTTAAATGGCATTTACGTGGTACTATTATAAGCACTTTACAAATACTAATTAGTAGGGAAACTGATGTACAGCTAAGTAAATTGCTTCATCCTACAGCCTAGGCACTGTGCTTTCTAGAGTCTGCTTTTCATTTTAACTATTGTTGGTTCATTTCACTATACTTGATTGTTTTTTAAACTTGGTATTAATGGGGAAAGATTTTTTTTTTTAAAGGTTAATGTTGTAATATTGATGTTTTTTCAGTCCCCGTTCATGTAAAATACCACAAGAAAGAGTATCCCTGTTAATTAGGTAAATGGCATCAAAGATTTCTTTAGAGATTTAGCAGTTAGGTTGGCAGTTGTACCTGCAATACCAATAATAGAAATAGGAAGAATACATTTTTAACTCTAAGGAATCTAAGCTGTTAATCATCGGGGGTACTAGTGGATGGTTCAATCAGCTGATGGCTTTAAACAAATTGCCCAAAATGTGAACCCCTTGCTTTCAGATGAAGACTCTTTGATTGCAAACAAAGTATGTTGTGGAACTTTAATTAGTAAAATAAAACAAACGAAAACCTCTCATTTCAACAAAGAAAGTTTACATTCAGATAATGAAAAATGTTTCAGGGTTTTGTTTTGTTTCCAAAATGCTTTTTTTTTTTTTTTTTTTTTTTTTACTTCTTTCTGAATTTCCCTTTGGAAGAGGTACAATGCTAATTCCATTTTTTAGTTGGAGGAAATGTAGTTAAATTGCTTAGGGGCTACACAGAATACTTTATCAAAATGGCTTTAGATTGTTCTGTCTGTTGAACCATGCATCCAAATCTTATTATAAATATTAGATGAATACTCTTTTATATAGTCAGATCCAGTTCTCCTAAAGTTAAAATTCAGAAAACGCATATTTTTAAAATCACCTAAGGTTTTAGAGAGATAACTACTGTCACATCACATTGCTAATGTATCATTTATCAGAAGACACAGTCTTTTGCGTTTTTAACATGGGCTTGAGAACGCAGTATTAAGCAAGGGAAATCAAGAGAAATTAAAATGTCCCATTTATACAACTTGAAGTTGTGGTATGCTTTAAAATTCAAAATGTATAGATCTTTAGTGATTTTCACATTTAAAAATAGAAGTTTTTAAATTCAGAGATGATGTCTTCTGGTTAGACATTAGCAATGCGAGATCCTAACGTCAGCAAAAAATGACCTGAAAGAAAGTATTGATTCCATGTCTGATTTTATATTTAAGCAGCCAATGGCGAAGGTCCTCAAAATGGAATCAGATGTTTGTAACTTAATACTTAAGAAAAATGATGAGTGCATGTTTTTTTACTTTTAAGTATTCTCAGTGCTGCCTCGCTTAAGACAGAAACTGATGTAAAAATAAATGACTGCCTGCATAATTTATGTAATGTCCTGCTCCTGATCCTGTTTGTATTGATTTTTCTAAAAGGCTTTTGTGGCCACAGGAACCAATCTGTCTCTCCAGTTTTTTCCGGCCAGCTGGCAGGGAGAGCAACGACAGACACCTAGCCGGGAGTATGTCGACTTAGAAAGAGAAGCAGGCAAGGTAGGAAACATTTCTTTGCAATTTGAAATACTGTGGATTGTTTTATTAGAGATCATTGGAAGATTTACAGCTTAATGAAGAGATCACAAGTCTGATTATACACACATATGGTCAGGTGTGTTTTCATATTATAAGGATGTAATACGATTTTTTAAATAACCGTCAATTTTTTTATGTCGTTCCATTACTAATTTCATGTATATAATATTCATCATAGAAATTTCTAGCTCTTAAAGAGTAGTGTGCTTTCTTACATGTAACATTTAAAACTTACTTCTTTTGAAAGTATTGACAGGATATATTTTGTTTTACTAACCTAAGTGACTACAGTGCTTTAAAAAACAAAATTAAGAGAAAAATGGGAAAAGGCTCTGTAGGCATAATTTAATAATATTTAGAAATAGCTCATGGGTAACTTTCTACTTCAGTTAATACTGCAAATTTAATTTTCATTAAAAAATAGTGTGAAACTTGAACTTGGAAATAATTTTTTTGTTTTGAGGAAAAGCTGGGAAAACAAATTGATGCCTTAAAATTTTTATGTTGGAAGTTTAGGTTGAACATATGAAATGTTTAAACTGAGAGCTCTATTAAACTCTAACTTAAATGTATTACATAATTTTGGTGAAACTTTAGTGAATAATGGATTGGTTCATCTTTTAATGTAGAAGTTGACTCTTATGGGAATAAAATACTTAAAGAAAAATATTATTTGGCCTCATTTTATGCTCAGTATTTCTCCTGTTTCCTTTGTGTCTCTATGTCTGTTTTTATCAACTTGCTCACTTATTCTTCTAAGTGTCATGAATACTATAACTTCTCACTTTATTTGCAAAACATAATACATAAATAATACAAAGGTTTTTGTATGAGCCTGTATTAGGAAAAATATGCCTGGTTTTATATATATATACACAATGAAGTTTTTTGTTTAAACTTTAGGACATAAGATGGGTTGTTTGGTTTTTTTCCTTAAGATTTACTTATTTTAGGGGCGCCTGGGTGGCTCATTTGTTAAGAGTCTGCCTTTGGCTTAGGTCATGATCCCAGGGTTCTGGGATCGAGCCCCACATTGGGCCCCCTGCTCAGTGGGAAGCCTGCTTCTCCCTCTCCCACTCCCTTTCTTATGTTCCCTCTGTTGTGTTCCCTCTCTTGCTGTGTCTCTCTGTCAAATAAATAAATAAAATCTTTTTAAAAAAATATTTCTTTGTTATAGAGAGAGAGGGATGGGGAAATAATCAAGCAAACTACCTGCTGAGCAAGAGCCCAACCCAGAGCTCAATCTCACAACCCTGAGATCATGACCTGAGTCAGATACAAGAGTCTGGTGCTTAACTGACTGAGCCACCCATGCACCCCAGGGTTTGATCTTTGGTGGGTGACAAACCAACTAATCTTTGGAGAGGAAGAGGGAAAATAGATTATAGAATTTTCAAAGTGAGTAATAAGGGATTTGCTTTTCTGTGTATTAGCTTGCTTGCTTGGAAGATTAAAAGCAAATGTTCCAAGTTTTACTGTTTTATAATTCTTATATATAAGGAAGAAGTTGGGAAGTCATTGTGGGATTATGCTTTTTTTGTCTGTTTTGTGCATGTATGTGTAAGTGAATGAAGAAATTATTTTTCTCCTTGTTCAAAACACTTTCTTAATGTTTATTTAATTTAATGGTGGCTCAGATACTACAGACATAAACCAAAAAGTTATTTTCTCAATTTTAATGCTAAGCTACTTTAACACTTCAAAGTGCACATCAATGTTACCCAGGTCTTCCAGTATTCAATAACTAATAAATGGGTGTTAACTCTACTAGAAAGTATGTTTTCTTAAATTAATGTAATGATAACTTTACCAGACCGAAGACCAGATTACTCTTAGATAAGCCATTGACATGTTTTTAGTTACATGACCACCAATAACAAAAACTTTGTATGACTTATTTTAGTGTTTAGAGGGTATGTTTCCAAATACACCTGGAAAATTGATAGAATGGATATAAGTGAGTTATCAGGAAACTTATATTTTATTAATATTTGTTTTAGAAGTTATTTTCTGTAGAAGGCCATATATCAAATATTTTTAGCTTTGCAGGCATGTGGTCTATGTGGCAGCTGCTCAAGTCTGCTGTGAGAGTGGAAAAGGAGCCATAGACAATATGTAAACAAATGAGTGTGGCTGTGTTCCAAGAATAGTAACAGTGGCAAACTCAGTATCTTTGCCTCAGATTTAAATTTGCAAATGTTTATATGTAGATCCTATATTTTTTAAATACACTTTTTCAATACCTGTACTATATCAGTAGGATCCAGAGGAAAGGAAAACATGTTAAGGCACAAAAACAAATAGGAAACTGCTAGTATATTGCTCTTTACCAGTGGGATAAAGGATACCAGTGAATTTAGCCAAAAGGTACTGACCCATATTTTCTCAACCATGGAACTCCAAGCTATGGAGTCTCGTATTTTTCTTAACTCCTTTTTTATGGTTCTCTTTCTGATAGTTATTAGCTTGTATTTCTGTCCCTCCAGGATTAGAAGCAAAGAATAATTAATCAAAGGGATTTCTCCAAATGTTAGTTGTTTGCTTCTGCTTCATATTTTGGATCTCAGATCTGCATATTTTCTTCCACATGTTCTCAGCCTAGTCACTTTCTGAAGCAGCTTAGTTCCCTTCTTCATTCACACCCAACTTTGAGGAAACTACTGTTAAGGCTTTGGAGTTAGGCATAAGTAAGTCTTGGCATCATTCACTATTATATAATTTTGTGCAAGTCAGTTGACCTTTATGGTCCTCAATCAGAACATGAGGTTAATGCTTACTTCCCAGGGTTTCCCTAGTGATTAAATGAAATAGTGGATATAAAGTGCTTAGCCAAGTACCTGATACAGTTGCTGAAAAATGCATTCATTTGGAAGGTTCTTGTTGGATAACTGTTGTGTATACTGAGCATTGTCCTAGGCATTTGAGATGCATCAGTGAACAAAACAAAGATCCTTCCCTAGAGATTGTTTTATGGAAGGAGTGGAGGTTAGACAGTATTCAAAATGAATAAGAATAAGGGTGGTCAAGCACCAGAAATGTTTGTAATTTTAAATAGGTTGGTCTGGGTAAAGAAGGTCATGTTCGAGCAGAGACCTGAAGGAGGTTCGGGAATGATGAGCCATGTAGGTATCAGGGGAAAGACAGAGGGTACAGTCACTGTGAAGGTCCTAGAGTGCGAGCATATTCTGTGTGTTTGATAAGCAGCAAGCAGCCCAGTGTGCCTGGAGTAGACTGAGCAAGGAGGCAAGTAACAGGAGATGAGATCAGGGAGATAACAAGGAGCCAGTTTTTGTGACCTCACAATCACATGGGTTTTTATGGTGAGTGAGATGGGGAGTAGTTTCAAGGTTTAGAGCAGTTGAACAATATGATCTGCCTTGGGTTTTTGAAAGGATCACTCTAGCTGCTGGGTTAATAATAGGCTGTAGGAGGGCAAGAGTGAAGTAGGGAGACGAGTTTGGCTGTTGCTGTGATCTTGGCGAGAGGCTAGAGTAGTAGCAGTGGAGGTGGTGAGAAGTGATCATAGTCTGGTTATATTTTGAGATAGGGCCGACAGGATTTGCTTATGGACTGGATGTGGGGTGTGAGAGTCAAGAATGACTCCAGTGTTTTTGGCAGGAGCAACTGGCAGTATGGGATTGCTGTCATCTGAGATAGGAAAGACTGTGGGTGGAGCAGTTTTGAGGAGCAGTTTAGGGCATGTGTGTTTGTGGTGGTGGCTTGTTAATGCACTTCTGTTTTCTCACCGCCCAGCCTTTACTTTGTAAGTCAGGGCACTGCTTTCACATAAGTGATCCTTGGTCTGCTTATCCCAAAGGTTCAGTGGCCTGTTAAAAAGAATCAACTTTATTGAAGTATACCTTACATACACTAGAATGCACCCATTTTCATTGTATAAATTTGAGTTTTAATAAATGTACGCACGCATGTAAACTCTACCCACAATCAAGGCAGTGTTTTGGTCACGGCCAGGAATTCCCTTGTGCCCTTTTACAGGAGTGTGGGAGTGGTTTGACTGGATGACTCTGGCTTAGGGCTGGGACTGTGCAGACTCTGAAGACTTGACTGGAGCTGAAGAATCCACTTCTAAGCTCACTCACGTGACTGTTCGTAGGTGGCTTCACTTACTCGTCATGTGTGTCTCTCCACAGAGAGAGAAACAGAATGAAGTCACCATGCTTTTTATGACCTATTCTCCAGTCACTTGTGTCTTACTCTTTTCATTAGGAGGGAGTCACTAAGTCTAGCCCACATTTGACAGGGAAGGAGGAGTATTTATTCACATACATGGGTGTGAATACCAGAGGCTGGGATCATTGGGGCTATCTTTGAGGCTGGCTTCTGCAATATTCACTTAAATTTAGTGAATTCTGGAAATATTGGAATGCTGATAGGAGACAGAACCTGCATATTCTCTTTGGTTTGAAATATGGCTTTATGATCTAAGAAAGTTGACTCCGCAAAATCAGTCCTTTTATGTCATTCATCCTTCCTTTGTGTTTATAGGAATATATTTTTTTAAGGCATCTAATTAAAAAAAAAAGATTTTATTTATTTATCTGACACAGAGAGAGCCCAAGTAGGCAGAGCAGCAGGCAGAGGGAGGAGGAGAAGCAGGCTCCCCACTGAGCAGGGAGCCCGATGTGGGGCTCGATCCCAGGACCCTGGGATCATGACCTGAGCTGAAGGCAGTTGCTTAACCGACTGAGCCACCCAGGAGCTCCAGGGCATCTAATTTTTTTTTTTAAGGTTTTATTTATTTATTTGAGAGAAAGAGAGAGTGCGCATGCACAGAGGGAGAGGAAGAAGCAGATACCTGCTGAGCAAGGAGCCGGAGATCATGACCTGAGCTGAAGGCAGCTGCTTAACTGACTGAGATCCCCAGACGCCCCTGTAAGAATATTTTCAAACCAGAGGTCTTCAGTAAGGACGGCCTGTTAATGGTAACTGATCATAAATAGGTATTTTATGTAAGATCAAATCAGAGCACACAAGTTTATACCATCTTTCAAATATATTTGAAGGGCAGCTGGGTTGCTCAGTGGGTTAAGCCTCTGCCTTCAGCTCAGGTGATGATCTCAGAGTCCTGGGATTGAGCCCCACATCGGGCTCTCTGCTCAGCGGTGACCCTACTTCTCTCTCTCTTTACTTGCCTGTCTGCCTGCTTGTGATATCTCTCTCTCTCTCTCTCTCTCTCTCTCTCTCTCTCTGTCAAATAAATAAATGAAATTTTTAAAAAAATTCCAGGGGTGCCTGGGTGGCTCAGTGGGTTAAAGCCTCTGCCTTTGGCTCGGGTCGTGATCCCAGGGTCCTGGGATCGAGCCCCACATCGGGCTCTCTGCTCAGCGGGGAGCCTGCTGCCTCCTCTCTCTGTGCCTGCCTCTCTGCTTACTTGTGATCTCTGTCTGTCAAATAAATAAATAAATAAAATCTTAAAAAAAAAAAAAAAATTCCAAATATATTTGAAACTTTTGCCCCCAGGTTTCTAGTGAGCTGTCTGCATTGACTCTAACCATCTTTTTTAGAAGAGGTTTAAAATAAGGGGTGCCTGCCTGGGTGGCTCATTCGTTAAGCGTCTGCCTTCAGCTCAGGTCATGATCCCAGGGTCCTGGGATCAAGCCCCATATCTGGCTCCATGCTCAGTGGGAAGCCTGCTTCTCCCTCTCTCACTCCCCCTGCTTGTGTTCCCTCTCTTGCTGTGTCTCTCTCTGTCAAATAAATAAAATCTTTAAAAAAAAAAAAAGTTAAAAAAAAAAAGTTTAAAATAACACAACGTAGCAGAGTTGTCTAAAGGCAATCATAGCTATTTTTTTTTTTTAATCTGGAAATGGGAATCAGAATGTCTGTCCTATTCATATACCTCATGGTGAGGATTAAATGAAGTACTAGAATATGTGAAAATGCCTTTTAAATTGTAATACCCTGTCCAAAATTGGGCTTTTTGATGGTTTTGTAGGGTGAAATTATAGGTAACTTAATTATGGAGTTTAGTGCTGTGCTGTGCCTTAGGTCAGCTTCACTTGTAGCTCTACAGTGTTGGAACACTACATGTTTCCCAAGTGGTCCATCCTGGTGTATTTTAAACCCGACAGCCAAAATGTTTGTAGTTCTTCCTGAATCTAAACTGCTTTTCTCTCATTTTGCTTTGAGAAGACAAGGAAAGCAACCAGTTGGAATTTAAGTCATTCTTAGTTAAATTTTTGTAGGCCAAGCAACTTCCAGTTCTTTGATCTTTCCTCTTAGGACCCATTTCCAATTACTTTTTATTTCAAACAAATGCAAATGATTATGGTTCACCAGAAGTTATTAGTCTTGAATGGTCAGATTAATGGTTTTTGCATGTATTCTGTGTTTTGTAAAGCCTGGGTTAGGGTTTCAAATTAATTGTATGTGATTATTACATGATCCTAGTTTTTGAGTATAAAGGATATAAAAAATATTTTATAAACTGAAAAAATGAACTTTACAGTGCTACTGTTTGTCATTTTTTCTATAGAAATTGAATATACTATCTAGTGTTATTACGTTGGCCCCAAAGGGAGGTTAAACTTTTTAACAGTTGCATTTCTATTTTTAACTTCTGATTTTAATTGATAGTCAAATAACATTACTAGCAGACATTGAGAAGTAGTTATGAAGTATATGTTATTAGAGCAGATACTTTTTTTTTTTTAAAGATTTTATTTATTTATTTGATAGATAGAGATCACAAGTAGGCAGAGAGGCAGGCAGACAGAGAGGAGAAAGCAGGCTCCCCGCTGAGCAGAGAGCCCCATGTGGGGCTGGATCCCAGGACTCTGAGATCTTGACCTGAGCTGAAGGCAGAGGCTTTAACCCACTGAGCCACCCAGGTGCTTCTAGAGCAGATACTTTTAAGAAATTTTGATGTTTTATTTTCTTCTCTGAACTTTTGTACTTAAAACCAAAATCTTTTATCATTCATTTTCATGAACATAAGTAAAGCAAAATTTAACAGCATTTGATTGAATGAATGAGGATGGACGCTTCTTTTAAATGGTTTTTCCAAAAGTATGTGCTTCTGGAGCATTTTGCTTACTTGCCTGCAGGATCTTTGTCCCAAAATAAATATTGTGTCTGTTTATATACCATCCACAATTTGGCAGGGTTTAGAGGACTCCTTGATGTTAGCTTTGAGAAATCCCTATTCAGGCTCAACCAGTTCCTTCTCCTCCTCAGACAGCCTAGTCACTCCAAATAAAAGATAGCTGTGGTAAAGTTTTGGAATGTGATTCTCCCCCCCCCCAAAAAAAAAATTGAGACTTTACAACTAGTTTGTCAGATCTAGATTTTAAATATCTCTATTCAACTAAAATACGAAGTATATTTTCCAGCATTTAGTTACTGACATTTTAATGCAGTGGAATAAGTAATGTGTTTTTTGTTTGCTTCTTTTATTTATTTATTTATTTTTTAAGATTTTATTTATTTATTTGACAGACAGAGATCACAAGTAGGCAGAGAGGCAGGCAGAGGGAGAGAGAGAGAGAGGGAAGCAGGCTCCCTGCGGAGCAGAGAGCCCGACTCGGGGCTCGATCCCAGGACCCTGAGATCATGACCTGAGCCGAAGGCAGCAGCTTAACCCACTGAGCCACCCAGGCACCCCTGTTTGCTTCTTTTAAAGCAGACTTGTTTATTTATTTATATTTATTTATTTATATTATTTTATTTTTTCCATTATGATATGTATACTCTTTAATCCCTATTGTCTATTTCACCCAAACCCTGCTCCCCGTCTTTTTTTTTTTTTTTTAAGATTTTATTTATTCATTTGACAGACAGAAATCACAAGTAGGCAGAGAGGCAGGCAGAGAGAGAGGAGGGGAAGCAGGCTCCCCGCTGAGCAGAGAGCCCGATGTGGGGCTTGATCCCAGGACCCTGAGATCATGACCTGAGCCGAAGGCAGCTTAACCCACTGAGCCACCCAGGCATCCCAATCACACTTTTATTTTATCTCAGGGTCCTGGGATTAAGCCCTGCATCGGGCTCTCTGCTCAGCAGGGAGCCTGTTTCCCCCTCTCTCTCTGCCTGCCTCTCTGCCTACTTGTGATCTCTCTCTCTCTGTCAAATAAATAAAATCTTAAAAAAATATATAAAAGTGTAAGGTTGACAGTTCTAAACTTTATAATTCAGTTATTAAGATATTGTAGTAGGTGGCTCAGCCAGTTAAGCATCTGTCTTTGGCTCAGGTCATGATCCCAGGACCGTGGAATTCTGGGGAGTGCAAAAGAATGGTTTTATTAAAACATGGGGACAGGGGGCGCCTGGGTGGCTCAGTGGGTTAAGCCACTGCCTTCGGCTCAGGTCATGATCTCAGGGTCCTGGGATCGAGTCCCACATCGGGCTCTCTGCTCAGCAGAGAGCCTGCTTCCCTCTCTCTCTCTCTGGCTGCCTCTCCGTCTACTTGTGATTTCTCTCTGTCAAATTAATAAATAAAATCTTTAAAAAAAAAAAAAAAACATGGGGACAGGATCTGTGGGCACAAAGAGCTGCACCAGGGTCATGAGGGGATTAGGGATAGTGTCTAAGTTTCTTAGGAATTTTTGGAAGCAAGCTTTCCAGGACCTTGAGGGGGCTAGCTACTGTTAGGAAAAGGTCATTTATATGATCTCACTGATACATGGAATTTAAGAGACAAGGCAGAGGATTATAGGGGAAGAGAGGAAAAAAGTGAAACAAGATGAAACCAGAAAGGGAGACAAACCATAAAAGACTCTTGGGAAACAAACTGAGGGTTTCTGGAGGGTGGGGGAGTCGGGGTGGGCTTTGGGGAATGGTATGTGTTGTGATGAGCACAGATCAGACCTCTACCCCTGAAACAAATAATACATTATATGTTAATTCATTGAATTTAAATTTAAAAATAAACTCTTTTATAAAAAAGGTCATTGGGGTGCCTGGGTGGCTTAGTGGGTTAAGCCTCTGCCTTCAGCTCGGGTCACGGTCCCAGGGTCCTGGGATCAGGCCCTCCTTGAATGGGGCTCTCTGCTTCCCCCCCTACCCCTTGCCTGCTTCTCTGCCTTCTTGTGATCTCTCTCTCTCTCCATGTCAAATAAATAAGTAAATAAATAAAATCTTTTAAAATTAAAAAAATAAATAAATAAAATAGCTCATTTATTACTGTCTAATAAAACCCTAGCCATGAGAGTCTTCAAGATGCATATCTGTGGGCCATATGCTTGGAGGGTGATTGCCAACATGTATCTGTGTGGGGGAGGGCAGTGAGATAAAGGAAATTCCCAAAGGAATTTTTTTAGGTTAAGACATATTTTATATAGCATTTACTTTTTATTTTATTTTATTATTTTTTAAAAAGATTATTTATTTATTTATTTATTTGATAGAGATCACCAGTAGGCAGAGAGGCAGGCAGAGAGAGAGGGGGAAGCAGGCTCTCTGCTGTGGGGCTCAAACTCAGGACCCCAAGATCAAGAGTTGCATGCTCTTCCAAATGAGTCAGCCAGGTGCCCCTATTATCTTTCTGATCTTATTGTTACTGACTATGAAAGGATAGAGAAACTGGAAATAGATAACTTTGTATAAGGGAGAGGCAACAAAATTAATTGTCAGTATAAATTTTTAGAATAAAAAGATAAGCAATGTAGACATTGATGTACTTTGAGTACACACACAATTTCCATCCATCTAGGAAATCTTTGCACAATCATCTAGAAAACAGTAATCATACTGTACAGGTGGTGATCATGAAAACTCTTTTTCATTCTTATAGAACAGTTTGAGTGTTTTATTCTAGTAAAGGCATTTTGGGAGGGCAGAAAGTTTATAACTATCTCAGAATGGATGGGACTCGCTTTGCTACTGTGTACCTTTATTTCCTCATTTAAGAATTAGAATAATAGGGGCGCCTGGGTGGCTCAGTGGGTTAAGCCTCTGCCTTCGGCTCAGGTCATGATCTCAGGGTCCTGGGATCGAGTCCCGCATCGGGCTCTCTGCTCGGCAGGGAGCCTGCTTCCCTCTCTCTCTCTCTCTGCCTGCCTCTCCATCTACTTGTGATTTCTCTCTGTCAAATAAATAAATAAAATCTTAAAAAAAAAATAATTAGAATAATAGCTGAGTAATATTCCATTGCATGTATATGCCATTATCATCTTTATCCATTCATCGTTGATATTTGGGCTGTTTCCATAATTTGGGTATTGTAGATAATGCTGCTGTAAACATCAGTGTGCATGTATCCTTTCACATTAGTACTTCTGTGTTCTTTGGGTAAATACCTAGTAGGGCAGTTGCTGGATTTTAGGGTAGTTCTATTTTTAACTTTTTTTTTTTTTTAAGATTTTATTTATTCACTTGACAGAGATCATAAGTAGGCAGAGAGGCAGGCAGAGAGAGAGGAGGAAGCAGGTTCCCTGCTGAGCAGAGAGCCTGATGCAGGGCTTGATTCCAGGACCCTGAGATCAGGACCTGAGCTGAAGGCAGAGGCTTTAACTCACTGAGCTACCCAGGCGCCCTATTTTTAACTTTTTGAGGAAACTTCATAGTGTTTCTAGAACGGCTGCATGAGTTTGTATTCCCAAAAGAGGGTTCCCCTTTCTCCATGTCCTTGCCAATACCTGTTGTTTCTTGTGTTGGCGATTTTAGCAGAGGGGAAGTGAATGGGGGGGATGGGTTAAATTGGTGATGAGGATTAACGAGTGCATTTGTTGTGATGAGAACTGGGTGTTGTATGGAGGTGTTGAATCACTGTATTGTATACCTTAAAGTAATAGTATATTGTGTGCTAACTGGAATTTAAATTAAAACTTTAAAAAAAAGTATTAGAATAATAGCAAACACTTCTGTACACTGGCTATATGCCAGGTGCTGTTTTAATTGATGCATAGGTAACATACACTGAAGCTCTTATAATTTCCATTTTACTGGTAGGAAAACATTTGTAAAATTTATTTATTTATTTATGTTTAACACGGGTATATCTGTTGCCTTTTTGTTTTTGTTTTGTTTTTTAAGATTTTTATTTATTTATTTGACAGAGAGGTACACAGGAAACAGGGAACAGAAGCAGGGGGAGTGGGAGAGGGAGAAGAAGGCTCCCTGCTGAGCAGGGAGCCTGACAATGTGGAGCTCAACCCTAGGACCCTGGGATCTTGACCTGAGTTGAAGACAGATGCCTAATCAACCGTGCCACTTAGGTGCCCCAACATTTGAAAATTTTAATATTGTTTAGCTTGAGCAGGCTCAGAGACTTTATTTCTCTGATAACACTTCTTGGATACTTAGTTTTCTACAGAGGATTAAAAGCCCTGGCCTTGCTAACAAATTTTTCATGTTAGAGTATAGACTATGGTAAGAGTTTAATTACTGTTACCTTCTTTTATGAAAATATACAGTGTACATATTTGAAAATTATTACAAGCTTTTCAGTTTAGGATCAGTCCTCACAAACTGATGTATATTTAGAAACCAAGAATTTAAAATAGTACTTAAAATGTGCCTTTTGGTGCTTTAGTACTCTGGAGCTGTGCTATACTGTGTAGCTGAAGAAGGAAAAGGACAGGTTAGGGAATGTTTGATGGTTTTTTTTGTGTGTGTGTATGGATGAAAACCTTTTTTCCATGTATACAACCACTACTGAGCTCTTGTGTTTTTATTTTATTTTTTTAAAAGATTTATTTATTTATTTGGCAGAGAGAGACACACAGAACACAAGCAGGGGGAGTGGGAGGAGAAGCTGGCTTCTTGCTGAGCAGGGGGCCCGATCAGGGAGCCCATTGTGTGCCTTGATCCCAGGACCTGGGGTCATGACTGGAGCCGAAGGTAGCTGCTTAATGTTTAATGACTGAACCACCCAGGCGCCCACCTTGTGTGTTTTTAAAACTTCAAATATAAAGGCAGGTTAATCTTCAGATTAAAACAGAAGGATAGCTTGGAACATATGACCAACATTTCCATTAGAAATAATTAGAAAAAATTAGAAAAAATAATTAGAAAATTTTAGATGTTTTTCAAGCAAACAAAATATTCCGCCTGTATTAAATGATAATTTTTGATAAGTATCTGACCTCACTTATAGAATTCTTTTGGAGAATCCTCCAAATTTTTAGGATATTGCTTATTCGTGATAGCAGCTTTTCAGTCCTATCTTGCCATTCCTTTGCTATCCAGAACATGTCTGGGTCATTTTGAAAATTGAAATAAAATTCACTTAACAAAATTTGCCATCTTTCCCAATTTAAAGTCTACAATTCAGTGGTATTTAATATATTCACCATGTGCATCCTTAACCACCATTTAATTCCAGAACATTTTCAGAACTTTAGACTGTTTTATTTTTATTCTTTTTAAAAAGATTTACTTATTTGGGGCAGTGGGCAAAGAGAGAGCATCTTCACGAATCCGCTGAACTCAGAGTCCGACTCAGAGCTCATGGGGGTGGTGCGGCTTGATCTCACCACCCATGAGATCATGACCTGAGCTGAAACCAAGAGTTGGACACTTTATGAACTGAGAGCCACCCAGCCACCCAGAACTTTAGACCATTTTAAATACATTTTGAAAATCTGCAGACCAGTTTTTAAGGTGATCATCACCAGGCAATGTGGTAGATGATTTCCATTATCACTGATTCTCTTAACCCTGCACTTTACAGTGAAATCTTTTATTTGATTTTGGAACATATTTGGTGATAGTTTGATTTTACAGCTCAGGAACCTGAGGCCCAAATAAATAAATCTTCAGAAGTCATGTAATCTGTTTCCTAGGTAGAGCCAGGATCCAGACCCAGGTCTTTTTTACCCCAGAATCTGTGTTGTTTGCAACATACCACACTGCTGCTAATAAATAAACATTAGGTAAGTTGCCTCCACATCCTACCTTCTAAGGGCTTATATTATTTTAGCACACTAAGTTATTCTTTCCATTACTCTGAATAACCACTAATATTTTAATGTGGTCCCTTTAGAACTCATTTTGATGACTTCACAACAACCTTTAACCTTTTTCTTAACCTTTTGACTTGATTTGTTTTTCTATTAACAGTGCAAAAGATGTTCACTATGAACAATTGTGCTGCTAGACAATTACACATAATTCTTCTGTATTAATAGTATATTCACAGGGCACCTGGGTGGCTCAGTTGGTTAAGCATCTGCCTTTGGCTCGGGTCTGTCCCAGAGTCCTGGGATTGAGCCCTGGGCTCCAAGCTCAGTGGGGAGTCTGCTTCTCCCTCTCCTGCTCCCCCTGCCTGTGCACTTGCTTGCTCTATCAAATAAACAAATAAAATCTTTGAAAAAGGAAATAGTATGTTCATAATTTAGTAAAAGTTCCAGTAATTCTTACAGAGTTGACTCGAGAATGGATTACAATAAACAGCATGTGCCCCTTTTGTTTCATTACTGGGTTGGGTTTTGTTTTTGTTTTGGTTTTGGTTTGGTTTGGTTTGGTTTGGTTTTTTTGGTCTTAAGTAAAGAGTTTTGACATTTAATAAGCTTTTAATTGAAATTGTACTACTTTGGTCAGAACATTCCAGAACTCTCTTAAACATGCATTGTTATGCATTGTTTATTTTAAATCACAGAAGGAAGATGGCAGAACTAGTAAATTATTTGGGGGGATAGGGAGAAGTATTCATATATATTCTATAATCATATAGTGTTCATCATATTTATTTTTCTGGGTGCTGTAGATTTAAGAATTAAATTGAATATTCAGACTCTATGTGTTCTTTAGGGAAATAGTCTATTAACACACTCCTTGAAATCATAGAAAATATTAATAATGCAGTTCGTTAATGCCACGGTTGTTTGAGTGAATATATAGTCCCGAGTTCTGGATGCTAACTTCTGCCACCTAAGTTTATGACCTACAAGTGAATTATTTAATATCTCCTACTTTATATTAATTTTTTAAATTTATGTAATCTCTGCACTCAGTGTGGGGCTTGAACTTAAGACCCCAAGATCAAGAGTCACACTCTACTGAGCAAGCCACCCAGTGACCCCAATATCTGTCACTTTTAATTTCTTCAATTAAGAAATGGGTAAAGAGAATACTGTTACGCTGAAAGGAAATTTAAAAAGAAAGAAAGAAAGAAAGAAAGAAATGGATAAAGGACTCAAATAGACATTTCTGCAAAGAAGATATACAGATAGCCAATAAGCACATGAAAGATGCTCGACATCACTAATCCTTAAGGAAATACAACTGCAGTGAAAAATACTACCTTATACCCATTAACAGGGGTACTATCAAAAAAAAAACAAAAGGTGTTGACAAGGATGGAAAACTGGAACCCCTGAGCAGTGCTGGTGGGAGCATAGAAGAGTACAACTGCTGTGGAAAACTGTGGCAGTTCCTCAAAAAATTACAAAGAGAATTACCATGTGATCCAGCAATTCCACTTTGGCGTACACACGCAAAAGAACTGAAAGGATCTCGAAGACATATGTATACCCATGTTCAATACAGCATTATTCACAGTAGCTAATAAAACATAGAAACAGTCCAAGTGTCCATCAGCAGATGAATGGACAAGCAAAGTGTGGTATATAACATACAAAGGAGTATCACTGAGCCTTTTGAGGAAGGAAATTCTACAATATTATACACAATGGATGAATCTTCAGAACATTATACAAAGTGAAATAAGCCAGTCATAAAAAGACAAGTACTATATGATTTCACTTATATGATGAGGTACTTAGAGTAGTCAAATCACAGAGTAGATTGGTGGACACCAGTGGCTGGGTGGAAAGGGAATGGGAAACTGTTGTTGAATGGGTTTAGAGTTTCAGTTTTATAAAATGAAAAGAGGTATGGAGAAACTCCTGTGAAAAGGCCATAGACTCATACAGTAGAATCAGAAAATACAGAGCAGCCCGCTTCCGACCACTATTTTTCCAGATCTCCAGTGAACTTTGAATACTGGCTCGCACTGTGCCACATGCCCCAAAACCAGTGTGAGCTTTAGGTTTTCTATAGCCTACTCAGGACTCCACTCACAAACTTCCCCAGAGGGGCCCTTCACATTTGCAGGGAATCTGAAAGTCCAGACTTGATTCTGAGACTCTGGTCAGCTTATCTCCTAGAAGCTTTCATGTTAAAAGTGACATTTACAGTCCTTTACTGACACTGCCATTGCTTCTTATGTTCAGTCTTCAAAACTAAACAATGCATTATTTTAGAAATATATGCATAGGGGGATGCCTGTGGGGCTCAGTGGATTAAAGCCTCTGCCTTTGGCTCAGGTCATGATCTCTGGGTCCTGGGATCAGCCCCACTTTGGGCTCTCTGCTCAGCAGGGAGCTGTTTCCCTTCCTCTCTCTCTCTGCCTGCCTCTCTGCCTACTTGTGATCTATGTCTGTCAAATGAATAAATAGAATCTTAAAAAAACAAAAAGAAATATATGCATAGGAAAAAACATACATGCTTAGGAATAAAATGATAAAGCAAGGGAATAAATATAATTGAATTATATGGAATTAATTAGATTGGCTTTTTTGTTGAGTTTTAGGAGTTCTCAATATTAATTTTGGATATGAATCCCTTAACAGATAAATGACTTGCAAATATTTTCTTCCATTCTATGGGTTGCTTTCTGACTCTCCTGACAGCATGTATTTATTTTTTTAAAGATTTAATTTTTTTTAACTCATTGCTACATCCAGTGTGGGACTCAGACTCACGATCCTGAGATCAGCAGTCACATGCTCCACCACCTGAGCCAGCCAGGAGCCCCAGTCAGTAGTGTCTTTTGAAGCAAAAAAATTTTAAATGTTCATAAAGTCCTATTTGTGTATTTTTTATTCTTGTTATCTGTGTTTTTAGGGTCATCTCCAAGAAATCATGTCAGACCCAGTGTTGTGAAGCTTTTGTCATGTGCTTGCTTCTAAAAATTTTATAATGCCAAAATAAGAAAAAAAGGCGGTGCCTGGGTGGCTCAGTTGGTTAAGCGTCTGCCTTTGGTTCAGGTCATAAGCCCAGAGTTCTGGGATTGAGCCCCACATCGGGCTCCCTGCTCAGTGGGAAACCTGGTTCTCCCTATCCCTCTGCCTGCCTTTCCCTCCTGCTTGTGCTCTCTATCTCTGTCAAATAAGATAAAATTATTTTTAAAAATAGAGGTAAAAAAAATAAAATTTAATTTTAAAAAATTAAGTTTTGGGGCACCTGAGTGGCTAAGCCATTAGGTGTCTGCCTTCAGCTCAGGTCATGATCCCAGGGTCCTTGGATCGGGCCCAAATTGGGCTCCCTCCTCAGCAAGGAGCCTGCTTCTCCCTTTTCCACTCCCCCTTCTTATGTTTCCTCTCTTGCTGTGTCTCTCTCTGTCAAATGAATAAATAAAAATCTTTTAAAAATTTTTAAGTTTTGGGGCACCTGGGTGGTTCAGTGGGTTAAAGCCTCTGCCTTCAGCTCAGGTCATGTTCCCAGGGTCCTAGGATCAAGCTTTGCATCAAGCTCTCTGCTCAGCGGGGAGCCTGCTTCCTCCTCTCTCTCTCTCTGCCTGCCTCTCTGCCTACTTGTGATCTCTGTCAAATAAATAAATACAATCTTAAAAAAATTTTTTTTAAGTTTTATAATTTCAGGTCTTACATTTGGGTTTTTGATCCATTTTGAGTTAATTTTCGTATGTAGTATTAGGTAAGGGTCCGGTTTCATTCTTTTGCATGTGGATATCCATTTTCCCAGCACTGTTTGTTGAAAAGACTGTTCTTTCTCCATTGAATGGTCTGTCAAAAATCATTTGACCATATGCAGGAAGGTTTATATGTAAAGAATTGGAGGCTTATTATCAAATTTAAATAATTTGTATCAGACACGTTGATGGAACAGTATTTAAACACAGGCTTAATCTGATTCCAAAGCACATTTTTTCACTCTTCCCATACTGTCTTGGGACTAAGAATAGTGATATCCTTTACTTTCAAAAATAATTACAGTTGGCTCAGTCAGTAGAGCATGTTACTCTTGATCTTGGGGTTGTGAGTTCAAGCCCCACATTGGGCATAGAGCCAATTTAAAAAATAAGTACATTATGGGGTGCCTAGAAGGCTCAGTCGTTGAGTGTCTGCCTTTAGCTTGGGTCATGAACCCAGGATCCTGGGATCAAGCCCTGTGCTGGGCTCCCTGCTTGGCGGAAGGCCTGCTTTCCCCTCTCCCACTCCGCCTGCTTGTGTTCCCTTTCTCGCTGTGTCTCTCTGTCAAATAAATAAATAAAATCTTTAAAAATAAATACATTAATTAATTAAAAAATTAATTATAGTTGATTCTCATTATTTATGGTAGTTATCTTCTATAAAGTGGGTACAGACACTGAATTAATATTGAACAGTTTCTTCCAGATATGTCACAGAGTTAGATTCCTGCAAGCCCCTGGTCACAACGTATTCCTCAAGTAACCCAATATCTAATCTTGTTTTATGTGTGTTTCTGTTTAAGGACAACTTGTTTATATTTATTGTTGATTCGTTAACATTGAACACAGTAAAATGTTGGACAGCTAGGTTATCTCTAATCTTTTGCCATAATTAAAAGATAAACCCTTGGGGCATCTGAGTGGCTCAGTCCTTAAGCATCTGCCTTTGGCTCAGGTCATGATCCCAGGGTCCTGGGATCAAGCCCTGCATTGGGCTTCCTGCTCAGCGGAAGGGCTGAGCAGAAGGGCTTTCTTCCTCTCCCGCTCTCCCTGCTTATGTTCCCTCTCTCACTGTGTTTCTTTCTGTCAAATAAGATCTTTTTAAAAAAAGTTGTATTTAAAAAAAACCCTTATGGGTGAGCATCCTTGTACTTTGCTTACATTTGTGATTAAATTTTAGGATATATTCATAGGCATGACATTGTTGAGTCAAAGGAAAATTCAGATACTGCTAAAAAAAAAAATGCCTTCCCAGAATTGTTAACCAGTTTAAACTCTCTCTAACAATGTAGTAGAACCTTGGTTTCTTGCCGTATGTGGGGCTCAATCCCAGGACATTTTTTATTTTTATTTTTATTTTTATTTATTTATTTTTAAGATTTTATTTATTTATCAGAGAGAGAGAAGGGGAGAGAGCGAGCACAGGCAGACAGAATGGCAGGCAGAGGCAGAGGGAGAAGCAGGCTCCCCGCTGAGCAAGGAGCCCGATGTGGGACTCGATCCCAGGACGCTGGGATCATGACCCGAGCTGAAGGCAGCTGCCTAACCAACTGAGCCACCCAGGCGTCCCCCAGGACATTTTTTAAAAAAATTTTTGTATTTATTTAGATATACTTATCTTGTTTTAATTTGATAGATTTGATTGCTGTTAGTGGACATTTTTGACCATTTTATTTATCTTGTTTTATTTTATTTTTAAGATTTTATTTATGATAGAGAGAGATAGCGAGAGAGGGAACACAAGCACAGGGGAGATAGAGAAGGAGAGGCAGACTCCTCTCTGAGTAGGGAGCCGTATGTGGGGCTCAATCCCAGGATGCTGGGATCATGACCCCAGCCAAAGGCAGACACCCAACAACTGAGCCACCCAGGTGCCCCTTTATCTTGTTTAAAACTCTTTTTTGTTGTTGTTTAAAAAAATTTTTTTTAAAGATTTTATTTCTTTGAGAGAGAAAACGCACAGAAGTGGGGGCAGAAGGAGGAGACTCCCTGATGAGCAGGGAGCCCAACATGGGGCTCAGTCCTAGGACCCCAGGATCATGACATTTAAGCCACCCAGGCACCCCTAAACTCACTTTTTTCCAAATGATTAGCCAGTTTTCTCATTTCCACTGGCTAAGTATTCTTTTGCCATTGATTCGAAATGTTGTCTTTGTCATTTATTAAGGACTTGTAGGGGTGCCTGGGTTGCTCAGTTATTAGGTGTCTGCCTTCGGCTCAGGTCATGATCCTAGGTCCTGGGATTGATCCCCACATCTGGCCCCCTGCTTGGTGGGAAGCCTGCTTCTCCCTCTGCCACTCCCCCTGCTTGTGTTCCCTCTCTCACTGTGTCTGTCTCTATCAAATAAATAAAATTAAAAAAAAAAAAAGACGTATACTTGGTTTCATTTTTTATTTTTTGTTTATTTCAGCACGTTTTTCTGACTGCCATAGCACTAGTACATGGTACTGATTGCAATGTTAGATGTTTTAATATCTGAAAGGGCAGAAAAATAGTTTCTAATATTTTTCTTGGATAGTCTGGTTCTTTTGTACAAACTGCAGGCTTAAATCTCAAGTTCCAGAAAACATTATTTTGAGATTTCATTGGAATTTTATTAAAGTAAGTATTACCTTGGGGAAAATTGGCATTTGTAGTCATAGCGTTAGAAAATATTACATCTCACTAGTTATTCAGATCATTTCATTTTTCAAAAATTAAGTATTTTCTTCTTATAGAGTCTACATGTTTCTTTCGAAAGTCATTCTTAGGGGTGCCTGGGTGGCTCAGTGGGTTAAACCTCTGCCTTCAGCTCAGGTCATGATCTCAGGGTCCTGGGATTGAGTCCCACCTTGGGCTCTCTGCTCAGCAGGGAGCCTGCTTCCTCCCCTCTCTCTCTCTCTCTGCTTGCCTCTCTGCCTACTTGTGATCTCTATCTGTCAAATAAATAAATAAAATCTTTTTTTAAAAAAAAAATCATTCTTAGGAGAGCCTGGGTGGCTCGGTCATTAAGCGTCTGCCTTCGGCTCAGGTCATGATCCCAGGGTCCTGGGATGGAGCCTTGTGTAGGGCTCCCTGCTTGACTAGAAGCTTGCTGCTTCTCCCTCTCCCACTCCCCCTGCTTGTGTTCCTCTCTCGCGGTCTCTGTCTCTGTCAAATTAATAAATAAAATCATTTTTTTAAAATAAAATCTTTTTTAAAAACCCAAAAAACAAAATTCATTCTTAGTTGATACTTCTATTGCTATTTTATTTTATTTTATTTATTTATTTTTTTAATATTTTATTTATTTATTTGAGAGAAAGACAGTGAGAGAGAGCATGAGCGAGGAGAAGGTCAGAGAGAGAAGCAAACTCCCCATGGAGCTGGGATCCCGATGCGGGACTCGATCCCGGGAATCCAGGATCATGACCTGAGCCGAAGGCAGTCGTCCAACCAACTGAGCCACCCAGGCGTCCCTCTATTGCTATTTTAAAATAGTTTTTTTTTCCATCTTACTTTCCAAAGAGTTGAGTTGCTATTGTAATATAAGAAAGTTGTTGGTTTTTGTATATTTTTATAACCAGTCACTTGGCTGAATTCATTTCATTTAGTTTTTCAGTTGAGTATTTCGGATTTGTCAGGTAGATAATCCTCAGTCATTTATATGCAAGTTTATTAGAACTGCAGTCTTTTTATTTATTTATTTATTTATTTGGCAGAGAGAGGTCACAAGTAGGCACAGAGGCAGGCAGAGTGGGGCGGGGGAAGCAGGCTCCCCGCTGAGTGGAGAGCCAGATGCAGGGCTCCATCCGAGGACCCTGAGATCGTGACCGAGTTTAAGGCTTAACCTACTGAGCCACCCAGACACCCCTGAACTGCAGTCATTTTTTTTTTTTTAAGATTTTATTTATTTATTTAACAGAGAGAAATCACAAGTAGGCAGAGAGGCAGGCAGAGAGAGAGGAAGGGAAGCAGGCCCCCTGCTGAGCAGAGAGCCCGATGTGGGACTCTATCCCAGGACCCTGAGATCATGACCTGAGCCGAAGGCAGCGGCTTAACCCACTGAGCCACCCAGGCACCCCTGAACTGCAGTCTTTTTTTTTTTTTTTTTTTTTTTTTTAAGATTTTATTTATTTGTTTGACAGAGAGAGATCACAAGCAGGCAGAGAGAGAGAGGAGGAAGCAGGCTCCTGGCTGAGCAGAGAGCCCGATGCGGGGCTCGATCCCAGGACCCTGGGATCATGACCTGAGCCGAAGGCAGCGGCTTAACCCACTGAGCCACCCAGGCGCCCCTGAACTGCAGTCTTTAAAAGAATGTTGGAAAGCTGATGGATTCAGATTTCTTAAAATTTTACTATCGTTGATATATTCCATTAACCTTCAAAGTTAAATGAATCCTACTTATATGTAAGGGGTGAATTTGATTTTAATTCTTACAATTCTCTTTTTGTGTATTCAGCTCTTCCTTATTAAAGACTGTTAACTGATGTAGGAATCTTTTGGGTGGTAGGATGTACACCTCTTTAAAATTCCTGGTATAGTCCCACTACCCTGGATGATAATAACTTATACAAAACGATAGGTAGTAAACGTTTGTTAAATAAGGTGGATCTTTTCAAATTGAGATTATAGGGAAGCTACAAGAAACCATTTCTAAACCCCCCCGCCCTTTCTCCTCTTCTATTAATCATTATTCAAATATTTACTGAGGACTTAAGAGGCTGGTTATTCCCTCAACTATTTTCTCTAATATCTCAATTTCTAGATAAGAGTCACAAGTGTTTAAACTCTAGCAATTTACTACAGAGAAGTGAAATATTCTTTCCAATCAAAATGGGTTTTTGAGGGTGAAGTATCTGTTTCGGTTTTTGTTAAGAGCTTTGATACTTAGTTTCTGTCTATTGATTTTATGGCTTAGCACTCCTGTGCATGGGAATGTTGTTTGCAAATGTTTTTGTATTTTAATTATCTTAAAATTATTTTCTTTAAAGTCACCTAGAAAAGGTAGCCCTTTCTGCTGTTCCGTTGTAGCCTCAATTTCTGTTATCAGCACAGCTACGTAGGTGCTAGAAACACTAAACTTCTATAAATATATAGTATTGTAGAAGAAAGGGCAATCGAGGGTGCCACTTCCCTTTTTTTTTTTTTTTAAAGATTTTAATTTATTTATTTATTTGACAGAGAGAAAAGGAACACAAGCAGAGGGAGTGGGAGAGGGAGAAGTATGCTTCCCACTAAGCGGGGAGCCGGATGTGGGGCTCTATCCCAGGACCCTGAGATCATGACTTGAGCTGAAGGCAGAGGCTTAACTGAGTGAGCCACCCAGGCGCCCCTTGAGGATGCCACTCTTATTCCAAATTTAGATATTCTCAGAATAAGTAGACTCCAGACTCTCAGAGATAGAACTCTTTAGTGCACGTCGATAAATGAGAAGGCTGGGTTCTCATACCCTTTCTCTGACATTTACATTTCAAAACACAGGTTAACAAATTTTTACCTACTTAGGAAATTTGGTCCATTTACTAAATGAAGGGAATTTATCATCTCGCAGGCTCTGTGCTACAAAGATCTTGCTGCCTCTGAGGGAAAAAGAAGAATGAAGTTTTTACTGTCACGATTGAATCGTTTTTGCTTTGTACCCCCTTTTGAGAATCTGATGAAAATAGTGAACTTCTGTAGAAAAATGCACATGGGCTCAAACACATACATTTTTACATAGAATTTCAAGATGTTTCTAGTCTTTTTGGAACTTAGCCATAAACCCAAAATCTCTTAGGTTCTTTGAACTCCAGTTAACTCCTACCTTAAATAAAAGCATTGCTAAAAGTTAAGAGTGACGTAAGATCCTGTAACACAATACTTAGATATCTGATGAATCCAGTGCAAGGGGAAGTTTTTTCTTGGGAGCCTATAACTTAACCTTTAGCCACTAGGTTCCTTAATGTTTTTCTCTCTACTCACTGATATTTCATAGCTGGCTGGCTTTCCTGGGTTCTTTTCTTCTACCCAGCATACAAAAGTTGATTTCCTTACAGTTCTTCCTGGGCCCTCTTCCTTTCTCCTTCTACTTACTGCTCAGGGGGAATCTCTTCTTCTCTCTTGGATTTAAATACCACTGTATTATTGGTGGCTGCCAGATTTGCATCATCAGGCCATATCTTCTCAGAGTGCTAGAATCCCACATGCAACTGCCTACTCAAAAATTGATTTCTAGGGGTGCCTGGGTGGCTCAGTGGGTTAAGCCTCTGCCTTCGGCTCAGGTCATGATCCCAGGGTCCTAGGATCGTGTCCTGCATCGGGCTTTCTGCTCAGCAGGGAGCCTGCTTCCCCCCACCTCTCTGCCTGCCTCTCTGCCTACTTGTGATCTCTCTCTCTAATAAATAAATAATCTTTTTTAAAAAATTGATTTCTTTATCTTATAGATATCACCTATGTAACACCTATCACCTGTAATAAGTTTATTGAGGTGAAATTCATATACCATAAAATTTATGTTTTTAGAGTGTACAATTCTGGGATTTTTAGTATATTCACAAGAGTTGTGCAACCATTACCACTCCTGAATTCCAAAACATTTTCATCACCCCCAAAAGAAATCCTGTACCATTAGCAGTCACTCATTGCCCCCTTGCCCCCAGCCCTTGGCAGTGACTACTCTCCTTTCTTTTTCTCTCTGTATTTGCCTGTTCTGGACATTTCAAATAAATGGAATCCTGTAGTATGTGGCCTTTTTCTGGTTTCTTTTCAGTTAACATGATGTTTTCAAGATTCATCCATGTACCGTGTATCAGTATTTATTCCTTTTTCCTTTTTTAAGATTTTTATTCATTTATTTGGCAGAGAGAGACACACTGAGAGAGGGAACACAAGCAGGGGGAGTGGGAGAGAGAGAAGCAGGCTTCCTGCCAAGCAGGGAGCCCGATGTGGAGCTCGATTCTGGGACCCTGGGATCACGACCTGAGCTAAAGGCAGATGCCCAACGCCTGAGCCACCCAGGCACTCCTATTTATTACTTTTCATATCTAAATCGTATCCCAGTGTGTAGATAATGCCCCAGTTGGCAGTATATACGTGTTCTTGCTGAAGCTCTGCTGCCACAGTGATGAGGTACTTAGGGCTACAGAATGTGAGAATAAGGTGCTATTATGTATCATTTGGACAGAATAGAACCTCATGCTTACTGATAATAAGAGCTTGATGTGATTAAAAATTATGTAATACTATTACCTTATTTCCCCAAGAAAACACAGAATGTGGTACTGTATTCACTTTTCACTTTGTGTGAAGTCTCACATTCTCTGACACTTTTCTTTTGGAAAGATAAGCAGGCTATTGTGTTGTTTTTGTGTGTGATTAGCTGAATCTGTGTAATGCCTTTAAAGACTTTATGGACTACATTTTGCATTAAATGTTTAATTATTCCAGGGCAGTGGGTTTAATCCTGAGGGCACATTCTAGTAATATATTTTCTTTTCACTGTTGGATAAGTCATCATTATTTTCAGTGAAGGTACTTTAATGTTTAAATGGTATTATGAAATTACAAAATGGCAAACTGTTACGAGACAGAATTTTATTTTCTTCATACTTTGAGGGTGGGTATTCATGAATGTATGAAAGCGCCAAACATTTGAAGATCTACGTATAAAACTATTTATTTGAAGGTGAACATCTAAATAAACCACCAGGATCATCTAAATAGTATTTTACATATGATTCCAGGCATAAGCCTTGACTAAGAATTTTAATTACTTTTTGAATCCATTTAGGAATTTCCCAAAACAGATAAGTGGTTGCAGTGCCTGCCTGGGTGCCTCAGTCAGTTAAGCACCTGCCTTCGGCTCAGGTCATGATCCCAGGGTCCTGAGACTGAGCCCCACGTCGGGCTCCCTGCTTGGTAGGGATCCTGCTTCTTCCTCTCTCTCTGCGTGTCACTCCCTTTGCTTGTGCACTTTCTGTCTCCCTCCCTATCTCTTTCTCTGTCAAATAAATAAATAAAATCTTTAAAAAAAAAAAAAAACCAGATTAGTGGCTTTCTTTGTCATGAGGGAACTTTTATAAAGAAGTAATAAATGGGCTTTAAAAAAATTCAGTAATTTCATAAGGAAAATATTTTTGACTATA
Organism: Mustela lutreola; assembly: GCF_030435805.1. Lineage (NCBI taxonomy): Eukaryota > Metazoa > Chordata > Mammalia > Carnivora > Mustelidae > Mustela > Mustela lutreola. Next base: position 18,466,148 of record NC_081305.1, on the reverse strand, counting down.
GAATTAATATGAATAAACTGGATTATGGAATAATTGACCCTAAATGATATAAATCCCTGATGAAGAACATAGAATCTGATTATGAAGGTAAATAGAAGAACTCTCTTCATGATTAGTGTGAGAATTTAAACTAATGAAGTACTTGGTAGGTGAAATGTTAAACCTTCACTGTATGGCACCGTATCCCTGCTAGAAAGAGTAGGTGGAGATCTTGATTACAAGATGTGTTAAATGGACTTAGATTGATAGATGGTGAGAAGGGATATTGTTTTTAGGTTTTGTGAGGTGTTGAAAATGAGATTGTCTTAGTCACTTGTTTGATGAGGTACGTATTAGTGGAGTTTTAAATTCACAATGTGGAAGAAAATGAGCACTTATCAGAACAGAAGGAAATGTGTGGTTAAACGGTTTCAGCTGTAACTGTAGACTGTTTCCCTTGGTCCAAATGGGAGGAGAAATGGAACCTTATGTTTTGGGCTTTTTTCCCATTATAAATAGAAATTAGTTCAGCCTGGAGCCTTTAACCAAGAAAAAAAGCTGTGTCTAGTAGTAGAGGGGAACGACAAAAATGTATACTAAGATGGCGTAAATCTTGTAGGTTTGATTTTACAGGTGTCTCAGTTGTCGTCTTTGAGCATATTTATAGTTATGGACAGTCAGTTATTCTTATTAAACCTCTCGAAAAACAAGAATGCCCCAAGATTGTTGAAGAAACTGCTGAATTGAATAAAGAAAAAGGTGATGCTTCCAGCTTTTTCCTAAGAATGAAGACTGTCTTAACCAATTTTATATAATTACAGTAATAAATAATGCTAATTTTAGCTCACAGAAGCTCTTGGATTATCGAAATAAAATATATTTGATACAGACAAATGAAGAACTTTATTCATAAAGATACAGTTGATAACCTGAAGTTTTGAAAAATCATGGAAGTCCTGCTTTCTCTGCATTTAAATGATAAGAATCTGTGCTAGTTTTTTAAAAATATTTTATTTATTTATTTGACAGACAAATCACAAGTAGGCAGAGAGGCTGGCAGAGAGAGAGGAGGAAGCAGGCTCCCCGCTGAGCAGAGAGCCCAGTTCGGAGCTTGATCCCAGGACCCTGGGATCATGACCTGAGCCAAAGGCAGAGGCTTATTAACCCATTGAACCACGCAGGTGCCCCTCTGTGTTGGTTTTTATCCTGAAGTCCATGTTAAATGAGGTCGAGAAGACCTTTTTTTTTTTTTTTTTTTTTTTTTTTTGAGAAGACCTTTTTTTTCTAAAATTACTATTAGGATAATGTAGTATTAGGAAAGTGGGGACTGTAGGAATTGTAATAAATTTCTTATATTTCTTACTGTATCATAATAAAACTTTCATCCTGTGATAGCACTCGCACCTTTCCTTCCTTGATGGATCCTTAATGGCTCATGAGAACAGTTATATTTTCAGGCACTATGGGAATTTGGCAATTGAAAATGAAACTGGTCTGGAATTAGGAATTATACCTAAGGTGACTTTTGCTTTAGAATTATTTATATTTATTTGACAAATGTTGTATCACTTATGTTTCTTTGGTTAAAAGCAGTAGAAATCAACTCTGGCCAACTGAAGAAAAGAAAAAGAAGAAAGCAGCATTACTTCATGGGAAGCTATGATGGAGCTTATAAAACTGAAGGCAACTACGAGGAACCTGATCCTGATCCAAAGGGGGGATCCAAAGTAGAGGGAAACTGTGTGTGCTTTCTTTAGGGGCTGGTGAATTCCAGTTTTCCATCTTTATAGCTTTTTACCCAAGGTTCAAAAATCAAGGCAAAGTACCTGATTGTCCTAGCTTCAGCTGGAAGAACCTACTTCAAGTATCATTTTACTATACTTTTTACAAAATCTGCATAACTTTTTTTTTTTTTTTTGAGCTAATTTGAGGGGCATCTAGATGGCTTAGTTGGTTAAGTATCTACCTTCAGCTCAGGTCATGATCTTAGGGTCCTGGGATCAAGTTCCATGGCAGGCTCCCTGCCCACTGGGGAGTCTGCTTGTCCCTCTGCCTTCCCCCCAGCTTATGCTCTCTCTGTCTCTCTCTCACTCTCTCAAATAAAGAAATAAATAAAATCTTTAAAAAAAAACCAATTTGAGGGACGCCTGGGTGGCTCAGTTGGTTAAGCAGCTGCCTTCGGCTCGGGTCATGATCCCAGCGTGCTGGGATCGAGTCCCACATCAGGCTCCTTGCTCGGGGGGGGGGGGGGGGGGGGAGCCTGCTTCTCCCTCTGCCTCTGCCTGTCATTCTGTCTGCCTGTGCTCGCTCTCTCCCCCTCTCTCTCTCTGATAAATAAATAAAATCTTTTAAAAAAAAACTAATTTGAAAGAATTGTGATATGAAATAAAGTCCTTTTTTTAAAGATTTATTTATTTTAGAGAAAGAGAGCATGAGCAAGTGAGAGGGAGGGGCCGAGGGGGAGAGAGAGAATCCTATGCAGATTCTCTGCTGAGCCTGGAGCCTGATGTACTGCTCAATCCCACAACTGAAATCATGACCTGAGCCAGAACCAAGAGTTGGACGCTCAACTGACTGAGCCACCCACGTGCTCCTACAATTCTTTACTTTATAATTGTATTCATTTTTTTCCCCTAAGAAAACCACAGGTTTCCTTAGTAAGCTTATACTTCATTTCTTATGTGTGTGATGGCTTATCATTGGTTTTCGTCCTTTTTTTCTGTGTCTTAGGTGTATTTGAAGGCTCCCATGATTCTGAATGGAGTCTGTGTTATCTGGAAAGGCTGGATTGACCTCCAGAGACTGGATGGTATGGGCTGCTTGGAGTTTGATGAGGAGCGAGCCCAGGTAGGGTGACGTCAGGCTCCACTGAGCACGGTCCCTTTCTGTACCACTAATCTTGCCTTCATCTGTGTATCTGTTTTACCCCATCTTTAACAGTAAGTATAAAAAGTCATGTTCAGGTGGTATTGAAGAATTCTGAAGATCGATGTTGAGACCCATTTTGGTTCTAGTTTGGGGAAGTTTTTCCTTCATTGGTTCTAAATTTCATTGGATTATTCCTATCTGCTCAGTGGGGCACTTCCAAGTCCAGTACATGGTTCTGTTTCATATTTGTTCTTTTTTTTTTTTTTTTTTTTTAAGATTTTATTTATTTATTTGACAGAGAGAAATCACAAGTAAGCAGAGAGGCAGGCAGAGAGAGGAGGAAGCAGGCTCCCTGCTGAGCAGAGAGCCCGATGCGGGACTCGATCCCAGGACCCTGAGATCATGACCTGAGCCGAAGGCAGCGGCTTTACCCACTGAGCCACCCAGGCGCCCTCATATTTGTTCTTGACCTTTAGAACATTATCAGGGGGAAAAAACAGTTCAAAATAAAATACAAAATTTCTGGAGTGGCTCAGGAAGGAGTTTGGCAAATCATCTCCCCAAAAAGCAGTGATTAAAGTGGACAAAATTGTTTAAGAAAAAAAAAATTAAGGTCTCTGGAAATTAACCAAAGGCCATACATTGAGAAGTATTTATTCAAACAAAGCTATTGAATTTCAGTAATTTGACAGAGAGAGATCACAAGTAGGCAGAGAGGCAGGTGGGTGCGGGGAGTAGGGAGAAGCAGGCGCCCTGTGGAGCAGAGAGTCTGATGCAGGGCTCGATCCCAGGATCCTGGGATCATGACCTGAGCTGAAGGCAGAGAGGCTTTAACCCACTGAGCCACCCAGGCGCCACAGTCTGTGGTGTTTTAGTCAGTAGTGAGCGCTTCCATCCCTTCCCTTATCTCTGTGGTCTCTCAGGCAAGGAAGGCAGGGCAATCCATGAAGACTGGCAGCTCTGCTGTCCTATCAGAAGGAGCTGACTTTATTTAGAGCAGTGTTTGAAAAAAATCCATGCCCAGGGATGGTATCAAAAACAATAGAGGGGCACCTGGGTGGCTTAGTGGGTTGAGGCCTCTGCCTTTGGCTCGGATCATGATCTTGGGGTCCTGGGATCGAGCCCTGCATTGGGCGGGGGGGGGTGTGTGTGTGTGTGTGTCTCTGCTCAGCAGGGAGCCTGCTTCCTCCTCTCTGCCTGCCTTTCTGCATACTTGTGATCTCTGTCTGTCAAATAAATAAATTAAAAAACAACAACAACAACTTGGGATGCCTGGGTGGCTCAGTGGGTTAAGGCCTCTGCCTTCGGCTCAGGTCGTGATCCCAGGGTCCTGGGATCGAGTCCCGCATCGGGCTCTCTGCTCGGCAGGGAGCCTGCTTCCTCCTCTCTCTGCCTGCCTCTCTGCCTCCTTGTGATTTCTGTCTATCAAATAAATAAATAAATCTTTAAAAAAAAACAACAACAACAACAATAGAGGTTTCTGGCAAACCTTCTAAGAAGGCAGATGTTGTGGGAAGCATCCAAATGGCAGACTAGCCAGAAATTTATCAGAGAGATCTAGGGAAATGGGCCACTAACGTGGGCCCTAATAAAATCACACATACTTCTCATGATTCAGAAGACTATGTGCATGTGTGAGGCAGCACCCATTCAGGACAGAACCAAGTGGACCCTTGCAAGCTACTAGTATACATAGGGCATGTAGAGTGATGAACTCCCTGCACTTTGGAAGTATTGAAGCTGCACACAGATCCAGTGACAAAAGACAGAAGCCTGTTGGCTCAAGGTGTTTAAGCAAAACCCCTGAACAGTCATTGCCTGATCATTAAGTTAGGCTAACCCAGGGCAACCCCCTAGGAAGTTAGGCCTAAGAAGAAAACAAAACAAAACAAAACTAAGCAATGACACCAGAGGCTAAACATTACTGGGGAAACAAATTCTACAGGATTAGACCAGGTTTAAAAAAAAAAAAAAAAAAAGGTCAGGTAACTCACTAAACAGATAAAAATAGCAACAACACAGTGGAGTTAGGAGTCAGAATTCAGAATTGCTATAGCATATTATCTAAAATGTTCCATTTTCAGGGGACCTGGGTGGCTCAGTTGGTTAAGTGGTTGCCTTCAGCTCAGGTCATGCATGATCCTAGAGTCCTTTGAGCTCTTCACTGGTCTCTCTGCTCAGCAAGGAGTCTGCTTCTCCCTCTCATTGTGCCTGCTGCTCCCCCTGCTTATGCTCTCTCTGTCAGATAAATAAATAAACTTAAAAAAAAAAAAAGCTACCTTTGAGGGACCCCAGTTGTTTGTTCTTAGTGACAAAGCCCTAAAAGCAATTATTTATCAGTTCAAAGAATTACAGGAAAATTCTTCCTTTAAATAGTTAAAGGAGAATTATGATGGCAATGACTTACCAAATGGAGAATATCAATAGAGAGATCACTCAACAGCAGATTTGAGCTGGCAGAAGAAAAAAGTAGTGAATTTGAACATAGATTAATGGAAATTATCCAGTGTCGGAAGAACAAAAAGAAAAGCAAAGAGTCTCAGATACTATGGAATAGCAGTGTGCCTACCAAAATGTACATGTGACGTAAGTTCCAGAAGGAGAAGGAGGAGGCAGTTTAAGAAATAATAACTGGTGTGGGTTACCTGGGTGGCTCAGTTGGTTAAGCATCTGCCTTCAGCTCAGGTCATGATCCCAGGGTCCTGGGATTGAGTCCCACATCGGGCTCCTTGCTCAGCAGGGAGCCTGCTTCTTGCTCTGCCTGTTCTGCTTGCAGCTCTCTGTGCTTCTGCTCTCTCTGACAAATAAATAAATAATCTTAAAAAAAAAAAAAGAGAGAGAGAGAGAGAGAGAAATAATAACTGGTGAAAATGTCCAAATTGTTTGAAAATACTCATTTCTTTTTTTTTTTTTTTAAGATTTTATTTATTTGACAGAGAGAGATCACAAGCAGGCAGAGAGGCAGGCAGAGAGAGAGGGGGAAGCAGGCTCCCTGCTGAGCAGAGATCCTGATGTGGGGCTAGAGCCCGATGTGGGGCTTGATCCTAGGACCCTGAGATCATGACCTGAGCCAAAGGCAGAGACCTTAACCCACTTGAGCCACCTAGGCACCCAATATAAAAAAAAAGAAAGGAAGGAAGAATCCCTGCTTTCTTGACTTCTACAGAGATAAGGAATTACCAACTCTTTCAGAAAAATAGTAAATAATCCTCAATTTAGAAGGCTTTTTCTGTAAGAAGTGATACAGTAGATTACATTTATATAAGGTAAAATTTCAGACTTAATTTCTAAAACGAGTATTTTGTGAAAATGATAACGTTTTAAGTTTAATCCACCATATCTTCCATACTTAGAATTTTCCAAATCTTGTTTCCCCAGTCTATAACCTGAGCTTTGTCATTACAAAGTTAGTACCATCTGTTGTGATTATAAACTAATACAATTACAGGTCTTACACAATGTAAAGATTTTAAAGCAGGAGACTCCAAACATTGAATCAGCAGTGAGCACTTCTGTAATACCTTCCCTATCCCAAAATCATCTGTCAGATATGTACAAGTTAGGAATGGGGGCTTCATTGTCATACAATTATGAATCCTAACCCCACTGCTTACATCTGTTATGGACTGAATATTTGTGTTCCCCCAAAATTCATATGTTAAAGCCTCAACCCCCAATGTGACTGTATTTGGAGATAGGACCTTTATGGGGAGTAGCTAAGGTCAAATGAGGGTCATAAGAGTGGGGCCCGGATATGGTAGGATTAGTGTCCTGATAAGAAGAGATACACAAGAGAGCTTGTTCGTTTTCTCTGTCTGCTGTATGAGGACAGTATTCTTTAACAGATACTGAGGTATCTGGTACCTGGTAAGCTAAGAGATAAACAATATGGTCGCAATTCCATTTTAATTAAAGTTCGTGAGTATTTCAGCTGAAGTATTTTCACCAGTATTGTCTTTTTGCCTTTTTTTTTTTTAAGATTTTATTTATTTATTTGACAGAGAGATCACAAGTAGGCAGAGAGGCAGGCAGAGAGAGGGGGGGAAGCAGGCTCCCCGCCGAACAGAGAGCCTGATGGGGGCTTAATCCCAGGATCCTGAGACCATGACCTGAGCTGAAGGCAGAGGCTTAAACCACTGAGCCACCCAGGTGCCCCTCTTTTTGCCTTTATTCAGAGTACTTTTGACTAATGTTGGCAAGGATATGGAACAATAGGTGGTGTGTTGGTTATGTCAAATTGACATAACAATTGGAAAACTGGCAATACATACTAAAACTGCAAATTACATATACCTATGATCCAGCAGTTCTAGTCTAAGTCATGGTGTGCAAAGGAATTGAATACAAAATTCATTAAGAGATATGTACTGGACTTGTAGCAGCACTAGGAATAGAAACTGCAAACTGCTCAAGTGCCAGTTAACAGTGGAATGAATAAATGGCTCATTTGCAAAGAAATGCAATGATAATGAAAAACTACAACTAGCACACCAATATGGATGGATTTTACAAATATATTGAGTATATCCAAAAAGGACATGCTGCATGAATCCATTCATCTGAAAGTACAGAAATGGGCAAAACTGAAAAGTTTTTAGAAATAAGGATAATGGCTTATCCCTGAGAGAGGAGGCTACATAGTGGAATGGAGCAGAAAGAGACTTGTGAGATGCTATTACTGTTCTGTTTCTTCCTATGGATTCTAGTTACATGGAAAGTTCAGTTTGTGGAAATTCATCAGACTGTAATTTAGGACAGTGCTGCCCAGTAGAATTCAGATGTGAACCACATAATATAATTGAAGTTTTTCTAGAAGCCACATTAAAAAAATAAAAAGAAGCAATTGTATTTAATTTTTATATTATATTTTGTTTAACCCAGTATATCCAAAATATCATACTTGAACATAAAATTAATATAAAAATTTACTGAGATGTTTCACATTTGTTTCTTTGTAACAAATACTTGAAATCCACTGTGTATTTTCCATGTACAGACTCAGGCTAGCTACGTTCCCTTTTTTTTTTTTTTCGATTTATTTATTTGAGAGAGAGAGTGCAAACAGGGGAAGAGGGTCAGAGGGAGAGAATCCTCAAGGAGACTCTCTGCTGAGTGAAGATGCCAATGTGGGGCTTGATCTCATGACCCTAGATCATGACCTGAGCCGAAACCAACAGTAGGATGCTCAACCAACTGAACCATGCAGGCGCCCACAAATTAGCTACATTTCAAGTGTGCGGTAGTCACATATGGCCAGTTGCTACCATATTAGACAGGAAAGCCTTAATATAAGTATACTCTTTTGAAAATATAATGTATGACAATAATAAAATGTCTTAAAAGTTTACCACTAATGAATATAATTCTGAGTATAATTGTAGAAATAATTAAATCATGTTTATTGATTATATTTTCATCATTCAATTTATTTTCTCTAATTTGTAGGGATAAAATTCAGGGTTGTCTTTATGCTTTTGGTTTTCAATAATTGTAACTCTCTAAAAGCTTAAAAATCAAATTTTTGACACTTCACCATTGGATACTTTCATCAGAGATTTCCAGCAAATTTTGAACGAGGTGTAACTGAATACTCATTTACCATAAAAAGGTCAGTGCCAGTGAAGGACCTGTGTTGATTTCAGAGCCATTGCTCAAAGAAGGCTCAAATTTTCTAAAATCCAAGAAGTGGGTTTACGGTTCTGATGAGTTTTTTATATTCAACATCAGTTTTATCAATTCTACAGTTCTGTTACTTTGTAGATACACAAATTTCTAATTTATACAACTATGACTTCTAAATGATTGGCAGACTATCTTCTTTGGATATAGTTATGAAATACATATGCTACATCTTGTTCCTAGTAAATTTCTATTTCATAGTTTTTTAAAAAGTTATTTATTTATTTATTTGAGAGAGAGATTGACCATGTGCATGAGGATGGGGAAGGGGGCAGAGGAAGAGAAAGAGAATCCCATACTCCCTGCTGAGCACAGAGCGCAAGGTGGGCTCAATTCAGATCCCACAACTGGGAGATCATGACCTTGAGCCAAAACCAAGAGCCAGATACTCAACCGACTGAGCTACCCAGAAGCCCCTCTGTTTTTTTGTTTTTAAAAATTTACTGAGAATATTACTTTTTTTCTTTTCTTTGTTCTTTTTTTAAGAGAGAGAAGGGCAGAGGGAGAGAGAATTGTAAGCAGGCTCCATGCCTACCTCGGGACTGGACTTAGGGCTGGATCTCACAACCCTGAGATCATGACTTAAGCTGAAATCGAGAGTCAGACACAGGCGCCTGGGTGGCTCAGTGGGTTAAGCCTCTGCCTTCAGCTCAGGTCATGATCCCAGGGTACTGGGATTGAGTCCTGCATTGGAGCCTGCTTCTCTCTTTCTCTGCCTCCCTCTCTGCCTATTTGTGATCTTTGTCGGTCAAATAAATAAATAAAAATCTTAAAAAAAAAAAAAGAGTCAGACAGTAAACTGAGCCACCCAGGCATCCTAGGAATGTTACTCTTTATACAGTGTGTGCTCCACCAGCAATTGTATTATCAATATAAGAGCGAATAGTTTTATCTTCCCTGTTGTACTTTTTAAATTAATTTGCTTTGGCAGTCAGAAAAAAAGATGTTTCAGGGGCCTGGCTGGCTCTGTCAGTGTAGCACCAACTGTTGATTTGGGGATTGTGAGTTCAGACCCCATGTTTGGTGTAGAGAGTACTTAAAAATAAAACCCTAAAAAAAAAAAAAGATATTACACCTTTAATGTAGTGAACTTTACAAAGCTTAATGGGGGGGTGGCGCCTGGGTGGCTCAGTGGGTTAAGCTTCTGCCTTCAGCTCAGGTCGTGATCTCTGGGTCCTGGGATCTGAGCCCCGCATTGGGGTCTCTGCTTGGCAGGGAGCCTGCTTCCCCGTCTCTCTTTCTGCCTGCCTCTCTGCCTACTTGTGATCTCTTTCTCAAATAAATATAAATACATATATACATACACACACCAAAATTTAATTTTGGTTCTATGATCAAGTTAGAAAAATGGAACCTGGGGCACCTGGGTGGCTCAGTGGGTTAAGCCGCTGCCTTCGGCTCAGGTCATGATCTCAGGGTCCTGGGGTCGAGTCCCGCATCGGGCTCTCTGCTCAGCAGGGAGCCTGCTTCCCCTCTCTCTCTCTGTCTGCCTCTCCGTCTACTTGTGATTTCTCTCTATCAAATAAATAAAATCTTTAAAAAAAAAAAAAAAAAAAAAAAAAAAGAAAAATGGAACCATTATTTGAATTAACAGACTTCCTATTTAACATACCTGATGACACTGATGTAAAACTGATGTCCTTTTGCTCTTGGCAAGGTTTTTGTTAATTAAATCAGCACATAAACAGCTTTGCTTTTTGTATGTGCATGATAATGTGATTTGAATCATTTGTCATTTGTCAGTGAATTAAATCACTTGATTTAAATGAAGTTGTGTTTTGCAGAGTGATGTTAAATGTACCGGTTGCAGCTGCTCGTGTTAAATTGTCGCCTTTGAAGTATATGTTGATGCTTCTTCAGCAGTTTTATTTCTTTTGGTTTTCATGTGATCAGTGATACCATTCTGGTCTTCATAGAGAATAGTAAATGTCGTTATTTTATGCAAATTACGTGTTCATCATCAGCTTTCTTGGAATGAATTTGATTCTTAATTTTTCATTAAACCTGGACTTTGTTTTTAAATTCACTTCTGCAGAAAGATATTACTAAACTGTAAAATGAATATAGTTAGAGATTTAGGCAATACAATGAAGACAAAATCAAGAAGCAGGAATGTTGAGAATATTCTGTATATGCTGTGTGACAGGACTGCAAAGCCTTTATTTGCCATGTGGATTTCACTATACCCATCTTTTATGATGATTTCACCTGACTCCTTTGGACAGATCATGGTTAAGACATAGTGTTGGGGCGCCTGGGTGGCTCAGTGGGTTAAGCCGCTGCCTTCGGCTCAGGTCATGATCTCGGAGTCCTGGGATCGAGTCCCGCATCGGACTCTCTGCTCAGCGGAGAGCCTGCTTCCCTCTCTCTCTCTGCCTGCCTCTCCATCTACTTGTGATTTCTCTCTGTCAAATAAATAAACAAAATCTTTAAAAAAAAAAAAAAAAAGACATAGTGTAACAAGTAGCTAATGGGGACGAGAGTGTCAACAGCTGCTCCCACTGCCATCTGAGATCAGATAGAATGAGTTGTCCCTAGCCATTTTGAGCAAACTTTATGGGTGAGTATGTCATTTTATCAGGAGTTTCCCTGTATGATGCCCTTGAAGGGGGTAGGTGTTAGTTAAGAATAACACTGGTCATTGCCAATCATCTTTAAAATTAAAGTGCAGGGGTGGGGGCGCCTGGGTGGCTCAGTGGGTTAAAGCCTCTGCCTTCGGCTCAGGTCATAACCTCAGGGTCCTGGGATCGAGCCCCGAATCGGGCTCTCTGCTCAGCAGGGAGCCTGCTTCCTCCCCTCCTCTCTCTGCCTGCCTCTCTGCCTACTTGTGATCTCTATCTGTCAAATAAATAAATAAAATCTTTAAAAAAATAAAAAATAAAAAATAAAGTGCAGGGGTGCCTGGGTGGCTCAGTGGGTTAAGCCTCTGCCTTCCGCTCAGGTCATGATCTCAGGGTCCTGGGATTGAGCCCCACATCCAGCTCTCTGCTCAGCAGGGAGCCTGCTTCCCCCTTCCCCTCTGCCTGCCTCTCTGCCTCGTTGTGATCTCTCTCTCTGTCAAATAAATAAATAAAATCTTTAAATAAGTAAACAAGTAAATAAATAAATAAAATTAAAGTGCAGACTGTTCACTGCACATACATTTCACCTTTTGCTAGAAAGGACTCAGACAGAAGCTGGAGTTAGAAACCAGAGAGCTACCAAATCTCTCTTGGCTTATTTTACTACAACTATTAGTAATAATACTTCCTTTCTTGTAATTAAATAAAAATATGTGACCATTGCTAGAATATACATTAGCAGCTAATAACTTCCTTAGGGAATTAGATCACATTTCATGTTATATGCTCTAATTTCATCATGTAATACTCCTCTACTGTACTTAAACTTGACATTTATATATTGATTTTTGTAATTATTTGTTCATCATCTCCTGCCCTACTAGACCAGAGACTGTGAGAAGAAGCACAATTGTTCCCTCACATTGTATCCATGGCACCTTAGCACAGTGACTTGGACATAATAAAGACTCAAACATTTGTAGAATGAATGAAAAAGTGATTGAATGCACAGGACAGAAGTACCCTGTTATCAGTAGATGTGTCCCAGTTGATAACTAAACAGTGGAAAGTCCTTGGGAGTTGGGTACAGTGTTCTTTTGCAGGTACCTCAAGCTCGTATGGTATATTCTGAGAATACAGTAGGAATGTGTAATGATATTTAGTCAGAGGTGTAAATTTGACATACCTGTAAATGCTTGTAAAATAATTGATAGCACTTATTGTATGTTGTCCGATAATATGCTTAAGCATGTTTTATATGTTATTTAATCTTTACAGCAGTCTTACAAAGTAGGTATTACTACTATGCCCATTTTACATGTGAGTTTACTGAGGCATAGAAAAATGAAATGCCTTCCCCTGTGTCATAAACCTATAGAATAGCTTTCTATTCAAAGAATAGAAATTTGATTACACCTTTCAGTTTTGTTTAAGTTACAGTATCTTGTCATTGACAATTTTAAGTATTAAACAACCATACTAATAGTGACAAAACATGCATCACACAGAACACAATACCAAGCGGTATAGGTATGTTCCAGATAGGTGCAGCACACACTTAGAGGACAGTGGTTGTGGGTGTTCTCATCTTCCTGCTGTGCTGTGTGATTACATCTCCGTTGTGTTTGCACAATGGCTGCTGTATCTCTGGGCATAGTATCAGCTCATAGGAAGGAGAAAAGATGAAATGTCTCTTAAATGACTTTCTTAGAAGCCCCATTAGGTGACTTATGCTTCCGTCTGATTGGTTAGAACTGAGTTACTGGTCACCCCTTGCTGCAGTGAATCTAGGAAGGTGAATATTGATGACTTTGGGGTATTTTTATCTTTTAGTTTCTTCCAATGTACCATAAAAAAAAATCCTAGTATTAAGTGTAGGACTGCAAAGGTTGAGCATCCTGTGCTATAGACAATGAGAGAGCTTTTTTTAAGTTGGGGGTGTTGTGGTCAGATTGTGCCTCAGGCATGCTCTGACGGCTGTGTGGTAGATTGGGGATGACGGAAGGGAAGCAGGAAGAGACTGGTTAAGAGACCTTTGCAGTAATTTTAATAAGTGATCTTAGAAGCCTGAACTAGGAAAATGTAGAAAATAAAGAACACGTTAAGTTTCCAAAAGTATTTAGGAGATCTTATGGCTAGGACTTGGTGGTTGATGAACTCTATGGAGACAGGAGAGTGAAGAGCCACAGATGTCTCAGATTGCTGGCAGAAATGAACGGGTGGTGCCGCGAATGGAAACTAAAGGGGAGTAAAAGAGAAAGTTCAAATCGGTTGTCCCTTAGATGCAGTGAATTTCAGGTATCTGGATTTTCTTCATGTGTAGATCTTTATTTATTGGGAAAGGGTTAGGATAGACTTGTTATATCTTTTTTGTTTTATAAGATTTTATTTATTTATTTGACAGACAGAGATCACAAGTAGGCAGAGAGAGTGGGGGGGAAGCAGGCTTCCCGCTGAGCAGAGAGCCCGATGCGGGACTCGATCCCAGGATTCTGGGATCATGACTTGAGCCGAAAGCAGAGGCTTTAACCCACTGAGCCATCCAGGTGCCCTAGACTGGTTATATTTTTTTCTTGATAATATCCTCTGGACTTGTATTTACTTTCTATTGTTCAGTTTCTAATATTTATATAATAAATTCTGTTAATATTCTCTTTTTTATATTTCTGGCTTTTGTGTCCTAATTAGAGGACCTGGCCTGTCTTAAACCCAAATTATAGAAGTGTATACCTCTGTGGTTTAAATACTGACTTGTACACGATTTTATTTTGGTGAATAGGATGAGGTAAAGGAAAGGAAGAGCATGATTGAACACAGTTACTATTACCAAAATGTGATGTAAAACATTGATTTGGGGGGTTGCAAAAAGGTAATTTTATTAAAGCATGGGGACAGGACCTGTGGGCAGAAAGAGCTGCCCAAGTTTTCTTTTAAAAGTAGCTCCAGGGGTGCCTGGGTGGCTCAGTGGGTTAAGCCTCTGCCTTCAGCTCAGGTCATGATCCCAGGGTCCTGGGATTGAGCCCCATGTAGGGCTCTCTGCTTGGGCAGGGGTGGGAGAGGTGGGGGGGTGGTGAGGGAGGTGGAGGGAGCCTGCTTCCCTCTTTCTCTCTGCCTGCCTCTCTGCCCACTTGTAATCTCTGTCAAATAAATAAATAAAATCTTTTTTTATTTTTTATTTTATTTTATTTTTTAAAAGATTTTATTTATTTATTTGACAGACAGAGATCACAAGTAGGCAGAGAGGCAGGCAGAGAGAGAGGAGGAGGAAGCAGGCTCCCTGCTGAGCGGAGAGCCTGACGTGGGGCTCTATCCCAGGACTCTGGGATCATGACCTGAGCTGAAGGCAGAGGCTTTAACCCACTGAGCCACCCAGGCGCCCCTAAAATCTTTTTTTTTTTTTTTTTTTAAAGAATATAGGGGTGCCTGGGTGGCTCAGTGGGTTAAAGCCTGTTCATTTCTCCAAGAACTGTTCATTTCCTCCAAGAAGCAAACACTGTCAGATTGTAAGTTTTTATTCTAAATCAAAATTAAAATACCTTTTTCATGTATTCCCACAGCAGGAGGATGCATTAGCACAACAGGCCTTTGAAGAGGCTCGGAGAAGGACACGTGAATTTGAAGACAGAGACAGGTCTCATCGGGAGGAAATGGAGGTGAGAGGTTCACAGCTGCTGGCAGTAACTGGTTAGTACTTTACCCCAACCTTTCAGGCTCTCTTTGTCGTGTTTGTGCATAATGTTTTTTATAAATAATTTAATTTTGTCTTTCATTTGTCAAAAGTTATACTGTGTTTTTGTGTTCATTAAATGTAATTGCTATAAAGAGACTTAGTTTTAATTTTAAGATTGTACATGAATTCATCATTTATTGGTCCTCATAAAAACGATTTACTGTCATGTATATATTCTCTTAATTGATCCAAATATCTTTCCTCATTTTTGTCTTATTTGTAAAAATTACTTTGTCATAGATATTTTTAGAACATTATTAAAACTCTTTGAAAATAATATTACTTTACTTTTTTATGAATGTCTTGATTTTATAAGTGTAATGTTTGACCATTTGTGTATTCTCTTTACTAGAGCAATATTTAATATTTTCAAACTACTCAAAGAAGGGAATTAACCTAAACCTTTTTTTTTTTTAAGATTATATTTATTATTTGACAGACAGAGACACAGCAAGAGAGGGAACACAAGCACGGGAAGGGGGAGAGGGAGAAGCAGGGTTCCTGCTGACCAGAGAGCCTGATGTGGGGCTGGATCCCAGGACTCTGGGATCATGACCTGAGCCAAAGGCAGATGCTTAATTGACTAAGCCACCCAGGTGCCCAACCTAAACCATTTTTCTTTTAACTTTTTTATGGTACAGAGATAGAAATACTCACAAAAGAAATATGTAGCTTAATTATTGTAAGGCTAACATCCTGAAAACACCATGCAGATTAAAAAAAAGTCAAACTTTGACAGCTACCCCAGCAGCCTCCTCCATGTGGGCATCGAATTATGACCTTCTCCCTCCCCTCGAAAGTACTCATTACCTCAGTTTTTATACTGATCGCTTCCTTGTGTCTTTTTAGTTTTATTACCCATGCCTCCCTCAGTCTTCAACACTGAAGTTTAGTCTTACCCAGTGTTTAAATTTGATAAGACTTTTAATTGACATGGATTTTTTTCTATATAAAATTATACCCTGGGGCGCCTGGGTGGCTCAGTTGGTTAAAGCCTCTGCCTTCGCCTCAGGTCATGATCCCGGGGTCCTGGGATTGAGCCCACATCGGGCTCTCTGCTCAGCAGGAAGCCTGTTTCCTCCTCTCTCTGCCTGCCTCTCTGCCTACTTGTGGTCTCTTTCTGTCAAATAAATAAATAAAAATCTTAAAAAAAAATTATACCCTGCTTTAAGCAGAGTTTAAATATAGTAAGATTTAGGGGCACCTGAGTGGGTCAGTGGGTTGAGCCTCTGCCTTCGGCTTGGGTCGTGATCTCAGAGTCCTGGGATTGAGCCCCATGTCCTGCTCTCTGCTCAGCGGGGAGCCTGCTTTCCCCTCGCTCTCTGCCTGCTTGTGATCTCTTTCTCTCTGTCAAATAAATAAAATCTTTAAAAAATATATATATATAGTAAGATTTATATTTAAAGTATCTATATATTGTTCAAAACTCCAATTTTTATAAAAAGTATACTCTGACAAAACAAAAATAATCAAGATGAGAACTAATGTTTGAAAAGGATATTGTTAAATGTTAATATATTCTTCAAGTTTATAAGCTTAATTATCAATTTCATATAAGAATAGGAAAAAGCACACATTCATCTTTGATAATCAGAAGAAATGGAATTAAAATATAATTATAGTACATGAACTAAATAAAATGATTTCCAGGCATTAAAGAGTGTTCTACAAATTGGTTGTACAACATTGTAAATGTACTTAACACTACTGAACTCTGCACTTAAAAATAGTTAAGATGGTAATTTTTATGTTAAATGTATTTTAACACATTAAAAAAATTTTTAATCGGTGTTACAGAGAATTTGTGGGTTTTTCCACTCACAAAATTATATGTACACTATTATCTAAATTAACACAAAAGTAAGAGTGTGTGTGTGTGTGTGTACGGAGATAGTGGTGAAGAGCCCAGACACTAGAGCCAGCCTGCAAGATCTGAATCTGGCTTTGCCACTTTGTCACCTTGAACAACTTATTTCGTCTTTCTGTGGCTGAGTTTCCTCATTGATAAAATGAGACTAATAATTGTGCCTATCTCATAAGATCATTGTAAGGATTAAATAAGCAAATATATATGAAAGCACTTCTTTTTTTTTTTTAAAGATTTTATTTATTTATTTGACAGACAGAGATCACAAGCAGGCAGAGAGGCAGGCAGAGAGAGAGGAGGAAGCAGGCTCCCTGCTGAGCAGAGAGCCCGATGCGGGGCTTGATCCCAGGACCCTGGGATCATGACCTGAGCCGAAGGCAGCGGCTTAACCGACTGAGCCACCCAGGTGCCCCGAAAGCACTTCTTGAGTATGTGGCTCTGAGTAGGTGTCATCTGCTATTATTAGTGTTATTTTGTGTGAGTATGTGTGTGTGTGTATGTGTATCCCTCTATGTGACAA
Source organism: Mustela lutreola (assembly GCF_030435805.1). Classification (NCBI taxonomy): domain Eukaryota; kingdom Metazoa; phylum Chordata; class Mammalia; order Carnivora; family Mustelidae; genus Mustela; species Mustela lutreola. The sequence continues at coordinate 18,448,944 of NC_081305.1, read as the reverse complement.
TATATTTTTTAGAATAAATGAAAAAAATCAAGCTACTTAGTGGTCAGTGTAGAAAATAGAATTATCTTTTAATAATTGAGATTTCCCTTTGTCAGTGAATGAATTAATCTAATAGGGTGATAGCAACTAATGGAACCCCAAGAATATAGTACTTTTTAGCTAGGAGAAGAGACAGGAGGATATTATGCAATGCATTTATTACCTTTGAAGCTTTTTGATTTTTGTGATCAGACTTCCCATGACATTTTCTTGGGAAAATAACATTTCATTATATAAGCAGATAGCTTATATCTGTAGTAGTAAGAAGTTTTTAGACATAAAATATGCATTTATTTTATACTTCTGAGCCTTTTTGCTCAATGCTGTTTGTTCCCTAACTGATAATGTACCTTTCCACCCATTTGTTAAAATCCAGCTTAAACGTTCTGTCAGTCCCTTTTCCAGCCTCCTTCACTGTTATTAGCCTTCCACTTTGTAGTTTCCAGAGCACTTATTTTTGCTATTGTTCTTACAGAACATTATGTTGAAACAATTAAAAACATGTCTGTCCTCTATTGTAGATTCCCACTGAGATGGGGGCCCCTGATTTTTTAACCCTCACATTACCCACCACAGCGTTTTGTTTTATTTTTTAAAGATTTTATTTGTTTATTTGACAGAGAGAGAAATCATAAGCAGGCAGAGAGGCAGGCAGAGAGGGGGAAGCAGGCTCCCCCCTGAGTAGAGAGCCCGATGCAGAGCTCCATCCCAGGACCCTGAGATCATGACCTGAACTGAAGGCAGAGGCTTAACCCACTGAGCCACCCAGGCACCCCAACCACAGTGTTTTGTGCATTGTGTTTAGTTGTCTAGTGGAGATCTTCAGAAAATAGTTCTTATTCTGGCTTTTTGAAAACTAGAGTTACAGGGTAGACTAGAAGTTAGTCAAAGTAGAATAATACCGGTCTCTGGAAAAGTTTTAAATGTTTGTAATTTGCTAGTTTGTATTAGGTAGGTTTTAAGTAACAAACCCCAACTATGTTGTCATAGATTCTGCAGTAGGGACTGGTAAATACATAGATGAAAATGCACAGGGGCGCCTGTGGTGGCTCAGTCTGTTAAAACTTCCAACTCTTGGTTTCAGCCTAGGTCATGACCCTCGGGATCATAGGATCGAGCCCCGAGTCGGGCTCCATGCTGGATGTGGAGCTTGCTTAAGAGTCTCTCTTCTTCTCCCTCTGCCTCGCACCCCCTCACACCCTGCTTGCTCTCACACTCTTTGTTTCTCTCTCTCTCTAAAAATTGGAAGGAAGGAAGGAAAGATGGTTTCTGTCCTTGTGCAACTGTCAGTCTTGAGGGAAGATAGATACATAATCATTGTAGACTACTTTAGCAGCACCTGTACATAATGGAGGTTCAGAAGGGGAACAGTGAACAGTGTAGACGAGGAATGAGTGCTTATGTCTGCCTCTGCCTGGGGAGTTCACAGGAGAATACCCTTGCAGGAATTTGAAGGAAGAGTGGGAGTTTGCCTACTGGACAAGCGAGGGAGAGCATTATGGGCAGAAAGAACAGTGTTTGCAAAGGCTTGAAGTAGTAAGAGGTCTTGTCATGTCTAAGAACAGGATTGGTCAGTCTTTCTGGAACAAGCCAATGTGGCTTTAAATGAATATAAGAATTGTTTTATAAAAACTGCTCTTTGGCTACATTATATTTGAAAAATAACTTGGATAATTAATGGAGTAATTAAGTTTTTGCATATATTTTGCTTTAAATAAAATTGTAGATTAGTGACACTAAGAGTTATCATAAATGCTAGCTTGATTATTCTCATAAATAATGCTACTTGGGGGCACCTGGGTGGCTCAGTTCTTAGGTGTCTGCCTTCAGCTCAGGTTATGATCCCAGCCTCCTGGGATCGAGCCCCTGCATTGGGCTCCCTGCTGGGCCAGGAGTTTGCTTCTCCCTCTCCAGCTCCTCTGTCCTTGTGTTCCCTCTCTCGCTATTTCTCTCCGTCATAAATAAAAAAATATATGTATTTTTTAAAATCATGCTACTTGAAGAAAAATATTCTGGTATGTGAATGTATATGTATGTATGGTTTTTTTAATTTTTTATTTTTTATAAACATATATTTTTATCCCCAGGGGTACAGGTCTGTGAATCGCCAGGTTTACACACTTCACAGCACTCACCATAGCACATACTCTCCCCAATGTCCATGACCCCACCCCCCTTCTCTGAACCCCCCTCCCCCCAGCAACCCTCAGTTTGTTTTGTGAGATTAAGAGTCACTTATGGTTTGTCTCCCTCCCAATCCCATCTTCTTTCATTTATTCTTCTCCTACCCACTTAAGCCCCCATGTTGCATCACCACTTCCTCATATCAGGGAGATCATATCATAGTTGTCTTTCTCCGCTTGACTCATTTCGCTAAGCATGATACGCTCTATTTCCATCCATGTTGTTGCAAATGGCAAGATTTCATTTCTTTTGATGGCTGCATAGTATTCCATTGTGTATATATACCACATCTTCTTGATCCATTCATCTGTTGATGGACATCTAGGTTCTTTCCATAGTTTGGCTATTGTGGACATTGCTGCTATAAACATTCGGGTGCACGTGCCCCTTCGGATCACTACATTTGTATCTTTAGGGTAAATACCCAGTAGTGTAATTGCTGGGTCATAGGGAAGTTCTATTTTCAACATTTTGAGGAACCTCCATGCTGTTTTCCAGAGTGGTTGCACCAGCTTGCGTTCCCACCAACAGTGTAGGAGGATTCCCCTTTCTCTGCATCCTCGCCAGCATCTGTCATTTCCTGACTTGTTGATTTTAGCCATTCTGACTGGTGTGAGGTGGTATATCTCATTGTGGTTTTGATTTGTATTTCCCTGATGCCGAGTGATATGGAGCATTTTTTCATGTGTCTGTTGGCCATCTGGATGTCTTCTTTGCAGAAATGTCTGTTCATGTCCTCTGCCCATTTCTTGATTGGATTATTTGTTCTTTGGGTGTTGAGTTTGCTAAGTTCTTTATAGATTTTGGACACTAGTCCTTTATCTGATATGTCATTTGCAAGTATCTTCTCCCATTCTGTCAGTTGTCTTTTGATTTTGTTAACTGTTTCCTTTGCTGTGCAAAAGCTGTTGATCTTGATGAAATCCTAATAGTTCATTTTTGCCCTTGCTTCCCTTGCATTTGGTGATGTTCCTAGGAAGATGTTGCTGCAGCTGAGGTCGAAGAGGTTGCTGCCTGTGTTCTCCTCAAGAATTTGGTTGGATTCCTTTCTCACATTGAGATCCTTCATCCATTTTGAGTCTATTTTTGTGTGTGGTGTAAGGAAATGGTCCAATTTCATTTTTCTGCATGTGGCTGTCCAATTTTCCCAACACCATTTATTGAAAAGGCTGTCTTTTTTCCATTGGACATTCTTTCCTGCTTTGTCAAAGATTAGTTGACCATAGAGTTGAGGGTCTATTTCTGGGCTCCCTATTCTGTTCCATTGATCTTTGTGTCTGTTTTTGTGCCAATACCATGCTGTCTTGATGATGACAAGCTTTGTTATAGAGCTTGAAGTCTGGAATTGTGATATCACCAACTTTGGCTTTCTTTTTCTATATCCCTTTGGCTATTTGAGGTCTTTTCTTATGTATGTATGTTTATATTTGTGTATGAACAAAAGTATAGTTTGTTGACAGAGGTGTTAAATAATTTGTTGCTCAGATAGATTGTTTTCCAGTGAGTTTTATGTCAGTGATTTGAGAGAATGAGCTTTGGAGTCAGACCTAGTGAAGATTCCTGCTCTATCACTTGCCAGTCTCTCTTAAGCTTATTTTCTCATAGAAATTGTTGTGAGAATTAGATAGGAAAATGCTTATAAAAGCACTTAGTGTGGTGGTTGGCTATTGTATGCCTACAGTAAATAGTAGCTCTAAAATACTTCTTTAGCACTAAAAGCTCTGCCACAGTGCTGTTTCCAGTTAATTGAATTACCTGGCTAAGAACAACCTTTTAGTTCTCTAAAGTGTATCAGGGCACGTTCCCTGCATTATGACCTGGAGCATAGAAAAAATGGTTAGATTGTCATCAATAATTTAAGATGCCGTAGTCCCTTGAGGCAATAATTTAACATCAGTTCTTATAGAGAACTGCCATCTATAAAATTGGGCTGGAATCTGACTCCAGAGCTACACCGGCAGTCATTTAGGGGAGTTTTGGGTATGCATGCCTTTTGGTACTTTGTGCATGTGTATTTTGCTTCCTTTTTAAAAAAAAAAATCCATAATGGGGCGCCTGGGTGGCGCAGTCAGTTAAGTGACCAATTGTTGATTTCAATTCAGGTTGTGATCTCAGAGGGTTGTGAGGTCAAGCCCCACTTCAGCCTCCCCGCCCAGTCTTTTTGGGACTTTCCTTCCCTCTGCCCCTCTCTACTGTGCTTTCTCTCTCTCAAAATAAATAAATGAATAAACCTTTAAAAAAAATAAATCCACAGGAAATTTTTAATCTTATTTTCTTACAGTTTACCTTCTTTTTCCTAAAAGGGGACGACATTAGGAAAAATTATTGTCCATAAATTGTCCCTCCCCCCATAACTGAAACATATACAGGGGACATGATGCCGTGTACTCTAATGGTCTTAATATACTTGAGGAATCTGAGAATCCAAGGAAAATTAATTGACTTGCTCTCTTTCAAGTAGCTGATGAATGGAAAGAAAAGTGAAGACTTAAACCAGTTTCCTAATCAAAAGGCCTCTACAAATATAGCCTAGCAGTGGGAAATGAATTTCCACATCACCCATAAAGATGATTAAGTTGAAAAATAAAACCTGCCAGGAGAGGTTAGAAACCATTTGCCTGGAAAAGAAAAAGCTGAGGCAAAAAGAATAATACTGATTCCAGTGGGTGGTCCTGATGTCTGACTGGAGGTGAAGTCCGAGGAGCACTGGTAACTCGTGGGTGGCAGTAACCCAGTAAATGGTCCTTGGAAGTGTGAGATGCGGGCAGGTCAGTGGCTTAGGGATGTCCCACCCCTGTTTGGATAACCTCTGAGGCCTCTGGCCCCGTGGTGCTAACCTTGCAGTGGTGGTGCTCGAGCATTTAATACATGCATAAGGTTAACGTTACTAAAGGCTTTGATTTGTGCCAGTGTCTTTGAAACTGAAATCAGTTCTAAAACTCCCTGAGCATGTGTCTCTTTTACCATATGTGAAACTTAGAAAGCTTTTAATCCATCATTTAGGGATGGCTTTCCATACCTAATCCATCATTAGGGACTTAGCATTTTCTTTCTCTGAGTTTCTGGAAAAATGTATTTTAGTAGTATGATATTTTTCTTTACCTTTCAGAGGTGATAGCAGCTTATCATTAATTTGGCAAGTGAAAAACTATAGTGAGATGAAGAAACATTGTGTATTTTAATAACCTTGTTGAAGTACTGTTAAATCTTTGGTGTATAGCAAAATGGTATGTAAGAGCTATGTAACACTCTGTATAATATCTTTACCCTCTGGGTGGTTTTTAAAAAGGAGTACGTGCACATACTTGTCTCTCTTTAGTAGGAAATGTAGGAAACTAACTGAAAACTGTGGAGGCTAATCAGGTATCTAGGTGCCACATGAGAGGGTGATTACTTTTCATTGTTTATGTTTTAGACCTTTTGAATTGTTTTTTATAGATTTTATTTATTTATTTGACAGAGAGAAAGATTACAAGTAGTCAGTGAGGCAGGAAGAGAGACTAGGGGGAAGCTGGCTCCCTGTCTAGCAGAGAGCCTGATGTGGGGCTCCATCCCAGGACCCTGAGATCATGACCTGAGCCGAAGGCAGAGGTTCAACCCACTAAGCCACCTAGGTGCCCCTGAATTTTGTGTCTTGTACATCTTTTACATCTTTAGAAAAGAATGAAAATTTGTTTTCAGTGTTAACACAGAATGATGTAACTAGAAGATGCTAGAGCTTGCTATGTGTATCTTCTGGCATATGGGTTTTTTCTTAAAATTTGAAATTTTCCCTTCATTTGAAATTTTGTAGAGAACCCCAATGTATATAGTGGATAAAAGGGGTACTGCTCTGAGTGGAGCAGGGGTGGGATTTACTCTAATTTCCTTCTGTAGTCCCTGGGGTGTTTTCATGGAGTCCAGTAACTGGCAGAATGTAACTTAAGAACCTTTGATGTAGTAAAATGACCATGAGGTTTGTAATAGATTGCTCTGATTTTAAATCCTGGCTTTCCTATTTGTTGCCTTGTGGCATTAGGAAAGTTACTTATCCTTGTGAGCCTCGTCTGTAAAACCAGGGCTAAGGTCCTACCCAGGTTGCTGCCAGCATAGTATCTGACTCTTAAAATGGGCTCACTTCCTCTTTCTATTCACTTTGGCTCACGGTGTATCCGGAGTGGCAGTAAAAGCAGGCATATCTAACTTTAGACTGTGAAAGTCAGAGATATTTTGCCAAGGTATTTTGTATTCTGGTGTTGGTTGTCTTCTTTGTTGGTTTGGTTTTGGTTCAGTTTTTAACAACAGTAAAGGGTTTTGAATTTTTCTGGGTTCTGTTAGAAATGGAGATAGCAGTTACCCAGAGGGTGAGTAGCGACTAGGGAGAGGGGAGAGCACAAGGGGAGCCTCCAAAGTTTGGGTAGTATATTTCTTGATCTGGGTGCTAGTTACATGGGTGTGTTCATTTAATGGGAAATTCATCAAGTTATATATTTATGATCTCTGCACTATTATTTTAATAAAAATTAGACATTAAAAAAAATCATATCCTCCTCTCTCTCTCTGCCTGCCTCTCTACCTACTTGTGATTTCTCTCTGTCAAATAAATAAATAAAATCTTAAAAAAAAAAAAAAAAAAAAAAAGGGGCGCCTGGGTGGCTCAGTGGTTAAGCCGCTGCCTTCGGCTCAGGTCATGATCTCAGGATCCTGGGATCGAGTCCCGCATCGGGCTCTCTGCTCGGCAGGGAGCCTGCTTCCTCCTCTCTCTCTCTGCCTGCCTCTCTACCTACTTGTGATTTCTCTCTGTCAAATAAATAAATAAAATCTTAAAAAAAAAAAATCATAGACATTTCTTCTGTGAAGTGCCTGCCCATTGCTGTCTCTTGCCACATAGTAGTGCCTCTTTCCATGATTTGAAAATGTGGACACATTATTAATGGCAGTTCTCTTCAGGTCACACATCTGTATAACTGTAATTCAAATGCCTTACTTTGGGATTTTGTAAGAGATTGAGGTTAGTAAAGGACAGAATGAGTGCCTGGTCATAAATATATTGGAAAGCTGCTTGTGTTACTGATAGCAGCTCATGTACACTCCCTGTGTCTAAAGACTGCCTTCAACTTGGTTGGCCTCTTAACTTTCTAAAACTGTAATATCGTACTGTTGGCTCTTAATTCGTCTGGATGGTGACAGTGTGCTGAAAGAGATTTTCTCTGTCATTATGGAGAAAATGCTTTCATCTGGTTAGCTTATAAAGTGTTAGCAAATAAATTCTTGTCTTTAATGTCAGAGAATGGGTAAATAATTATTGCTTATTTTACTATAGGCAGTTTTAATGCAATTCAGCAAATCATAGGAGAATTTTAGGTGGAAACTGTTTAGAAATAAAAACAGGCAAAAAGGCTTTATGTGGTTTTTGTATTTGTGTTTTGTATGTTTTTGGAGCCTTCAATTCTGTGTGGTCCGAGAAAAAAATGAATCTCAGCCACTATTTTAAATTCCTACAGACTTCAGTTTTTAAATCACTTCAACTGTACCAACACTCATTTTTGTGTAAGGACAAATTAACAAAAATCTGTCTAGGGGCACCTGGGTGGCTCAGTGGGTTAAGCTTCTGCCTTCAGCTCAGGTCATGATCTTGGGGTCCTGGAGTTGAACCCCGCATTGGGCTCTCTGCTCAGCAGGGAGCCTGATTCCCCCTCTCTCTGCCTGCTGCTCTACCTACTTGTGATCTCTTTCTCTCTCTCTGTCAAATATATAAATAATAATTTTTTTTTTCTAATCTGTCTATACTAGGCCTTCTGACATGTCTTTTGGGTAAAGGCAGGAGATGAGAGTGAAGCAGAGGAATATGAACTCAGGCTAAGAATGAGGACCGGAAGAGGATTGTTGAGGGAAGAGGAGGATAATAGATCTGCATTCTCCCATACTAAGAGAAAAGGAGAGTGTGTAGTGCCTGTGTGGCTCAGTTGGTTAAACATCTGCCTTTAGCTCAGGTCATGATCCCAGGGTTCTGGGATCAAGTCCCATGTCAGGCTCCCTGCTCAGCAGGAAAGTCTGTTTCTCCCTCTTCTGGCCATCTGCTTATGTGCTCCATCTACTCACTCACTCTCAAATAAATAAATAAAATCTTTTTTAAAAAAATCTTTGCTCTCTATCATAGATGAAGCTTCATTAAAATTTGTTTTGTTCTAACTTTGTTTTAGTTTGTAAAAATTAGTCTTATTGGGAGGATGTGGGTTTTTTTTTTTTCTTGACATTTCAAATGTTCATATACATAAATTGGGAAGTGATGAGCAGCAACTTTGTTGTAATAATGACAGTGTGAGTACTTTCTAGATGCCAGGCAATATATACCACAGTGTTTGTTTTACATTTGATTCTTAAGACACTGAGGCTGAAAGAGAATAAGAAACTTGTCTAAGATCACATAGCTAAAGTGGTAGAGCCATCCCAGTCTCCAGCTGGAAATGTAGATTATTTCCACTATCTCTTTTATTTTGAAATAACACTTTATATATCAAGTTTTCCTGAAGTTGTGTGCTTTACTACACAAGCAGGGGGACCAGCAGGGAGAGGGAAGCAGGTTCCCCGCTGAGCAAGGAGCCTGATGTGGGGGCTTGATCCCAGAACCCTGGGATCATGACCTGAGCCGAAGGCAGCTACTTAACCGACTGAGCCACCCAGGCATCCCAAATTCTTTATAAATATTAAAAACATTTTTATTCTGAACAGGCTTGTTGGTATCTGCTTTATATTAAACCCCTATTCTGAAATAGCTGTTAATAAGTTAGAATCAAGAGCCCTTGTGGACTGACAGAGGAAAAGAAACTAGAAATCATGGACTTTATGCTTTTAAAATAATTGACTTCAGAGAGTTTCTTAGCCACCATCTAGTCTAGCCAGTTACTTGTAGAATTCCTTCTAAAACATCTTGCTTTCATTAGAAATTTCATCCAGGGGACGCCTGGGTGGCTCAGTTGGTTAAGCAGCTGCCTTCGGCTCAGGTCATGATCCCAGCGTCCTGGGATTGAGTCCCCCATCAGGCTCATTACTCGGCAGGGAGCCTGCTTCTCCCTCTGCCTCTGTCTGCCATTCTGTCTGCCTGTGCTCACTCTCTCTCCCTCTCTCTCTCTCTGATGAATAAATAAAATCTTAAAAAAAAAAAAAAAAAAAAAGGAAATCTCATCCAGTTGTTGAATACCAGTCCTGTGGAAGCTTTTTCACTGAACCTAAGTCTGTCTCTGTGTTTTTTTTTCTCACGTGACAGCCTCTGCATCTTCCCTCCAAACAATAAATTTCCTCCCCATCTCCCAGCTCTCTTACTCCTCCTCCTGCTCACACAGTCTGAAGTTCTTTGCCAGCTCTCTCGTTTGTCCTATTTTTTATTTTCCTTGACAGTGTCTTCCCTTACATCCTCCTAATTCCTTCTTCACAGTGTAAATAAACTACAAACACAAGTAAATAACAAGGCAACTTCACCTTTTCCATGCCTTTACCAAAGTACATTTTAAACAAAGAAACCCATAGCAACTTCTGCACGGCCAAGAGCAGAAGGGAGACCTTCAGCTGCTGATCACTGCTGATGAAGGCCATCACTCATATGAAGACATCCCATTATTATTAAAATAATTTGAAAATTACACCTATCCCAAGACAAAAGCTTGAACTATCCTTGTGACAAAATATTATTGGTAGGTTAGTAGGGACCTGTAAATACATAATTAGGATTGATTTTTCTGAGTGTTTCTTCATAGCTCAGCCCCTTTCTAACCTTCATTGACTGAACCCAGATGCTTACATCACCATCTGTGATTTTGCAGAATTGAGCTGTCCTTATGCTACATTTGGCATATATTCTGTATGGAACTTAAATTGTTTTGGGGGTGGTGTTTTTGTTTTGTTTTGTTTTGTTTTAAGATTTTATTTATTTGACAGAGAGAGATCACAACTAGGCAGAGAGACAGGCAGAAAGAGAGAGAGGAGGAGGAGGAGGAAGCAGGCTCCCTGCCGAGCAGAGAGAGTGATGCGGGACTCCATCCCAGGACCCTGAGATCATGACCTGAGCTGAAGGCAGAGGCTTAACCCACTGAGCCACCCAGGCGCCTCTTGTTTTTGTTTTTTGATAAATATGCATTCCATAGCTTTTTCAGTCTGTACCATGCAGCATAACTTTAACATGACTGGTTAATTTTTAAAAATAAGGTAAAGTTTAGTTAGAGAGCAGTATGCTGATAAAAACAGTTAAATCTGCTAGAGGCATGTGTCAAAATTTATAAGACTACAGAAGTTAGTGGTGGGTTTTACCTGATTTGTTTCAAAGTGAACAAGGTGCAGTGTCGTTTCTATCTAAACTTAATGCTCTTGAGAAATGACAACATTGCTGGAGTTTCTGACCAAACTTGATCATTCCGTACAAGTGTGACTTGTTGAGATGTTTCTTTGAAGGTCAAAGATGCTTTTTCTGTAACAACTGTGTTCGATCTTAAGAAGTGCAACCAGAATGTTTCAGTCTTTGGTTAGATTTGTTTCCAAAAACTGACAATTGACATAGACAATGAAGAATCAGTTGGCGATTATAATACATTATTCCATTTAGCTAAAGATTGCACAAGTGATTTCAGGATGGTATCAGTTACTGGCAGGCATATATATATATATATATATATATATATATATATATATATAAAAAATACCAGAGGTGACTACACACATGATCCAGATGAAGAACAGTCGTGGCATGGACTAGGGTAATAGGTGGAGGCAGTCAAAAGTGCTCAGATTCAGGACATGGTTAATGTAGACCTGCAGGAGCCCACCATTGAGTATGAAAGAAAGAGATCTTAGGGTGACTTCAAGCTTTTTTGCCTGAACTACTGATAAAATGGACTAGCCATTGTCTAACATGAGAAAACCCTTGCTAAAAGAAGCAGGGCCTTTTATATGATCAGTTGCTTGTGCTTGACTCCCATTTATAGTCACTAAAGAAAGCTTATGGAAGAAACACTTGTTGGAATTTGTGAAAGAGACTGAGAATTAATGTTGTATGTGGACCAAAGGGGCACTAGTTTACATTAAAACTTTATAGTAGCAGAGAGTGCTACACAGGACCTGTTAGATGTTCCCTATTAAGAAATTTGCCATAAATAGTTTAACTGGAAGTGTTTATTCTAAAGTGAAACTTGAAAACCTTAGTATCGGGGCACTTCCTCCCCACCTCTTTGCCTGCTTGTGATCTCTGTCTGTCAAATAAATAAATAAATAAGAAAAAAAAAGAAAACCTCAGTGTCTATAATTGTCAAACCTCTTACTCATTAATTTTGTTGTAAAAATAATTCTGGGTATGTAAATGAATCAAGAATCAAGGACTGATTTTTTTTTTCCAGTTTTGCTTTTTTTTTTTTTTTAAAGTTTTATCTAAATTTATTAAGAATTTCTGTTGGTTTTTTGGGAGGGTTTTGTTTGTTTAATAAGAATTGCACTTGTTGGGGCACCTGGGTGGCTCAGTGGGTTAAAGCCTCTGCCTTCGGCTCAGGTCATGATCCCAGGGTCCTGGGATCGAGCCCTGCATCGGGCTGTCTGCTCCGCAGAGAGCCTGCTTCCTCCTTTCTCTCTCTCTCTGCCTGCCTCTCTGCCTACTTGTGATCTCTGTCTGTCAAATAAATAAATAAAATCTTAAAAAAAAAAAAAAAGAATTGCACTTGTTTAGTAACAAATTTTCATGTTGTGCTTCAGGTCTTTCTTCCCTCCATAATTATATAAAAGTATCTGTAAAGTCTAGTCATGTCCATTATTTCTACTTTGGAGAAATAGAACCTGGCCTCTCACTTTTATGTATATAACCAAAAGCAGTTAAAATTCTGTTTATTCTTGTTCTTAGATGGTGTCCTCCCTGAAGTGGCTTTTCTTAATGGAAGGTCTAAGAGCATCCATTTTTGCTTTTTTGAGACAATACTTGATCATCCATAGTAATGATTTTATTACATGAAGTAGAAGTTTTTAGTTAAAACGTGTTTGGTAGAGGCGCTCTTCTGTAAAATGAAAGTCGCTACTGTATTTTTCAGTCCTACCATTAGTAGACTCTGTTCTTTTGTGTGACTGCAAAATGAACAGTAGCACCTATGTTACAGGTTGCTGACCTGGTTTTAAGATTTTTTTTTTTAAATTTATTTGTCAGAGAGAGACCGAGCACACAAGTACAGGGAGGGGCAGGCGGAGGGTGAAAGCAGGATCCCCACTGATCAAGAAGCCCAATGTGGGACCGATCCCAGGACCCTGGGACCATGACCTGAGCTGAAGGCAGCTTCTTAACCCACTGAGCCACCCAGGAGTCCCGCTGACAGGGTTTTAATTAGTTCATCCATGGAAAGTACTTAGAACAGTGACCAGCATATAGTTGGTGCTCAGTATTAAAAGGGAAATTTGGGGGTACCTGGGGGGCTCAGTGGTTTGGGCCTCTGCCTTCAGCTCAGGTCGTGATTCCGGGGTCCTGGGGTTGAGCCCTGAATCGGGCTCTCTGCTGAGCCTACTTCCTCCTTTCCCCGATGCCTGCTTCTCTGCCTACTTGTGATCTCTCTCTATCTCTCTGTCAAATAAATAAATAAAATATCTTTTAAAAAGTAAAAAAAAAATAATAATAAATAAATAAAAGGGAAATTTTGATTCTAAGATGAATGAATGATAAGTTTAACCCTGTCGTCCAAGAAATATAAATGTAGATTTGTTGTTCTTTTATGCATAGCACCTATTTTGATAATGCTCTTTGGAATAATAATGAGATTTTTATTTTTGGTTTTTATGGAAACTTCAGCAAAATATGTAATACATCATTTAAATTGTTTTTCTTCTTACATCTAGAGATACTGGCTGAAAATTTTTTAGTTGTGAACTTTTTTTTAAATGCTACTGTGTCTTATACTTTATTTATCTAGCACTTGGATTTTCAAAACATGTTTTGACCCACAATTATGATTTTGTCATTGCAGGCAAGAAGACAACAAGACCCTAGTCCTGGTTCCAGTTTAGGTGGTGGTGATGACCTCAAACTTCGTTAATTAGCAGCACAGCAGATGTGCCCCCCCATCTTTACATATACATTGTGTCTAGTTGGCAGAAATAATCATTATTAAAAGACCAGAAACTGTGATAACTGGAGGTACTGCAGTCTATTTCTCAACCTTCGGCAGTAACAAGACATCACAAACTGCCATGGTTTTGCACTATGATTATAGAATACCTGCATTTCTAATTTTGTATGCATGTAGCCAGTAATTTGAATTTTTTCCTATGCAAGCTTACTTTGTTGGCATTATTTTAGTGAGTTGAAACTATCCACTTGTAAAACTCTTTTTTCCCTCCATTTTAATTTAAAAGATTCTGTCATTTAAAAACAAGTTAAATTTAAATTTTTATCAGAGGGTTTCCCCCAATCAGTTGTTCTAATTATTTTTGGAATTTTAGATGTGTTGGTTACACAACTTCATTTTAAATAGACACTCTTGGTTATTTGTTTTGTTTCTGTGTTTTTATAGTTTGTGGCATTTTAAAACTGCTGATGTGTTTGCATTATTTTAAACAAGCTAAAAACCTAGTAGCATAGAGCTGTCTGCCACAGCCTTTTAACACAAAGTTTACAGTTGTTAAAGTTGCAGTATCCTTTTAAATGTTGATAATCAGCTTTTTCTTTTCTCCTTAAACATCAAATTTTTTAATTGGTATTAACTCTAATCTTCCCCAAATCTGTTTTACATTTGTTCTGTAATGTGTTTGTGTGGAGATATTCTCCACAGATGGTAATAATATTCCACTGAAATGCCTAAAGAAGTCGCAGGCTGGCTTCTGTTTTATTCAGGGACTTTTTTTTTTTTTAAGTCAATCAGAAAAGGGATACTGGAGCTTCTTCATGTATGTAACAACATATTAAACTGGAGACAGTGATGAATCAGCTACCAAGGTAATATTGTATTAAAATCATGTTTAAGATAGCTGCTTTTATGTGTATTTCATAATGCATGCTTTTGTAAAAACAATGCTGGGTGATGAAAAATTAGTCTTAGAGAGAAAATGTTCATCTGTGCAGAGGATACATTTTCTTCATTTATTATGGAAAAAACTCACAGGTTATATATATGGTATTTTCCAAAAGGACTATAATAGAACCTTTTGAGATGAATTAGTATAAGAATATTTTTTAAATAGGCTCACTGTCAAATTGGATGCAACTTTGTTTTTAATACAAGACTGGAAAAAAGTGCTAAGTCATTCGGTACCTCCTTACAAATATTTTTCATGTCACATTCATTAAATGTTACTGCATTTCTGAATTTTTGCAAAAATGTATTTTATCATCATAGAGTGGCATTATTTTAAAGAGTTTGAAAAACTGACGTGGTCATTTCAGGAAAGAAACTGAAGTCTGATTAAGGTCATCGCATTTAAAACACACACACACACATACTTGATGAGGGAGGTGTGACTTTCATTGTATATAGGTCTTATAATTCATAAACATATCCTGTATCTCAGAATAAAAATAATTGTTATATATTTGAAGTCATGCATGGTAAGGAGTGTGTTTAAATTGTTACAAACAATAATGCATCATAAAAGACCATGCTGATCTTGTGTAACGAAGTACTATGAATGAATTTGGTTGGTATTTAGTGTTGTGCAGCTCACATGTTTACACACTCAGTGCCCTAACTTCCCCTGAGGGAATTGCCTTTTAAGTGGCCCTTAAAGTGGTGTTTTAAGGTTCCTTTATCACAGAGCTCCTTGGTTTTTGACTTCTGCACTTAATTTTTTTAATAACATGATGATGATGGTACATTTTTCTCTATAGCTTCTAGCTAAGGGCTTTCATTCCACCAGTTACTAAGATCAAATGTTATTAAATGTTCATATTCCCATCCTTCTGTAAATACTTGATTTTTCCTGTCATTCAGCTCAGCACTGTGCTTCTGTCTTGTCTTAATGCTGGCATTAAGATCATGAGTCTTTTTTCTCCAATAGTGCAGGCTTTGAAAACTTTTATTAAGTTATTGATGCAATTTGATATTTTTCCATAATCTTTATTTAAACAAAATTACATCATTGCATCATCTTTTCTAAATTCATCTCCATTAAAACTTGCCTTAAGCTACCAGATCGCTTTTGCCACCGTTAGCCATACTGTATGTTTGTATGTTTCATTTACTTTCACAATAAACTTCTGTGTAGTGGAAAAAAAAGGTCTGGGTTCTTCATTGACATAAGCCAACAATTTCTGTTCAGGTGCTCGTTATGATATGAAAATTGACTTTGTTGTTTCAAAAATGTTCTTTTGTCCTTTTTTTTAAACTTTAAACAACAACAGTGGCATCTAGTGGTCATTTCTGCTCATTCCAAAGAAAACCTTCAATGTAAATATCACAATATCAAACATACTTGGGACTTGCGCTCCTTGGTGGCAGAGTAGGTTGAGTGTTTCAGCTCAGGTGGTGAACCCTGCGCCTGACCCTGTGCTTAGCATGGACTGAGCTTGGGATTCTCTTTCCCTCTCCTTCTGCCCCTCCTGCTCATCTCTCTCTCAAATAAGTAAATAAATCTTAGAAGGCATTTTTCCTATACCAGCCTTTTACTTTAGAAACATGTCTTAAGCTTTATTTATAATGGAAAAAAACTTATTTATTCACCACCATATTTACTGCAAATAATAAATAAAAATGGTCAATTGGCACCATTAAGCAAAATCCCAAAGAATAAGATTCATACTCTGAGGGTTAATTTCAAAAGTTGTTTCGGCATCATGGTTTTAGTTAAGTGTATCATCTCTAGAAACAGGTATTTGGATATGCTAGTTTGGGGCTGCTTGGGAAAACAAATATCTTAATTGGTTTATGCCTTATTGGCAATGGGGAGCTTTTTCAAGCTTTATATTAAGCTTGTATGAATTATGTATACCTTAAGCTTTGTATGAACCTTGTATGAATTACGCATTACTGTATAACACATTGCTCCAAAGCCAAGAAGCTAAGTTCAGTGGTCTGGTCCAAGGTCTCTGCTGAGGTTAGAATCAGGTTGTTAGCACAGCCAGGCTACCGTCATCTCAAGGCTTGAGTGTGGCTGAAAGACCCTCCTTCTGAACCCGTTCCATAGGTCATTGACTGGCCAGTTTTTCAGAGACCGTTGGGTCAAAGTCCTTGATTTCTTGCTAGGTTTTAGAACAGAGACCTTCAGCTTCTTTCCATGTGGGTCTCTCCATAGGGCAGCTCACAGCTTGGCAACTGGCTTTCCCTAGAGCTTAGGGATTCAAGATGCAAGCCACAGTCTTATTTAAAAATCTAGCTTTGGGGGTGCCTGGGTGGCTCAGTCGGTTAAGCGTCTGCCTTTGGCTCAGGTCCTTGGATTGAGCCCCACATCAGGCTCCCTGCTCAGTGAGGAGCCTGTTACTCCCACTTCCCTCTCTCTCTCAAATAAAATCCTTAAAGAATAAAAAATAAATAACCTAAACTTGGGTGGGGGCGCCTGGGTAGCTCAGTCAGATAAGTGTCTGACTTAGGTTCAGGTCATGATCTCAGGGTCCTGGGATGGAGTGCCACGCCCCTCCCCCTATTCATGCTGTCTCTCTCGGGAATAAATCTTAAAAAAAAAAAAAATAACCTAATCTTGGGGTGCTATAGTCTGTGTTAGAGGTGACTCTCTCTCATGCCCACACTCAAATGGAGGTGAATTAAGCTTTTTAAATCACCACAGCACATTGGCACATCTGTGTGTGTGTGTGTTTACAAGACAACATTGGTATTTTCATCTCCCAAATAACTTTTGCAGGCATTTTCCAAGGCATGATTACCCATAGATAGCATCCATTTTTTTCTTACAGCACCACCACACATACATTTACGGCATTTTAAAAAAGATTTTATTTATTTGCGAGAGTGCAAGCTACTGCGAGCAGTGGAGGGGTACTGGGCAGAGGGAGAGGAAGAAGCAGACTCCACTGAGCAGGGAGCCTGACAAGGGACTCCATCCCCTTTCCCTGGCATCCGGACCCCAGCCGAGGAGCCCAGCCAAGTGGAAGGCAGATGCTTAACCATCCAAGCCACCCAGGTGCCATATATGGCATTTCAAAAATGTGTCAAGACCAGAAAATAAAAATTGTATGGTGGGATCATGGATGAAAATGGTAGTTTGATTTTTTCAATATAGGATACTTTTTTTTTTAAAGATTTTATTTATCAGAGAGGGGGGCGGAGAGAGCGAGCACAGGCAGACAGAATGGCAGGCAGAGGCAGAGGGAGAAGCAGGCTCCCCGCTCAGCAAGGAGCCCGATGTGGGACTCGATCCCAGGACGCTGGGATCATGACCTGAGCCGAAGGCAGCTGCTTAACCAACTGAGCCACCCAGGCGTCCCTCAGATAGGATACTTTTAAAACAGTTGCTATCTTAAATTAAATCTCAACTTTTGGGTTAGAATATAAATCTCGGGGCACCTGGGTGGTGATCTCAGTCAGAGTCCTCGAATCGAGCCCCACATGGATGCTCTCTGCTTGACAGGAAGCCTGTTTACCCCCTCTCTCTCTGCCTACCTCTCTGCCTACATGTGATCTCTGTCAAATAAATAAAATCTTAAAGAAAAAAAAAGAATATAAATCTCAACTTTTGGTTAGAAAAATCTAACCAACTTTGGGGCACCTGGGTGGTTCAGTCAGTTGAGCATCCGACTCTTGATTTTGGCTCAGGTCACAAGCTCGATCCTGGGATTGAGGCTCACGTTGCGTTCCCCACTGAATATGGAAACTGTTTGGGATTCTCTCCCTCTCCCTCTTCCCCAGTCCTCCCCCAACCCTCTGTGCCACTTGTGCTCACTCTCTCTCTCAAATAAATAACTTAAGCAACTTTATGTCATTATCGGCCTTATTCAGGTTTCAGAAACATTAGGAAATGTAAATAGATAAGATACAGAGGGGAATTTTTTATTACAGGAGATAATCTATATCCACAATATCTCCAGTATGGTAGATACTAGCCGCATGTAACTATCAAACCCTTAAAATGTGGCAAATACAACCAACAGACTGATTTTTAAATTTTTAAAATTTTTATTGTTTTATTTGACAAGTACTTACTGTAAAGCCAACTATGTGCCAGGCACTTTTCTAGAGATGAATAAAATGGGCAAAGTTCCTCACCTAGTGAAGTTTACATCTCCTGGGAATATGAACAATAAGTAATTAAATGGTGAAGTGATAGCTGTGAATTAACTAAAATAGCATCATGGGATAAATGGTGATGAGGTCAAATAAAGGAAGAATTAGGGAAGATGTGGCAGGAAGTAATGT
Organism: Mustela lutreola; assembly: GCF_030435805.1. Taxonomy (NCBI): domain Eukaryota; kingdom Metazoa; phylum Chordata; class Mammalia; order Carnivora; family Mustelidae; genus Mustela; species Mustela lutreola. Next base: position 18,430,426 of record NC_081305.1, on the reverse strand, counting down.
TTTTGCTGGGACCTAAATTAACAAGTGAACAGGAAACACTTGCATTCAGAAAAGGGGAGAATAAAGTCACTATACTAACAAATATGTCAGTATTTGAGAGAGAGACTGAGGGCTTTCTACCCTGAGAGAGGGGAGTGTCCTTTGTAAGACTGACTGGGAGGGACTCCCCAATCCATTGTTTTCCACAATTCTTGGGACTGCCCATTCCTGATTTGCAGGATGCAGTTATCCTTCATTTCTGCTTTCAAACTGGCTGTTGGTTTTTCTCTTGACAAATATAACCAATAGTAACCATGGTAATAAGATTCTGTTTTCTAAGCTTTTCACCTAGGCTTCAAACATGTACACTTCCCGCCTAAGCTATTACATGTGACCATTAGAATAGGATTGGTATCCTTCCAGCCCTCCAATGTCAGTTCCCCCAGCCGTTGTCCTGAGGAACACCATTATCCATTCAGCTATCCAAAGCTGGAAACCATGTTTTTATTCTTTAATCCTTTTCTCCCTCATATCCCGCATTCATAGATCCTGCCAAAGGATTCCATCAATTCTGTCACTATCAGATTTTTAAAAAAATTTTAGTCACACACAAACCATTTACTATGAGTCAGACACTCTTGTAAGTGCTAACCAATCTGTGAAGTATGATCATTTTACAAATGAAACAAAGGCACAGAGAAGCTAAGTAACTTGCCCAAGGCACAAAATCATTATATGGAAGAATTAGGATTTAAACTTCCAGTAAATGTGTTTGACCAAATGTTAGCCTTCAAAATAAGTCTGCCAGTTATTTTACCAAAAAGGGGCTTGTTTAGGAATAGAGAATTTCAAGCCAGGACAAACAAGATACAGGAAAGCCGTAAGTAAACTCCCAGAATAAAGGAGAGGACAGCTCTTATATAAGAAAGGGGTAAGTTGGGGGGCGCCTGGGTGGCTCAGTGGGTTAAGCCGCTGCCTTCGGCTCAGGTCATGATCTCAGGGTCCTGGGATCGAGTCCCGCATCGGGCTCTCTGCTCAGCAGGGAGCCTGCTTCCTCCTCTCTCTCTCTGCCTGCCTCTCTGCCTACTTGTAATCTCTCTCTGTCAAATAAATAAATAAATCTTTAAAAAAAAAAAAAAAGGGGTAAGTTGGGAAGGCTATTATAAACAAAAGTCAAATCAGGGTAAAATGGGAGTTCAAAGTATTGTGGCTTTTCATTGGCTGAGTTGTGACATTGTTTCATTGGCTGGGCTGTTCCCTAGAAAGGAGGAAACATTGCATCCACCTGACCCCTCAGTAAAATGTTAGTTATGGTAATATGGATCCTATTGCATATGCAATCCATTGCCAGGAGTAGGATGTCAGAGCTCCCCCTGCAGACCTCCAGCTTCCATTCTAAAGTTTCTGCCCCGCCCCCCCCCCTTTTTTTAAAGATCTTATTTATTTATTAATTTACAGAGGGAGGTGAGAGCACTTGGAGGGACAGAGGGAGAGAATCTCAAGCAGAGATTGGTGAGGCCCCATCTCATGACCCCAAGATCATGACCTGATCCAAAATCAAGAGTCGCCTGCTCAACCAACTGAACCACCCAGGCACCCTCCCCCACAACCAAAAGGAAATTTCTTACAGGCTTACCGACACTTGTTCTTCCTGTTACTTGGATTTTCCAGACTAAAAATTATTTTCATGTTGTTATCCAGTGTGGCTTTCTTTGTTCTTTGTCTTTCCTCTCCCACACCCCCACATGACCTAATCCCAACCTCTTTGTTCACCAGCAATAAGTCCCTCTAGGTGTTTGTTTGTTTGTTTGTTTGTTATATAAGAACCAGTCCTAGTCTGGTTGGATTTGAGTTCAATTCAAACATTTTTTAGATCGACTAAGATTACTCCTCATCAATGCTAGATTTCTTTCTAGGTCTATCCTATGCTATTTAGGCCAGATGCCCAGCTAACCTATCCTAAACCTATCCCATCCACATATAAACTCCCTGTATTAGGTATCACTGGTATTTTTTTTTTAATCTTTCCAGAAAGGTTCTTTTGGTATGGACAATGTTTCTTTTATTTCTGTTTTTGTATACTATACAGTTTACACCTAACTTTTTTCTGTTAGCACTCCTTCCGCATTAGCATACAGGGATATACTTTGATTTTTAAACGTGTTCTATTACACATATCACACTTTGGTCAGCCACTTCCCTACTGATGGACATCTCAGTGACTCAGTTCTATTGTTTGGGCATATGATGTGGCAATGGACATCCTTCTCTGTGTTGTTTTACTGCCAGTAGCAGTGACTTCAAGTTTTGATGAGCCTCCCAAGTTACATTCCTACCAAACCAGTTTGAGAATTTAGCATGTCATTCTCTCCCCAGCTAAAATCCTTCCTCCAAGGAAGGATTCCATTCTGCCAATGGAAAGAACTTGGGTTCCACAACTGAGGACCACAAGGCCATTTACATCTCTGGGCCTCATTTTCTTCACTTGTAAAGTGAGGTATAATCTGACATCTCAGGATCGTTTGGAGAATCCAGAGTCGGCTTCCATGAAGGCTTGGCTCTGAAAGAAGTCTGGTTGCCTTTTAGTTTTTCAGTGCCCCAGGCCATGGGCCAAAAGCTCAGGCTGAACAGGCTAGAGGAGCCCCTTTTCCGACCCGTAGAGGAGAATGAGCCACAAAGGGCACCAGAGGTTTGGTCAAGACCACACACCATTGGCGGCAAAGCAAACTCACTGGAGGCTGAGCGGCTGCCAACGATCTCTGGATACCGGCCCCCGGGGGCTGTACACATCTGGACTTGGTCACCGGAGGTCTGGCCTAGCTGCTCCCCATTCTACCTATTACTCTCCCCCAGCTCCCCGCGTTCCTACGCAAACACTCGAGTACATTCCGCACTCACTTGGAAGTCGGTGTCTTCCCTCCCCGCTGGGCCTCAGAGGCACCTCGGAACTTGTGCACCCAGTGAATGTGAGTGGGACGTACGTACGTGCAGAGGGCAGACGGATTTACATAACACGTCACATTTGTGTGTTACGTGGTATGCACATCCTTGTGTAGACATGTGAAATGTGTGCAGTGTGGTGTGCAAATGTGAGGTTTCACGGAGTACGGAAGCCGCTTCCCACCAGTGCCCACCCTTCTGGGCGGTACTGTTTTCCCTCAGCCATGGATCGGACTTTCACAGCATTTCGCGCGTGCCTGACTCCGCCTTGAGCTCCTCCCTCCCCACCGCTCCGCGATTGAAATTCCGCCTTAGCCCCGCCCCCACCACGCTTTACGACGCCGCACGCCAGTTTTGCGGCAGACGCTTCGGCTGCGGCCGCTGTCCCTGCTGCTGAGGCTGCTACGGGTGAGGTGAGCTGAGCAGAGCTGATCTCTGCTGACCTGAGGTGTGGTTTTGGGCTGGTGCTGCCGGTGGTCAAGGAGTAGGCGGACAGCCAGGCCAGCGGGGACGGCAGATCAGTCGCTGCTTTGTCTCCCCAGCTTCGGTCCCGTCTGCGTTGCTGCAGGGAGGCCGCCCCGGCCCGGCAAGCTGAACCAATGCTGGATCTGGAGGTGGTGCCCGAACGCTCTCTAGGGAACGAGCAATGGGAATTCACGCTGGGTGAGTCTGGGGTCCTACTTCAGGACCTTGCTTTGCCTTTTACTTCCCTCCAGGCCTTTCCTGCTTCTGGTCTCTGCCCCTTATTTCCCTGCGCCCGCTGCTTCTCGCCTCTTCGGGCTCCGGGCACTAAGTTACCCATTCCTACCGGCCAGACCCGCCAGTCTGTCGCTTGTCCTGGCCTTGACGCCCTCGCTTCAGGCTTCAGAAGAGCTTCTTCTGGGGCAGTGGTACAGTAGAAATAATAACAACAATGGCCGACACTCCCCAGACACTTATCAAGGCCAGACCCTGCTTCTGTCCGCAATTATCTCGAGTATGCCTCCTTGGGGTCTGAGGGTCCGTCCTGTTGTTTTTCCTATTTCCATTTTACAGATTTAATAGCTAAGAAGTGACTGACACCCTTAAACGCTGCAGTAGTCGGTCGCGTTTTGCTTTTTTCGGCTGTGGGTTCCCTCGTCCCTAGGGGAAAGCTAGGGTCAGATCCTTAATCACATGTTAGGGATCTAGTCAAGGGAGGTGAGAAGAGTTTGTGTATTCAAGGAACTTGTGACTTGTTTCCTTCTCGTTTTTAATGTGGTCGATGTGTGGTGTAATCCTAAACCCAGACCTCAGCAGAGAGAGTTAAAGGTTTAATGAAATAAGAATTCAAGGAGAGTAACATTTAGTTTGTGTAAAACACAGTTCGGCCCAGTATTAACTATTCCCAACTTCACTACCTTTATATATACAAGTATGTGCATCCGCTGACTCTTGTGTAGCACCTAGGCAAAGGAGGTATGGAGCAGGTGTTGGTGTTATTTTTTGTGCACACTTCACCTTCTGCCCCACTAATTTGGGCTGCTGGACTGAGTGACCTGCTTGTTTGGGCTACAGCTCATCCTTGAATCTGAGGACTCTTTTCAGTGGAGACAGGCTAGATGAGTAACTGCACAATAGATGCTGGTAGGACCATGCTGGTACTCCGTATCTCCATGAACGAACTGAACTACAAGCCTCTAGGTTATAGGAGCCAGTTTTATGGAGAGGTCTTAGGCAGTTTCTCTCATAAATTACACCACTCCTGCAGAGTTCGTCTCAAAGTTTTAGCTGGTATAAAACAGTTTGGCCTCTTGTGAAGCACCAAGAGCTTGATTGGGAGGCCAGTGATATATTTGCCTCCAGACTCATTCATATGCTGATGCTGTTTGCCTTCTATTTAAGAACCTCTCCTACTAACAGCTTCTCATACCAGTACTTCACAGGGAAGAGAACCACAACCATAGCTTCAAACTGTGCTTGATGATACATCTAGTTTGTGGATCTCAGTGGTAGAGTCTCTTGGCAGAAAGGTGTGATTAGAATGTCATTTGAGGGATGGCTGGCTGGCTTGGTCAGTAGAGAATGCAACTCTTGACCTCAGGATTTGGGAGCTGCAGACCCACATTGGTGGGTAGAGTTTACTTAAAATAAAAATAAAAAGAATGTCACTTGAGACCAGGATTTTAATTAAAAAAAAAAAAAAAAAAAAAGCTGGGTGTAAGAGCAAGGGTTCTTCTGTCACCTGTTATTTAGATACCTTAACACCTACTTCTAACTTTGCCAGTTTCCAGAAGTCAAGGTTTTGGGTACTTCCTTCAAACTGTCTGAGTATCTAAATGACAACAACAGTGAAAAGAATATTTCTGTAGAGTGGCCCAGAATTGAACTTTGAGGAAAACCTCATAGAGGTGGCTTGGTTTTAATGATTTTCTTGTGGGTCTTAAAAATCTGCATTTCTAGGGACCTATGGCTGGCTTACTTGGTAAAGCATGTGACTCTTGATCTCAAGTAGGTTCAAGCTCCACCTTGGGTATAGAGATTACTTAAAAGTAAAATCTTTAAAAAAAAAAAAATCTACAGTTTTAAAGCATGTCTTCCTGAAAGATTATGATTATTTTAACTTCCTCAGGTTAAAAAAAAAAGGAAGAAAAAGATTTTTCCCTCTGTCAGTCTTCTCCCCAACCCTCAACATATCTAAACTGCAGTTGGAGCTGATAGGTACAAATAGGTCTAAGAAGTGGATCTGTGCTTTAGAATTACCTTCCTAGGCCAGAGAACCAGGCAGTACTTAACTAAAGTCACCACAACCCAACAGTGTAATCTCCATTTGCCAGATGAGGAACAGGCTCAGAAAGGTAGAGATGAAGAAAAGTCGGTACCTGAACAGGGAGATACTGCTTCCCACCGCTCTGCCCTTCTGACAGTTGGCTCAGCTTTGTCTCTGTTCTTTTTGGAATCTCTGCAAATGCAGATGCATCTAGCCCTTGACATCTTCTGCTTGGCATCGCAGTGGGGAGCTGCATCCAGCTTCTTGGCTGCCCTCCTGGCCTTTGTGTGATTTGGGGAGATTAGGGAAATGGCAACAACACAGGGGCAGGAAAACCTAGGCAAAGAGGAATCGCTGAAAATGCCACTGATGGCTTGACTAGTGAGTGAATAAAGATAGTACAAACTTGGAATGTTTTCAGTAAGACTTGGAGAATGTATTGGTGTGGGTGCATGTATCTGAATTGTTCTAGAGAAGCTGAAGGCTCACTCCATTGAAGGTAGCATATATACCTCTGTGGACTCTGCTTACAAACATCAAAAAGTGAATAAGAAATGGTCATGTTCCCTGAAGAGTTTCGTGTGAGGGAAGGGTTACAGCAATAGTACATTTTATTAAAATGAGGTGGAGGTTGTATAGGGTGCTTTGGAAGGGGAGAAAAGACTTGACCTGACCTGGAGATTCAGGGAGGGCTTTTTTTCTACTTACAGTAGTCAGTACCATTCCTGGAGCCAGTGAGCACCAGGAAAGCCCAATCAGAAATCTGCCAGGTTTCTCTCTACAATGTCTCTATAGATAAGAATTTTCCAGTCAAATTCAAAACAAAATGAAACAGTGGGAAAGATTGTGTGTGTAGGGAACTATAACCAGTTTGGTATTATAATTAGAGCGTGATACACTAATGGAAGAAAAAATGGGTTTTTCAAATTCCCAGTGCTCTATAGTGGTAGCTGCCTGGAATACTACCAAGGACTTTGGGGTCCAAGGGAAAAGAAGGTGAAGTGAAGGTTAGAGAAGTGTGTTGTGGACATGGGTTTAGGAAGAAAGAGACTAGATTTGGGGAGGTGGAAAAGGAATCTAGAGGCTTCTGGCTTGAGTGACTGGGTAGATATTAGAGGTATTAAGACCCAGAATACAGTGGAGAACTGAGATTGAAAAGATGATGAAGAGGGGCACCTGGGTGGCTCAGTGGGTTAAGCCGCTGCCTTCAGCTCAGGTCATGATCTCAGGGTCCTGGGATCGAGTCCCGCATCGGACTCTCTGCTCGGCGGGGAGCCTGCTTCCCTCTCTCTCTCTCTGCCTGCCTCTCCATCTACTTGTGATTTCTCTCTGTCAAGTAAATAAATAAAATCTTAAAAAAAAAAAAAAAGAAAAGAAAAGATGATGAAGAGTTACTGTTAATCTGTCTACTTTTTATTTGCCTTTAGATTTATATAGAAAACAGATTGAGATGTAAGTCAGAAACCAGGTGGTTGGTTGGATGAGTGAATGAGGGATAGGCAGAAGGAAACATTGCCCATCATAGAGACCTGGGAAAGTTAGGGGAACAGCAGGAAAGACTGTGTGTGTGTGTGTGTTTGTTTAGAGACAGAATGAGAGTGCTCGGAATGAGAGAGTGGTCACTAGGGTCTATGGTACAGGATTTACATGTCCCCTAATTGCTTTGTTTCACTCAATCAAGGTTCAACAAACACATGGGACCACCTACTTTGTGCCAGGCACAGTGACTGGGTGCTGGGGATATAGCAGTGAGTAAGATAGATAGTGGTTCTGTCCTCAGGGTATAGAGGAGACTAACAGATAAATAAGCTGAATGGGGGGCTTTATTAGCTAAGGCAGTTGGGGAAGTGAGATGAGAATCAAGAGCTGAAGAATGAGAAGAAACCAACTATGGGAAGAACATTCCAGCAGAGTCTGAGCTAGCACAGAGACATAAGGTAGGAAAGAGTTTGACATGTGCCGGGAACAAAGGGAGGCACGATGAGCAGGGAAAAGAAAGATGGAGGTGGACAAGATCCAGAATATTAAAGAACTTTAGGTGATGGCATGTTGTTTGAGTTTTATTGCCCTGTAGTGGGAAACTCTTGAAGCCCAAGGTAAATGATGAGATCTATAAAACATAGGATGTATACAGTTTAGAAGGTTGACATACCCTTTCTTGGGCTAGGTAGCTCTGTTAGAAGTAGGACAGTACTCTAGTTTCTTTGCTGTACATATGTTTGGTTCCCTTTAGAGGACTTTTAGCTTTCCTTTATCAATAGCTGTGTGACAACTGGCCATTGTAGCTGCTTTGTCTCTTCCAGATGAGTTCCTCCCCCAAGTGACTCAGGACCTGAGGACCCAAGGATTCCAAGGCTATGGATTTGATGTGGTTAATTGGAAAAGAATCCTCCCTTGAGAAACTGATTTATGCCATGTGGGCCAGAGAAGCCATGTGGCCTTCTATTCCTCAGCACCTAAGTGGGCACCTAACACATGGATGTTTTCCCAGTCCTTTTGGGAAAGACAGCATAGATGCTCCTCCATTTCAGGAATGGCAGAGCTGAGTGATGTGTGCAGTTTGTTCATATTGTCAACAAACATTCATTAAGCCTTTACTTTGTACCAGGCTCTATGTTATAGAAGGCTGGAAAGTGCCTTATGTTAAGGTCTGGTTTCTCTAACTTTCTTCAAACTGTAGAATGGACCATCAAATGAAGGCAAGGTTAGATCATTGTTTAAATATAAATAGACCATGTGTTTTTATAACTGTCTATTATTTGTGTGTAAGGTCTTTTCTGCATATCTCTCCTAGAATCAGAGGAAACTGATCTTGAATGTGAGCCACTGTGTTTACCTGAGGTCATATGGTGGTCCCTCCTTCTCCCTTTCTCTTACTACCTACTCCTTTGTACATCAGTGTGGCTGAATAAATATTTATCCAACAGCCACCAGGTGGTCAACCCTGTGCTAGGTGTTGGGGATCAAGAGAATGGTGAATAACACACACTGTCCTTGGATTCATAAAACTGTGAGTCTTGATTTTGGATTTTGTCTGGGACTTGTTTTGGATTGTCTCTCTGTAAGTTTCTTCTTGTTTGAAATGTAATGTACTCTGAAAACATACTTTTTGGTAGTCCCTGGGATCTTGGAGGTATTGTTGGGATTTCTTAAATTGGCATATATAAATTTGTTTATAGTGGGCCATGAGTTCAAAAATCAAGTATTAAGACTTAGAGGATTTGTGGGTTGATGAGTAAGGATCCAGTGAAATCCTTAGTAAATTAAGTTGGTTCTGATAGATGTATGATTTTTAACTTTTTAAATGAGCCCTTATAAGTCATATGCTTCTGCAGACTCTTCATTTGAGAGATGAGGAAACATGCCAGAAAGAAAGAGATGAAGGAACCTGCCCTACGTTATATGTAATTCATGGTAGAAGGATAACCAGAACCTTGGTCTCCAAAGCAAGTCATGTAGACTGTACTTTTCTCATTGTTCTTTAGTTCATGCTGACATTGCCTTCTCTGAGTCCTTTGGGATCCTTTGGGATCTTTTGGGATCAGTGCAGTACTTCTCATTTCCAAGAATCTCTTTTGTATATTCACAACCCAGTTGTTCCCTTAGTGCTTGCTGCTGACTTTATTCTAGCCCTTGCTGCTTACTGAACTTTTATTTACTCATACGTTTATAGACCTTGGTGGCCCCCACCTCCCATCCCAGGCTTTACTGCAGGGACTGATGCCTATTATGAAGATAGATGTCAGTAAATGGATAGCCCAAGTAACCACACAGGTGTCCTTGCTTTATTTCAGGAATGCCTCTGGCTCAGGCAGTAGCCATTCTTCAGAAGCACTGTCGCATCATCAAAAATGTCCAGGTTCTCTACAGTGAACAGGTGAGTGGTAGCTGCTTTGTTTACTGAAATAGCATTCCTCATCGTGAGTCACCTCCAGAGGCTGATGCTCTGGGAGAGGCAGACTGGCAGAGATTGCTTGGTCATTGTGTTTGAATGGGAGAATCTCTAATACTAGTCAGTTCCCAAGTACATTTTCTTCAATTCTGAAACTTTTCATCTTGATAATCTAGTGCTGCCGGGTTTGGAAGAGCAATAATAACTGCTATTTTTTTTTTTTTTTATGTGTTTTGACTTACCAACTGGTCCTTAGACAGGGACATTTCAGTGGGAGGTCACCTCTGGGACTGTCTTGTCTTCTAGGATGCTTGTCTTCCACTTTATTTATTTATTTATTTAAAGATTTTATTTATTTATTTGACAGAGAGAGATCACAAGTAGGCAGAGAGGCAGGCAGAGAGAGAGAGAGAGAGGAGGAAGCAGGCTCCCTGCTGAGCAGAGAGCCCGATGCGGGACTCGATCCCAGGACCCCGAGATCATGACCTGAGCCGAAGGCAGCGGCTTAACCCACTGAGCCACCCAGGTGCCCTCCACTTTTTTATTTAAAATAATCTTTTCTGCTTTGTTGATTGGTTTGTGTTCAAAGTTGTTGAATACAAATTTCTAGCCAGCAGAGCACTCCAGACTTGAAAAGAAGCAGGTGTAGCTCACTACTTTAGTGAGAATGATCTGATACATGAGATCATATATCAAAATATTGGCTCCAAATTAAGGACATAGTTCATATTTTGCTTTTTTTTGGTCTGATTTATGGTGATCTCTATTAAGTGTTGGTCAGTTGTGCCAGGAATTAACCCCTATTATAAAATGTTACATGTATCTACAAAGACCTTTTCCATTTCTAGAAAGAATGTATATGTTACACCAGAGTACTTTCTGATCATCAGGATTTTTTGTACTTGGTTTTATATGTAAAGTTAGAGACTATTTTTTATGGGATTTTAGAAATAAGATTATTTATCACTCTAAAAATACAATCTACCTTCTACTAAACTCTCTGAAACCTGTGATTCTTCTGTGACACAGACCATGTATTGCGGTGTGGAGCAACCTTTATGGTACCCCATATATCACAAATTTCAGGGAATAAAGATGTTTGTATTGTTTTGGTTTTTTAAGTATTTTATTTATTTGACAGAGAGAGCACAAGCAGGGGGAGTGGCAGAGGGCGAAGCAGCCTCCTTGCTGAGCAGGGAGCCTGATGCAGGACTTGATCCCAGGACCCTAGGATCATCACCTGAGCTGAAGGCAGATGCTTAATGGACTGAGCCACCCAGGCACCCCAGGGAATAAATAGTTTTGAGCCTATACATGCTACAGGGTGTCCTCACTCACTTCTCTGAGACCTTTGGAGTACCATTTTGATCATTTTAGTTCCCTTTGTTCTAATTAGTTTCAGATACTAAAGCACATGACTGTTTATTTTTGACGTGAAGAATGTTGTGGATTAGAGGTGAATGAGATTCTGTGAGGCTGTCCTCTTTGGCCTAGTGTCAAGGTTGAGCCTCTCATCAATGTCTAGTCATTATTCTGCAGTGCAGTACTCCTCTTGCAGCCTAGTGAGAGAGACTCTATAGAAAGGGTCTTCCTGAGACAGGGAATGCATAATCTCCAAGCAAGAGCTTAGATATACTTGTGGTGCCTGCCATAGAATAAGGGACTTCTAAGAGTGGACCAAGAGGTTCCTTGAGCCACAGTGTCAGTGTTTTCTCATTTATAAAGTGAAGGATGGTGACTTTTCCTATTGATCGCTCTCAGATGATCGCTAACCTACTCTGACTTTCAGTGTTAGACCATGAGGGAATTACTCATGACAATTAGCAACCATCCAAACAGGAATAATAGGCTTGTTTCTTGAGCATATAGCTCCTGCATATTCAGTGAAATCAGATTTGAGCACCCCCAAATTAGATGCATTTGAAAATAGGTTTAATTCATTTTTTTAAAGATTTTTATTTATTTATTTGACAGAGATCACAAGTAGGCAGAGAGGCAGGCAGAGAGAGAGGAAGGGAAGCAGGCTCCCCGCTGAGCAGAGAGCCCAATGTGGGGCTCGATCCCAGGACCTTGAGATCATGACCTGGGCCGAAAGCAGAGTCTTTAACCCACTGAGCCATCCAGGCACCCTGGCTTAATTAACTTTAATTAATTAATTAATTAATCACATTAATTTAATTAATTATTTTTTTAGAATGAAATTTATTTCTTATTTCACTACCTTTGTTGTCTGTTGTTCCAATCTTTAGGTACACATAGTAGTTTTAGCTTTGAGCTCATTTCCCCTGATATCTTCTAAGCAACTGGCATCAGTTAGAAAACATGGGTTTTTGAGTCCATGGTTCGGATCCTTGCTCTTCCTATTTCTTAGCCATGCAACTTTGGCAAGTTATTAACCAGTCTGGTTCTCCTTCTGTAATGTGGATATAGTTTTCTTGTAATAGAGTAATCTTTTTTTATTTTAATTTTTTTTTATTTTAAGTAATCTCTACACTCATTGTGGGGCTCAAACTCATGACCCCAAGATCAACAGCCTCATACTCCTCTGACTGAGCCAGCCAGGCACCCTAGAATAGAATAACCTTTTGATGAAGATCAAGAAGAGGTGGTGGCTCAGAGCTCTGATGTCGTGCTTCTTAAATTGGGTCCTGTCCTCCTCTGCACCTCCTTCCCTTCCTTTCCCATCTGTCTCCTTGCTCCCATCAAGTGTGAAGAATAGTTTGGCCCCAATAGATGTTTCAGAAATATCTTCTTATCCCTAGCATATCACACCTTGGAAGTTAAATGTATATATCAAGTAGGTCTTATCTTTCTTAGGGGGAAAAGCATTAACGAAGAGTTCACAGCTTTACCAAACTGTTTCATGTGGAGGACTGTATAGTTCTGGGTCACTGGAAGGGACTGCTTAAACATCATATGGTAAAGGTATACTTTGGTTCTGGAGATATAAAATACTAATAAAATAATGTTTGTGAGGATAAATTGCTTGCTTTTGAAAATTATCTAGTTATGTCCTGAATTGTCACGATGTTGGGAGAAAAATGATCAGCTCTTGGGAGAGTGTAAGAAAATTGAGATCCTCCCATCATTCCTCCTCCAAGCAAGGATCTTGAAGGATGCTATAATACTGCTTCATCCTGCTTACTGCCATGGAGTAGCCCTCTCAGAAATGTGTTCTGGGTTGAGAATAAGTGACCTAAGGTCAGAGTTCATTTTTGTATTATCTTGATTGACACCTGATGGTTTTAGACATTCATACGTACCTCCTGGAAAATTACAACATTCTTTCTTCTAGTTTGCCAGGCATGGTGGTGCCAACTGGGCCTACTACCTTGTGAAGATCATTGGGGTAGAAGGGAACAAAAGTCTGAGCTAATCACAGAAGGCTCTTTGGAGAGATTTTTTTTTTCTTTTATTTTCTTTGCTTTGCTTTACAAGATTCATTTTAAAGAGTGGCAGAGGAAGAGGGAGAAGCAGGCTCTCCCCTGAACAGGGAGCCCAAGGTGGGGCTCGATCCCAGGACCCTAGGATCACAACCTGAGCCAAAGGTAGACGCTTAACCAACTGAGCCACCCAGGCGTCCCTGGAGAGAATTTTCACAGTGAGGCCGACGCCAGTGACACCTGGCCTTGCAGCCTACATATCTGTCTCTGACAGCCACACTTCCGTCATTCATTGTGCCTACCTTGGGAGGCTCTATTAAAAAAACTTCTAAACTCTTTTGAGGGCTGTGTGCCAGTTTAAAGGAGGGGCAAGGTTTTGGATGTTGGGTTTTTTTTTTTTTTTTCTGCTGGCCAGCTTGTTTCAGGGCTGTGAAATGGCTTCAGATGTCAAGACCTTGAATTGACTGCATTGGAGCAGAAGCAGGGTGGTGATGCAGACTTGATGAAAGAGTACTGTATGCTAAGTGCTGTGCTTGGTGCCCTGTCTCCTGCTGTCTAGACCTACTGTCTCTGTTCCCACAACAACCCTGGGGGAAGGGATGATGGTATTCCCATGAAGAAACTAGAGCTCAGAGAAGTGTTGAGAGTCACTTAAGGTCACCAGCTAACCAGTACTCAAGGCCGGCTCTGTCCACCGCTTTGTGCTGCTGCTCCCCTTCCCCCAGGACTCAGAAGGGGCAAATGTAGAAATACGACTCCTTAGATCTTAGATTTGGGCTTTTCAGAAGGAAGCACATGTGATATGGGATGGTGGGGTGAGGGAAAGAAAGAGTAAGGTGTCATTTCATATATAAACAGCACAAGGTATTTTTTTGTCTTGGAATATGGCTTAAAGCAGTCAAAGTATAGAATATATTTCCTGTGGATGGCACAAACAGCCTGGAAGTGAATGGACATAGGTTCAGCTGACATGAATTGAACATCACCTGACAGATTTGAGTCGTAGCAAGGCCCTTTTACCCGGTCTGTGTTCCTCACTGATTGCTCTGTGGGTTTGATAGATAAACCCAGGCTGTATAGATGTGGACCCCAGACCTTCAAAAAAAAAAAAAAAATGGCCTGTATATTCACATAAAATCTTGGCCCTTTCCCTTAGGTATTACTGCTCAAAGCCTAGAAGAAAGAGGCTCTTTTCATCCAGTATTAGGAAGCAGAGGACACTGCATTTACACAACAGTTTGTTGGGCGAGGGTGGGGATCTCTGCACTTCCATAATCCCTGTGCATTGCATTTAGATTTGCAAGGTTTTCAGTAGTTGCTGTTGAGTAAATTGTTCAGTATGCTTTATTTTTTGTTTTTCAGTCTCCTCTAAGCCATGACCTCATCCTTAACCTGACTCAGGACGGGATCAAACTGCTGTTTGATGCTTTCAATCAGAGACTTAAGGTAACTATGAATGACAGCTGAAGTTGCCTGCCAGGCTGATTAAGAGGTGCTATTGTGGGATGTTTCTGAAACTAATGAGTCAGAGTAGACTCCTGTGATTCAGTCTACCACAGTCTAGGGGACTGAAGCTGTGCCTGTTCCCCTAAAAAGAGGGAAGCTGGGGGGTGGGCTGGGGTGGTTGGAAAGAGGCTGGGAAGGTCTCTAATCCCAGGCTCCAGAGGTGAAAGGGGAAAAGTGTTGAAGATTTGGGGAATGTGCTATGGGGACAGGACTCAAGTTATTCAACTTAAGGAAAGCGAGAGAAGAGCTATCTGGCACACATTATTCCAAATCTTAAAAGGGATACTAAAAATGGGACCTAACTGCAGAATAGGACCTTGTTTTTGTATCTTGTTTTACTTTATTCTTGGATCAAACAGTATGATTTAGAAGATGAAAAATGGAACTCTTCTTCCTGAAATGCTGGGGCTTAGGGCTTGGCACCACCAGCAATGAGTTGATTCTTTAACCCCTTTGGGATATGTAAACAAACAACTCAGTGGTGTGTAGGGTTTGTCTTAATTGCCGTTCAAGGGCAGTTTACTAACACCTGTTTTCAGTCCAGGATGTTTTAAATACACTATTTACAAATGCTTGAGCTTCACGGATTAGTCATGTGGCACCAGACTCATGCCTCAGAGTCATAAGGTTGAATGTGGCTCTGGGCAGTGGCATACCAGAGCGGTTATCCTGGTTAGGTTGTGCCTTTCCAAAAGACTTGGGTACTTCCTAGTTCTCATCTTCCTAACACAAGTGAGCTGCTAAGGAGACAAGACAGAACGTGGAAAAGGAATCTGTACATTAAATGAAAATGCCTCATTTATGATGGTTTTATCAGAAAGCAAATGTGAATATTCTTAGCCCCACAAATACCTTGCCTCTTCTTGTGGACTCAGTCATCCTGTCTTCACTGACCAGAAGTGTCACAGTGGGAAAGGAAAGAGGATGGTCATTAGTGTGGCTTCGTTACAAATTGGGGGGGAAATAATCTAGAAACATCTTTACAAAGAATTATTTGTCTCAGCTTGGTAAGTCCACTTTAGGAAACATAACCCAAAAAGATCATGGGGAAGTAATGTTACCTTTACATATGTTGCCTTCGTAGCAGGACTTTCATAGTAATAAAAGGCCAGAAATAACCTAAATGGACAAAAGAGGGGGATCGCTGGGCAGCCCATCATAGCATCACAGCCTGGTGAGGATGGTGTCATGTATTTAGTGAATACTTGGTACAGGTTAGGCACGTGGCTAAGTGCTTCCCATACATTTCTAACTTAACAAGCTTGTGAGGAATACTGTTTACCAATGAGATAATAGAGGGACAGAGGATGCATGTTTTGCTAAGCTTTTGACTCTAAATTACCAGTGTGTGGTGGCACAGAAATCGGGAATAGAAATGACTTAGCTTTTGTGGAGGGGTATAGGAAATAAATGTGATAAAAGCTGAAGAAAACTGTGTGAGCACACTACGGAGAACTGTGAGGAATGGGAAGTACATTTGAATGGGAAAGGCAATAAGTAGCACCTTCTCTTCTGCTTTCTGTGGGGTCCCTGTGAAATGAGGGAGGGGGCTGGGGCCCTGTCAGAGCCTCTGGAAACTGAGGAAGCAATTCTCATGTGCCCTTGGTCAGCATCAGGTTTGACCTACCCCTTCTGCCTGCCCTTCCAACTGAGCACTTAAGAATCCACCTCTCCCTAATGCCTTTGACTGTAAGAAAGCCCTGTGGGTGGAATGAGGCTTCCCAAATCTCAACCTTTACAGCTACCTCTCTTTGCTTTTCCTGCTTGGCTGTTGTCATGGCTTCTCTGGGGAAATCAAGGCCTTTTCCAGCCTAGACGGTGGTAAATCATGGACTTCAGACTTCTCCAGTTGCTTGTTCCCATGGCCCGGCAGGCTCCATGGGCCAAATCTGCTTGTTGATTCTCCTGGTGACATGAAGGACTCGAAGATGGGTCTCGTGCCACAAGTGTTATCCTACATGGGCCCTCTAATTAATTCTGGTCCACTGCTCTCCCAGTAGGCGGGCGGGGTTGAAGCACCCAAAATGTTGGTTTGGATTATTGGTAGGTGGGTGACAGTGACACAGAAGGAATATCCTCGAGACCTACCCCCACAGCGTGAGTTTTGGGTCATTGGCCAGCTTCAGGGATGGCAATCAGGGAGGCAGGGTGCCGGCTTCTGCTAGATAAGCATGGCTTCTAGCTAAAGGTTGAGGCTTTCTGCCAGCATGGGGCCCTGGCCTTGGTGAAATGGCATACTAGTTTGGCACCATACAGGCTTTCTGAAGGGAACACTAGGTATCTTATGAATCACAGCTGTTCCCCTGTCCTTCCTTGCATGACCTCTGAGGGAACCTCTTTTCATGCTTTCTAGCTTCATATTGCCCGTAGCTAGCTTCCTGACAGTCGGGCTTGTCTGACATTTTAAGTACCTTTCCTGTGTGAACTAATAAGGCAAGCCTAAAGGGTTTAATTTTGTGGGACTGGTGAACAGTATATGCAAGTAGTGTAGGAAAGAGTTGGTTGAAGTGCTGTGACGGCCCAGCAGAGGGAGTTACTCTTAGCTGCAAGTAGGATCCGAATAGCTGCATTATAATGAAGAGGCGCCCAGCTTGTGGTTCGGGGTTTGGATCATTAAACAAAGTTGGGGATAAGTTAGGGATAAGGTCTGGCCAAGAGTAAACTGCCTGTTATGTCTCGTTTTCTGTGGCAGTGCCAGATGCTTCTACACACGGGGCCCCACAACCCCTTCTAGTTAGAGGCCCTCAGGGCAGGCGGACATTGAACCAGCTGTGCTTGTTCCTCACAGGGAAGGCCAGGACTCCGAACTGGAGGATAGTAGCTGGTTCTCCAGGCCCCAGCCAGCCATGCGTCTGGCTCCCAAGCCCCTGACACCAATGGCATAGACTTCATAGTGCTCATTACTTGCCTCCACTAGTGACCGAGCATTCAGTACTTTTGTCTCTGTCCTGAGTTCTTGGCATTTAATCCAAGGCTGAACCCCTTGACATGACACAAGGGTCCTGAGGTTCTTCAGGTGCCCTTCAGTAGAGAGAGATTTATGTGTGAGTATTGCCATACATGTCCTAACCTAATGTAATATGACTTCTTTTCCAGCAGGATAGTCCTCCCCCAACTTTTTGTTTTGTAAACTAAGTGTTTTAAAGCTTTTAAAGTGATTTGATTTGGGGTCTTACTCATGCAGCAAAATGTGGTATAGAAGGCAGAGGACTCAGTATCCAAAGGTACAGCTTTAACCTTTAAACATTTTTTTGTTTCTGTGGAGGGTTTCATGGTTTTGTTTGTGCAGTCCTTTGTATGACCCAGTAGTAGATTAGATAGAGGAACCTTGACCCACAGCATCCGTGGACATCTGTTGAATGATCACTGGAAGAAGGAAAAGGAGAGGTTATGCTGTGTGTTTGGTATGGGTTTTTCCTCCAGATTTAAAAATGAGAACAAAACATAATATGTAGTACTTCAGGAGAATTGTAGCTAGTGATGGTTTTTTTTCTCTTCACTATGCTGTAAATGTTTTTTTTTTAAGATTTTTAAGTGATCTCTACACACAACGAGGGGCTCACACTATACCCGAAGATCAAGAGTCACATGTCCTACCAACTGAGCCAGCCAGGCGTCCCTCTATAAATGTCTTTTTAGTCAATCTTTTTCAATTGCAGAGCATTACCAATGCTTAAACATTTGATTTTTTTTTTTTTTAGGTGATTGAAGTATATGACTTGACTAAAGTAAAGTTAAAATATTGGTAAGTTTACTTCCCTGCTGGTATCTGTCACAGGATTGGTACAAATGGAGTTTATCAATTCCCCTCATTAAGTTAGTAAAGGATTCCCATCCATATTGGTTCTAGGACTACAGCCTAGTGCCATGATTTCCTCAGGCAGCCTCCAAACCTACTCAGCTTTCTGGGGAAGAGAAGGAAACCTTGTTAAGGACATGCTGTGTTTAAAACATTTTTCATATATGTCAGCTCATTTAATCATCACAACAAAGCAGGACCTCAGCTCAGAGGTGATGTGACTGTCTTATGGGTCATAGCGTCCAACCCCCGACCCCCCCCCATAGGTCTGACTCCAAAGCCTGTGAATGCTAAAGAGAATGCCAAAGGGACTGCTGTTTGGGGGCCAAAAATCTACCTCCTTTTTTTTTTTTTTTTAAAGATTTGTTGAGGTGCCTGTGTGGCTCAGGTGGGAAGCCTGCCTCTCCCTCTACCCCCTCCCTGCTTGTACTTGCTCTCTTTCTCTCTGTCAGATGGATAATTAAAATCTTTAAAAAAATAAATAAAAGGATTTACTTTTTTTTTTTTTAAGATTTTATTTATTTATTTGACAGACAGAGATCACAAGTAAGCAGAGAGGCAGGCAGAGAGAGAAGGGGAAGCAGGCTTCCCACCGAACAGAGACCCTGACGTAGGACTCCGTCCCAGGACCTTGAGATCATGACTTGAGCTGAAGGCAGAGGCTTTAAGCCATTGAGCCACAGGTGCCCCAAGATTTACTTATTTTAGAGAGAGAGAGTGCATGCAGTGGGGAGGGGCAGAAGAGAGAGAGACAGAGAGACCTAAGCAGACCCTATACTGAGAGCTGAGCCTGACCCAGGGCTCAATCTCACAGGCCTGAGATCATGACCTGAGCCCAAACCAAGAATCAGATGCTTAACCAACTGTGCTACCCAGGCATTCCCTTTTTCCCATTCCTCCTTTCCGTCCTTCCTTCCTCTCTCTCTCTCTCTTTCTTTCAGATTGCATTTATTTATTTGAGAGAGCAAGCACATGTGGTGGGAGAGGGGCAGAGGGAAAGAGAGAAGCAGACTCTACATAGAGCATGCAACCCACTGTGAGGCTCAAGATCACGACCCGAACCAAAACCAGGAGTTGGACGCTCAGCCAACTGAGCCACCCAAGGGCCCCCAAAATCTGCTTTTTAGAAGGAAAATGGAAATAGCTTATATCCTAAAACAAATATTTGAGCTCCCATTATGGCAAGACACTGTGCTAGCATCCAGAATACTCATGTAGTAAGCTTCTTTAACAGGCTTCTCTCTCCTTTGTGGGGGCATGAAAGGGCCCACTTCCTGTGGCTGGCTCAAGCAGCATTTACCAATAGAGAAGTAGATAAAGCAAATGTGTAACAGCACTGGCCCCTGCAGATTCTTTTTGTCTTTCAGTTCTGTTGGAGCCTTTGTACGTCAAGGTCCAGCTTCTCTTTTCTCTCTTAAGAGTTAGTGGTGAGTAAAAGCATGGGGTCCAGGGTCAGCCTGCCCTGTGTTCATTCTGTTACCTCTTTGACCTTGGAGAGTCATTTAACCTCTCTGAACTTGTTTTCCTTTCAGAGAAATGAAGCCAGTAATGTGGCTGCTAGGTTAGGAAGATGACATGAGACACTGCTGGCAAAGCATGTAGCACCATGCCTGGTTAAAAAAGAGGTATTCTAGAGTGCCTGGGTGCCACAGTCTCTTGAGCATCCAGCTCTTTGTTTCAGCTCAGGTCGTGGTGTCAGGGCTATGGGTTTAAGCCATGAGTGTGGAGTCTGCTGTAGCAGAGACTCTCTCTTCCTCTCCCTCTGCCCCCTGCCAAATGAGTAAATAAATCTTAAAGAAAACTAGGGTTATTCCACAGGTTATGCTGATTTAAAAAAATATGTTCTTTTTAAAAAATATTTTATTTATTTATTTGACAAAGAGACAGAACACAAGCAGGGGGAGCAGCAGGCAGAGGGAGAGGGAGAAGAAGGCTCCCCGCTGAGCAAAGGGCCCAATGCAGGGCTCAGTCCCAGGACCCCGGGATCATGACATGAGCTAAAGGCAGACACTCAACTGACTGAGCCATGCAGGTGCCCTTAAAAAATATTCTTAACCTTTAAACATTGTTCTTAAAGTGATACATGCCATATCTTCATGCTCATCATCGGAAATCACGTGCTCCTCTTCATTCCCAAGCCCCTCCCCCTCAGGTGTTTCCCCTTTGCATGGTTTCCATGTCCCCCCGCCGCCCCACCATTCACCCAGTCCTTGAGTGCTGGCTCTTAAGAAAACAAGCTGCTTGGGGCGCCTGGGTGGCTCAGTCAGTTAAGCGCTGGACTCTTGGTTTCATCTCAGGTCATGATCTCAGGGTCCCATGTGGAGCTCTGTATTCAGAATGGATTCTGCTTCACATTCTTTCTCTCTCTGCACCTCCCTGCTTGCTCTGTCTCTCTCTCTCTCTTAAATAAGTAAATCTTAAGAATGAAAGAAAGAAAGAGAGAGAAAGAAAATAAGCTGCCTTGCTTGGCTGTACTGTTATTTTAAGATGTTTATCCCCTTTTGGGGCGCCTGGGTGGCTAGTGTGGGTTAAGCCGCTGCCTTCGGCTCGGGTCATGATCTCAGGGTCCTGGGATCGAGCCCCACATCGGGCTCTCTGCTCAGCAAGGAGCCTGCTTCCTCCTCTCTCTCTGCCTGCCTCTCTGCCTGCTTGTCATCTCTCTCTGTCAAATAAATAAATAAAATTAAAAAAAAAAAAAGATGTTTATCCCCTTTTAAGAAAGTTTCTTTTCAAGCCAAACTATTAGTAGGCATCCTAGGAAAGCACATTAACACTTTCTGTTCCTGTGGCCACTCTTGATCCAAGTGCAAATGCCATGGGGCTAAGACTGAATTTCCTTCTAAACTGCCTGAGGACCACACATGTCTTGGGAGGCCCTAAGGATCATTTCTGTCTATCAGCCTCAGGAGACTTGACTTGTTCTGACTTCATTAATTATCCCTCACTTAAAAGTTCTTTAATTAAACTTGTGTTTTGGCATGCTTGTAAACTCGCCTGCCTGTGTTTTAAAAATAACTATTCCAGCCGCCATTTTTAGGGATTTGAGAAGCATCTTTGTTTTTCAGTGGAGTGCACTTCAACTCTCAGGCCATAGCTCCCACCATTGAGCAGATTGACCAGTCTTTCGGTGCGACCCATCCTGGAGGTAAGCCAAGTCTGTCTGATTCCTCTCATCCTCTGTCGCAGCTCATAATGATAAGCCTGGCCAGTGGCACCATCCCCAGTGCCCCCTGAAGCCAGGTTCCTGTAGAATTTAAGGGTTGATAGTTGGGTGTGAAGGAAAGCTCTTCCCCCTTGTTTTCAGCCTAGTATGTCAGTTTGGGAATCAAACACAAGGAAGTTGTTACCGAGCTTGTTTGTGTTCACATCTGATGCCATTCAACCATGTCATTTTCTCCTCCCCATTCCCACAGTGTACAACTCCGCTGAGCAGCTCTTCCACCTCAACTTCAGAGGACTGTCTTTCTCTTTTCAGTTAGACTCTTGGACCGAGGCTCCCAAGTACGAGGTTAGCCCTTCCCTTCCTCTGGTATTTGTCACCCAGTATCCAGGCAATACAGCAGATGATGCTACTGGGGAAGCTGGATAGGTAGCCTTTCTTTAGTTTCTTCATCTCTGAGGTCTTCAGAGGCCAAGATGGGTACAGTGGGTGGGATTGATAGCAAGAACAAAGCCCAAACTGGCATTCCCAGTTACAGGGCCCTTCCCACTGCAGAGTGAGGTCAGGCTCACTTTTCAGATTGAAATTCAGTTGTGCCTTGCTTTAAGCTCCAAATCACTGTTCTTTTTTTTCAGTGGCCTAGAGATTGAGAGTCCCTTCTGGATTTTCAGTTATCTATTGCTTTTAGCAAAATGTTTCATTCATCTTTAGGTAACAACATCCTTAGGGTCATGAAATGATAGATGTTTGTAAAGCTTACATTTTTTGTAAAGAAAGAAAGCATTCCTATAATTTTTTCTTGATGAAGGAAAGAAAAATTAAGTAAAACTAAAGATGAACCTGTATGCATGGGGTGAGTTAATTGACCTGGAACCAGGTTTGACTGTGTGCTTTGACCTGGCCCGTGAGGGCTGGGGAAATGGCAGCTCCTGGCTCCCATGGGCTGCACTGTGCTCTTAGTAAAACTTTGTCCTGTGTTTGCAGCCTAATTTTGCCCACGGCCTAGCTTCTCTCCAGATACCCCATGGGGCAACTGTGAAACGAATGTACATCTACAGTGGAAACAGCCTACAGGATACAAAGTATGCTTGGGGAGCACAAACTTCTTGGGCCATGGGCTCCCTGGGAGGGAGGGCAAAGCCTCTGCTCATTCTGTGCCTGCCTCCAGGGCTCCCGTGATGCCCCTGAGCTGTTTCCTTGGCAATGTGTATGCTGAGAGTGTGGATGTTCTTCGAGATGGAACTGGACCCTCAGGTTTACGACTTCGGCTACTTGCTGCAGGTCAGTTACTGGCTTTGGGGTGTTGGATTCTCCATTATATCCATGTTGAGACAGTCTAAAATCCCACATGCTTAGAGGTAATTTTACAAGACAACGGAGATATTTATGGTTAAAGCTATCCTTTAGATTTGTGAAGGGACAAGACACAGTTTTATCATTAGCAAATCTTAATAAATGACAGTAGCCTTGCTTCCCCCTCGCATATGCATAAGCCTTCTGTGTGCTTATGTGGTTTTGCAGTGCTTCCCAGGCTATTTATTGGAGATGTGTCTTATGGGCTGTGATACTGGTCTGCTCTTCCCTTTCCCCCTCCTTTTTTTAAGATTTATTTACCCACTTTAGAGTGTGCAGCAGGGAGGGGCAGAGAGAGTCTCAGACTCCGTGCTGAGCATGGAGTGGGAAACAGGGCTCACTCCCACCATCCTGAGATCACAATCTCTGCTGAAACCAAGAGTCAGATGCTCAAGTGACTGAGCCACCCAGGTGCTCCATCCCCTTTACCACCCTTTATGCCCAATAGTCAGTAGGCTGGCAGTAGTGACTTGCTGAATTGTGGTTTGGCCAGACCCTGCTATGAGTTTTGCTGACTGTGAACAAAAACCTGCTGCCTTCAGTGGCTGGTCTCTCCAGGATCCATTCCTCATTTGTGATTTACTTGTAAGTGACTACTTTCAGCTACTGTGGACCTTGGGCCATGTTTAGTAGTACAGGCCATGTCTTTGGCCTGGAAGCCAGCACAGAAGCTGTGTCTTCATGGAGCTCATAGTCTAGCCAGTGTTTGTTCATAAATTGGGGTCTTATATCAGTTTCTAGGGCACTGGCTCTTAACTATGACGAATCTGGTATATAAACTGTGAGCTCACTCTCCTGAACAATTGGATGGTTTACAATTTCTAGGTTAGAAATTTCTTAAAATGTGGTTTTCTAGCCAAGGCAGAAAATTCTATTTAAAAGAATGTTGCACTTGAGCTATAGTGTTTAAGAGACATGAGATCGAGAATTGAGATGTAGACGGTCAAGTGATTTGGGAAGATCACAGCTCGAAAGGGTAGTCAAGGATGATACAGTTATCCCAAGTGACAGCAGGAGGAGTCTGTCAGGGCTGGGGGATCTTCAGTTCTGACTGCCACCCTGTACAGCACACTCTGAGCAATCACATCTCAGAGGGTCAGTGGGAGAATCATTTGAAGTCAGGGTCTCATCAAATTACTGTCCAATCCAGTACTCATTGAGAGCTTCCTTTGGCAAGCAGAAAGGTAGTTTGTCTTATCCAACCTATGTCTCACATATTTCCTTATGGAGTATAACTACTGGGATGTTGTTTGTTTGTTTTTTTTAATTTTTAAATTTTTTTATAAACATATAATGTATTTTTAGCCCCAGGGGTACAGGTCTTTGAATCGCCAGGTTTACACACCTCACAGTACTCACCATAGCACATACTCTCCCCAACCACCCTCTCCCCACCGCCCCCAGCAACCCTCAGTTTGTTTTGTGAGATTAACAGTCTCTGATGGTTTGTCTCCCTCCTGATCCCATCTTGTTTCATTTATTCTTTTCCTACTCCCCCAACCCCCGACTTTGCATCTCCACTTCCTCATATCAGGGAGATCATATGATAGTTGTCTTTCTTCAGTTGACTTATTTCGCTAAGCATAATACCCTCTAGTTCCATGCATGTCATCACAAATGGCAAGATTTCATTTCTTTTGATGGCTGCGTAGT
The DNA here is from genome assembly GCF_030435805.1 of Mustela lutreola. Lineage (NCBI taxonomy): Eukaryota > Metazoa > Chordata > Mammalia > Carnivora > Mustelidae > Mustela > Mustela lutreola. The sequence goes on along the minus strand of NC_081305.1, from coordinate 18,406,033 downwards.
ATTCCATTGTGTATATATACCACATCTTCTTTTTTTTTTTTTTTTTTTTTTTTTTAAGATTTTTTATTTATTTATTTGACAGAGAGAAATCACAAGCAGTCGGAGAGGCAGGCAGAGAGAGAGGGAAGCAGGCTCCTGGCTGAGCAGAGAGCCCGATGCGGGACTCGATCCCAGGACCCTGAGATCATGACCTGAGCCGAAGGCAGCGGCTTAACCCACTGAGCCACCCAGGCGTCCCTATACCACATCTTCTTTATCCATTCATCTGCTGATGGACATCTAGGCTCTTTCCATAGTTTGGCTATTTGTGGACATTGCTGCTATAAACATTCAGGTGCATGTGCCCCTTTGGATCACTACGTTTGTATCTTTAGGGTAAATACCAAGTAGTGCAATTGCTGGGTCATAAGGTAGCTCTATTTTCAACTTTTTGAGAAACCTCCATGCTGTTTTCCAGAGTGGTTGCACCAGCTTGCATTCCCACCAACAGTGTAGGAGGGTTCCCCTTTCTCCACATCCTTGCCAGCATCTATCATTTCCTGACTCGTTAATTTTAGCCATTCTGACTGGTGTGAGGTGGTATATCTCATTGTGGTTTTGATTTGTATTTCCCTGATGCCGCGTGATGTGGAGCATTTTTTCATGTGTCTGTTGGCCGACTGGATGTCTTCTTTGCAGAAATGTCTGTTCATGTCCTCTGCCCATTTCTTGATTGGATTACTGGGATGTTTTTAAGATAGGAAGTCAGTTCAACTCTCTCAGTCCCCACAATAATTTATAGGAAGATTCACTCCAGAGAATCAGAAACTAAAATGGTCTCCTAAAACTAAGGTATTTTTCCCCTGCGTAGGCTTCAGGTAGGGTGAGACAAGAGAGAAGACTCACACATAACGAGTGCCTTCCCTATGGCCCCATTTGGACATTTGCAGGTGTCCGGTACTTGGAGACTTTGGGCATACAGTCTAGCTTGACAGGGCTTTTGGTGGGTTCTGTAGATCAGCCAGGCTTGTCTGAGCAGCAAGATTTATAGACCGAGGTTAACGTGGGCTACGCTTTCCCTACGACCTAGTTAAACTCAACCTTTATTTGCCACTCGGTGTAGATGTGCTGTGGCTAAAGACTCTTGGGTTAGTTGAAGAATTCAGTACCAGCTTATTTCAGATGTTGGATCCCTGAAGTCTTCCCTGTATAACAAATGGATTGTTACACATGAAAGAGCTTTGTCAACTATAAAGCTCTGAGCAGAGTTAGGGGAAGGTGATTATGTACCAGGAAATGCAGTCTTCCTCTGGTTCTTGGCTGTATGTGGGGTGAGGAGGAAGTAAAACACTTTTTCTTCCCATCTACAGAGTTGGTGTGTCTGTTGTTGTTCCACAGCTACTGCTATGTGTACGTGTTTAACTGGAACTGTTTCCAAAATGTATTAGAGCCAGGGTTTAAAGATTCTTCCCAAAGAAGAAACTTTTAGCAAATAGGATTTTCTTACCCTCCCACTTTTCTGGTTTGTCCTTTTTTAGTATTAATGCGTCTGTCGGTGTTTGTAGCATCAGGGAGTGGGTTAATAGATGTTTCACTCTTGAGGTTCAGTCTCTGGTTGGGGGTAACCATTGAGAAGCCCCTCTTAACATAAATTTTTATATCTTGTCAGGACCTGGAAAGTGGCAAGAGATAATAGCACCTCATTATATACTTCCATAGCGTCCATGCTGCTCTCTATTGTACATGGCTGTGTGGTGCCAGTTTGGGATCTTCACACCATAAGCTCCATTTTGGGCAGGGACTGCACTTGTTTTGCTCAGCATGCTTCTTCAGTGTCTAAGAGTCTAGCCCTTGGTAGCCAGTAAGTGAATATTTGGTGAGGGAAACGAATGCAGTTTTTGGAGCTCCACGTCAGTTTTGTGGGATTGAATGTGTCTCTGGGATTATTTCTTTTCTTTTCTTTCTTCCTTTCTTTTTTTTTTTTTTTAGGTTTTTTTAGAGAGGGACAGTGGAATAGGGAAAAAGAGAATCTCAAGCAGGCTCTATGCCCCACGTGAGCCTGACTTAGGGCTCAGTCTCGTGACCCTGAGATCATGACTTAAGCCGAAATCAACAGTTGGATGCTTAACCAACTGAGCCACCCAAGTGCCTGCCTCTGGGATTATTGCAAGTAGATTGTGATCTCTTGTAGCATTGTAAGCGCTTGTGACTTGGTATTTCTGCTTGCATGCAGGCTTGCCCTCAGCCAGAACTAATAAAGCAACATTCAGCCATTGGCCTCTTTGGGGCCCCCTTGGCCCTAGGTTGTAGGATCTCAGGCTCTGGGTGGGAACCTGACCACCTTTCCCTTATTCTCTGTAGGTTGTGGACCTGGTCTATTAGCAGATGCCAAGATGCGGGTATTTGAACGTTCGGTGTATTTTGGTGATTCCTGCCAAGATGTTCTTAGCATGCTTGGTTCTCCACACAAGGTCTTCTATAAGTCAGAAGACAAGGTAGGGGAAATGTGTTCATAAAGTCAAATAGGCAGTCTCCTTTTAAGTAAACTGTACACCCAAGGTGGGACTCAAACTCACAACCCCGAGATCCAGAGTCACATGCTCTACTGATGGAACCAGTCAGGCGTACTTCTTTTTAAATCAATATTAACTTAATATCAAATAAATATAAATTGTTTGTTATTTTTCCATAGAACCTGTTCTGTTAAAACTGATAAAGAATTAAATTGAAAGCTCTTTCCTGATGCTGTTGGTCAGATTGTCCTGCGTTTTCTTGGGAGACCAGGGCCCCTCTGTCGTCAACCAAAGCTGGCTACATTGTTCAGCACCAGTAGCAGGGACTTTGACACTCTTGCTTTGTTTGTAGACTTTTAGTTAATCTGAGAACCACATTAAGCAGTTGGGATTTAATTTGTTGTTATTTTTCTCCCAACAGATGAAAATTCATTCTCCTTCCCCTCATAAACAAGTTCCATCCAAGTGCAATGACTACTTTTTTAACTACTTCACTCTTGGAGTGGTAAGTTGTGATTCCTTTGAGAAATATTTCATCTCTGTGGTGGTGGACCATGTACTGGGCACACCTTTGTGTCCACATGGAGCTGTAGCCATGCCTGGCAGCGGGGAAACTAGCCCCAGCTGGCTTTGCCCAGTGGTCTTGCAGTGATAACCAAAAGTGGGCCTTCCCTGCCACTGAGATTGCTCAGAAACACTGGTTCCCTGGTATGTCTTGGCTTCTTTATTGAGGGTAACATGCTGCTCAGATGGAGGCTGTGGGATTCATTCAGGTTAATAGTTTGCGATCTGCACATTTAGAACATAGGAGCCTTTTATGGAGTCACAAAACAGGGAGAATAAAAAAGGGTCAAAGTGGGAATGGGGGCACCTGGGTGGCTCAGTCAGTTAAGCATCTCCCTCCTGCTTAGGCCATGATCCCAGGGTCCTGGGATCAAGCGCCACATTAAGCTCCTTACTCGGTGGGGACTGTGCTTCTCCCTCTGCCTGCTCTGCCTGCTGCTTCCCACCCCCTCTGTCAAATTAAAAAAAAAAAAAAAAAAAAGTGGAAGCAGGAGTAGTGAGGGAACAGCAGTGAGATCATAAATTCAAGGGTAGGACAGTGGCAGGAGGGGATGGTACTTTGTAAGCTGAACCTCTCGAGTTCAAGGGGCAATGATTGTAAGGGACAAAGAAGATGGAACAAATGGACCAATCCTAATAAGACTTAGGATGTAAAAGTGGAGTCAGAGGTGACCCTGGGGTCACAGGCCTGAACAGCTGTCAAGATATGAAACTGAGGAGGGTGTGGGGGATAGGAAGAAGCGTTCGGTGGCAGCATCAGATCCAAGTCTGAGCTCTGGTGAGAGGCTGGACCTTCAGTTCCAGGGGTTTGCTGACTCCCACGGAGAGGGCCTAATGGCCAGTCATGACATTCGGAATAGTTAGGTGCTTTGAGCTCCTGGAAATTCAGGTAGTCTCTGAATCTTCTTGGTAGCCTGTAAGCAAAATCCTGTGCTCAGTTAGAGTTTTTAATCAGGTGTTTATTAAGAAAGATCTCCATGATGTGTTTGAGTTCCCAAGCAATGGGAGTTGTAGCCCATGGGTCTGCTGGGCCTGCTGCTACAAGGTTTGGAATGGGGGGCTTGCAGATGATTGGGTGCCCCTTTCACTGAAAATGTCTGGTTAAGCCTGCTTGTTCTCAGCTGTCCCCTTGGGAGAAAGCTATTGCCCAGACGCATCCCCCTTAAGGAGTGGCTATTTTTGAACATGCCTTTGGAAAGGCCCTTGCCCAGCCTCAGTAACTCTCCCTACTTGGACGTCCTTGTTTTCTGTCCCAGGATATCCTCTTTGATGCAAATACACACAAAGTGAAGAAGTTTGTCCTACACACGAATTACCCTGGGCATTATAATTTTAACATGTGAGTATACCTATACCTGTCCCTCCCAAGAACTGAGCTTTGGGTTGAAAATTCCCAAGAAAAGAGAGCTTGTGGCTTTGAGTGTTCACTAATTTATACCTGAATTCTTACAGTTTTGTGGGAAATGAACATTTCCTTAGTGTTTACTCTGTTCCTGGTACAGTGTTGATTCCTTACGTCTCTCCATTTATACCCATTTTACAGATAGGGAAGTAGGTTCAAAGAGCTTGGTATCTTATCCAAGATGACAGGGTCTTCAAACCCCAGAGCCAGGGCTTCGGGGGTGGGCTCATTCTGTGTTTGCTGGGGTACGGGGTTGAGACGCGCGGGTAGTCAGGCCTCTGTGGGCCCAGACTTTATCCATCTGGCTTCTCTCTCTAGTTATCACCGCTGTGAGTTCAAGATCCCACTAGCCATAAAGAAAGGTGAGTAGTGAATATCCTCAGAGTAAGAAAAGGGTTTTGAAGTTAGTCTTTCATAATGTAGAGACACAGTGATCCAAACAGAAATGGTAGCAGGAGCCTTTGCCCACCTGCTTTGCCCATAGCTCAGCTCCTCTGGCTTGGGCTCTGTGTTCTGGGGGCTGCATTATGCTCGGCCTATGGTTTCCTGGAGGCTCTCGTGGTTTTTTCCTATGATCGTGGGATTGCTGGTCCCTGATAGGGAGAATTTCCTACACATGATTATCCAGGTACTCCCAGATCAGCCTTATGACTGCTGTCCCCTGCTGGTTCTCTACCCTCTTTCATTCAGGAACTCTGAAATAGCCCATCTGTCCTCCTTCTGTACTCCCAACCCCAATGCACAGGGTGGCCAGGTCTGGATTCTGCCTAGGGCTGGGGTCATAGGTAGACTAGGCCAGATATCATCCCACCCGGTGTTCTCTTTTCAGAAAATGCAGACGGTCAGACAGAAACATGCACAACCTACAGCAAGGTAAGCTCCTATTTTCCCACCTCGTGTAGCCCCAAACTGAGGTGGGTGTGAGCCTGCCAGCAGTCTGGGGCCCATGTCTTCGGGGCCAGCCATTGGTCAGGGGCATGACTAGGTCCCTGCTAATCCCTTATTGACCCCATCCCTTTTGCAGTGGGACAACATCCAGGAGCTCCTGGGCCACCCTGTGGAGAAACCTGTTGTCCTGCACAGGTGAGTGGGAGGTTGCTAGCTCTGACCACCCCATCCTGCTCCTCACAGCCCAGAAGACTTAGGGAAGCCTAGCAGTGCCTGGGGCTTAGAAATGACAGAAGTTTCTGTTGTTGCCACAAATATATTTCCCGACCCCCATCCTGCACATTACCACTGGGCCAGCTATTCTGCATGTTCACCTGCACCAGAGAGGTTTCCCCCTTGGGGATAGCTCGCCTCTCCAGGTAGGGGGGCCTTTCACCCCTGGTTATTTGGAAAAGGAAGTTTTCACTGGCTGTCCTGGGCTCTTTTTTTCCCATTAAAGTTGCCACATGCTGTAGTCTACCCAGTTGCCATGCTACCTGAGGCTCCTCCCTCCTAACTTGCCACTCCAATCTCACTGTGTAATAACTTCCTGTGCCTCATTGGACTGTGTAGGATTCAGAGTTTGAATGATACCTATCACTACCCCTGGTACCTCAAGGGCCGTGTGGGAAACAGACCGTCATGAGAGACCGCTGGCCAGTGTCCCCCATCCCAAAAGGGACTGGATGCCCTGCCTTGGCCTCAGCTTCTGACTGCACCTCTAATTCTGGCTTCTCTGGCCTCAGGTCTTCCTCCCCAAACAACACCAACCCATTTGGCTCTACATTCTGCTTTGGTCTTCAGCGGATGATCTTTGAGGTAAGCCCTCTGCGTTGAGGGGCTGGTGGCCATGGCAGGGACAGGCAAGTGATGGAGAAAGGTTGGGGAGGGCCTAACAGCCCTGCTGGGTGAGTTAATCCTTCCCCAGTAACCCTGTCTGCTAAGATCTGACCTGCCCATAATGAACAGTAAGAGTACGGAAACTGTTTTGGGGAAACTCTAGGTCATGGAGGCTAAAGCGATAGTCTGTATCCAACAAGAGGAGAGGTAACAGGGATCCCACATATGTGAGAATGTAAATATGGTAGGAAAGGGAACTCCAGGGAGCAAATGGAGCTCAACAGGGGAGTGTTGAGGATCTGTGAATGCCATGTGAAAGAGTGTGCTATGGGTGAGTAGCCTTAGAGGCCCCATTGGCTTGGCAGAATGGGCTGTCCCTCTTCTCCCTTTTGGATGGTACACCTTCACTAGGCCCCCAGCAGCTCCAGAAGGACTGGATCAGTAGGTATGGTGAAGTTTATGTATCCCAGGAAGAGCAGGCAGTTGCTGGACCAGAGGTGACTCCTGGCATGAGTTGGGGGATGTTGAGGGATCAGCCCAGCCCTGTGCACAGGAGCTGCCCCAAATCCCTTCTCTGCAGTCATAGCCCTAGTACTGATGGTTTTTGTGGATCTGATTGCCTACCATGCCTACATCCCTTCTACTCCTCCCCTTTGACTCATTGTCTGCTTCCCACACCAGGTTATGCAGAATAACCATATTGCCTCGGTGACCCTGTATGGCCCCCCCAGGCCTGGTGCCCACCTGAGAACAGCAGAGCTCCCCTAAGGACATCACCACCCATGCCCCTCCGCCCCATGGAGCTGTGCTTCGCATCCTATTCAGTGGGCCTCCATGTGCCACCCTGTGGGTTTTCTTGGACACCTTGCCAGTGTTGAAAGGCTGTTGTGATGTTCTGAGGTGGGGCTCAGACTAGGTGCTCTGCCATGGGGTGAGAAGCCCAAATATTCCTCTGTCCGTCCTCAGCCTGCTGGTGCCAACAGAGGACAGAGACTGCAAAGAGAAGCACAAACTCTGAGCCTTGATACCTGGACCCAGGTGACCTCGACTAACACGTATGGAGGCAGAATTCTGTCTCTCCTGTTCCACACACATTGGGAAAAGTTTGGACTCTTTCTGTGGCTAAGGACACAGGCACCCGGGACGAGGACGAGGTCCCGCCTTTGGCCCATCGTTGCCACGTGACCCTTAAGGCAAGCAGGTAGCATGTCCATAGTACTTGGTTGCGACTTTTGCACTACATCCACTTTAGTTACTTGATGAGCTGGCTGTGGCCAAGGTGGCCCACCTGCCCTTCCCTGTTCCTTCCTTGCACGCGCTCCCTACCAGGCCCAGTAGGCACGCCCAGCTCATTGAAACACACCTTTTTACCATCCAGATAGGTGCCCAGCCCTGGGTTCCTACCCCTCTTGGAGCCAGCCTTCAAGGTCACCTGTGCCCCTGCTCTGCCCCAACCTGGCTGGCAGGCTGCATGTTTCCATCCTGTTTGCCTCTTTTATTTAATGCCAAAGTTTTAGCCAAAGACATCTTCCTCCCTCCTTTTATTGTTTCAGCATTCTGTTCTGCACTGTGGGCTGGCTCTCTTGCCCCAACCCTGGGCAGTGTCCCCTGGCCAGGCCCATTCATGGGTCAAGGCCTCTGGGGGCTCAAGGAAGGCTGAGCTGCTCAGTCTTTTCATGGGTCTTGCTAAGGAAAGTAGCATATGTGCTTTAAAAATAATCCTTTTGAAAAGAATTGAGAAGAGAAATGTATAATTTTATCTCATTTTTAATATTTTGGTCTAGCAACTTGTGATACATAGATGACAATTTTGTGAGTTTTTCAAATGTGTGTACAGATTTTTGTAAATATGACTCTTTTGTAATTAACTCATGTACAGCCTCATCCTGTAGAGTTTAACAATGAATGTGCAGGGGACCTGCCCCAGGCTTCTAGGTGGTTCCTGGACTTACAGCCAGGCTTATGTGGCGCTCCCATAATTTTGTGACTGACTGTTGTCTTCCCATTTGGACTGTGGCCTGGCCAGACCCCCACACACACATCCCACTGTAGGGCCAGCCAGAACTATCCCCATCTTCCTAGAATAGGGGAACCTTCCTCATGCCCTGCCCATACCCCTCCAATAAAGACCTATGCCCTCAGCAGCTGCTCGCCATGTGCTGTTGCTGGGATATTTGTACTAAAATAAGCATGGAGGTGTTGATTTTTAAGAAAGTGGGTGAAGAATACGGGATATTTTATGGTGGAGTCATCTTAGGTTCCTTGTTTCTTCTGAGTGGGGCAGCACAGCCCCTGGTAGGAGACTAGCATTGTTGTGTGTGTAAATCCTTAGGTGGTAGAGAAAGACTTCAGGTAGGACTGTGCACTTGGTTGTCCCTATGTTCCTCCATCACTGGTGCTCCAGCCAGACCAGGGCCCAGGAGGGGTTGGCTTAGGGAAAGGAGACCTCTAGAAGAAGATCTAAAGATCAGTACAGGGCTGAAAATCCAGTTTGGAGGGGCAGGTGGGAAGCACAGTGCCTACCTTCAGAGTAAGTTGTAACAAAATGCCTGCCAGTTCCAGGCCCCCACACCTCCTCCAGCCTTGAGAGACACCCGCATTTGGATCACTCTAAGACTTCCAAATCAAGCAGTATGGTCAGATTCTATGAGCCTCTGCAACCACCCATCCCCAGCCCCCCGAAACCTACTTGGTACTAGGAGGATCAAATATGTCTGATTGGCAGAGCCTGGTGCCCTAAGGCCTCAACCCTAGATGTCTCAAAGGGCTACCATTTGGTTGGTTCTACATCAGATCCCAGTAAGGTAGGTCAGCAAGACCCAAGCTCAATCTTAACTCCCTGGGGTCTTATGGAGGCAGACTTCCGGGGATATGAGCTAGATTTTGAAATCTTCCACCTCTGGGAAAGAACTACATACACGGCAATAGTCCTCCTGGGCCTGAGTGAGGGGAGCTTGGGACCATGAAGGTGGCTAGGGGCCCCACTGGAAAGAGCCAGCAGCGACAGGCCACGGACGGGCACAGGCTGGGCCTTGGGGCCCATTCAGTAGGCGCCACATAAGCCAGATGTCCGCAGCTGAGAGCCCGTGCACTACAACCAGCTCCCGGTAAAAGCAGGGGTCAAAGGTGCGCAGGTGCGGCGCTGCTGAAGGACGGGGAATGCCAAAGGTGCGGAAAGCAGGGTGGGGCTCCGGTGTGAGCCGAAGGCGCTGTAGACACATGCCCAGAAAGACGTCGTCAATGGGGAAAAGCTCAACTTGTGCGCAGGCGCCGGCTAGGCGACGCAGCGTGGCCCCTGAAAGCACAAAGCCCCCACCACCAGCGTAGGCCGGGTAGGCGGGCAGGCCATACACCGCCTCAGGGATGTAGTATTTACTGGCCCGCGCACGGATTGGCCGAGCCTGCACGATCACATCACCCGCGAGCATGTCCTTCGCAGGGTCTCGCGGCCCTAGGAATTCTAGCAGGTTTCCCACGTGCACAAACACGTCTGCGTCGCCCTTAAAAACAAAGCGCACGTCAGGGCAGTAGGCGGAGGCCCAGGCCAGAAAGTGGATCTCCTTGAGCGTTAGGTTGAAGAAAGTGTCGTCGAAAGCCCAGAGCAGGATGTCCGCATACGCCCGGCTCTCAGCACGCAGCAGGGCAGGCCAATGGGTTCGCGTGCCCTCCCCCTCCGCTTCTGCCCCATCTGTGCCCGCGGCCCTGGGCACGCCCATCAAGAACACGCGGCGCACGAGCGCCCCCTGCACGCGACCCTCAGCACCCCACGTCTGGCGCACGGCTTGGCGCCGCTCGAAGTCCGCCGCCACTGACTTGACCGCGATGAGCAAGTCGGGTCCACCTTCAGGTGAGCCATCTCCTCGGCACTTGTGCGGCTGATTAATGAGAAGGGGGAAGCGCCGCTGGTCCTTGGCGCGCAGATAGCGGCCAAAGTCAAAGGGTCCCGTGGGGGTGGGCGGCTCCGGTGTGTCCCCTTCGTAGGCCGGCGGGGCTGGGGCTGCGCCTGCGTCCGATGCCTGGAAGACCCGGAGTCCGGGGGTGGGCTCCGGCGCTGCCTTCCTGTGCGTTCGCGGGGCGCTAGTCGTCGGGGCCGCGCCTTCGCGCTGTGAGTAGAGAAGAAGACCGAGGGCGGCGCCGAGGAGCAGTGTGAGCGACGCGTCCCCGCGGAGGCGCAGCCTCCGCCTCATGTCCGCGTGGCAGGCGCCCGCGCCCCCTGCGGAAAGACTCAGTCAGGGGCTCGCGACGCGGAAGCCATTGGCCGGGAGGGGCTCCCGGCCTCCCTCTCCCGGAGGGGAAGGGCAGGGGCCAAACGCCGAGGGTCTCCGGTACCGGCCGTTCATCCCCCTCCAGCGTTCTCCTGCTCCGGGCCGTGGCACACCCCCACACACTGGGTTGGGTACCCTGAAGGGGCTGGAAGTTTCTCCTAGTTGCCAATCCCCACCCCCTCAGCGCTGGCCCAGGACGGTTCCCTCAGGCCGGGAGACGCGGAGCTCGGCCCTGTACCCCACCCGCCCTTCCCGCGCTGAAGCCGAATCCCTTCTACCCCTCCCTACCCACCACGTTGGTCCTTGGGATCCTGACACTCACGCTTGTCCCTTGGGAGCGGCGCAGCCCCGGACGCCAGGGCCTCCGGGGCTCAGCGCAGGGTCCCAAGGGCAGCCATGGACGGGGCCTGGGCCAAATGCAGCGTTGGCAGGAAAGGGGGGCCGGGGCTGCTACCACGTGACCCTCCAGCTGTGCGCGCCTGGACATCTGGAGCTCAGCTCCGCCCTGGCGCCGCGGGGAGCGCTGTCTCCAAGTAGAGACTAATCTCTGAGAGGAATCCCCACGGGCAGCTCTCTGTGGGAAGGCCTGAGGGGGAGGTGGCTTCTGGTCTCCGTGTGGACTCAAACTCCCCAAACCTGCTTTCTGTTGGGGCAGGAAGAAACATTAGCCTCTCTGTTAATCTCCGCACTCCCTCCTCTCCAGAATGAGGCAGTGCCTGGGCTAGCTGGAGTCCAGGGCTGGCTGGTCCCAAATCCCGGAGGCTGAGCCTCTTAGGCATCTACTTGGCCACGATCCCAAGCTATCCTTGGAAGCACCTATCCTCACCTCACCAGCCGCCCAGGTTCAACCAGGCAGGACCTATAATCATAAACGGCCCCAAATATATGGCTGCCTTCTTACTCCTGGTTCTGTCATGTCCCCCTCCCACCCCAGCAAAACACACACACACACACACACACACACACACACCAACAAGATGGCGATTCAATTCTCACAACTCTGGTAGCAGCTCTCATTGCTCATGCAGATGGGGACACTGCCCCTCAGGGAGTTAAGTGACTTGCCCAGCAACATACAGGCAGAAATTCAGAGCATTGCCCTAGGTCTTCTGGAATTCAGTCTGGGACTCTTTGCTCTGTCCTCCCTTGCCACTCTCCCCATCTGTCCACTAGGACACAGGACAGGGGCCAACCCTCTCTGCTCTACCCTCACAGGGGAGCACTTCAGTCTGTCTCCCCAGAGGTACCTCTGGCCCCCTAGTCCCTTGTGCTCCAAACCAGCATAGCCTCCTACAGGCAGAAAAAACTAAGCCTGGGTCACTGCAGGCCAGACTAGACTGGCAGGGATGGTGCCACTGGAGGGATTCTGAAGTAGGCCTGTGAGTAAAGGGTCTGATCTGGGATCCCAGTGGACAGAAAGTTGTTCTGGAGATCGAGGGTCCCCTTACCTGAGCAGGCAGCCCCATCCTCCATCAGATTGAAAAAGGCAGAAACTCTGAGGTCTTCCTGCACTCTCACTGCTCATCCAGTGTCACTATGCCTGTTATCTGTCAGTCTAAACTGCTCACAGTCAGTGTTCATCCCTTCCCTCCATCTCTGCAGCCACTGCCCTTGCCTGGGCCGCCTCCCTTACCCTCCCTCCCTCCACCTCTCCCTCTCTCCCTCCTCACCAGCCTCCCAACCTTAATGCTCCAGACCCTCTAAATGCTTCTCACTGGCCTCAGTATAAAATCCAAAATCTGTCAAATGGCTTACCAGATCCTGAGCTATCTGCGTCCCATACTCACAAACTCTACAAGCCCACCCACCACCCCTAGATCTAGTCACTCCAAACTTTGTTCTTCTAACATCCTCTGTCCTTCTAACTTCCCTCAAGACCTCACCAGAGGCTGGCTATGCCCAGAATGTTGCCATTCCCTCAACTCCCCACTCTCAACTCTATTCACACTCCTATATCTCCCTGGAAGCCCAATCCCTAACCTGGGTTAGGCATCTGCTGCTCAGTGCCCCATAACTTTTTGTATTTTTCACATTAAAAAAAAATAATAATGGGTAGGGGCGCCTGGGTGGCTCAGTGGGTTAAGCCTCTGCCTTCGGCTCAGGTCATGATCCTGGGGGCCTGGGATTGAGCCCCACTTCGGGCTCTGCTCAGCGGGGAGCCTGCTTCCTCCTCTCTCTGCCTGCCTCTCTGCCTACCTGTGATCTCTGTCTGTCAAATAAATAAATAAAATCTTTTTTAAAAAACAGGTAATATTTTATTGCTGTTGCTTAAAATTTGCAGTCCGACACTGAGTATAAACTGGGGGCAGGCAGGTTTCGTGTATCTTGTTCACCACGGTATTTGCAGCACCCAGGATGATGGCTAGAACACAGCAAGTGCTTAATGAGTAGTTGTTCAATGAGTGAAGAGGTAAGGGCTGGCCAGAAGCCCCTCATTTGGGGTGGGCAGACTGCTGCAGCAGGTCACCCAGGCACCCTGTTAATCTCACAGTATCTGGGGGCAAACCCCCAATGGCACTGCAACAGGAATGGTGGGTGCTTGTCCAACTCCTGGAGAAGGCAGTCGACAGTGCCCAGGAGCTCCAACAGCTGGGCTAAGTGGGGTTACAAGTGTGGTCTCAGAGTCCCATGGATGGACAGGAGCTCAGCAATAGCAGCAGAAGGAGCCGAGGGTCATTCGGGCGCTCCAAATCCTGCTGGGCAACTGGCCAATCCCCCCTTTTTCTGGTACCCAGGTTAGGCCAGGCTGCCATCGGGATTTGTGAGGCCCAGCAAGTCCTCTGCCAGGCTGGTGAGCTCGTTCTCCTCAAGGGCCTCTACCAGGCGCTGCAGCGTGGCCCTGCGGCCCTCTGCCTGCACGAAGCGTCGCAGCATCTGGAAGGCCTGCTCGTACAGCCCTTCGCGCTCATACTCATAGGCCAGTGAATCGAGCGCCGGGTCCCGCAGCGCACGACAGCCTCGCTGCAGGGAGCGCCCCACTTTGCGCCATTTGACACCCACTGAACGCGCGAACGTCTGTTGGTCCTGCAAGCTCAGCGGCCGGTTCACTGCGGGGAGGAGTGGGAAGCAGAGTGAGCTCGGGAACACCAAGACTGTCCCAGACCCTGCTCCTCCCAAACTCCCTCTTCCCGAGGACCCTGCCTCAACTCTGCACCCGCCTCACCTATGGGCTGACCCTGGAACAGAAAAGTCTGGACAGGCGGTGGCGGCAGTGGTGCCGGTGGCTTCTCCTCTGAGAGAGAGGTGGTCAGGGATTGCGAGGGCGCTGGAACGACCTCCATGTTGCCACCCTGGCTCCCCGAGCCGCACGTCAGATTCCGGAGCGCCTCCTCCAACTCAGAGAGTTCCTCGTCCCGGAGCCGGTCAGGCTAGGGAGGGGAGTGCGGCGTCGGTGGGCGTCTTAGCCGCAGATCCCCGCCCCACCCCAAACTGGCCCCTGCCCAGCCGCACCTTCTGGGCGAAGATGCAACTCAAACAGCGTTCCTCATCCGTCAGCAAGGTGTCCAGCCGCTCCGTGCCGGCGCGCAGCTCCAGTTGCAGCGGCACAGAGTGCAGGGCGAGAGCCCCCGCCAAGCACTCTTGCAGCGTGGCGCGCAGCGACCCCTCGCGGTAAGCGCGGAGAAAGCGGCTGCAGGGCTGGCGCCCGCGGAAACGCACCTGCACAATCAGCTGGGGCTCGCTGCGGTGGATCTTGAGCATCTGCAGTACGTCTGGGCTCCCGCCACTCTCTGTGGAGGCGGACAGTCATGCGACAGGCGGTCCCCATGCGGGGCCATTTTTCCAAGCGGTCATGGTGGGGTGAAGCCCATAAAGACTCCCTCCCTGACCCTAGCTCCCAGCTGGGAAACAAAATTGGGAGGCACACAGCAACAACCCAAAATGAAGGCCAGAACCTATCACAGGGAGCAACGGAGTGGGTGCCTCCCCAGATCCATCCTCGAAGCCCCAAATGAGGGTAGGCAAAAGGGATTGGCGAGAAGCTTTGCAGCAGAGAGGGGCCCGTGCCCAGGTCGGCAAGCCTCGGGGCGTCGGAGGAGCAGAAGGTGTCAGATCTTCGGCCTCTACTAACTGTGGCTCCCGCTGCCCAGGAAGGAGGCAGATCCCCCAACCGGTTTCAGTTTCCTGTGGCCTGTGCCCTGAGATGGGAAAGGGGGGCTCCCAAAAGGTAGGTACTGGGGAGGGGTTTTGGGCAAGGAGTGCTGCAGTGAGAGAGGAAAAGAGAGAAAGCGTAATTAGTAGAAAGCAGTGAGCTGATTGGTCTGGGGAGTTGGCGGGGCATAGAGAGGTGGGGACGTTAGTGCATATATAGGTAGATCATACACAGACACGGGACACCCAAGGGCACACCTGTGTAAACAGAGAAGACAAAGCCAGGCATCCCTCTCCTCTTCTCCCCCCTCCCCGTAAAATCTTTTCTGTACCTCGGTAGTTAAGCACAGACCCAAAGAATTGAGGAGGTGGGGCCTCAGCCCCTGGTCCCGCCCACAAAAGGCCCAAACCCTCCCAATTCCTCTCCAAGTACCCGTCCACCCACACACCTGTCAGTGCAGTCCGCAGAGCTCTGTACACGGGCACCTTCTGCTGGGCGTGAGCATAGGCATCAGATAGGACCACCTTGTCCAGCGAGGACTCCACAAATAGGTATGCGCTGCCCACCCACTCGTCGAGCCCATTTGACCCAGTCGCCATCTTGTCCCCTGGAGAAACAGATAGTCAGGCATCCAGATCAGCCCCCACCCAGCCCTGGACAAAAACTGTCCAGTCCTGTGTGGTTCAGCTGCTGCCCCCCCCACCCCCGCTCCCAGCCAGGACACTTGTGAGGGGAAGTTCATCCTCTTACAGGCAGCCCCTTGTGCTTCTAAACCTGCACAGCACAGCACAGCTCAGCCCAGAGTTGCAGTGAGGACTGTCGGGCCACTATCCAGAGAAAGCGCAGGGTCACAGTGGCAGAAAAAGTGAGGTACTCCCCTGCGGTGGTGGCAGAGAAGGTCTGCCCTCTCCTCAGGCCAGGTGGTCACTCTTTCAAAGCTGACAGGAGACATCCTTATCCTGGATAGTGCCCAGGCCCCATAGCCAACAGAACCCATATCCTGGTATGCCTTCAGCTTAAACTTGAACCCCCATGATCACTTCAGGACAATAGCCCTTGCTAGGTTTTGTCACCTGCATTCCTACTACATACCTCCTGGGTCCATTTCAAAGGACACCTGTAGTTTTCACCTGCCCAGATTCCCTCTCCTAATCCTGATTCACCTTTCAGGCCTTCCCTCTTCCCTCTTCTCAACCCATGTGCCTGTTAGGAGCCCTAACTCCACTCCCTAATTCCAGGTATGCACAAGTGAAATAGGCCTGGCCAAATCCACATACTCTACTCCCCTTTCTAAAGTGATTAGTTCAGAACTGGGCATAGGATTTAGGCTGGGCCAACCAGTCAGAACCAGCCTGCAACTGTGGCTGGACCTATAAAGAAGAGAGACACTAGTTTCCCTTCCCATGGGACTGAGCTGGAAGAAAGGACAGGACTCCTCTGCTGCTGCTGGCAGAGAATTAAACTGGCACAGAAGGATACAGAGCCAAGAGAAAAAGAGGTGCATGCCTAACCATGCTATGCTCTTGGCTCTAGCTGCACCCTGAACTTCTCAATTACGTCACTTAAATCATTCCTTTTTGTTCTAAAGTCAAAGTCCTTACAGTTGGACTCTTGTCCTATGCAACTCAAATTGTTCTATCACAGATTTCCTCCCTGTCCAGACAGAGCCAGAGCCCCTTGGTGCTCATATCTCCTCTATCTTCTGACAAAATCCTAGCCCCTAGATCATGATGGGAGGGCGGGGAATTCACAACCAGGAAACCACTTCATTGACCCTCCTCAGTTTCACTGCCTCCCTGTTACTGCACTGTGAGGCTATAGAACTGCCCTGCCTCTTCCTCCCCACCCCTCCTGAGGCAACATTCCATCCTTGTCCCAGAAATGTTGGCTCAAGACCTCACCTCTTGCCCCAAGAGTCACACTTCTTTATCTCTGATCTCCAGCGTTTATATATAGTAGGCTAGGAGGGGGTACTGAGCTCTAGCTGTGAGCACCCTGGATGTCATTGCTCTGGGCAGAACAGATGGGGTGGGCCCCAGCTGGCACCCATTTACATGAGGGACAGGGAAGGGGGGGATTGCTGCCACAAGGAACTAGGACCACAAGGAACTAGGACCTTGGACCTTGGACCTTGGACCTTGATGAGGAAGGAGCAGGAATCCTGAGCTAAAAGTAGAGGCTGCATTTCAGATCTGCTGCCACACCCTAACCCAAGAGCCAAAGCTGGGACAGTAACTGTGCAGGGGCTCCCCAGCATCACCCAGACCTGGCAAGAGAAATGGTACCTAGTGATGGTCCATCCCACCCTCTGTCTGCGCACAGGAGACATACCTTTTGAGTGCCCACCCCCCCATAACCTTTCGGTAGAAACCATATTGATATTTGTGAGGTTACCCAAAGCAGTAGTCTGGAAATTAAAAGGAAGCTAGCTAGCATTGTTTACCTCTGCAGAGGGTGGGGAAGAGAGTGGGGAGAAGGGAGATTCTTATTTTCATTGTATTTAGCAACAAGCAAAAGTAAAATAGACCTATGTCCCTTGTATTAAAAGGCAACATAAAGGGGCATGTGGGTGGCTCAGTGGGTTAAGCCTCTGCCTTCAGCTCAGGTCATGATCCCAGGGTCCTGGGATCTATCCCTGCATTGGGCTCTCTGCTCAGCCTTCTTCTCTCTCAGCCGGCCTCTCTGCCTACTTGTGATCTCTGCCTGTCAAATAAATAAAATAAAAATCTTTTTTTAAAGGTGACATAAAATTGAAGCAAAAAAAAAAAAACATAAATGGGGTAAGACTCTATAGGTGACAAGTGGGACCAAGAGCAGTACAAGACAAGTGAAAGGAATTAGAGCCCAAAGGGAGTGGACCAGAGGGTAGAAGAGTGTGGGAACCTGTTGTGAAACATTTCCCCTTCCTTGTCTTCTTAGCCCCATGACTAGAAGTTGCTGACCCCATCATTGTGATCGGGCCCCACGGGCGGAAGTGAGGGCAGGACCCGGCCAAAGTCTGCCTGTCAGGACTGTCAGGGCGGTTACTGGAAACCTGGAGGAAGAGGCGATGCTCCATCACACTCACTAATGGACAAATGCGAGAAGTCAAAAGGGTCTGCCGGCCTGGAGGTTCAGAGGGTCAGATAACAGGGACAGGGACCTTGGGCTCCCTTGGTCCGCTGGGGAACTCCTTCCTACGTGTCCTACGGAAGCCCCTCCTCGGGAAGCCCCGCGCCTTACCCACCGGGAGTCCGCCTCTCTGAGGGTGGAAACGGGCCAGGTCTTGGGGACTCTCGGCTGAGCTGAGACTGTGAGCCACTAGCGGGTACCGACTCAAGAAAATAGGCCCCTACCACCAGGGGCCAGCCAGACACAGCGCGCCATTAATATAGCCTAACGACCCCCTGGCAGCTCCGCCTTGGGCCGGGTGGTCCCTCAAGGGCTGCATCCATCCTGGAGCGCTCCCTACTCAGCTGGCCTGCTCCCAAGCTCCCGAGGGAAGTTCCCCCTGACTCCAGTTGTGCCCACTCTCATGCTGGGGTCGCATATTCACCTGGCTGGGGCGGGAACAGGTTTTTGTCCACAGACATTTTCAGAATCAGGCCCAGCCCGCCTTCCAACCAGCAGGAACCTGACACCCCCTCGAAGGACCTCAGCTGGGACAAGGAACCTGCGAACGCCAACGTCCGTACGCTCTCTGTCGCCTCTCACGGAAACAGCCCAACAGGCCGCCGCCACCAACTGGCCTGGGCAGTCGCGGATGACAACCGAGCTGCGCCCACCCTCCTGAGCCAGGATTCGCCTCTGCTCGCGCCAGCACCGAGAAGCCCACCGACCCTCTGCACTAACCTGGCGGCCTTGGCCCAGCTCGGATTCACACGCCCGCTGGGCTCCACTGGACTAGGATGCTTCCGGGTGTGCGCGGAGCGCAGGGGTGGTGCCCCAGCCCCAGCAGCCCAGTCAGCCCCGGCGTCCCGCCCCCAATGCTCCCCTCGGTTTCTTCCCGCCCACTGTCCTTCGCTGCCAGTCCCCAGCCTCTGGGCAAAGCCCACCTGGTCCGTTGAGCAGGTAAGACATTGGCTCCCGAGGTTAGAAGGCGTAAAGAGCCACCGGAAAAGACTTCGGGCGCTTTCGGCTCTTATGATCCCAGGGGTAGGGGGCTCAGGGTGAGAGCTACCCCGCTTTCTCAAGCAGGGAGCGGACGAATCAACAAAGAGGCACCCCCTGGGCACCACAATTTTCTAGTGACGTCTGGGTGGGGAGGGTTTGAGCGGGATGATCTCTAACCTCTCCTACTCCCTGACACTCAGAACGGGGTGCCGGTGGGTCCAAGCTCAAGCCTGGCCGCGGGTATCTGAAGCCCCAGGATACATGAGATACAAAGTGCAGTAAGGGACGTTAGCCTGGAAAATACGGGGAACTAGAAAACTGGCAAGTGGTGTGAAACGTTGTGTAGGAAAACTTTCAGGCACCCTAAAATGGGCAACTTTGATGAGGACACACTTTCCGATAAAGGCCGCGCTCTGGAATGGGTCTGCAGAACTCCAGAGGAACCGAAACTGCCCGACCTGAGCCAGTCCAGGTCCGGAGTCAGGATTGAAACTTGAACCCAGGACCCCTCAGGCACCAGAACCCGAAGCTTTTCTCCACCCAGCCGGCCTTTCTTTGGAAGCACCGGGTACGTCTCCCCAGTGAGGTGGAGGAAAGGAACGCGCCGCCCCCTCTTCGAGCGGATTCAGCTGTGCCCCACCCCTCCCCCGCTTCCTGATTGGCTGGTGGTCCCCGCCAATTAGAAGTCTCCTCCAATGCCCCCGCCCTATTAACCCAGGCGTCACTCTCTAGTGACTGGCTTGGGATGAGGTCTCTCAACTCCGGACCTGTAAAGTCAACTGGTACTTGCTGAACTTCAGATTCCTGGGCCCCACTTTTACCCGAGAGCCTGATTTAGTAGGTGGGGCGGTAGACTCTGTATTGTGAACAAGTGTCCGGATTATTCTGATATCCCCCGCCGTCTGAGAAGCCCTCATTTCAATAGCCCTTGAGGCGAGACTTGGATCCAGTACTAACCTGGAACTCAACAGAAGCTGGGAAGAGAGCAGTTCTGGAAGGTGTCTGGAAGACTAGTCTGGGTGGTCCCGGTGGCTCTGAGTGTGTGTAAAGGGAGACAGGAGGCTCTCTGAGCTGGGGTGGGGTGGGGAGGGGAGGACAGCTTTGTCCCGAGTCAAGGCAGGTGCAGCTGCCCTCCACCTTCCCCAGGGAAAACTTTAGGGGCGAAGAGAAAAATCGAACAGCATTTTCCAAATCCAGATGTTTGGCTTTATCAACCTCGTACGCAGATCGTGGTTGCATTCCTTCTAGTGTAGCATAAAATGTAGATAGATTTGTTCAACAAGTGAGAAGGTAGTATAAAGGAGAATCAGAAATCCTTCAGCAACCAGGGACGATCACTGAGACCTGTGCAGTAAGTGAAACTGGGCCTCATGCTTTGTTTAATAATTTGGTTAAATGTTTTGCTGTCACTTGAAATTATTAATAATATTTTCAGCTTTGCATTGGGCTCTGCAAATTTCACTTTGCATTGGGCTCTGCAAATTATGTAGCAGTTTCTGGGCCACAAGCCTTTACACACATAGGCTCTGGTCGTCCCCTCAACATTTTGGCTTTCTGGAGCCCAGAGATGCCCCTCTCTCCAGGCAAGAGCTTCTGGAAGTGGCAGAGTTCCCATCTCTTGCAGGATCATGGCCGAGCCTGGAGAGCAACTGCCAGAGGAGGTGCTGGCACTCATCTTTCGCCACCTGTCTCTGAGGGACCGTGCAGCTGCTGCCAGGGTCTGCAGAGCCTGGGCTGCTGCTGCTACCTGCAGCATGGTGTGGCACGACACGACCATCAGGTGAGCAGACTCCTCCATCTCCCGCCTTCTCCCTTTCTCATGGAGTCAGGGCTTGGGGATATCTACATGTAAAAGCATAATCATTACTAACATTTGTTGACCACGTACTATGTACCAACTGGTGTTCTAAGTACCTTACATATATTAATTTAATCCTCACGAAAACCTTATATAGTGATAGGCAGAATTATCTCTACTGCACAGATAGGAAATTGAGGCAGATTGATTTAATTACCCCGTACAGGTCACTCAGCTAAGTAGTAGCAGAGGCACAATGGGAATCTGACAGTCTAGAGGACGCTTAGCCCCCTGAGAAAGCTGAGTTCCTGAAATACCATTGGCTATCCCTGCCAGGGCTTCAACTCACGGCAGGTGCATCTGACATCGTCCAAAGGAGTTCCCTCCTAGTATCAGTGGCTATTTGGGGGCAACCTGGCATGACCAGGACTGGGAGGTATATGTGTGGGGTGTCAGGAAGTGGGGATGGGCAGAGGCGTCTTGCGGCCAATGCCTTTTTCACCACTGTTCTAACTGCAAGTTGCGACTGCGAGCGCGAAGGCACGCTGCTGCCATACCTGTCTGCCTGCCTGGACCATGTTCACAACCTACGACTGGAATTTGAGCCGGCGAGGGAGCCGAGCCGCCGGGCGGCCACTGAGTTGCTAACCGCCCTGGCGGTGCGCACCCCGGGACTTCGAAGCCTGCGCCTGGAGTGCCGCGGAGAAAAGCCGCTCTTCGATGCAGGCCGCGACATCCTGGACGCCGTGCACGCTATATGTCGGGCCGCGTGCGCGCTGCGCCACCTCGACCTTAGGCGCTTGCCTTTTACGCTGGACGACGAGTTGGTTCTGCAGGCGGCACGCGGCTGTCCCGAGCTCCGCAGTCTTTTCCTTGACAACTGTACGCTGGTAGGCAGCGTGAAGCCCGACTCTGTGCTCGAGCTACTAGAAGCGTGCCCGCGCCTGTGCGCCCTCGGCCTACACCTAGCTAGCCTGTCCGGCACTGCCCTCCAGGTGCTGGCAGCGCCGGACCGCGCGCCTTTCGCTCTCCTGGCCCTACGGTGCGCGTGCCCCGAGGACGCACGCGCGCCACGCCTGCCCGAGGAAGCCTGGGCCGCGGTGCGCCGCCGCCACCCAGGACTGGCCGTGGAGCTGGAGCTGGAGCCAGCGCTGCCCGCTGAGAGCGTGACGCGCGTCCTACAACCTGCCGTGCCAGTGGCTGCGCTACGCCTCAGCCTCTCTGGGGATACGGTAGGCCCGGTGTGCTTTGCAGCGCGCCACTACGGCGCAACCTTGCGCGCGCTTGAGGTGCGCGCTGCTGCCTCAGCGGAGCTGGACGCCGCACTGGAGTTGCTGGCGGCGCGCTGCGCGGGCCTGCGCGAAGTACACTGCTTCTGCGTGGTACGACCCTCTGTGTTGCACGCCTTCCGCGCGCATTGTCCGCGCCTGCGCAGCTACACACTCAAACTAACGCGGGAGCCCCATCCCTGGCTGCCCACGCCTGTGGCGTGATGGGGTGGTCGCCTCTCCAGTATATATGTGGCCGCTAAGATGCTGGATGCATTTGTCCAGGCGTGCACCAACTGCCAGCCCGCTCCTTCGGGTCTCTGTTGCGTCTTGTGCCTCTGGAAGATGAGCGCATGTAGGATAGCGTTGGGACCATCCCAGGGCGTCTTGAGTCCCCTGGACGGATCTCCATAATGGGATCATCCTCCCCCAGTCCCACTCCTCTGCTGACGCTGCGCTAGCTCCACGGCCCTGGCGCGTGAGGGGGGCGGATAGAGAGAGGACCCTGACTCCTGTGGCGACTCGGGTGTGAGTGTGAAATAAACAAATCCTGTAGCAACACGCGTCCTCTGGAAGGCGGGGCCGGCTCTGAAGGGGGAGGGCGGGGAAACTTCAGAGGCGCAAGGACCCGACCGGGCTGGCACGGGATCGATCAGTTGTACCGATGCGGCTACCGAGGTCAGGGACAGGGCACTCCGCATCCTTGGAATGACAACGCCCCAGAATTCTGCGGGATGGTGCCAGCTTCTCTCCGCACCCGCTCTCCACACCCCTTGCTCCTATCTGCCCTCCCTATCCAGGCAATGGCTATCGCCTTCTAGGGCTTTTCCAGCCCACACCGGGCCGCGCATGGGTGATTTCTCCCGAAGAGCAAAAGAGGAAACGGCCTGAGAAGGGTGGAACTAGAACCCGGGTCTTCCTCCCCACCGGACCCCTCCACTCACATTCGATCCCAGCCTTCCCTCTCCGTCTGCTGGTGCGGCTGCAGAGGTCTGAGCCCCGCCCCGCGGGTTCGCACGTGGTCCCCACCTGACCCCGCGCGGGGAGGCGGAGTAGGGCGGGGCGGGCGGCAAACGCAGCACTTTCCGCGGCTTTCACAAGCCCGCGGCACCCGGCCCGAGCTCTTAGCCGGCCGAGACTGCGCCATGCAGGAAGCGCCAGCCGCGCTGCCCACGGAGCCGGGCCCCAGCCCAGTGCCTGCGTTCCTCGGCAAGCTATGGGCGCTGGTGGGAGACCCGGGGACCGACCACCTGATCCGCTGGAGCCCGGTGAGGGCTGGGGCCCCGTGACTTCCCCAGTGGTTCCCAGGATCCTTCCACGTCAGTGAACATCCACGCCCACCCAACCCCTGTCTGGGACAGGGCTATGGGTCTCCCGATTCAGCTGTCCAGTGTAGTTTAACTTGGAGGGGTTGTGCGAGATGAAGATGAGGCGACTTCCTCCGGACCGAGGAAAGGGTAGGCGCCTTCTGGAGACCTAGAGCCTGAGGGATCTTTGAGGTCATTTAGTTACCACCCCACCCCAACAGACAGATAGGAAAACAGAGACTTGGAGAAGGGAAGAGCTAGGTCTGGTTCTGGATCGGAGTGGCGTCTTGGGTCTGGGACCCGTCCAGGGTTGGAAGTCTGGCTTCTGCTCTTTCTTTCCCAAAACCCAGTACGGAGTGTGGGTCTGGCTAGGGTAGGGACTGACTGTGGTCGCTCCAGGTTAGGCCGCAGAGCTGGTTCTGGCCTGGGCTTGTCCCATGTCTTCATGAGCGGCACGGGTCTCCAGCGTGAGTACGAGTGTGTGCGTGTGTGTGCGTGTGTGCGCGCGCGCGGGCGCGCCAAAGCGCGGGCCTGGCCGAGAGCGGCACGGCTCACTGTGTCGTCCGGTCTCCGCCCGCACCGTGGGTGGGCGGGCTGCGTTCTTGGCAGAGCGGGACCAGTTTCCTCGTAAGCGACCAGAGCCGCTTCGCCAAGGAAGTGCTGCCCCAATACTTCAAGCACAGCAACATGGCAAGCTTTGTGCGGCAGCTCAACATGTGTGAGTTCCTAGGACCGGGAGGGAAGTGGGTGCGAGGGCCTTGGTGAGCGGGGGGGGGGGGGGGGGGGGGCAATTTACGCTCCCATTCCCCCCTCCCTAGATGGTTTTCGGAAGGTAGTGAGCATTGAGCAGGGCGGCCTGCTTAGGCCCGAGCGCGACCACGTCGAGTTTCAGCACCCGAGCTTCGTACGCGGCCGAGAACAACTACTGGAACGTGTGCGGCGCAAGGTGGGGGCGGCCTTCGGGAACCAGCAAACTCGCGTGGAAGTGTCGAGAAGGCTAGCCCTGTTCTCGAAGACTCTGAACTGACGGTGTCTCCCACTTGCAGGTGCCTGCGCTGCGCAGCGACGACGGCCGCTGGCGCCCCGAGGACTTGGGCCGGCTGCTGGGCGAGGTGCAGGCTTTGCGGGGAGTGCAGGAGAGCACCGAGGCGCGGCTGCGGGAGCTCAGGCAGTGCGGGGGGAGGGGGCGTAGGAGGGTTGGGAGGGAGAAGGGGAGTCTGGGCGAGAGAACACTGGCTGCCAGACAGTTCTTCTGGACAGCTCCTTCCTCTCTCATTTCTTAGTGCCTCCGTCCAAAGAGGCTGAGCTGTGGAACTCAGTTCTGGGCGGATCGATGCTCATCGGAGTGGTCGTGGGTTTAGACCTGCCATTCTGTGGGGGGTGGTAACCGGGAGGACTCTCAGATGCCTCAGCACCTTCCCACGCCTTCCCCCTCAGGCAGAACGAGATCTTATGGAGGGAGGTGGTGACTCTGCGGCAGAGCCATGGTCAGCAGCACCGGGTCATTGGAAAGGTGTTCCTCTCCCCCTACCCTTCTCTCTATCACTCCTGAACAAATCCACCTGGAAGTGCCTTGTTGGGTGGGGACAATGTCCCAAGTATGAATTAACTCTTTGCTTCCTCTTTAGCTGATCCAGTGCCTCTTTGGGCCACTTCAGACAGGGTCCAGCAGCGCAGGAGCTAAGAGAAAGCTGTGAGTGAGAAAGTCAGGGACGTCCCCCCCCCCCACACACACACCCCTACACTTCCCAGGAACCTCCCTGCCAGAGGTCCCATGCGGGGACTCCTTCTCCTCCAGCAGCTCTCACCAGGAATCCTCATTGTTCCTCCCTGCACTACAGTGTTCCTCAACCCATGGGAATTTCCCCAAGGTCCCCCCTTCCAGGACTTTCCCTCTCTCCCTCCAATCCTACCAAGTACTCCCATTCCCAGATCCCTGTGTTCCAGACCTTAGCCCGAAATTCCTACCCCTAGCAGTCCCTTCCTCCTCACTCCAAAACATCCCAACCCAACAGCAGAGGGTCTGGGGCTCAAACCATGCTCTCTCCCTCCCCTCTCCACCCCCAAAAGGCCCCCATATCTGGGGGGAGCCCCTTCTGCCTCCAACATGTGACTGATGCCCTGGCAACAGGCCTCAGCTCTGCTGACTTGGCTGCTGGGGCCTGAGGGAGGGAGGTGCAGGCTGAGAGGCCTGGGGGATGTAGCTGCCCTGCCCCCTGCACAGGTCCCTGATGCTGGAGGAGGGGAGCTCATGCCCAACACCAGCCAAATTCAGTGCCTGTCCCCTACCTGGTGCCCTCTTGCAGGACCCCTACTGTATCCAGTCGGTAGGTTTTTTCTTCTCCTCCCTTCCCTAGGGCAAAAGTGGGCTTATGGAGAACCTATTCCTTTCCCCCATTCCCTAATGGGAAGAGAACATGGAGGCCAGCCCCCGCCCTCCGCTCCACCCCAAACCCAGGCTCCCCAGCATGGACTAAGCCTTCCCCCTCAAATCTTACTCCTCAGACCTGGTAGATGTGGGTACTGGTTAGGTTCTGGCTCTCCCTATTGCTTGAGAGGAAGGACTGGGCTCAGTCATCTATTTACAGCCCCTCCCAGAGACCTCCTCGGGCCTCAGCAGCTCTCACAGGGCCAGGGGCCCTATCATCTCGGACATCCACGAAGACTCTCCATCCCCTGATGGGACCAGGCTTTCTCCTTCCAGAAGTGGCAGGAGGTAAGACAGACAGGGCCGCCCTCTGGAGAGCTTGTAGGGGAGGGCTTGGCAGCCCAGATGGCTGTGGAGAGAAGGGGGAGGTCAGTGCCGGAGTCTGGTTGAAGCTTTTCTCTGGTGCAGGGAGAAGGGCCTGGCACTGCTCAAAGAAGAGCCGGCCAGCCCAGGGGGGGAAGGCGAGGCCGGGCTGGCCCTGGCCCCAAACGAGTGTGACTTCTGCGTGACAGCCCCCCCGCCACTGCCTGTGGCTGTGGTGCAGGCCATCCTGGAAGGGAAAGGGAACTTCAGCCCCGAGGGGCCCAGGAATGCCCAACAGCCTGAACCAAGGGGTCCCAGGGAGGTATCTGACAGGTGAGCAAAGCGTCCCTTCTTGCCTGGGAGCCCTGGGGGCCTCTTCTGCAGGTAGACCACCGCTAACTAACTTCCCAGCCTTGCCTACCCCTTGTGGCTGAGGGGGAGGTGAGGCAATATGATGACCAGATTTCTCAGAGTTACTCTAAAGAGTACCAGCATCAAAATGCCCTGGAAAGTAGAAGCTCCCATCAGGTCAATCAGTCTATCTAGGGTAGAGCCCCGGAACCTGTATTGTTTTTTGTTTTTAAGATTTTATTTATTTATTTGACAGACAGAGATCCCAAGTAGGCAGAGAGGCAGGCAGAGAGAGAGGAGGAAGCATACTCCCTGCAGAGCAGAGAACCTGATGGGGGTCTCGATCCCAGGACCCTGGGATCATGACCTGAGCCCAAGGCAGAGGCTTTAACCCTCTGAGCCACCCAGGTGCCCCGCCCCCCCCCAACCTGTATTGTAACGGAGTTCATTTCGGTGATTGGAAACACTGACAAGTACACTATAGTTTAAGAACCATGGGTGCTGACAATTCCAAACAAAAGGGACATGTATCCCAAGACCCCAGTTCCATAATCCAAACCTCAGGTCAAACCTAGGAAGCAGAGGCGCTCCTTAAGTACCCTCTATGTGGGGAATCCTCTCCTACCATCTTGTAGTTGTCCTATTTTGATCCTGATGTATCCAGGTTCCTTAGGAACCTAATGTGGGGTGAACACTGCAGGCTGACAGCAGTTCTCTGTGTGCAGGGGAACTCTGGGCCTGGAGAGGGGGGTGCGGAGCCCAGAGCATCTGCTACCTCCCATGTTGCTTCAGCCCCCCACTGAAAGTGTGGAGCCCGCAGGGCCCCTGGATGTGAGTATACCTTCAGCAGGGCAGGAGCACAGGGCAGAGGGGAGGGGGGCCTGAGTGGGGTCTGTTTGGAGGGGAAAAGGGCACCACTGGCTGAGCGCTTCCCCCAGGTGCTGGGCCCCAGCCCCCAAGGGCGAGAATGGACCCTGATGGACTTGGACATGGAGTTGTCCCTGGTAAGATGAAGGTGGGGAGGGCAAGGGTTAGAGTTACTGAACCAAGCCCTCAGCCAGAGCCCCAGCTCCCTTCCTTCACTCTCCTCCCCAACTGCTTCCTGGGGTTCTCCTCTGCAGATGCAGCCGTTGGGTCCAGAGAGGAGTGAGACTGAGCTGGCAGTCAAAGGGTTAAATTCTCCAGGGCCAGGTGAGAGTTGTGGTGACTCAGGACCTTGGTCTGAGCTGCCAGGATTGGGTGGGCTGAACAGTTTGTGTTTTGAAGGGAAGTACTGGGAGTTCAGGCTGCCCCTGGGATAGCTACTGAGGCTACCCATGCTCTGGCCGGTGGGTGAGAGTAGAGAATGGATGTTTCATCCTGACTGACCAGCAGGCAGGACAGGTGAAGCTCTCCTTCCTCCAAGAGAGGAGGAAGAGCTGTCTCTCTCTGCTGAGCACAGCCCAATCCTCCTAGGGAAGGACTCCACCCTTGGGGCACCACTCCTGCTGGATGTCCAAGCGGCTTTGGGAGGCCCAACTCTCAGCCTTCCTGGAGCTTTAACCATTTACAGCACCCCTGAGAGCCGAGCCTCCTACCTAGGCCCCGGGGCCAATCCCTCCCCCTGAGACCTGCTTGGCTCTGAAGCCAGCCTACCTGAGGGGCTGGCCTGAAGCAGCACCCCCTTCTGGGCTTCCTGGTGCCCTTGGAAGAGGCAGAACCAAGACCCTGCTACTTTGTGGTCCTTCTCCATTACTGAGCCCTGCACATAAACTGCATTTTTTTCTGTGTTTCTGGTCTCTTTTCTTTACCGACCAGGGAGCACAGAAGTCATGGGTGGGGGTGGAGGGGGACTTTGCATTCATAGAAATTTCCAGATGCTAAAGCTTTAGTAGCGGAACCCCTGGAGAGTGGAGGTGCTTGGGACCCTAGGCCCTAGTTATGCTTAGGCTTCTGCCCAGTGGCCGGTTCCAGGGCTAGCACGTGGCCACTGCAACCTCAGGGGTTTTTGGGGTCACATCCGGTTCCACAATGCGTCTGCTCTGTGATCCTGTGTAAGCTGGTCCCCTTCTCTGAGCCTTATCTGGGATAAGCAGAAAGAGTTCAAGGAGAAGATGGATCTAAATCTCCTGGGAATTGCCCGAGGCCAGAAGGCTCCCCTCCCGGATTCATTCCGTGCGCCTGGGGTGGGGAGGGAAGGCGGACCAAGCCTAGAAGCCCAGGGGTGCCCGGCCCCCCAAAGCCTGCCTCCGGGTGTCCCCAGAACTCCCCCCTTCCCCTCCCCGCTCCCAGTTCCCGGCAGCCCTGGCCGCCCCGCCCCCGCCGCAGCTGCTGCTCCCACCCCCACCCCGCCCTGCCCTTTCTGCCTCGTCATCTACTGCCCCGCGGAGGCTCGACCCATGAGTGGGGCCGCCCGGAACGCTTAGAACCGGGAGCCCCACCCCACCCGGCTGGGGGAGGGAAGAGATACTGAGACTGGGCAGAATCCGCGCCCGACCACCACCAGCCGAGCTCGAAGGAGGTCTGTGAGCACCGCCGCTCCACCGGGTTCTCGCGGTGGGACTGGGTGCGGGGGAGGTAGGGGGAGCCTTGTGATCGCTCTTTTGTAAAGCCACCCGCAGTTTCCCACAACCCTCGCTCTCTAGCATAAGAGACCGCGCAGAGAGGTGGGAGGGAGGCCGAGACCTTCCTCGATGCCTCGCACCTGGAGCCACCTGGAGCTCCGGATTTGGCCTCTGATCGTTGAAGGACTGGCCGGGACTTAATTTCGGTATTCAGTTCCGACCGTTGACTTGCCGCTAGGGCCTGTGCACCCCACACAGGACAAAGTGCAGCACTTGGCATACTGCAGGGAGGAGGCTAACGTGAAAATAACTTGCAGAGCGATGAGGGAGGAGGGGTCAATCCAATCTGTCCCCCAGCCCCAACTTGTACTGAGCAGGTCCTGCACCCGTGACTGGGAGACAGTCTTTGGAGGTCTCCGCTGAAGAGGGCAGAGGGTCCCTGAACACAGTGAAGTGATGTCAGCGTGGTGGTGAGATGCTGCTTCTGGGGCACACAAGAGAAGGAGCCAGTCTGCCTTGGGGACGCTCAGGCACTGGGGTGGACAAGGGGACATTTGAGTCTTGGAGGATGGGCCCCCAGTGTGGAGGGAGGGGAAGGATATTCCAGGCTTAGGGAACAGCATCTGCAAACGTTTACATGTGCCAGGGGCTTGCACGGTTCTCCCAGCACTGTGTGGCAGAGGGAAATAGGTGGTGTGTGTGGGGGAAACCTGGCTGTCCATAGGGGTGGGAGGTGGTTTGAGTGGCCTGGTCACACGATCTTTATTCTCTCTGATGGGCAGTGGGGAAAGGGGACAAGTAGTTGAGGCTGATATTCTGCTTGGCAGGAGATCTCAAAGTTCAAGCTGGACCAAGTCAGATTCCAATTCTGCCCTCTGGTCTCTCTGAAACTGTCTCCTCATCTGTAAAATGGGAACAATAAATCCTGCCCCAGAGACTTGTCAAAGTCACTATGCTTTGGGGGTGATGGGAAGGGAGTGAAGGGTACTGAGAGAGACTGTCACAGGAGATAAGATGATGATGGGGGGCTGAGGGAGGATGCTGATGGAGACCCAGGGAGAGGGGGGCAGGGGATAGTTCTGGTCTCTGCTCAGTAGTCTGGGGGAAGCGCTGACAATGCGGTATGGCCAGGAGTGGTGAAATGACCAGGGAGGCACAGCATGACACCAGGTGGTAGTGAGAGAGACCTTGGAGGCAAGATGGGGCTTGGACTACAACCACTCTCCCAGACCTAGAGCCAGATAGAGAAGTAGGGGAGTGACCTCAGAAGGAGGATGAGACCCAGGAGGGTGCTGTGTGGACAAAGCCAAGGCTAGAGGAGATGAGCTGAGAGAGGGAGTGGTCTAGGGCCTGACCCCTTTGCGGCTTAATGCCAGGGGCCTTACTGCCTGGGTCAGGCCACCCCAGAAGTGATGGGCCATTGTCCTTGCTTGTTAATAAATGGATTAATTTCTACCTAACACCCACTGCTTGCTAGAGACAGGCTCTCAAAATAGGAAGATCCATGGAAGAAAACTGAAAGTTCAGCAGCATTTGTTGACAGCTTTTATGAGTTGGGTCTATGGCATTTAAGGAAGCAGCAAGAGAAGATTCCCAGGGCAGCAAGGAAAGAGTTGGATCTCAGGTGATGTCAGGAGATCTTGGTCAGAGCTAGGACTTAAGAAAATTCAGGTAACCCTGCTCAGGTATGAGGAGATGGGACATACTGGGGGCATTGGTGAGGGGCTGCAGGGACAGCGCATATCCTCGGGGTCAGAATAAGGAGCCCGGACTTCCTTCAGTCGGTGAGGGGAGGCCCTCAGCACTTGTGCTCTGGGTGCAGAGGGGATTCAGTGCTCTGCAGGGTCTAAGCTGGACAGGAAACGCCAGACTAAGAAAGAGGTTAGGATGACAGAAATAGTCAGCGGATAGACTGGAAAAGTCGAGGCTGCAGGCTGGGTATTGGGATCAGCTGGGATCGTCTTTATTCCTGTTACGGTGGGGAAGCAGGCTGGGAAATAGAAGTTCCTTTGGATAAACTAGGTCTGAATAGAATATGGGATCCACAGGCTGCGGGGGCTCAGGAGGGACGTGCTGACTGGGGAGAGGGGTAGAGAGTAAATACGGACCCAGAGGAGTGGAGAGCCACAATTGTCATTTAGGGGATGAAGAGAAGCCTGAGTAGACTGGGGACAAGCCCTCTGCCGAGGAGCTCTCTGGCCGCCGGGCTGGAGGTGAACTTAAATCGCAGCCGTGGGTGTTCACTGAGACCCTGGGGGACAGGTCAAAAGTGGGGAGTCCCGGCTCCCAGTACCTCTCTCCCCTACCCCATGCAGCCCCCACCATGGGCAATGCGCAGGAGCGGCCCTCAGAAACCATCGACCGGGAGCGGAAACGCCTGGTGGAGACGCTGCAGGCGGACTCGGGGCTTCTGCTGGATGCGCTGCTGGCGCGGGGCGTGCTCACTGGGCCCGAGTACGAGGCGCTAGACGCGCTGCCGGATGCCGAGCGCAGGGTGCGCCGCCTGCTGCTGCTGGTGCAGAGCAAGGGCGAGTTCGCCTGTCAGGAGCTGCTGCACTGCGCGCAGCGGACCACGCGGACACCCGACCCGGCCTGGGACTGGCAGCACGTGGGCGCTGGTGAGCGCGCGGAGGCGGGGCCTGAGCCAGAGCGCGGGGCGTGGCATAAAGGGTAGAGTGGGAAACGGAGTACTAGTCTCCCCCACCCCCAAGGGTGTGTGTGTGGGGGGGAGGGATACCGCAGAGGCAGAAAATGAGCCTCAGATACTCCCACCTCCGCCCCAGGCTACCGGGAACGCAGCTACGACACTTCGTGCCCTGGCCACTGGACACCTGAGGCACCTGGCTTGAGAACCACTTGCCCCGAACTGCCCAGAGCTTCAGACTGCGAAGAGGCTGGGGTTCCCGGGGGCTCAGAGGCAGTGCAATCCGGAACTCCCGAGGAACTCAATCCGGAGCTGGAAGCTGGGGCCTCTGAAGAGGCTGAGCGGGATGTCGAACCAGAACCAGAGGCAGAGGCAGAACCCGAACCTGAACTGGAGCCGGAACCCGAACCCGAGCTGGAGCCCGAGCCCGAGCCCGAGCCCGAGCCCGAGCCCGAGCCCGAGCCCGAGCCCGACTTCGAGGCTGGTGACGAGTCTGAAGGTGTGAGGCTACCCAAACCCGGTGCCGGACTGGCGGGAGTGTGGGGCCCACCTGACCAATCATTTTTTTCTCTGTCATCTCTAGATTCCTGAATGCTGGAGGAACACTGACAGGCCACCCCTGCCCAAGCCGCGCGTAGGACCTGGGATCCTGCCCTGACATGTGTCGGGGGTTGCCACCAAGTCTCCACCCGACCCAGGACCACTAGAAGTGAATAAACTCTAGAGGGTCAGCCTGGGCTGTGTGACTCTGGCTTTTTGCCCAGGAACCAGGGTGTGGGTCCATGCCCTTGAGGTTCTGCAACCTGGGCAGCCTCATGCCCCACTGTCCAGTTCTTAGCCCCATTTCATCCTCAGTAGCCCAAGCCACGCTCCCCTGGAGCCCTCAGTCCCAGGCCCGTAGTGTGACAAGGGCCAGACCCCTGGGCCCTGCCCCACAGTCCTTTTCCTCTCGTGAACCAGTTGTGGGGGCTGGGGCTGTGTAGTTACCTGCCCCCCACTTCATGGAAGTCCTTGGGCATGGTACAGGGAAGGGAGACTTCTCTCCACTTAGGGCAGGCTAGAGCTCGCAGCCTTGAGAAGTGAGATTAGGAGAGAGGAATAGGAAGGGATCTTGGGTAGACAGAGCCCACACGCTTCATTGTAATTGTTTTAATTGTCTGGCTTCTCTCTGGACTGGGGACTCAGGGAGGGTTCCCACCAGTAACTGGCACCCAGAAGGTGCTCTACACACATTCACTGACAAGATGAATAAGGACTTTCCAGTTGCATTTCTGAGTTTTACAGATGGGAAAACCAAGGGCAAGGGTGAGAGTGGGAATGGGTCAGCATCACACAGCTGAGTCTGAGGTGAAACCAGAAGCAACAAGCACCTCTATACCATCTTGATCTGGGGGAGGGGTGGCTCAAGACTTGGGGCAACAGCTAGGAGCCTGCCCCTCAGTCTCAAATGTGGCTGTTGCCAGCCTATGCCACCCTCTGCCAGAGGCCAGCTGTGAGGGTGTGGGCAAAGACACAGGAGCAGCACAGGCCATTGGAGGGGCTGGGGGCTGGGGGCAAGGCCAAGTGAGCTCTTGGGCTTGACTCACAAGGCCTAAAGGACTGTGTGTGTGTGAGAGAGAGACAGAGAGACAGAGAGGAGAGTGGGGCTAGGAACTGTTGGTGCCTTCCAGAGGAGCACTGTTCCCTCCACCACACCTTTAGAAGCTGCTGCCTCCCAGCCCCAGGAAGCAGAGCACATAAATAGGGTATAAATACATGAGCAGTGGGAGAGGCAAAATGCCAGAAAGCACACCCCAGCCCAGCTGGGTCTCCACCACCAGGACCGCTGCCCCTTGAGCCTGTGTGAAAGCCAGACCCTCATGCTCAGGCAGTCACCCTAGGAGAAGGGAGATCCCCACCAGGACCCAGTGAGAGGTAGAAAGCGTGAAAGCTGAAGGAGCACCGAGGGGCCAGGTGGGGGAAGGGAGACACTGGAGTATGCAGACACCCAAAACCATCTCATGCAAGAACAAGTTTCTACTCCCAAACCACCCCCCATCCCCATCATGCTCAGCCTCCCTCCTGCCCCCAGGCTTCCCCTCTGTTCAACAGAGAGCCGGACGTAGGAGGGCAGACTCAGTTTGCTTGACATGCTACTACCGGTCCCTAGGCCCCAGAGAGGCTAGCAAAGGACCCAAAGGCTCTGATGTTGCCACTCCTACCTCCTGGGATGCTCCTGCCCTCCAGTTCACCAAGAAACACCCAGGCCATGGAAGCACAGAACAGTCATCTTCATGTTCTGAGAGCTGATCTGGAGCCCTCCGTCCAGAGCCTCCGGCTGTAACTCTCAGCCAGCCTCAGTCAGGCAGCAGGCGGCCCAGTTCTGCCTCATCCAGCCGGTTAGTGGCCATGATGTGCTCCAGCTGCTGCCGGTAGCGTGCCAAGTCTTGCATGAAGTGGGGCACCCGGGTATTGTCCAGCACCCCATGGGGCCGCAGGTGGTCTACATCCTCATAGGACACCTGCAGGAAGGAAGCTGGTCTTCAGGGGGAGCCAGAGGGAGCCATGGCTTTCAAGTAGCTGGTCACTGCTCTCTATCACTGTCTCACTGCCGTCTGCTCCTGCAATGCCTCCCCTTCCCCTCCAGATCCACTCCCAATGTTATACACTCTGAGGCTTAGTCCTAGGTGTGTTTGCTCTCCTAACCCCAACCCAGCTTCTTCCCTCACCTCCAAAACTAGGTATCTAACTGCCTCCTGAACACCTTTCCTGCTATCTCTCTCAGGCACCTCAGACCCCACACCCAATGCTGAATGCCTGGGGGCCCGCTTATGCCAGCCCTACCGGCCTCACAGTTCCCTGGGTCAGCTTGAGGGAAGGGACCTGGAATATCACCCTCCAACTCAGGGTGGCCACTGGGCTGGAGGAATTCTCCTCTCTGAAGAGCTTTCCCTAGCTTGCTCCTCCCACTGCATGGCCACAGGAGACTAGACTGCCATAAGTTCCACAGGAGTGACTGGAAAGGCAGTTTCCTCCTCCCACTGCACTCCCTTCTCTAGGCCTCTCTCTCCATTCCACCTTCCACAGAACATCCACAGGGAGCCTCCTAAAGCAAAAGTGACATTTCTGAAAGCTCTCCTGATTCTTTATTGCTTCAGGTGAAGTTTACCTTCCTTAGCCTGGCACAGATACCCAGAGCCAGACTTGGTGTCTGGCTGTTTCTCCAGCCTCCTCCCCCCAACCTTCCTAACTGCTCCCCTGGCCTGAGTGCTCGCCTCCTTTGAGGTGTGGTATCTACACATACACCTGCAGCCTAGGTCAAGTACCTCTTTGTTCACCTCCCCCCAGGTCTCCCCGCCAAAGAAGCCTGGCACCTAATCCTCAGTTGGGCAGCCATCAGAGGCTCAGGGAACACTGCAGGGACGAGGAGAACTGGCTGGGATCCCTAGAGGTCCGTGGCCCCTCACCTTGCCCAGTGAGGTCAGCAGCGGGAAATCGATGGTCTGGCGGTGCCGCAGAATGCGCACGATGCCATCCAGGTACACCTGATCCTTGCTGAAGCAGCCTGTGGGCGCGAGAGGGTTTGTGAGCCCCTAGGCCGGAGGCCTGCCCCGCCCCTAGGCCTGGCTCAGGGCGTCCTGCACCCGCAGGCCTCCTTCAGGGCACCCCACTCCAACCCCGCGCGGGTGCCCACCGGGCAGCGAGGTGTCAGTCTGGCCGCGCTTGGCGCGCACGCAGTACTCCCAGCGCACGTCAGCGTCCTGCACGTAGCGCGCCAGGTCCTGGAAGAGCTGGCGGAAGGACATGCGCGAGGCGCGGTGGATGGTGTAGTAGAGCAGGGCGGCACGCCACAGGAAGGGCTGCTTGCGGAACAACACGCTGTGCAGGCTGGCCAAGCCCTCCTCCGTGGGGTTCGCTGGCCGCAGTCCGTACTGCAGCCGGCCCTCCGCACTGTGCCACGGCTGCCGCGCGTTGTTCACGCCCCGCAGGTAGTGAGTGCCTACAGAGGAAGGCACCACTGGGTAGGTCATCCTAGGGGACCAGCCTGCGGGCCACGTCCTGCTACCTCCTACAGAAGCTCTAGCCGGTGACAGCGAAGGTGACTCATGGTGACTCACGCGTACTCTAGCCCCTAAATTCAGCCTCTCGTGCAAATTCTTGCCCCCAACCCACGCCCCAAATGCATACTCACCCAACCCCAGGCAGTGGGAAGACCCTCCTTAGGTGAACTCACACCCAAGGGCTTAGAGTCCCCCACACAAGAATCCTTCCCCACCCATCCAGGGCTACACACACAAGCAACTCTCCCAAACCCACACTGCCCCCCACGCCCCTCGGAGAGGTGCAGGAACTCCCAAACCACCGCAGCCCACCATCCCCAAATGTCCATATCAATTTGACAGTCATGCTGATGATCCCAGCGAAAAACATCTTTTGCCCAGAGCTACAGGATTCTTAAATAGGAGAAACAGACAGAAAGGAATAGTAATTCCCGTTCCATGCTCTCCTTTTCAGCTCAACCTATCTCCTCCTAAAACCTGGCTTTATGTCCTCAACTAATTCCATTCCTAGGATCTGGCTTTCCACCCACCCAGGAGGGCCTCCATGTTGGCTGGGCTAGTGGGACCCTCAGGGTACTCCCTCTGGCCTGTCCGGGCCTCAGCAGCCTTGTCCCCACTGTCAAGGGAAATCAGAGAGGAAGTAGAGATGAAGACGAAGAGATACCCAAAAGGAGCAAGAGATGAGGGTGAGCCCAGATAGCGGGCAGGCATGTTCTGGCCTACCTCTGTGAGCCAGAGGGAGGAGGTAGCTGCTCACGAAGGGAAAGGACCCGTCCTCCGGAAGGAAGGGGGAGAAAGAGAGGGGGGTGGGGTTACTGGGGCCCCTTGCTGCCCCCCACCCTGTCCCAACCCCCCTCATCCTACCCACCCACCCACCTACCCACACCCTGACCTATCTCGTGCCGCAGCATGCCCTCCAGCCAGTACTGGCGGGCTCCCGTCAGGTTGATGGCCAGTGTTGGTCGGCTGTTCTCCACCATCATCACTGCCTGGGACAGCAGGTCTTCACTCAGCTGCACCACAACCTGCAGGTGGTAATGAACCTAAGCCATGGCCACCAGCCCTGAGACCAGGATGCAGGTGGACCCACTGATGCCACAGGGCAGCCAGGCCACACACCCTTCACCACCTCTGCTCAGAGTCAGCTCCCACCTTATTAGAACAGGGACGGGGGCTTGCCTGGGATCCCAAGCTGGCCAGGTGTGGAGCTGGGCCTGGCAGCCTGGTTTGGGGCACAGAGTAGAGGGCCTCAAAGCGAGGGCTAGCTCACCTCCCCAACGCAGCCCTCCTTCTGCATGTATTTGCGAACAATGGACCAGATCTGGCACTTGGTCAGCAGCTGGCCCCCCGTTGCAGCTTCGAAGTGTTCATAGGTACCAAACTTCTCCAGGACAGCCTCAATGATGCCAACTGCCTGCACAGAGGGTTGGGGTGGCTGGTCAGATCAGGTGGTGATCAGGATCAGGACCAGGACCAGGATGAGGCAGGCAGGCTGGACTGACCTGATGGATGAACTGTCCAGAAGCCTCACAGTACTTCTCCAGCACAGCCGTGGGCATGGGCTCCTGGTACTCGAACTGTGGGTTGTAGGTGTAGTGGGACTGGAAGAACTTGTCCCGCTCTCGGTCCATATTGGTTGGCCGCAAGGCCACCAACATGCAAGGGCTCTTGCTGGCACCACGGCCTGCATCCTTTCGAGTCTTAGCAATGTGAGGCAGGGAGGCTGCAGGCCGCAGGGTTCCCCCACCTGGGTCCCGTCCCCGTCCAGGTGGGGCCCGACCCTGGGTGCCACCCCCCCGCCGGCCAGTACTATTTACAGTATAGGTGCTCTCACTGCGACGCATGTGGCCACGGAGGCCCAAGTGCAGCTCTGAGTAGGGCTGCAGCTCAGGCCGGGGCCGCAGGGCTGAGGGGATTGACAGAGCCAGGGACTGAGGCCAGGGGTACAGCAGTGTCCCATCTCGGTCTGAGTGCTTCAGTCTATGGCCCAAGGACGAGGGACTGGTTGGTGGGCTGGGGGGTGCCTGTTCATACACCTGAGCCCCTGAGTCCAGCACCATTCTGTCCTGGGGTTCACATCCAGCCGGGTCACTCCAACTCCCCACACTGTCGACTTCTGGGGACACAGAAGGGCATGTGGAGGCCAGTATGAGTGGGTGTCACCTGAGCACCAACAGGCCTTGTGCTCCACAATGCCCTGGCTGGGTGCTCAGTGGGTTCGGGGCCTGCCACCAGGGATCTGGATAGCTGCGCCTTCATCCCCATCCCCGTGTCCATTCCCTCCACCAGGCTCACCCAAGGAAGCTGGACTGGGGGAAGCAGGAGGCAGAATTGATACACTCACCTAGATGGTGGTACTGGAACCCCCTTAGCCTGTGAGCTGCTGGAAGTGAGGCCTGAGCCCCTTCATGACTTTAATCCCTGTGCTCGGCACCCACCCAGACTGGGAGCTGGTATAGTGTAGCCCCAGCTTCTGGGAAGATGGCTGAGGGAGCCTCACTTCCTTTAACCTGCCTTCTACTTATGGCATTTTTTCGGTCTCATCCCTCCCCTCCCACCTGCCCCACCACCTCCGCCAGGCCCAGTGGGCCTCAGTCAGGTTGAGTGCCTGCATGCCCCTTGCATATGTTAGTACTTCCACCAGGAATGGTATCTCTCACCTCTGGGTCATATATTCAAATCCCAGTTAGAATTAGCTTTGTGGGGAGCAGAGGGAGACTTCAGCAAATTCAAGCCAATCCTTGGTCTGTCTCCTATCAGAGGCCTCTTTCTAATGGTCATCCAAGGCCGGTGTTGGCACGTTCACCCCTTGCTCTGTACTAGGGCTCAGAACAATCCAGTTTCTCCCCAGAGACTGACAGAAGGCTCCAGATTCTGAACTCCTTTGCCTGTTCAGGGACACAATTCCAGTATTTCTCCAACATCATCAATCTCTTCCTCTCTATGTATTCTTGCCAGCAGCATAAACACATGCTGTTATTTCTGTCTTAAAAATACAAAACCAAACTCACTTGACCCCACACTCCTCTATCCCGACCGCATCTCCCAGCAGCTGCTCCCTGTTGCAGCACAACACCCATCTGTATGCAGTCTGATTCCTTCTTTTCCTGCTTTCTCTTATGTTTCACTCCAATTAGGCTTCTGTCCCCACTCTCCATTGAAACTGATCTGAGCAAGATCATCAATGATCTTCATATTGATCGGTGCACTTGACAAATTAATCATTTCATTTTAGAAACATGTTCTCCACTTGGGCTTCTCAAGCACACTCAAATATATTCTCCTACCTCAGTGGCTGTTAGTTCTTGGTCCTTCTCACTCATCATTCCTGTCTTCCTGATCTCTTAAAATTGTAATGCCTCAGGACTTGGAAATTCCTATAGAAACTTCTCTCCTTCATTTATGCTTATTCCCAGGGTGATCTCATCCAATTTCACGGTTTTAAGTACACCACTCCAGACTTCTATAAACCTCCAGCCGGTGTTGCCAGTTCTCAGCTCAACATCTTTACTTGAATGTACAACAGGCATCTCCAAACTGAATATGTCTCCTATCTGGAATGCTTCCCCCCAGATAACCGCAGGGCTCACTCTCCCATTTTCCTTAGATTTCTTCACAAAGATGTTATCAGACAAGTCTCCCTAACACACTCTCTTTAAAATAGTAAACCTCCTCTTTCCTCCCCACCACAATCTTCTCTTCTCCATATTATTGGTTTCTAAAGCAGTTATCACCACATGAAGTACAGTATATGTCATTATTAGTTATCTGTTTTCTCCTTTTGAATGTTCACAGCTGTGTCCCCAGAACCCTGAACAGTACCTGATCCAGAGCAGTTGCTCAATAAATGGATCAACCCAAGAGCACTTCTTCTCAGAACTGGAATCATTCCATTCACTCACTATGTTTCCCTATCAATTTCTGATCCCCTACCCCACCTCTCTTCCCTCTGCCTAGTGACCAGCAGTTTGAAAAGATTTCAGGCCTCAGACTTCACTCTTCTCAACTAGCTGTACGCTTTTCTGGACTCCTCACTGGTCTCTGGGTCTCTACCTCCATCCCCACCCCCTCCCTTCTTTCATTCGACCTACCTCTTTGTAATTACCAAGAATACGCCTGTTTCTTTCACGTCTCAGGTTCTTTCGCCAAGAATGCCCTCCCACTTGCCTCCCTGTGGCAAACTCCTAACCATTCCTAAGGGCTCGTTTTAGATCTCACCTCCAGGACGCCTTCTTGGCGACTTGGAGGCTCCCAGTGTCTAGGAGCCTTCTTTACCACCCTAAGCTGTCACTGTCGGAGCCTAGATCCGACACTACCCCCTTAACTCCCTCAGGGCAGGGACGGATCTGATTAACCCCCATGTCCCAAGCACCCAGCACTACATGCGGAATGAATGAAAGATGGTTGGGGAAGAGCCCAGACACAAGGTGGAGTCTAGTGACAAATGAGAGGGTGTGGCCTACGCCAATAGAAAAACTCCCGGAGAGGATAACGTGAAAGAGGAGCCAATGGGGGGGAGAGGAGGGGCGTGACCTGCAGCCAATAAGTGGCAGAGGATGGAGCAAAGGGCGTGACCAATGGGGGGCGGAGCCAGAGGACAATGGAGGGGGGGGGTCCCTGGTTAGGTGAGTAGGGGTCGTGTCGCTCGCCTTCGCGGCCTCTCGGGGGTGGGGGGTTCTGTCCGCGTACCGCGCCCCCACCTGTTCGCTCCTCTTCTCGCCGCCGCTGTTCCCGCTTTGCAACACCAGTCGCCGACAGCCCAGCCCGCGGGAGCGACCGCTGGTGACGCACGCACTCGGGCGCGCGCACGCTCACGGGAAGGCGCGCCTATTCACGTCAAATTCGGCGGCGGCGCGCACCCGAGAACAAAGCTGGGGGTGGGGTCAGGCAGAGCCGAGGGCGTGGTGTCCGCACCAAGTCACGCCCCTAGGCGTGGCGTTATCTTAAGCCCGCCCCTTCCACGAGGACCCGGCGGGTTTCAGCGCTTCACGTACTAGTCAGGGCCTCGACACGAGCTGACTGCCCTGGCGCGGACAGGTGGGGCTGTAGTCCACCTATGGCGGCAGAAGCGCGGGTAATTGCGAACGCAGTCCATACCGGGCTGATGTCAGGATAGGTGAGGTACAGCCCATATATCAGGACTGGAGCCAGGATACCTTAGGCGTTTCACTGAGCGTGAACCCCCTAATCATCACACTTTTATTTATTTTTTTAAAAGATTTTATTTATTTATTTGACAGAGAGAAATCACAAGTAGATGGAGAGGCAGGCAGAGAGAGAGAGGGAAGCAGGCTCCCTGCTGAGCAGAGAGCCCGATGCGGGACTCGATCCCAGGACCCTGAGATCATGACCTGAGCTGAAGGCAGAGGCTTAACCCACTGAGCCACCCAGGCGTCCCAATCACACTTTTATTTTATACCCCCTTCTCCATTACACAATTCAGGCCTCTGGGGGCCATCCCTGTATCCGGAGGGCAGCCGGGCGTCAGGCACAGGGCCCCGAGGGAAGGCAAGAGGATAGCGCAGGAGTAGGTGCTGGGACGAGGCTGAAGAGTGCGCGGTGACCGGCAGAGGGCGAGGGCTGCGGGCCGGCCTGCAAGGAGCTGAGTGCGGCCAGGCGCTGCTCCCGTGACACGTCCCCGCGCAGGTCCAAGAGGGCAGAGATATGATCCTCACTACGGGAACACCACAGAGGTGTGTGTCAGCTCCGTCCCACTCCGCCCGAATCCATCCTCCCTCGCCGCCACCCCCGCCCCGCGCCCCAACCAGAACCAGTCTTCGCACCTCACGTCGGGAAATTTTTGTCGTAGACCCGCCACCTCGAGGCCAAGCAGCATGGGGTCGCGGAGGTTCAACAGATCCCGCAGAGCGAGGAGCACTGGTGCGCACTGAACACTCTCCTCCAGGCCCTGGGCACGGCAGAGTAGGTCTCACGCCCGCCCTGGACCTCCACCTAACCACTGAGACTCCTGCCCATCTTCTCGCCTAACGAACTCTCACCAAACCAAGGAAAAGCTCCCGAAGCTGGGCCGCGTCGTGCTGCAGTCGCTCGGCCACCTGGGTCCTCTCGTGGGCTCCTCGGCACACTAGGCGGCCCTGCATCAGCGCACGTAGGTACTGCAGTACCACCATACGTTCTGCCTCCGCCAGGAGCAGCTACGGAGAGCGCAGTGGATTCAGCACGCCTTTCCCATGAGCGCTTCCCTACTTCCCAGCCTTTCCCTTAAACGCACCTGGGCCGCAGGATTCCGCACGCGCCTAAACTCCTGGCAGAAGCGCGCTGTCCGCTCGCACACATCGTCCAGTAGCTCTGGGCTCGACAGCCACCGGCGTGAGGGCAGAGCCGCGAACAGGGGCTGTGAGTGGTGACAGAAACGCGGTTGGAAGAACGATCCAGACCTAGCATTCCCCCTGCAAAGACGCACATCCAAATATGCTGTATCTCCTCCCCCACCCGCATCCCCACTTGAAGCCTTACTTGGAGCTCTGCCAGCAGCGCCTCCAACACCAGACGGCAAATCCTCCTCTGTAACTCGTCCAGCGCTGTCCCCACCGGAGCCAAAGCTCCCGAAGCCGCCCCTTCGGGCTGCAGGCCTGACACGGAGGAACTGGACCGACCAAAAGTTAAGGCTTCAGGACCAAGGCCAAGGCCCTCGCTGCCCTCTCTTGTCTAGCCACTCTGTCGCCACCTAGTGGTGAAAGTGTGTGGCGCGAGGGGACCAGAATGGCGGCTCTACTTCTGAAGATCTGGGGCCCGGACCAAGGAGCTGTGGACTCGCATCTAGAA
Source organism: Mustela lutreola (assembly GCF_030435805.1). Taxonomy (NCBI): domain Eukaryota; kingdom Metazoa; phylum Chordata; class Mammalia; order Carnivora; family Mustelidae; genus Mustela; species Mustela lutreola. The sequence goes on along the minus strand of NC_081305.1, from coordinate 18,363,893 downwards.
GGAACCCAATCAGACCTGCCCCTGGTTTGCAGTGAGACTTCGAGAAAATCATGCCTTTTGGTTTCTGTCTAGGTAAGGAAAGAGTTTAATCCCAGTCAGGAGAGATTCAAACTCATCATTAACTTGTTTGTTCTCTCTGTCCCCCACACCAAAGAACATAAGACCCAAGAGGAAGAGAATATTTTTCTGTTTTGTTCACAGACGTTATGTGGCACAGAGTAGGGCCTTGATGAGTATGTGTTAGATGAATGAATGAACGAATAATTGATACTGGCAGGCAGGCACTGTGGTAGGTACTTCACATCCGTCATGGGATTCTCAGAATGTACCATTATTACCCAACGTAGTACTGATAAGAAAAACAAGATTCAGGGGCACCTGGGTGGCTCAGTGGGTTAAAGCTTCTGCCTTTGGCTCAGGTCATGGTCCCAGGGTCCTGGGATCGAGCCCCGCATGAGGCTCTCTGCTCATCGGAGAGCCTGCTTCCCCCTCTCTCTGTCTTTGCCTGCCTCTCTGCCTACTTGTGATCTCTGTCAAATAAATAAATAAAATCTTAAAAACAAGATTCAGAAAGATCAGGTAACTCATCCAAAGTCACACAGTTAGCAATCAGTAGAACTAGGATGGGATTCCCAGGGCTATGTGAGTCTAAAATTTCTGATGACCTAGTGTGGACTTGGTCCATTCCTAACGGGTTCAGACAGGGGTTTGGTGGGGGGTGTCTGGTACCTGAATGCTGACTGGTGGTTGAGGGTGGCCAGTAGGTAGGGCACGTAATGAGGAGCTGTTGCTTCCCCACTGGTGTGGTCTCGAGAGAATCGGATCAGAGCATCACTAAAGCTGCAAAGGGCAGAGGTAGTTCCTGTACCTGTCACTCTGGAGCCCCCACAACCCAAGTCCCTGCAACTCCAGCCCCACCTCAAAGTAACCCAAGAGCCTTTTTTGAAGACGCCCTTTCCTCCTAGTGTGTCTAATTCACTCAGATCCCCTTTGGGCTGCCCCAGGAGCAGGGCTAGGGGTTGGACGTGGGTCAGTGCCTTGGCAGACCTCCTCAGGAATGTGCCCAGTTCTGATAGTGCCATGCCATGCACCCGCTGCTGCAGTGACTCGCTGACCAGGCTGGTCACGCGAATGTTCTCTTCCAGGATCTACAGGCAGAAATGGGTGACCATCAGCAGAGTCCTAACCCTGTCCCCCCCCCCCCTTTCTCTATGGGTGCTTCCTGCCTGTCTGGCCTTTTCCCACCCACCTGCAACACTATGGCCGGCATAGGTGAGTGGTAGAAGCCAGAAGAGTCTGTGCCGGGTTCCTGCTCTCGGTTCCACTCAGCTACCTCCCCATCCAGTGCCCTCTGCAGCCACTGGGTCACATTGGCCTGGAGGAAGGGGCAAAGAGGGCCAGGATGTAGCAGGGCACTGATCCTGCTTGAGACAGGTAGACATTTGACTCTACAGATACAGGCCCACAGCTGGTGGCAGAGCTTCTCTGTACCTGGGCCCCAACTACTCACCTGAGTTTGGGCCACAAATGTTGCCTCCAGCTGTTCAATGTTCTCCAGGGTCAGGAGGGGCTCCAGCTGAGACACATCAGCCTCAGGCCCCAACTCTAGGCTCCCCATCATCTCTGGCCTGCAGATGGGTAGCCCAGGGTCATTCTGAGCCCCCAGCCTCTGATCCACCCACTTCCCGTTGCCCCAAGGGGACGGACTGACCCCAGGTACACATGCAGTGCCCAGTGCAGCAAGGTGAAGGCATCAGCAGCTCCTAGTCCGGGCCCTTCCAGGAGTTGCTGCAGGCAGCGGCGCAGTCCACTGTGCAGGGTGTGGGCCCATAGCTGGACCACTTTGTAGTGTGGTGGGCAGCAGGGTGCTACTAGTGCTTCAGCTATGGCCAACTCGGCTGGTAAAGCCACCCGCAGGGCTTCCAGCCACCCTGCCAGGGCCCCTGGCTCAGGAAGAAGAGGTGTCCCAAAGTGGGTCCGCTCCAGGCCCTCCTGTAATGCCTGCAGACAGCGCTGCCGCCAGTCCCTGGGGGCCAGCTCTAGGGAGGCCATGTACCCAGCATCCACCTCCGCCACACGCACAGCGGCCACCAGCAAGGCTGGGTCCTCCCTTGCCAGCTGCCCTGCGGCCCCTGCAACTGTTTCCACTGCCCGGCCAAGAGCCTCAGCCAGAGGGCCCAGCCCCTCAAAGACTGGCAACTCCAGGCCCTCCAGAGGGGCCCATGTCTCTTCTTGTAGCTGCTCCAGCTCCCGAAGACACACATATGCTTCCAAGAGCCGCTGGGCATCAATCAGGGTCTGCGTGTGGGCCACTGCAGCTGGCACTAAGCAGGGAGAAGATGAAACAGTCCTGAGTCTCAAACCTCCCACCTGTACAATGGGTACAGCAGGGGATGCTCAGGCCCTAGGGCTGGAGTGATGTATAAAATGTTTAATAAGCAGTACAGCAGAGCACTGACCAATCTGAAAGGACCCAGGGAAGGGCCTAGAGACCTGGTGGGCCAAGTGTAAATTTTTGAGCTGATGGAACAAGAGAAAGTCAGGGATCCTGGAGGCAAGACAGTGAGGAATTCATGGGGCCATGCTAGTGGCTATTTACCCTGTTAAGGAATTATTTCAATAAATTAGCAACCAGGGTGGTCAGAGCCACTTGGCAGAGTCTCAGACCTGATTCAGACAACTCATGCTTGAGAATTTCAGAATCCCAATTTGAATCCTGCTTCATATGCCATTTGAAGCCTGAATTACTCTCTGGAAGGTCCCTGCAATCTCCCACTAGTGCCCCAACCCCTCAATCAGCGATGGGGGTTTTTTAACTAACGGTTGGGGGGCTGAGGCCAGGACCCTTGCACACTTACCTGCCCACAGCCGGGGCAGCAGCTGAGACAGGACCTGCAGCTGCTTGTGCTGTGCAACCTGTTCCCGCAGCGGTTTCAGGGTCTGCGTGGTCTCTTCCATACCCTGTAGCAACCCATGGGCCTGGCCCAGGGCCTCACGGGCTCCCTGCACGGCCTCAGAAGCCTGGGCCAGCTGCCACACGCCAGTCTTCACGCCCTCCAGGTAGGACTGCACCACTGACTATGGGAGGGAGGCAGCCAGTGAGGCCTGGCAGTCCCACAGCACATCCCCAGCACTCCTTTCCCGACCGATGCCCACCTTGATGCGTGCTTCCAGGGAACAAGTACGCTGAACCTCACGGCTGCGGTACTGGCCCAGTCTGGCCAGCTGCTCCGGCCGGTAGAAGATACCCGAGGCCCATTTGAGTGCTGCTCCTCGGGCAAGCTGCTCCGCCCTCTCCTGCTCTGGCCACTCAGGCCCTGGGCAGGAAGAGCCTGGGCAGCCTTGTCAGTTGGGCAGGGCCTACAGGAAGTGGCCCGAACCTGCTCCCCTTCCTACTTCTCAGCCTATCCCCTAGGACAGTCCGATCCATTCCTTCTGCTGCCCTGCAGAGCTCCAGCCAGACCTGGCAAGGGGGATCCAACCCCCCATTCCCATCTTTCTTGCCACCATCCCTCCCTTAGCCCACCCAGAAGAGCTCATACCGGGGGGAAGTGAGGGCTGCACTTCGTCCTTGGTTGCTGAGTCCATGGCAGTCCCTGGAGGAGCCGAAGATGAGGTAGGAGTGGGGGCAAGAGTCTGGGTTCAAGCAGACAGAATGGATGCTCCTGTGAGCTGTGGCCTCAGTCTAGGGCCCTCTGAGAAGGAAGAGGGCTGTTCTTGGGGGATTCTTGCCCAACCCCCTCAGGAAATGAGAAGGAGGTGAGTGTGATGGGGAGACTGGGTTTCTTAGTTTTTCCCCTGTGGACACCAAGTGGGGGAGGGTAGGCCAGGCCTCTGCTGGCCCCCACTGCTGCTCTGAATTGCAGAGGACAGTTTGGTATGGAACTCACCAGACTTGACCAGGCATCGAGTTCTTTCTCCTTTGAAAACAGTCTTGGCCTTGAGGATGTCCCTTTTCCCCAATCTTCAGGGCAGAACTGGGTGTTCTCTCCCCCGGCTCACGAGGCCTGGGTAGTTCCAGCCCACACCTCAGCACGCAGCAGACTTCTCCCCAAGGAAGGCTCTGTACCACCTCCCCGCCCAGGAGCACCCTCCTCTGTCCAAGGCCCCTCCTTCCCCAAGGCCAAATGCTGGAAAGGAAGGAAGCTGAGCCTCTGGCCCTTTATTCCCAACAGGAAAGTGCATCTGCATTGTGGAGAGGGCTGGGCGCCACTTCCTTGGGGGGAGGGGGCATACTCCCTGTGAACCCTGAGTCCTGCCCAGTCCATCCAGGACTTTTTGGTGCTCAGGACACAGACATGAACTAGACGGCCCCAACTTGGGGTGGAGAATAGGGTACACAAATATGGGTGCAGACAACATCACAGTGGAAAAACTGTGTTGATGGCTTTTCCGAAGAGGGTATGCACCTCTGCAGAGAGGAGAGAGGCCAGAGGCTGTTGTGAGGAAGGTGTGTGGTGGGTGATCATGAGAGAGGGGTAGAAGAGCTATGAAAGCTGTGTTTGTCTTAAGAGTTAGAGAGGGCCATGGAGAGGACCACCGGCTAGTACTAATATAGTAAACCCCAGTTACCACCCAAATCCACCCTTCAAGACAACACCACTTGTTCCCCTAGCTGCCAGTAGTGTAGGTTGCTGAGATGTCACAGCTGAGTCTCTCACTTGAAGTTAGGGCACAAAGTCCTGGTAACCTTGCCTGGACATGGACCACCTTGGAAGGGCCACCCCAGTTTCAGTGCCGCTAATAGGATGGCTTGAGGCCTCGATTATAACTGTATCATGGTTTCTGCCCAATTTTGCACGTCTTGTCTTACTCCCTTACGAGAGAGGATCCTCAATAAACTTCCCTGTGGGCAGATCCCTGTCTCAAAGACAGCTTCGCAGAGACCTTGACCTAAAATAAATGACAAATAATGATGGTATCAAACATAACAACATGGTACTAGCCAACACACAATCCTTCCTACCTTCCAGGAACAGCTCTAAGTGCTCTACATATATGTACACATATGAGCATGTTTGTCTTGGTGGGAAAATGGTTATAACTCCTTGGTCTCTGAGCACTGCAGTATGGAGACAAAAGAAAATGAGGCTGGGATCAGGGATGGGGAATGGGAATGGAGCCAAGTGAGCAAGCTAGATGGAGTTAGTGCTTGCTGTTTTGGCAAGAAGTGAGGGACACTAACAGGGTCAGTAAACCCAAGACACTGGGACAGCTTCTAGGAGCAGGTTTGGGGAAATACATTGGCCTCATCAGGCAGCGTGGTCTCCTCTTCTGAAATGGGGACAGGCTGGGCAGCTAGAAAGGTTATTGTGGTTCTCCCTTTACTACTGCCGGGGCTGTCCACCGACTCCCTCCACCTCCCTCCGCATTCTGTCCTCTCGCCCGGGATCCACGGATTGTTTTCGTCCTCTTCGGCGTTTGGACATTTGCTGATGGTTCCCGAAGTTTTGCTGCCGAGTCCGCAGAAAGGAATTGCGCCGGGTTCCCCAGGAGAGCGCAGAGCGGAAGCGGAAACGGCGACGCTGGCGCCGGCGGCCGGGTGGCCAGGAACGGAAGCGGAAGTGGCGGCGGCGCCGGCCTGGCCTGGCCTGGCTGAGGGGAGGCGGCGGGCGGGAGCGATGGCGGAGGCCGGGCCACAGGCGCCGCCGCCCCCGGGCACCCCAAGCCGGCACGAGAAAAGCTTGGGACTTCTCACCACCAAGTTCGTGTCGCTTCTGCAGGAGGCCAAGGACGGCGTGCTTGACCTCAAGCTGGTGCGGCCTGAGCTAAGGGGCGACCGGGAGGATAGTGGACCAGGCAGGCCGGGACCGCTAGTGGGAAGCCCCGGGGCCGTCCAACTGAGCCCTCGGAGAGCAAGCCGCCATCGGTGCGCTTTCTCACGGGAGGGAGGCCGGGAGCTGTTTCATTCATTCGACCGAGGCCATTGAGCGTCAGCTATGTGACAAGCTCTGGGCTGCAGGTGCGGGTCCTCGTGGCCCTCCTCCGCTGGTGTGGGAAGAAGAGCATCAGAAGATCAGTTCAGACTGTGCCAGGCCTCTTCTGCCCCGCGGTCCTGATCTGCTTTGGTGCCTGGGAGAAGGGGTGGGACTCAAGCCACCCCCTTTTCAGATCACTGCCAGGCTGGGTTTGAGGTAGCTGGGGGGACACCTGAGGGTGGGGCTGAGTACCCTGCGCTCTGTTCTGTCTGCCAGGCAGCTGACACCCTTGCTGTGCGCCAGAAGCGGCGGATTTACGACATTACCAACGTGCTGGAAGGTATCGGGCTGATCGAGAAAAAATCCAAGAATAGCATCCAGTGGAAGTGAGTGGGGGCACCTGGGAGGGCGATGGCATCTTTTACTCGGAAGTGTCAGGGGTGTGGGGAGGAGGACACAGGAGAGAGCAATGGCCATGGGACCCAGAGTTCCTGGCAGCTCCTCTAAGCCTCACTCCCTGGGCTCAGGGGTGTGGGGCCTGGTTGCAATACTCGGGAGATTGCCGACAAACTGATTGAGCTCAAGGCTGAGATCGAGGAGCTGCAGCAGCGGGAACAAGAACTGGACAAGCACAAGGTGTGGGTGCAGCAGAGCATCCGGAATGTCACAGAGGACGTGCAGAACAGCTGATATCCTCCTGGCGGTCCCTGCTCCCGGGGAGTGGGCGAGGGGCCCTCTAGTCCAGCTGGGTTTGCTCTGTGGTGCCCTAGACACTGTCCTTCTTGGGAGGATGATCCTGCAGCTCCTGGCCAGGTCCCTGCCTTGGCATCCCTCCTCAAACTCAAAGCCCTTCCCCGACCATTCTTGGTCTGTGATCCTTCTCCATGTAGATCCCAAGGCCCAGGATCTTTCTCTTGTATGTCAGATCTCTGCTAAAGAGCTGGGTTTTCTCTGTGGTCTGCTGTCTGTCACCATAGGCAGGGCATCAGCCGTTCTCCTTAACCCCCACACCTTGGCCTACGTGACTCATGAGGACATCTGCAGATGCTTTGCTGGTGAGCAGAGCCTGGGTAGGGGGCAGTGGGGGTGGGGCCACGCTGAGCCACAGCCCTGAGCAGTGGGCTCAGTGCCCAAGAAGAGTTTCTCTCTTAAGAGGGTTCCTTGGGCTTGCCTAAGAGGGTTCTTTGGGCTTGCCTAAGAGGAACCAGGCAGGGTAAGTCCTGGATTTAAGGGTCATTGGGACTCCATAGAGGCAAATCATACTGAAAGCGTACAAGAATTTTGGGCTGGGTTCCTGGGTCAGTTCCCATCTGCATTGTTTCCTGTGTCTGGCTTCTCAGGCATGACAGAGGCATAAGGGGTCTCAGAGGATGTGTGTATACTCTTGCATGCTTCTCTCCAGGGAACAGTGGTGCTCACTTGCAACCTGTAGTTAGTTGCATTATAGATGTTCCTTCCTCCTTTTCCGTCTTGCATTCTCTGCATTGTTTTGGGGAAGGAACATTGGCCTTGGCTTGAACATCTACTCCTAGGTAGCAGGCCCATCAATCAGGAAGTGAGATGCCCATGGCCAGCAATCCTTCAATACACATGTTTGAACCCAGATTTCCTGGTTACTGACCCTTGGGCTCTTGGTAGGAGAAAAGCTTTAGTTTTCTTCCCTGACCAGTGTGCGGTTTGGGTGAGGTTTACTGTCCTAAGAGACTATATTTTTCCTTCCTTGCTCAAAGGGATAGGCACCCCCATTCTCAGATTAGATTGAGCCCATGGGCCCTGACCCATCCTTGTCATTCTAGGAGATACCCTCCTGGCCATCCGGGCCCCGTCGGGCACCAGCCTCGAGGTGCCCATCCCAGAGGTGGGTGCTAAGCCCAGGCAGGCGGGGTTGATTGAGGGCGGGTGCTGGCTGTGGAGCCTGATAAGTCCCGGGTGGGGCAGGTAGGGGGAGGCCTGGGTTTGGGGTTTATCTAGAAGGACGGGCATCTAGGGCGGGATAGAACGCTGTGGTCCTGGCCCAGGGTCAGGCAGGAGCCAAGCCTGCTTCTACTTCCACCTGTCCCCCATCCCCCACCTCTAGGGCCTCAATGGACAGAAGAAGTACCAGATTCATCTGAAGAGTGTGAGTGGCCCCATTGAAGTGCTGCTGGTGAACAAGGAGGCATGGAGCTCGCCGCCTGTGGCGGTGCCTGTGCCACCACCTGAAGATCTGCTCCAGAGCCCGCCTGCTGTCTCTACCCCTCCACCTCTGCCCAAGCCTACGCTGGCCCAACCCCAGGACACCTCACGCCCAAGTAGTCCCCAGCTGACCACCCCCACCCCTGTCCCTGACATCACTGAAGCCCAGGGGGTGCCTGGTCCAGCAACTGAGATCACAGGTGAGATATAATATACAATTGGTGATGGGTTGATTTCTGGGGCCCTAAAGGCAATGCGTCAGTGTTGTGGGAGGTATACTCAAGAGTTGGAAGAGACCCTGTGGGGTTGTCCTTTACCTGGCCTCCAGCTGGCCTCTCCTTGCTATGGTGGTGAATGAGCTCTTTTTAATAGGGAAGCTCTCAATGTATGAAGAGGTGTCATTGGGTACAGTTCTCCCCAGGTCCACCTGTGTCTCATTTTCCCTGGCAGCTACTCTTAAAGTGTGGCCGCAGCAGCCATGCCATCCTTGAGTCCACTTCCTGCAGGCCTCATGCCCCTCTCTCCTTCGGGGGCTCATTTCTAGGTCACCTCTGTGGCCTGGGGACTGGCCGTGCCTCTGTTCTTGGGCCTGGGAACCGGGGCTCTTGTCATCCTGACTATAGGTTCTAGCACAAAGCTTCTGTATCCTACTTCCTGCTCCCAAGTGACTGGGTTCGGGGGATCTGGTTGCAGTGAGTGGCGGCCCTGGACCAGATAGCAAGGACGGTGGGGAGCTCGGCTCCCTCCCCCCGGTCCTGGCAGCCCTGGACACCCGGCCACTGCAGTCCTCCGCCCTGCTGGACAGCAGCAGCAGCAGCAGCAGCAGCAGCTCATCCGGACCCAACCCTTCTACCTCCTTTGAGCCCATCAAGGCAGACCCCACAGGAGGTGAGTGCGTGTCCCCTGAGGGGCAGGGAGAACCCAGCCGCAGCCACTCCTAGGTCCGAAACAGCTGGAGCTGGAACCCAGCTCATCTGTCTCCTGAGCCAGACCAGAGCTGGCTGGCCCAATGGCCAGCACCCCAGCCTCAACCCTTGCCTCGACCCCAGAGCTCTGCCAGCCTGAGTGAGGAGGCTGCCACCAGCTCAGCACCGGTGCCCCTTTGCTTCCCTTCGTGGGCTACCCAGAACTCTCGGGACCCTCTCATGCCTTGCCTGCCTCCCCTTGCACTTTGGGGTCCGGAAGGCATAACCACCATCCTGGGGAAGGGGCTATGGTACCGCCCTCAGGTTCCAAACGTGGGGGCAGTGCCTTATTGGGGGAGGTGACATCATCTGCCTGGAGTCTTCTATCCATCCTGCCATTTGGGTGTTTGCTTCTTCTAGGACTCATTCTCCTTGGCCCACAGGCACCACTCAGTCTCTTCTCACTAAGTGACCCTTTGTTCTCTCTGTTTCTTCTCTCGTGTTCACTGTGTCGTTTCTGTCTGGACTCCACATCTCTATTACATTCTATGTCTTGGTCTCCTCGTCACCCTCCAGGTTTGCAGCATTCAGGACCCTTGTACTCCCCACCCCACAGGATGCCGGTGCTGCTCTGGAGAAATGGCCTCGCCCTGACTGCTGGCTCCAGCAGGTTTCTGGGCTGATGCGCTCTGGTGCCCTCTTGCTCCTTGGTGTTGCTTTCTGGCATTTATGACACCAACTTTGGCCCTTCTCTCTCACTGGCTTTTTCTTTTTTTTTAAATATTTTATTTATTTATTTGACAGAGAGAGAGATCACAAGTCGGCAGAGAGTCAGGCAGAGAGAGAGAGAGAAGCAGGCTCCCGCTGAGCAAAGAGCCCAATGCGGGACTCGATCCCAGGACACTGAGATCATGACCTGAGCCAAAGGCAGCGGCTTAATCCACTGAGCCACCCAGGCGCCCCTCACTGGCTTTTTCTGATCTTTCCCTTGCACGCCTTTATAAATGTGCTTCCCAGGTCTCTGTTGCACACCTGTGGAGGGTATCCATTCTGGGCAGATTGAATCCCCAGCCTCCAGCTTGCCTAGGTCTTTGTCTGAACTCTACACCTGTGTCCTCGTGCCTTCCTCTGCGTATCTGATGAGCACTTCATTCCTGTGTCACTAACTGAAGCTTGCTTTTTTTCCTCTGTGTGTACCCTCCTATTGGCCCTGGTCCCCCAGGCCTGATACCTGCTTGTCACTCCACTTCCCATTTCCTTCTTGCTTCTCCTGCTCTCCACCTCATATTAACTAACTTGAGTTTTGTCTCAGACATCTCCCATCACTGGCTTCATGTATCCTCAACACTCAGGGTCACTGCCGGCTACCTCTCCCCTAAATTCTTCAGCACCCTCCTCTTTACCCTGCCTGATAGGGATCTGTCTGACACACAGGTTAGGTGCGGCATTTCTGTGTTTGAAAAGGACCTTTAATGCTTCTTAAGGGCCTGCTGGATAAAACCAGAGCCCTACACCTGGCCTGTGAGATCGTCGGGTGCCAGCACACCTCTCCACTTTCGTTTTCCTCTGCTTCCCATGTGCTTCCTCCCAGTCAGACCTTTGTAGCAGACTTGTCACCCTGCAGCACCAGCCCCTATTAAGTGTCTGCCTCTTCCTCTGTCCAGGCAGCATGGGCAGGCATGAGGGGGCATCTGCCATCGGACAGGGCATACCTGTCCATAAAGGGAAGGGGTCTGCTGTCCTTCTGTAGCACTTCTGAGTTAGAAGGGCTGTATCAGTCTAAGGATGGGCCTTTAGTACCCTGGGCTCAGCATTAAGGAACTCACATCTAGCAGGGGAGACTGACAATGCCAGCTTGGCCTGGGGCAGGGCCTCCATCTCCTCAGCTGTGTGGAGCCCCAAGATGGTGGTGTAACATCTGAGGAAGGTGGAGCCCAGAGTGGGATCAGACTGGATCTCTGTGTCCCTGAGCATGGCTTTCTTGTCTTTCAGTTCTGGAACTCCCCAAAGAGCTGTCAGAAATCTTTGATCCCACACGAGGTAGGTCTGCATTCTTCCATGGGGTAAGAGCACAGCTCATTGGGTCTTTTGGTTGTTCTCTTGCACTTCTGAGGACCTTTGATTATGCTTGGTACCTGGGCAAAGAGTAAAGTTCCTGATGGGTGGCTGGCGGGTCCTGAAGGGGGGTCTTCATGGGCTTTAGTAGGTGGAGAGCTGGGAGCCAAAATGTAACTGAGCTTTTCTTTCCTCCCCAGAATGCATGAACTCAGAGCTGCTGGAGGAGCTGATGTCCTCAGAAGGTGGGTGGCCCAGGAAAGTGGGGGGTGGGGGGTGGGCAGGGGGTTGGGCAACTGCTCGCGGTGGGGGTCTTGGCCCAGAGCCTCAGGCTGGTGCTCTCTGCAGTGTTTGCCCCCCTCCTCCGCCTTTCTCCACCCCCTGGAGACCACGATTACATCTACAACCTGGACGAGAGTGAAGGTGTCTGTGACCTCTTCGATGTGCCTGTTCTCAACCTCTGACTGACAGGGACATTCCCTGTGTGGATGGGACACAGACTGTGTGACCTGGGGGGCTGCCTGAGGACCTCCCCCACTATACCCCTACACAGCTTGAGAGCCACAGACTCCTGGCTTCCCCAGCCTTCCCTCACTGCAATTCTGAAAACTCCCACTCCTCCACGAGCACCTGTACCGTGCTAGGAAAGCAGGGGCAAGGGGCTCGGCCCTCTTTGCCATGGAGCCAGAGTGTTTGCCTCTCCTTTTCTGGGGCTCTTCCCCCACCTCATGCCCTCTCCGAGCCCTCTCAGAGCCCAGGCTCGGCTGCCACTCAGTGGCACAGAACTGAAGACCTGCCATCACCTGCATAGGGCAGCTTGTCCAGCCCCCACTGCCCTGTTGCAGCCAATACCTCCCAGTCTGAGGAGGGAAGCCTGGGGTGGAGCCAGAAGCTTGCCAGCACTACCCCTAGCCTCCTTCGAGTCTCCCCACCCCTGACCCTGCAGCTCCCCCTGGACCTCTCCCATGTACTCCCCCATCTGCTGGGCTCTTAGTCCCAGGACCTATAGGTGGTGGGGTTGGGGGGTGCTGCTAACAGGAAGGAACAGAGAGGTCTTTAGCTAGAAATTTGGGTGGGTAAGCCCCTGAGGATTGGCCCAATCTGCTGCCCTGTAGGTCCCCCGCCTTGTTTATTCATTTACCCTCATTTAGAGCCATTTGCAGAGATTTAGAAAGATTTGCAGTAACGAATGGATTCCTATATAAAGATTATTTTTATACTTTTTGCAGCAAAAGGAAATTGTAATATTTGTACAGTATCCAAGTGAATAAAGACCATGCCTAAGGCTATCTCTGATCTGGTTCTTTCAGGGCCTCTCTCTGGAATTTTTGCTGGGTTGGTGGTGGGGCCGGGCGGATTACCTTTCCTGGAAAGGGAGGTGTGGCTGCTCTGGCATTCTGCCCTCCGCGTCCTGACCTGGCGCACCTTGGGGCGGGGCGGGGCTGCGGGAGTGGGGCGGGGCCGGCGCCTTCCCACAGGACTCCAACCCGGAACTAATCTGGTCTCCCTCGGGAAGGCCGCGCGGCCCCTGGCCAGGAGCGGGAACCTGACCCGTCAGTGCGGGCCCCGGGGTCCAAGCTTTGGACAAGGAACGTCCTCGTTTTCGGAGACACCAGACCAGGCGCCCGCCTCGGCTGGAGCTTGGATGGTCTGGAAACTACAGGCACCCTCGCCCTGGTTGGACCATGGCGCCCCCGCGAAACGTGGTGAAGATCGCGGTCCAGATGCCTGACGCCATCCCGCAGCTCATCCGGCTGGACCAGGTCACTCGGCCTGTCTGGCCTACATTCACCCCACCACCCACCTCCGGGTAGACCCCTTCCCCTCGGAACCCCCAGGGTCCTCCCCAACTCCTCCCCACACCTGCCCCATGAGTGACCTCCACTTGCAGGCAAAGCCTCTGGCCGCTGTGCTGAAGGAGGTGTGCGACGCGTGAGTGCTGGCTGGCCAGGCTGGGGAGGGGCGTCGGGGGCCGCCCTTTACCTGTCTCACTGAGCCTTGGCCTCCTCGCAGGTGGAGCCTGGATCACTCGGAATGCTACGCTCTGCAGTTTGCTGATGGGCACAGGAGATACATCACTGAGAACGTGAGTCCCCCCACCCGCTAGGCCCATACCCCACTGTGCGACACCCCCGCCCCTTCTAACCCACCTGATCTTGATCCCTCAGACTCATCCCCGTCTAGAATGTGATTTTTCTTTTCCTGACTCCCAAACCCTCCCTCACCAACAACCCGGATTAACCAATCCTCAGACCCCTTTGATGACTTCTCTCCCTTTCTCTCCGTCTTCTCTAGAACCGCGCAGAGATCAAGAATGGCAGTATCCTGTGCCTCAGCACTGCCCCAGTAATGCCCTTATGACCCTCCCCTCATTCCCTGCCCTAGACTATGCTCCTTTGCCTCCCACCTTTCTCTCTGCCCCTAGTGGGAGGGCCCAACCCCAGCTCCGAAGTGCCCCACCTAGTGGGCATCTGAGTCCCCACATCTCCAGTTGCTGTTGTCCAGCCTCCCTCACCTTTCCCACCTCTGCCCAGGACCTTGAGGCTGAGCGGCTTTTGCATGGGCTGCAGAATGGGAGTCGTGAAAGGCGCCGCGAAACTCTGCACCACCTCGTCTTGCTGGCCCCAGATGTGACCTTTGCCCAGGAGGTTATCAGCCGTGATGGGCTTCAGAGGCTAGGCACCATCATTGAGGATGGGGATGAGTGAGCACAGGACTGTGGTTTGTGGTGGACATGGTGGGGCTGGGGGTCCTGGCCTGGGCCCCACTCAGCCCCAGATGTCCCCCCAGCTTAGGAGAGGTGCTGACCCTTGCACTGAGGGCCTTCTTGGAGCTCATGGAACACGGCATGGTGTCCTGGGAGACACTCAGCATCCCCTTTGTTAGGAAGGTGGGTTGGCTTTTCTAGGGGCAGCCGGTAGGGCTGTGGGGTGGTGGCAAGATCTGGCCTTCCATGGCAGGGAAGTGATAGCAAGCCCCTACCCCTGTTGCAGGTGGTGTGCTACGTGAACATGAACCTGATGGATGCATCTGTGCAGCCCCTGGCCCTCAGGCTGCTAGAGAGTGTGACCTTGAGCAGCCCTGCCCTGGGCCAGCTCGTCAAGAGTGAGGTGCCACTGGATAGGCTGCTGGTACATCTACAGGTGTAAGTGGCCGGGGGTGGGGGTGGAACACAGGGGAGGGGCATGGAGCCAGACCCTGGACAGCCCGCTGATAGCCTCTTCTTCTTGCCCCAGGATGAACCAGCAGCTACAAACCAAGGCGATGGCATTGCTGACAGCCTTGCTGCAGGGGGCCAGCCCTACTGAACGTAAGGTGAGTGTCCCATCTGGTGAGGACTGGGGGATGGGAGGAAGGGCAGGAGCTGATGGGTACTGTGCTCCATCCCGGGACTGCAGGATGGCTGCTCACGGGGGGGGGCTGAATCATCTAAGCCCCCTTCCCACTTACCCCAGCACATGCTTGACTACCTGTGGCAGAGAAACCTTCGCCAGTTCATCTATAAGGTAGGAAGGACTGGGCTAGGCAGACCCCTCCCCACTTTTCCTTCCCCAGTAAGCCTCCATTCACACCTGCGGACTGGCCGTTCTCCAGAACATCATCCACAGTGCGACACCATTGGGCGACGAGATGGCTCACCATCTGTATGTACTGCAGGCCCTTACTTTGGGGCTGCTGGAGCCACGCATGAGGACACCACTGGACCCCTATAGCCAGGTGGGTGCCTTGGGGGTATACGAGGCTGGGGAAGCTAGAGCATGGCCTTGGATCTGTGATCCTGACACCCTCTTACCCCACGATGACGACCCCAGGAACAGCGGGAGCAGCTGCAGGCCCTGCGTCAGGCTGCCTTCCAGTCGGAGGGGGAGTCTCTGGGCAGCGGGCTTAGTGCTGATCGTCGCCGTTCCCTGTGTGCCCGCGAGTTCCGAAAACTGGGCTTTTCCGTGAGTGACCCCTCCCTAGCTCCCCACCCTCGCCTCAACCCAGGGCTGCTGTTGTTCCAGAGGCGGGGGGGCCCTTCCTGAGCTGCCGGTCCTGCTTCCCCCCAGAACAGCAACCCCGCACAGGATCTAGAGCGCGTGCCCCCTGGCCTGCTGGCGCTGGACAACATGCTCTACTTCTCCAGACACGCACCCAGCGCCTACAGCCGGGTCAGTACTTGGTTGGGGAGATGGCAGGGTCCCTCGGGCCTTAGCTCTGCTCCCATCCCATTTGCTTTTTCTCCCACCCCAGTTTGTGCTGGAAAACAGCAGCCGTGAGGACAAGCATGAGTGCCCCTTCGCCCGGAGCAGCATCCAGCTCACTGTGTTGCTGTGTGAGCTGCTTCGTGTTGGGGAGCCCTGTGAGTGGCACTGGGCACGGCGTGTCTGGGAACGGGGGACGGAAGGGCAGAGAGGGCCAGGGGCTGCACACGCTTTCTCCCTGAGCCCCGCCTGCCCCCCTGCTCCAGGCTCCGAAACTGCCCAGGACTTTTCGCCCATGTTCTTCAGCCAAGACCAGAGTTTTCATGAGCTCTTCTGTGTGAGCATCCAGCTGCTGAATAAGACCTGGAAGGAGATGCGAGCCACCCAGGAGGACTTTGACAAGGTGGACAGGGTGGGAGGGAGGAGACCCGAGCCAGGGCAGGGGCTGTTCTCAGTCGAGGTCTAAAGCGCAGTGCTGAGCAGAACTTGGTGGCCCCAGGTTATGCAGGTGGTGCGGGAGCAGCTGGCCCGCACGCTGGCCCTGAAGCCCAGCTCCCTGGAGCTTTTCCGAACCAAGGTGAATGCGCTTCCCTATGGGGAGGTGCTGCGGCTGAGGCAGACAGAGCGGCTGCATCAGGAGGGCACGCTGGCCCCTCCCATACTGTGAGTTGGTGGGCAAGGTTCCCCTTCCAGCCCCTAATCCGCTGCCCCACAGGGCTTGCCCCAGGTCAGTCCCAGTCAGCAAGGCTTCCTCTTGTCCCCCACCCCCAGGGAGCTACGGGAGAAGCTGAAGCCAGAGCTCATGGGCCTGATCCGCCAGCAGCGTTTGCTCCGCCTCTGTGAGGGGACACTCTTCCGCAAAATCAGCAGCCGGAGGCGCCAGGGTGGTGGAGCCCGCGGGGGAGGGCAGTGGGGGTGTTGGGGCGGTGGGCAGAGTGTGGCTGGGTTGGGGTCAGGGCCCCTCTCGTCATTCGCCTCTTCTCTTTCTGCTCACAGACAAGCTGTGGTTCTGCTGCCTGTCCCCCAACCACAAGGTGCTACAGTATGGGGACATGGAGGAGGGCGCCAGCCCACCCACCCTGGACAGTCTGCCTGAGCAGCGTAAGGAGGACAGGGCAGGGGTCTGGGTCAGCCACCTGCTCCCCCCGGACCACCC